>NC_090376.1:47574278-48321065 GCF_036365525.1 Heterodontus francisci | reverse complement strand
TAAAAGAGGGGGAGGAAAAAAGAGGGGGAGGAAAGAGAGGGGAGGAAAAGAGAGGGGAGGAAAAGAGAGGGGAGGAAAAGAGAGGGGGAGGAAAAGAGAGGGGAGGAAAAGAGAGGGGGAGGAAAAGAGAGGGGAGGAAAAGAGAGGGGGAGGAAAAGAGAGGGGGAGGAAAAGAGAGGGGGAGGAAAAGAGAGGGGGAGGAAAAGAGAGGGGGAGGAAAAGAGAGGGGGAGGAAAAGAGAGGGGGAGGAAAAGAGAGGGGGAGGAAAAGAGAGGGGGAGGAAAAGAGAGGGGGAGGAAAAGAGAGGGGGAGGAAAAGAGAGGGGGAGGAAAAGAGAGGGGGAGGAAAAGAGAGGGGGAGGAAAAGAGAGGGGGAGGAAAAGAGAGGGGGAGGAAAAGAGAGGGGGAGGAAAAGAGAGGGGGAGGAAAAGAGAGGGGGAGGAAAAGAGAGGGGGAGGAAAAGAGAGGGGGAGGAAAAGAGAGGGGAGGAAAAGAGAGGGGGAGGAAAAGAGAGGGGAGGAAAAGAGAGGGGAGGAAAAGAGAGGGGGAGGAAAAGAGAGGGGAGGAAAAGAGAGGGGGAGGAAAAGAGAGGGGGAGGAAAAGAGAGGGGGAGGAAAAGAGAGGGGGAGGAAAAGAGAGGGGGAGGAAAAGAGAGGGGGAGGAAAAGAGAGGGGGAGGAAAAGAGAGGGGGAGGAAAAGAGAGGGGGAGGAAAAGAGAGGGGGAGGAAAAGAGAGGGGGAGGAAAAGAGAGGGGAGGAAAAGAGAGGGGGAGGAAAAGAGAGGGGGAGGAAAAGAGAGGGGGAGGAAAAGAGAGGGGGAGGAAAAGAGAGGGGAGGAAAAGAGAGGGGGAGGAAAAGAGAGGGGGAGGAAAAGAGAGGGGAGGAAAAGAGAGGGGGAGGAAAAGAGAGGGGGAGGAAAAGAGAGGGGGAGGAAAAGAGAGGGGGAGGAAAAGAGAGGGGGAGGAAAAGAGAGGGGGAGGAAAAGAGAGGGGGAGGAAAAGAGAGGGGAGGAAAAGAGAGGGGGAGGAAAAGAGAGGGGGAGGAAAAGAGAGGGGGAGGAAAAGAGAGGGGGAGGAAAAGAGAGGGGGAGGAAAAGAGAGGGGGAGGAAAAGAGAGGGGGAGGAAAAGAGAGGGGGAGGAAAAGAGAGGGGGAGGAAAAGAGAGGGGGAGGAAAAGAGAGGGGGAGGAAAAGAGAGGGGGAGGAAAAGAGAGGGGGAGGAAAAGAGAGGGGGAGGAAAAGAGAGGGGGAGGAAAAGAGAGGGGAGAAAAGAGAGGGGGAGGAAAAGAGAGGGGGAGGAAAAGAGAGGGGGAGGAAAAGAGAGGGGGAGGAAAAGAGAGGGGAGGAAAAGAGAGGGGGAGGAAAAGAGAGGGGGAGGAAAAGAGAGGGGGAGGAAAAGAGAGGGGAGGAAAAGAGAGGGGGAGGAAAAGAGAGGGGAGGAAAAGAGAGGGGGAGGAAAAGAGAGGGGGAGGAAAAGAGAGGGGGAGGAAAAGAGAGGGGAGGAAAAGAGAGGGGGAGGAAAAGAGAGGGGGAGGAAAGAGAGGGGGAGGAAAAGAGAGGGGGAGGAAAAGAGAGGGGAGGAAAAGAGAGGGGGAGGAAAAGAGAGGGGGAGGAAAAGAGAGGGGGAGGAAAAGAGAGGGGGAGGAAAGAGAGGGGAGGAAAAGAGAGGGGGAGGAAAGAGAGGGGGAGGAAAAGAGAGGGGGAGGAAAAGAGAGGGGAGGAAAAGAGAGGGGAGGAAAAGAGAGGGGGAGGAAAAGAGAGGGGGAGGAAAGAGAGGGGGAGGAAAAGAGAGGGGAGAAAAGAGAGGGGGAGAAAAGAGAGGGGAGAAAAGAGAGGGGGAGAAAAAAAAGAGGGGGAGAAAAAAAGAGGGGGAGAAAAAAAAGAGGGGGAGAAAAAAAAGAGGGGGAGAAAAAAAAAGAGGGGGAGAAAAAAAGGGGGAGAAAAAAAGAGGGGGAGAAAAAAAGAGGGGGAGAAAAAAAGGGGGGGAGAAAAAAAAAGAGGGGGAGAAAAAAAAGAGGGGAGAAAAAAAGAGGGGGAGAAAAAAAGAGGGGGAGAAAAAAAGAGGGGGAGAAAAAAATAGAGGAAGTGAAAGAAAGAGAGAAAGAGAGAAAGAAGAGGGAGAGACAGTGATACGCACACACATGCACAGAAATACACTTCCAGCAATCAATTACCAAATTTTGCATTTACAGCGATCTCTTAGAAAGTTAACAAACCAATGCTGTCAGACTTGGGGTGCTGTGCACCACACTGCCGTCAGGCCCATTACTTCCCCTCATTATTCTGTCAGAGAGTGGGAGTCACCAGTAAGCCAAACCCCACATTTCATTCCCTTCTGCCAACTCAGGTTTCCACTCCACAGTGATGCCAGACCAAATAACTTTCTCGATAAACCCCACAGCAGTGGTGCCAAATTCCAGAGTCCCTACCCCAGTTAGATCAATTCTAAGGACCATTACACTATGCTAGAGGTGTGCAAAGGAAACCTGACAATCCGAATGCTGGACCCGGAAGCCCAACCCAACCCGAACCCAACACATGCCGTCGGATCCCGTTGGGGTCAGGTCGGGTAGCAGGCCTTTACCCATGTACTGATGTAAAGGCCTGCCACCCGACCCGATCCCGACGAGTCCCGACACGTGTCGGGCTCGGGTCGGGTCGGAATTCCGAGTCCGGAATTCGGGCTCGCGTCGAGTTTCCTTTGCATACCTCTACTCTATGCTACCACAACTCAGGACAGCTCCCACTACACTAAGCCCCAATGTCCCTACCCGGTACTGTGAAATATCAGGGTCCTGAACTTCCATATCAATGGCAGTGTTGTGGCTGCCAATTGATGCAGAGGTATTTACAGCAAAAATTTCCTGGTGAGCTCATTTGCATATTCATTAGGGTAATGATTGCCAAAAAGTCTGTGCAAAATGAGAGTGGTGTACTGGGTGCATGAAAGTTAGACTGCAGCCTTTAAAATGCTCGCTGAAGATTGCAGCGAAAGCCTGAGGAAACAGCAGCTAAGTAAGGACTACAGCTTGGCTCAGTTGACGGTCAGCTAGTTTGACTAGATGTCTCATGATTTTTTTGGGTGCCATTTTTCTAGAATGTCAAGAACAAAAGCAGCTGGCAGATGCATGCAAACAAGTAACCAAGGCATGGCAGAGACAAAGGAAATTATGCTAAAACTTCTCAAAAACTGATGTAAAAAGCCTTTTGCATGAAATTGAGCACAGAAGAGACATACTGTTGGGTGGCTGTGGCAGTAGACCCTCCAAAAATGTCACATGCCATATTGGGGGAGGTAAAACTGGAACTGAATGCCTCTCAACTGCAACACTGCAGTCCAAAAGGCGCAAGGGAATTCAGGGGAGGGGGTGAAAAACTTTTGGACAGAAAACTGGCATTAGCAGCTTGCACCTCAATTTGCTGCCAGAAACATTATTTGTCACAATTATAAACTGAAAGTATGCCGTAAACAGCGTGAAATTCTGAGTTCAGGTATCTATCTAACTATCCTATTAGTACATCTTGTGTACTTTCAGCTTTAAAGCTGGAAAGGGATTAAAAACTAAATACAAAGATAGAGGAATATATACATGTATGAAATAATAAAAGCTACTCATTTAGATTTCAAAGAATAATAGAAAGTTGTGAAAGTGAATCATCCAGTTCGCCATGACCAACATCACAGGAGATATGTTAGTATGAAATAAAATTTCCAAGTCAGGAATGACCTGACAAAATAAATGATCTTTCTGTTTGGGCACCTGGTGAGGTAACAGCAAAAAATTCAGCAGAGATTCTATCTGTAAGGGAGTCAACATATCTTCACTAAACATGTTCCATCCATCTACTCCGGAAGATGCCCGTTTTTGGCACACAGAACCTGAAGGTAAGCCTCAACGTTCAATTATGCACTTTCAATTTATGTTATAGCTTTTGGTATACTTTCAACATACATGGGGAAGAATAAATAAAAGCTTGATTACCTATCTTTGGAATTGTTGTCATAACTTTGTATTTGATGCCCTGCAAGAAGAATTCCCACCAACTTTTCCCAAAATCATTCTCTGATTTGGGCAGATAGGAACTGGTTGGTTAATTGCAAATTACTCGATTGTTGAGTCTCTAAGTGCCTTCATCCACAGCCAGGGGTTTCTAGGCTAAGTAGCTCTTATTAAAACAAAAACGCTCCAACAGCATCTTGAGGTTACAAAATCTTCTACAGGCATACTATTCTATGATATTTTTTCCAATCATAATAATAAACAAGGAAGACCATAGCATAATTAAACTGATTTAAACAGTGAAGAATACTTACACAACTCTTTGGATTTAGTTTTTCCTTCATTTCTTGCATCATACTAAAATCTTTTTCAGTTCTGCAAAAAAAAGGCATCTGATGAGAGTCCCAGTGGACCCAGATGTTGACAGAGATACATGTAAAACTATGAAGAAACATAAAAATCAATGTTAGCATGACAACAATTTGAACTCATACAGCGCATTTAATATAGTGAAATGTCCCATTGCACTTTACAGGTGTATTATCAAACCAATTTTGACATTGAGTGTCCAAAAGCTTCGTCAAAAAGGTAGGTTTTAAAATCTGTCTTAAAGGAGAAGGGAGAGTAGAGAGGCAAAACGATTTAGGGAGAGAACTCCAGGGCTTAGGGCCTAGGCAGCTGCAGGCATGGCCACCAATGATGGAGCGATTAAAATCGGGGATGCGCAAGAGGCCAGATTTGGAGGAGAGCAGAAATCTTGTAGGATTGTAGGGCTAGAAGAGGACCGAGATAGGGAAGTGAGAGATCAATGAGGGATTTGAAAACAAGGATGAGAATTTTAAAATTGTAGCGTTACGGGACCGGGATCCAATGTAGGTCAGCAAGCACAAAGATGATGAGTGAATGGGATTTAGTGTGCGTTAGGATACAGACAGCAGAGTTTTGGATAAGTTCAAGTTTACAGAAGGTACAGGTTGGAGTCCAGCCAGCAGAGCACTGCAATAGTTGCGTCTGGAGATAACAAAGGCATAGATGAAGGGTTCAGCAGCAGATGAGCTGAAGCAGGAGGCAGAGACAGGCAATGTTACGGAAGTGAAAGTAAACTTTCAGCATACTAGCATTTTTGTGAACACCAAAATAATTAGCCTCTGTGAGGTGACATTAATAAAAGACAATGTACACTAGAAGGTAATTAAATCACGAGAGAGAACTCAAGTTTCTTCAGTGGTTTCAATGCAGAAGAACAAAGTATTATGATAATATGCATTAGTAAAGCAGATCCATCTTACGGTGACTTCTGTATTTTATGTTGTTAGATCTTAGATATAAGAGGGTAAATCAGATTATAAACTGGCTTCATCCAGTTGTATTTCTAATGGAATCTCATTATATCTGGCAGTGATGATTCAATACATGCAGCTAGCCAGTTCTATCAGCATATTCAATGAGGAATGTCTGCCAAAGATGGGTTTTCTTTATATGCTTTGAGTCCCTTGCTAATAAATTAAGTCAAAGATTGTTTAGTGCATGAAATAGTTTAAATAATATGTCAACATTTGCAGATTGGTGGAAACAGCCTTCGACACTCAATGCTGAGACATTCAGAAAATCTATTACATATGTGAAATTCCATCAAGGGGAAATGTGTGTGAGAAATGGCATTTTCCTGAGTCAGTTCATTGATGGACTTCAAAGAGATGGATCCAATATCAAGAAATTCTCACTAGCTGAAATGGCAGTAATGATTCAGCTATTGTTCTGACTGCAGGTACAAATTTTGTTGCTGCATTGGAAATTTAAGCCATCTCATTGCGAGGGTCTGTGAAAGAAAAAGGTTCTAAAGGGTGGCACAGTGGCTAGCACCGCAGCCTCACAGCTCCAGCGACCCGGGTTCAATTCTGGGTACTGCCTTTGTGGAGTTTGCAAGTTCTCCCTGTGACCACGTGGGTTTTCGCCGGGTGCTCCGATTTCCTCCCACAGCCAAAGACTTGCAGGTTGATAGGTAAATTGGCCATTATAAATTGCCCCTAGTATAGGTAGGTGGTAGGGGAATATAGGGAAGGTGGGGATGTGGTAGGAATATGGGATTGGTGTAGGATTAGTATAAATGGGTGGTTGATGGTCGGCACAGAGTCGGTGGGCCGAAGGGCCTGTTTCAGTGCTGTATCTCTAAATAAATAAAAGGAGTATTTAAACTCTATCAATATTTTGTTTAAGTACTGTACATTCAGTATATGCAGCCTGTAAATAAATTAATTTTAGTCTGTAGACATTGTTTAGACAATGTGTTCACACTCTCCTTCTAAGAAGTTTACACTTTATAAAATTGCACATCAGCAAATTAGCTGTAAAAAATTTGGTTTTGAGCAAGTGTGAAGGACAAACTGAAACATGTGCAGTTATACAATGCTTAACACTAATAAAGAGATAAAACAGCCAAAGTAACAAAGAGGCCAAAAAAGCCTACCTTTTAGATAGCTTTTCCGACAATTTTGTGAGGAAATACATCACGGTTTCTGAAAGAATAATAAAATTCCAACTAATAATAAGCATTGATATTAGAAAAAAAAACACCAGAACCATACAGTGCATTACCTGGGTCCTTGGCCATCGTGCCTTTTAACGCTCTGTGTGCAAAGCTCTCATAACCAACTAAGTGCGCCAATTGGTTCCTACAAGTTAAAAGCTGGTCCAAGCAGTGTAGCATTTCAGGGTTGGGATACAGGAAGATCTTATAGGCAGCTTCTCGCACCTAGAGGTCAAATATAGGAACACATTTGACATTTAGAAAAAAAAAAGTAATTCACCAGGAACAAAAAGAACTTGTACCAATACACAGATTCTATAAATAATCTTTCAGCACTGCCAAATACATATATATTTTCTTCCTCTCCCAATGGCCCAGTGAGTAAAAGCACCAATAAAGTTATACAGACCAGAAGGTCTATGCTGTTAGCTGATCACAGCCTAGATGGCAGCACAGTAGTAGTTTGCCTTAGCTTCATTAGGGAAAGAAAATAAAATTAGTAACTCCTGCCCATGTGCCAGCTTCAGGCGATAACAAGTCTAATGCCCTCCACGTCACATAGTCTGACAACTGTCACTTTTTAAGGTTATTTACAAAAATATGATGCCAGGAGGCTACTAGCATCCTGTCATGAATCAGTTCATTTAGGAAAAGTGAGGAGGTGGGGGGGGTGGAGGGAGGATGAAGTACTTTTGTCCCCATACAGGACAATACTCCAAAGACAATACTTGCTTACTTCTGCTGCTTATGCCATTACCTCTTTATAAACTATATATTTCTATACTATACTTTATACATCAGTGATTCTCGAACATTTTCATCTGCGGACCACCTGCCGGTCCTACACCACCCGCTTTCACTTGCTACTGCAAAAAAAAAAACTCAGAATTACTGGGAAGAATGGTGCTGCTTTTGATGAGACACAATGAGGTGATGTCTGGTTCCAAGCTGGAAAACTTCAGTCTTTATGTTGGACTCCACGTTCAGCTAGTTCCTTTTCCTTGTTTTCAGCCCACAAGTGTTGAAAATCCAATCTTGTATGTTGTACTGGTAACATAAATATTGCTTATAAAATTACATTGTTGTTGCTCGTGCCTACGACAACTCGTGCCGCGCATGCAGGAGCTGCTCTGGTTGCGTGACGTCACCGTGGGTGGTGATGATGAGGGTTCTGGCCTGTTCTCTTGTATGGCCTCACCTGTGGCGTTGCACATCAGTTACTTGCATCACGGACCAGCCCTCAGACCACACTTTTGAGAACCACTGTAATATATTATATAATTTTTATACACTAGCAAATCTCTTGTGGCATTTCACAGCAGGGAACTGGTGTGGATCGGGGTAAGTAGAGGGGTGAACATCTTGCTGGAAAAATGTTTGTTGAGTTTTTCCTCAAAGATATTGAAGTGAGTGTTTTTCATCAATTCCTGGAAAATAAAGGGCACAAAATTTGATAGCCCTCAAGAGAGGATGTAGGGATGGGTATTGTGTGCCCACGCCTGCGCTTTCCAATGCAAACAACAGGAAAATTCCTGCTCATTACCATGACTGTAGCATGCAGCCAGCACTAAACAAGCTGTTGAGTCCCCAGGTCCTGATGGACTTCATCCTAGGGTCTTAAAAGAGGTGGCTAATGAGGTAGCAGATGCGTTGGTGTTAATTTTTCAAAATTCACTAGATTCTGGAAAGGTCCATCAGACAGGAAAGTAGCAAATATAACCCCTCTATTCAAGAAGGGGTGGGGGGGGTGGGGGTGAAGGCAGAAAACCGGTAACTATAGGTCAGTTAGCTTGTGCCTGTCGTGGGTAAGGTGTTAGAATTGATTATTAAGGAGGTTATACCTGGGCACTTAGAAAAACTCAAGGTAATTGGGAATAGTCAGCATGGCTTTGTGAAAGAGAAATCATGTTTAACTAATTTATTGGAGTTCTTTGAAGGACTGAAGTGTGTTGTGGATAAAGGGGAGCCCGCTGACGTACTGTACTTGGATTTCCAGAAGGCATTTGACAAGGTGTCACATAAAAGGTTATTGCGCAAAGTAGGAGCTCATGGTGTAAGGGCTAACATATTATCATGGAAAGAAGATTGGCTGGCTGGCAGAAAACAGAGAGTATGCATAAATGAGTCCTTTGCTGATTGGCAGGATGTGACGAGTGCAGTCCCGCAAGGGTCTGTGCTAGGGGCTCAACTTTTTATCAATTATACCAATGACTTAGATGAGGGGAGCGATGGCATGGTGGCTAAATTTGCAGATGACACAAAGATAGGTAGGGAAGTATGTTGTGAAGAGGACATAAGAAGGTTGCAGACCGATATAGATACGTTGAGTGAATGGGCAAAAATCTGGCAGATGGAGTATAATGTGGGAAAATGTGAAGTTGTTCACTTGGCAGGAAGCGTAAAAAGCAGAGTATTACTTATACGGAGAATTACTGCAGAATTCCGAGCTGCAGAGAGATCTAGGTGTGCTAGTGCACGAGTCACAAAAAGTAGTAGGCAGGTACAGCAAGTAATAAAGAAGGCTAATGGAATGTTATCCTTTATTACGAGAGTAATTGAAAATAAAAGTTAGGATGTGATGCTTCAGTTATAAAGGGGCATTGGTGAGACCATATCTCGAATACTGTGTGCAGTTCTGGTCTTATTTAAGGAAGGATGTAAATGCGTTGGAGGCAGTTCAGAGGAGGTTTACTAGATTGATGCCTGGAATGAGTGGGTTGTCTTATGAGGAAAGGTTGGACAGATTAGGCTTGTTTTCACTGGAGTTCAGAAGAGTGAGGGGAGACTTGATTGAAGTTTATAAGATCCTGAACGGTCTTGACAAGGTGGATGTGGAGAGGATGTTTCCTCTTATGGGTGAGTCCAGAACTAGGGGGCACTGTTTTAAAATTAGGGGTCACCCTTTTAGGACAGAGATAAGGAGGAATTTTTTCTCTGAGGATTGTGCGACTTTGGAACTCTCTGCCTCAGAAGGTGGTGGAGGCGGAGTCATTGAATATTTTTAAGGTGGAGATAGATAGACTCTCGTTAGGCAAGTGAATTAAGGGTTATCGGGTGTAGATAAGTGTGGAATTCGAAACACAAACAGATCAGCCATAATCTTATTGAATGGCGGAGCAGGCTCGAGGGGCTGAATGGCCTTCTTCTGCTCCTAATTCATATGTTTGTAACAACAGGGCGCCAAAGACCATGAGAGGCTAACCACTTAAAGCTAGCCTACACAATTTACAGCCAGACTGCATCTCTTAAAGGGGAAACGCATTGTGGCTGCAGCAGGTGCTGAAATTGGCTGGGGAAGTCTGTCCAAACAGGAAAACCACTGAAAAACTGAACAACAGGGCAGACAGCGTGCTCCAAGGTTCTCAAATGCAGCACTGAAAGCCTTGGTGCAGGAGCTGGACAGCAGGAGAGAGGTCCTCTATCCACAGGGGACCAGGAGGCCCTCCAGACACACACTAAGGCGGGAAGAGCAGATAGCCATTATGGTCAATGCCAGCAGCATACCCCCAAGGACCTGGATGCAAGAAGTTCAATTACCTCACGAGTGGTTCAGTAAATGCATCGTCAAATGCCATACCCCATCAACTGCACCATGAATGTCAAACATGCTCAGTTCACTACCTCCCTTCACTCGCATACCAACTATCTCTATCAACCAGAACTCATAGCTGACATTCACATGTTCACTCACACACTTAGCACTACTACAAACCTCTCACCCACATTTCTTAGCTTGTACAGGTTTCCAGCTATCCAACAATGACAGCCACATCACCCAAACACACTGCACATCACTCAGTGACAGAATCCCTCTCTTGCAGGACAAGATGGAACACAACTGGAGGGAGAAGGGGTGGGGGCGGGGGCGGGCAGGGCTGCATGTGCTCACCATCATTTCAGCGGCCATAATTGAGGTCGTGGCCAGCGGTGGGCCTGAAACCATCAAAGATGACGGTATGCTCATACTTAATCCTCTGCCTCACATCCTACTTCCCCCTCATGACTCAACCTCTTCTGATTTACAAGCTGTAATTGGTGAAAACAAGCATCTTCCACTCACCCCACCCATACCACCTCCGCATTCCTCACCACAGCCCGCCCTTGTGCTTCCTCGTTTCAGATGCCCAAGAACTACAATCTTGCCAGCCAGTAGTGCAACAGCAAGAAGAGGACAAGGAGGAAGAAACTGATTAAGAAGAAACACACAGTAACTCATTCTGGCACTCAGCCACCAGCTGAGATACTGATACTGCATGTACTTTAGCGGGTAGCTTAGAGCTGGGATCTTCACGTGGTGAGTCATTGGGCACAAAGAACGACAAAGAACAAAGAACAGTACAGCACAGGAACAGGCCATTCGGCCCTCCAAGCCTGCGCCGATCTTGATGCCTGCCGAAACTAACACCTTCTGCACTTCCGGGGCCCATATCCCTCTATTCCCTTCCTATTCATATATTTGTCAAGATGGCTCTTAAACGTCGCTATCGTATCTGCTTCCACCACCTCCCCTGGCAGCAAGTTCCAGGCACTCACCACCCTCTGTGTAAAAAACTTGCCTCGCACATCCCCTCTAAACTTTGCCCTTCGCACCTTAAACCTATGTCCCCTAGTAACTGACTGTTCCACCCTGGGAAAAAGCTTCTGACTATCCACTCTGTCCATGCCGCTCATAACTTTGTAAACCTCTATCATGTCGCCCCTCCACCTCCATCGTTCCAGTGAAAACAATCCAAATTTTTCCAACCTCTCCTCATAGCTAATGCCCTCCAGACCAGGCAACATCCTGGTAAACCTCCTCTGTACCCTCTCCAAAGCCTCCACGTCCTTCTGGTAGTGTGGCGACCAGAATTGCACGCAATATTCTAAGTGTGGCCTAACTAACCATGGAGAACAAACCTGCTGTCCTCTCTCAGGATGACAGCATTCTCACCACTGTCAGTCCATCAGTACCCCTGCTGTTGCCCGTCAGCCAGCAACCGCAAACTACTGCTGCCTATGCCAAGGAGGTGCAGCACAAAGCTGGGCCTTCTCGGACCAGAGCTACACCAGGTCACCCAGCAAGGCCATTTCCACACTGAAATTCAGCAATCTTTTGCCAGTCATGCTGCAGTCACTAAGGTACCACTGTGTAGGAGCACTAGGACAGACAAAGGCACATGGAAAACAGGCATGAAGGGAATACAAAGAGTGACTTTTGTATAGAATATTGAATGGTCTGATTTGTAGAGTTGTTTTGGAATGTTTGTTTTCTGGTGGTTTTTATTTCAGCATTGTGGTAAGAGAACACTGTGATGGTCCACAATAGAGGGAAGGTAAGTGTGGGATTAAAAACAGAAAGTGTTAGAAAAACTCAGCAGGTCTGGTAGCAGTGGTGGAGAGAAGCAGAGTTAACATTTTAGGTCAGTGACCTTTCATCAAAACTGGCAACGGTTAGAAATGTAAAAGGTTTTAAACAAGTAAAGTGGGGGTGGGCGGGAAGAGAGCAAAAAGGAAGGTGCGTGATTGGACAGAGGGCCGGAGAGATTAACTGACAAGGTCATGGGACAAAGGCAGAGAGTGTGCTGATGGTGTGATGAAAGAAAAGGCATTAGTGCAGAGGAAGTGTTAATGACACAATAATGAGCAGCCCTAACCAAAAGCACAAACATGAAAAAAAAGTAGACAGGTACATGGTTAAAAAAAAGGAACAAAATAAAACAAATAAAAAAATTTTAAAAAGCCAGTTATGCTGTGAAATTATTGAACTCAATGTTCAGTCCAGTAGGCTGTAGTGTGCCAAATCGGAAAATAAGATGCTGTTCCTCGAACTTGCATTGATGTTCACTGGAACATTGCAGCAGGCCCAGGACACAGTTTGAGCAAGGGGGTGTGTTGAAATGGCAAGCGACCGGAAGCTCGGGATCCTGTTTTTGGACTGAGCGGAGGTGTTCCACAAGCTGTCACTCAATCTCCCCAGTGTGGAGGAGAGCGCATTGTTAGCAGCGAATAAAGTATACTAAATTGAAAGATATACAAGTAAATCACTGCTTCACCTAAAAGGAGTGCTTGGGGCCTTGGATAGCGAGGACAGAAGAGGTAAAAGGGCAGGTATTACACCTTGCATGGGAAGGTGCCATGGGAAGGTGCCGAGGTGTCGGGGGAAATGGAGGAGTGGACTAGGGTGTCGCGGAAGGAATGATCCCTTCGGAACGCTGACAGGGAAGAGGAGGGGAAGATGTGTTTGGTGGTGGCATCACGCTGGAGGTGGCATCCTTTGGATGTGTAGGCTGGTGGGGTGGAAAGTGAGGACAAGGGGAACCCTGTCGCAATTCTGGGAGAGAGGGGGAAGGGGTGAGGGCAGAAGTGCGGGAAATAGGTCGGACACAGTTAAGTACCCTTCTCTCACCTTTACATGGTCCATCTCCGACACATCCCTTCCTCAACTTCTCTGTCTCCATCTATGGGGATAGACTGTCCACTAATATTCATTATAAGCCCACCGACTCCGACTGCTATCTTGAATACACTTCCTCTCACCCTGCTTCCTGCAAGGACTCCATTTCATTCTCCCAATTTCTCCATCTCCGACGCATCTGCTCTGACAATGCAACCTTCCACAACAGCGCTTCAGATATGTCTTCGTTTTTCCTCAACCGAGGAATCCCCCCACTGTGGTTGACAGGGCCCTCAACCGTGTCCGACCCATTTCCCAGACTTCTGCCCTCTCACCCCTTCTCCTCCCTCCCAGAACTGCAACATGGTTCCCCTTGTCCTCACTTTCCACCTCACTACCCTACACATCCAAAGGATCATCCTCCACCATTTCTGCCACCTCCAGCATGATGCCACCAAACGCATCTTCCCCTCCCCTCCCCCGTCAGCATTCCGAAGGGATCGTTCCCTCAGCAACACCCTGGTACACTCCAACCAGCAGAGAGTTTTCCCTCCCGATTCCTATTGACTTCAGTTTTGCTAGAGTTCCTTGATGCCGTACTCGGTCAAATGGTGCCTTGATGTCAAGGGCAGTCACTCTCACCTCAACTCAAGTTCAGCTCTTTTGTCCATGTTTGAACAAAGGCTGTAATGAGGTCAGGAGCTGGGTAACGCTGACAGAACCCAAATTGAGCATCGCTGAGCAGGTTACTGCTAAGCAAGTGCCGCTTGAAAGCACTGTCAATGACACCTTCCATCACTTTACTGATGATTGACAGTAGACTGATGGGGCAGTAATTGGCCAGGTTGGACTTGTCCTGCTTTTTGTGTACAGGACATACCTAGGCAATTTTCCACATTGCCAGGTAGATGCCAGTGCTGTAGCTGTACTGGAACAGCTTGGCCAGAAGGTCCAGCAAGGGAGTGAAAAAGCAAAAATGAGAAGCAAAGAGAGAGCATGAAGAGAACTGGCAGCTAGCATTGAACAAAATCCCAAAGTTTTCTGCAGGCATATAAAGAGTAAAAAGGGTGGTAAAAGGAGGAGTGGTGCCGATTAGGCACCAGAAATGGGATTTACACATGGAGACAGAGGGCATAGCTGAGATATTAAATGAATAATTTGCATCTGTCTTTACCAAGGAAGAAGATGCAACCCAGGCAATGTTGAAAGAGGAGCTAAGTCAGACACTAAAGGGGTTTAAAATCGATAAAGAGCAAGTATTAGATAGGCTGTCTTAAAGTGGATAAAGCATCAGGTCCGGATGAGCTGCATCCAAGGATACTGAGGGAAGTGAGGGTGGAAATCACAGAGGCACTGGACATAATTTTTCAGTCTTCCTTAGACTTGGGGATGGTGTCAGAGACTGGAGAATTGCTAAACATTACACCCTTGTTCAAAAAAGGGTGTAAAGATAAGTACAGCAACTACAGGCCAGTCAGTGGTAGGAAAACTTCTAGAAAAAATAATTCAGGACGAAATCAATAGTCACATGGACAAATGAGTGTCAATTAAGAAAAGCCAGCATGGACTTCTTAAGGGAAAATCATGTTTAACTAACTTGCTGGAGTTGTTTGAGGAGATAACAGAGAGGGTTGATGAGGGCAATGCTGTTGGTGTGGTGTACATGGACGCAAAAGACATTTGATACAGTGCCACACAATAGACCCATGAGCAAAATTGTAGCTCATGGAATAAAAGGGATGGTAGCAACATGGATACGAAATTTTCATTGCAGCAGCTTTTTCGAGAGCAGAGTGTGCAAGCGAGTGAGCAGCTGGGAAGGTCAGTTTAAAGTAAACTTAATTTCCTTTTGTTTTCGGCGGAGACCAGGGGGCTGCTGGGTAAGTAACACCCTATATATTTGGGCCGTTTAAAATAACCTGCCTTTCAGGGAGCAGAGAGTGCGAGCGAGTGAGCAGCTGGGAAGGTCAGTTTAAAGTAAACTTAATTTCCTTTTGTTTTCGGCGGAGACCAGGGGGCTGCTGGGTAAGTAACACCCTATATATTTGGGCCGTTTAAAATAACTTGCCTTTCATTGCAGCAGCTTTTTCGGGAGCAGAGAGTGCAAGCGAGTGAGCAGCTGGGAAGGTCAGTTTAAAGTAAACTTAATTTCCTTTTGTTTTCGGTGGAGACCAGGGGGCTGCTGGGTAAGTAACACCTTATCTATTTGGGCCGTTTCTGAACCCGAGACACGACACCTGTAGCGTCTCCCACCCGCCCTCCTCCTCTAACCAAACAAAAAAGGACTCGGTGGTGTGTAGATAAGGTAAGGCTTTTTCTATTTCTCTTTTTTGTTTTATCGTGTGATTGGTTAAAAACTTTTCGTTCCTTTTTCATTTAACTAAGTTTAAGCTTAAGATTAAAAATGGCAGGAGATCTCAGACCCGTGACATGCTCCTCTTGCTCAATGTGGGAGCTCAGGGACATGGCTGATGTCCCTGACTCCTTCACGTGCAGGAAGTGTGTCCAGCTGCAGCTCGTTAGACCGCATGACGGCTCTGGAGCTGCGGATGGACTCACTTTGGAGCATCCACGATGCAGAGGAGGTCGTGGATGGCACATTTAGCAAATTGGTCACACCGCAGATTAGGATTGCTGAGGGAGAAAGGGAATGGGTGACCAAAAGGCAGAGAAAGAGCAGGAAGGCAGCACAGGTGTCCCCTGCGGTCATCTCCCTCCACAACAGGTATACCGTTTTGGATACTGTTGAGGGAGATGGCTCACCAGGGGAAGGCAGCAGTAGCCAGGTTCATGGCACCGTGGCTGGCTCTGCTGTTCAGAAGGGCGGGAAAAAGAGTGGAAGGGCTATAGTCATAGGGGATTCGATTGTAAGGGGAGTAGATAGGCGGTTCTGTGGTCGAAAATGAGACTCCCGAATGGTACGTTGCCTCCCAGGTGCACGGGTCAGGGATGTCTCAGATCGACTGCAGAACATTCTGAAGGGGGAGGGTGAACAGCCAGTTGTCGTTGTGCACATAGGCACCAATGATATAGGTAAAAAACGGGATGAGGTCCTACAAGCAGAATTTAGGGAGTTAGGAGCCAAGTTAAAAAGTAGGACCTCAGAGGTAGTAATCTCAGGATTGCTACCAGTGCCACGTGATAGTCAGAGTAGAAATGAAAGAATAGTCAGGATGAATGCGTGGCTTGAGAGATGGTGCAGGAGGGAGGGGTTCAAATTTTTGGGACATTGGGACCGGCTCTGGGGGAGGTGGGCCTATTACAAATTGGACGGTCTACACCTGGGCCGGACTGGAACCAATGTCCTTGGGGGTGCTTTTGCTAACGCAGTTGGGGAGGGTTTAAACTAATGTGGCAGGGGGATGGGAACCAAATGATGTCAGTGGAGAGTAAGGATGTAGTAACTAAAGCCTGTAAGGAACTAGATAATGAAGTCAGCGTGACTAAGGGAAAGAGTAGGCAGGGAGCAGATGATGAAAGCAAAGGGACTGGTGGTCTGAGGTGTATTTGTTTTAATGCAAGAAGTGTAATAGGTAAGGCAGATGAACTTAGGGCTTGGATTAGTACCTGGGAGTATGATGTTATTGCTATTACTGAGACTTGGTTAAGGGAAGGGCATGATTGGCAACTAAATATCCCAGGATACCGATGCTTCAGGCGGGATAGAGCGGGAGGTAAAAGGGGTGGAGGAGTTGCATTACTGGTCAAAGAGGATATCACAGCTGTGCTGAAGGAAGGCACTATGGAGGACTCGAGCTGTGAGGCAATATGGGCAGAACTCAGAAATAGGAAGGGTGCGGTAACAATGTTGGGGCTGTACTACAGGCCTCCCAACAGCGAGCGTGAGATAGAGGTACAAATATGTAAACAGATTATGGAAAGCTGTAGGAGCAACAGGGTGGTGGTGATAGGAGATTTTAATTTTCCCAACATTGACTGGGATTCACTTAGTGTTAGAGGTCTAGATGGAGCAGAATTTGTAGGGAGCATCCAGGAGGGTTTTCTAGAGCAATATGTAAATAGTCCAACTCGGGAAGGGGCCATACTGGACCTGGTGTTGGGGAATGAGCCTGGCCAGGTGGTTGACGTTTCAGTAGGGGTCTACTTTGGGAATAGTGATCACAATTCCGTAAGTTTTAGAATACTCATGGACAAAGACGAGAGTGGTCCTAAAGGAAGAGTGCTAAATTGGGGGAAGGCCAACTATACCAAAATTCGGCAGGAGCTGTGGAATGTAGATTGGGAGCAGCTGTTTGAAGGTAAATCCACATGTGATATGTGGGAGGCTTTTAAAGAGAGGTTGATTAGCGTGCAGGAGAGACATGTTCCTGTGAAAATGAGGGGTAGAAATGGCAAGATTAGGGAACCATGGATGACAGGTGAAATTGTGAGACTAGCTAAGAGGAAAAAGGAAGCATACATAAGGTCTAGGTGGCTGAAGAAAGCCGAAGCTTTGAAAGAAAAAAATAAAAGCAGCAAAAGCAACATGAGGAAAACCCTTCTCACGAAGCGAGTGATTAAGGTCTGGAATGCGTTGCCTGAGAACGTGGTGGAGGCAGGTTCAAATGAAGCATTCAAAAGGGAATTAGACAGTTATATGGAAAGGAAGAATGTACAAGGTTACAAGAAGGTAGGGGAATGAAATGGAGGGAGTTGCTCTTTCAGAGATCCGGTGTGGATATGATGGGCTGAATGGCCTCCTTCTGCGCTTAACAACTCTGTGATTCCGTGAAGTCCTTCAATACAGGTCACCCAACTCCCTCTAGACTTCAGCAACTTTAAATAGTATAAATCACCAAACACTTCTAACTCAGCAGCAAGCAAATCTGCAACTAACCTGAAAGTAGTTAATGATCCTTTTAAATAGCACTGGCGGGGAGAATCCTTCCTGCTGCTGAACACATGTTCAGCTCTGCGAGGTTAAGAAAGGGCATTAGTCAAGAGTGTTAGGTCAGAAATGGCAGCACTGACATCAAATCGGCATTACAGATTGACTGATGTCATGATCTGCCTGTTGTGCACACTTCTGGTGCATGCTCCCAGCAGCTGTGATAACGACTTAGCCAAAATGGGGTCCAGTACAGCCCGCACCACATACGCAGCGCAGATGCCATTTTAGTGCTGTACAGCCCCTGTAGCAGCAAAAATACAGGAGTTGCGCAACCCAATTTTGCGGTAAAAGTATTTTCCTTAACCAATGCAGCTATAAATATAGGAGCTGCATAAATAAATCGTATAAACAATCATCTTGCACCACATTCTGTGCAAGAAAAATGCTGTAATCATTTACAAGATATTAGAATATATAAACATGAATTCCATCTCTTTTGTACACCACCAGAACTACACAAAGCATGGTCTGGCCAAAGTTTTATATAAGTTTTGAATTCTATTCTTCTGGAAACAAACCTTAATACATTCTTTGCACTCTTGATGGGCTATCAACTTGCATTGCTTCTTTTAGCAATTTAGGTATCTGTATTCCCAGATCTCTGTGTGCTATTACCCCATTTAGTTTCTTACTTTGCAAGGAATAAGTGGTCTCCTCATTTCTCTTATCAATATGTACTTCATTCTTCACTATACTGAATTTAATTTGCCATTTATCAGTCTCCCTGAAAGCTTGTTTATGTTCTCCTTTATTTTAGTGCAGTCCTCCACTATACCCATGAATTTCAACAGCATACCTTCAATTCCTTAGTCCAAATCATTGATGTATATGGCGAAGAACAGTACTCCCAGTATAGATCCTTGCAGGACATTACTTCTACTTTCTGCCAGTCCAAAAAGCTAATCTCATCAAGTTTACTCTTAATAGTTAAATGAGTCATTTTTAAAATATTACAGTGGAGAGCTTGGACTTAGAGTCATAGAGTCATAAAGAGATGCAGCACTGAAACAGGCCCTTCGGCCCACCGAGTCTGTGCCGACCATCAACCACCCATTTATACTAATCCTACATTAATCCCATATTCTCCACCACATTCCCACCTTCCCTCAATTCTCCTACCACCTACCTACACTAGGGGCAATTTACAATGGCCAATTTACCAATCAACCTGCAAGTCTTTGGCTGTGGGAGGAAACCGGAACACCCAGCGGAAACCCATGCAGTCACAGGGAGAACTTGCAAACTCCACGCAGGCAGTACCCAGAATCGAACCCGGGTCGCTGGAGCTGTGAGGCTGTGGTGCTAACCACTGCGCCGCCCACAGCTGTTTAGCTGTTTAAGTGGAATAAATGTTGACCAAAAACAGTTTTCAAAAACTATTTTGAGTGCTTTGGCATCTCCTTGCTAAGAAATTAAGTGATCTTTGATATAATTTCCCATTTTAACCTGAGCAAGATGATGTTGCAGGGCCATGTCATGCCAGCAGGTCCACTGTACCACTAGATGGAGCTCTACAACTTCCCAATCATCAAGCACAGCTGGCAACAGCTAAACACTGCAGCCTCAACCCAAGTTCAGGTATGCTTTTTCCTTTACTGTTTAAATCTTAAAAGTTTTTGTTCAATATTGAACTCCTTGCCAATACCTGCCCATCCAAAATGCTCTATAGACATTCTGCCCATTTGCTGAATTTCCTGGCCTCACCTACCATTTATTTGCTGCTCCCCACACTTAAAAGAAAATAGTTTTTGGACGGTGGTCATACTCATCACTCCATGCATTTGACAATCCCCCAAAAAATTTAATTTTGCACCTCACCTCCCCATTCCTTAAATGAAGTCAATATGGAATGAAACCGGACGGACCACCCGGCATAGATCTAGGCACTGGAAACGACAATGGCAAACCCAGCCCTGTTGCCCCTGCAAAGTCCTCCTTACTAACATCTGGGGGCTTATGCCAAGGTTGGGAGAGCTGTCCCATAGGCTAGTCAAACAATAGCCTGACATAGTCATATTCACTGAATCATACCTTAAAGACAATGTCCCAGACACCGCCATTACCATACCCAGGTATGTCCTGTCCCACAGGCACAACCTTGGTAGAGACAAAATCCCGTCTTCACATTGAGGATACCCTCCATCGTGTTGTGTGGCACGACCACCACGCTAAATGGGATAGATTTCGAACAGATCTAGCAACGCAAAACTAGGCATCCATGAGGCGCTGTGAGCCATTAGCAGCAGCAGAATTGTTCTTCTTTGGCCTCCTTGTCTCGAGAGACAATGGGTAAGCGCCTGGAGGTGATCAGTGGTTTGTGAAGCAGCGCCTGAAGTGGCTATAAAGGACAATTCTAGAGTGACAGACTCGCTGTACAATGTGTCCTTGGGGATCCTGCCATCTTCCATGCGGCTCACATGGCCAAGCCATCTCAGGCGCCGCTGGCTTAGTCTGGTGTATATGCTGGGGTTGTTGGCCGCCTCGAGGACTTCTGTGTTGGAGATACGGTCCTGCCACCTGATGCCAAGGATTCTCCGGAGGCAGCGAAGATGGAATGAATTGAGACGTCGCTCTTGGCTGACGTACGTTGTCCAGGCCTCGCTGCCGTAGAGCAAGGTCCTGAGGACACAGGCTTGATACACTTGGACATTTGTGTTCCGTGTCAGTGCGCCATTTTCCCACACTCTCTTGGCCAGTCTGGACATAGCAGAGGAAGCCTTTCCGATGCGCTTGTTGAATTCTGCATCGAGAGACAGGTTACTGGTGATAGTCGAGCCTAGGTAGGTGAACTCTTGAACCACTTCCAGAGTGTGGTTGCCGATATTTATGGATGGGGCATTTCTGACGTCCTGTCCCATGACAGTGGCGCAGTGGTTAGCACCGCAGCCTCACAGCTCCAGTGACCCGGGTTCAATTCCGGGTACTGCCTGTGTGGAGTTTGCAAGTTCTCCCTGTGTCTGCGTGGGTTTCCTCCAGGTGCTCCGGTTTCCTCCCACATGCCAAAGACTTGCAGGTTGATAGGTAAGTTGGCCATTAGAAATTGCACCTAGTATAAGTAGGTGGTAGGGAAAGGTGGGGATGTGGTAGGAATATGGGATTAGTGTAGGATTAGTATAAGTGGGTGGTTGATGGTCCGCACAGAGTCGGTGGGCCGAAGGGCCTGTTTCAGTGCTGTATCTCTGAACTAAACATTCGTTTTCTTGAGGCTGATGGTTAGGCCAAGTTCATTGCAGGCAGCCGCAATCCTGTCGATGAGTCTCTGCAGACACTCTTCTGTGTGGGATGTTAATGCAGCATTGTCAGCAAAGAGGAGTTCCCTGATGAGGACTTTCCGTACTTTGGTCTTCACTCTTCGACGGGCAAGGTTGAATAACCTGCCACCTGATCTTGTGTGGAGGAAAATTCCTTCTTCTGAAGACTTGAACGCATGTGAGAGCAGCAGGGAGAAGATCCCAACCAGTGTAGGTGCGAGAACTCAGGATTGGGAAGGGCTCTGATGAGGAGCCACCATGTTGAATTGTGCCTTTCATATTGTCATGGAATGAGGTGATGATACTTAGGAGCTTTGGTGGGCATCCAATCTTTTCTAGTAGTCTGAAGAGACCACGTCTGCTGACGAGGTCAAAGGCTTTGGTGAGATCAATGAAAGCAAAGTAAAGGGGCATTCGGGACGTTTCTCCTGTAGCTGGCAAAGGGAGAACAGCATGTCAATGGTGGATCTCTCTGCTCGAAAGCCGCACTGTGCCACAAGGTAGACGCGCTCAGCCAGCTTCTGGAGTCTGTTTAAAGCGACTCGAGCGAAGACTTTCCCCACTATGCTGAGCAGGGAGATTCCACGGTAGTTGTTGCAGTCACCGCGGTTACCCTTGTTCTTATAGAGGGTGATGATATTGGCATCACGCATGTCCTGTGGTACTGCTCCCTCGTCCCAGCACAGGCAAAGCAGTTCGTACAGTGCTGAAAGTATAGCAGGCTTGGCACTCTTGATGATTTTAGGGGTAATGCCGTCCTTCCAAGGGGCTTTTCCGCTGGCTAGAGAATCAATGGCATCACTGAGTTCCGATTTTGTTGGCTGTACGTCCAGCTCATCCATGACTGGCAGAGACTGGGCTGCATTGAGGGCGGTCTCAGTGGCAACATTTTCCCTGGAGTACAGTTCTAGGTAGTGCTCCACCCAGCGGTCCATTTGCTTGCGTTGGTCAGTGATTGTGTCCCCTGATTTAGATTTGAGGGGGGCAATCTTCTTGATGGTTGGCACAAAAGCTCTCTTAATGCCATCATACATTCCTCTGATATTTCCGGTGTCAGAGGCCAGCTAATATGACTGCATAGGTGTTGCCAGTAGTCATTTGCGCAGCGCCTGGCTGTTCTTTGTGCCACGCTTCTGGCTGCTTTAAGTGCTACGGATGTTAACTCGCTGGGGGCTTTCTTGTAGTTCAGCAGTGCAATGCAGCTATGACAGGTTCCAGCTCTTCAATGTGAGATTGAAGCCAGTCTGCATTCCGCTTCACACGTTTGCCATTGGTGGTCATTGCTGAGTCATAGATGGCGTCTCTGATGTGGGCCCACTTGGTCTCTGCATCCCCTGTGGGAGTGTTTTGAAGGGCTTTTTCAAGTGAATTTATAAACTTACGTAACAGCTGTGGATGAGAAATTCTGCTCCTGTTGATGCGCGGGCGGCCCTTCTGCTTGGAGTGATGCAGCTTCTTTGGTTTGAGGCTAACCTTGCTGCACACCACAATCTGTAATCTCATGGCCCGGCAGATCCCCCACTCTACCATTACCAACAAGCCGGGGGATCAACCTGGTTCAATGAAAAGTGCACGGGGGCATTCCAGGAGCAGCACCAGGCATACCTAAAATAAGTGAGGCGTCAACCTGGTGCAGCTACAACCCGGGACTACTTGTGTGCTAAACAGCGTAAGCAGCATGTGACAGATAGAGCTAAGCGATCCCATAACCAATGGATCAGATCGAAGCTCTGCAGTCCGACACATCCAGTCATGAATGGTGGTGGACAATTAAACAACTAACTGGAGGAGGTGGCTCCACAAATATCCCCATCCTCAATGATGGGGGAGCCCAGCACATCTGTTCAAAAGATAAGGCATCCATCTTCAGCCAGAATTGCCAAGTGGATGACCCATTTCTGCCTCCTCCTGAAGTCCCCAGCATCACAGATGCCAGTCTTTAGCCAATTCGATTCATTCTGCGTGATATCAAGAAACGACTGAAGGCAATGGATACCGCAAAGGCTATAGGCGCTGACAACATTTAGGCAATAGTACTTGTGAAGACTTGTGCTGCAGAACTAGCCGTGCATCTAGCAAAGCTGTTCCAGTACAGCGACAGCACTGGCATCTACCCGGCAATATGGAAAATTGCCCAGGTATGCCCTGTACACAAAAAGCAGGACAAGTCCAACCCGGTCAATTACAGCCCCACCGGTCTACTCTCGATCATCAATAAAGTGATGGAAGGTGTCGTAGACAATGCTATCAAGCAGCACTTGCTTTAGGAATAACGTGCTCAGTGACACTCAGTTTGGGCTCCGTCATGGCCACTCAGCTCCTGACCTCATTACGGCCTTGGTTCAAACATGGACGAAACAGCCGAATTTCAGAGGTGAGGGGAGAGTGACTGTCCTTGACATCAAGGCAGCATTTGACAGAGTATGGCATCAAGGAGCCCTAGCAATTACTGAATTTGAAAATAAAACATTGATAAAAATTGATTAAAACCCTAATTAACTAATTCATAAGTAGAGTAACTAAACCAGAGGGAGGAGATTACTGTATTTAGTTAGCATTTAATATTTATAGTAGGAATCTAGCACGAGGGACCATATAGTTATAACAATTTAGTTAGGATTTAATAAGTATTTATTTATCTTAAATTAATTTAATTCGTGCTAGAAATGTCAGTTCGAGGGGTGAAGTGCTTCACCTGTGAGATGTGGGAGGTCCGTGACGCTTCGAGCGTTCCGGGCGACTACATCTGCAGGAAGCGTACCCAGTTGCAGCTCCTCACAGACCGCATGGATCGGCAACTGGATGCACTTAGGAGCATGCAGGTGGCACAGAGTGTCATAGACAGGAGTTTTAGAGAAGAGGTTACACCCAAGGTGCAGGCAGATAGATGGGTGACCACTAGAAGGGGCAGGCAGTCAGTGCAGGAATCCCCTGTGGCTATCCCCCTCTCTAACAAGTATACCGTTTTGGATACTGTTGCGGGGGGATGGCCTATCAGGGGAAAACAGCAGCAACCAGAGCAGTGGCACCATGGCTGGCACTGTTGTTCAGCAGGGAGGGACAAAGCACAGAAGAGTAATAGTTATAGGGGACTCTATAGTCAGGGGCACAGATAGGCGCTTCTGTGGACGTGAAAGAGACTCCAGGATGGTATGTTGCCTCCCTGGTGCCAGGGTCAAGGATGTCTCTGAATGGACAGGGGTCATTCTGAAGGGGGAGGGTGAACAGCCAGACGTTTTGGTACACATCGGTACCAATGACATAGGCATGAAGAGTGACGAGGTCCTGAAGGGGGAGTTTAGGCAGTTAGGTAGAAAGTTACAAGACAGGACATCTAGGGTTGTAATCTCGGGATTACTCCCTGTGCCACGTGCCAGTGAGGCTAGAAATAGGAAGATAGTGCAGCTAAATACGTGGCTGAACAG
This sequence comes from Heterodontus francisci, assembly GCF_036365525.1. Taxonomy (NCBI): domain Eukaryota; kingdom Metazoa; phylum Chordata; class Chondrichthyes; order Heterodontiformes; family Heterodontidae; genus Heterodontus; species Heterodontus francisci. The sequence continues at coordinate 48,296,601 of NC_090376.1, read as the reverse complement.
CTGGTGTAGAAGGGAGGGTTTCAGATATCTGGACCATTGGGATCTCTTCAGGGACAGATGGGACCTGTACACGAAGGACGGGTTGCATCTGAACTGGAGGGGCACAAATATCCTGGCTGCGAGGTTTGCTAGCGTCACTCAGGAGGGTTTAAACTAGTGTGGCAGGGGGGTGGGAACAAGAGCAGTAAGACAGCAAGTGAAATAAATGAGGGGGAACTAGTAAATAAGGTCAGTAAGACTGAGAGGAAGAGCAGGCAGGGAGATGTTGCGGAGCACAGCGGGACTGGTGGTCTGAAGTGCATTTGTTTCAATGCGAGAAGTATAACAGGTAAGGCAGATGAACATAGAGCTTGGATTAGTACTTGGAACAATGATGTTGTTGCTATTACAGAGACCTGGTTGAGGGAAGGACAGGATTGGCAGCTAAATGTTCCAAGATTTAGAAGCTTCAGGCGGATAGAGGGGGTTGTAAAAGGGGTGAGGAGTTGCATTACTTGTTAAGGAGAATATCAGCTGTACTGCGGGAGGACACCTCGGAGGGGTCGTGCAGCGAGGCAATATGGGTGGAGCTCAGGAATAGGAAGGGTGCAGTCACGATGTTGGGGGTTTTCTACAGGCCTCCCAACAGCCAGCAGGAGGTAGAGGAGCAGATATGTAGACAGATTTTGGAAAGATGTAAAGGTAACAGGGTTGTTTGTAGTGGTGGGTGATTTTAACTTCCCCTATATTGACTGGGACTCACTTAGTGCGAGGGGCTTAGATGGGGCAGAATTTGTAAGGAGCATCCAGGTGGGCTTCTTGAAACAATATGTAGATAGTCCAACTAGGGATGGGGCCGTTACTGGACCTGGTATTGGGGAATGAGCCCGGCCAGGTGGTCGAAGTTTCAGTAGGGGAGCATTTCGGGAACAGTGACCATAATTCCATAAGTTTTAAGGTACTTATGGATAAGGATAAGAGTAGTCCTCAGGTGAAGGTGCTAAATTGGGGGAAGGCTAATTATAACAATATTAGGCAGGAACTGAAGAATTTAGATTGGGGGCAGCTGTTTGAGGGTAAATCAATATCTGACATGTGGGAGTCTTTCAAATGTCAGTTGATTAGAATCCAGGACCAGCATGTTCCTGTGAGGAAGGAGGATAAGTTTGGCAAGTTTCAGGAACCTTGGATAACACGGGATATTGTGAGCCTAGTCAAAAAGAAAAAGGAAGCATTCGTAAGGGCTGGAAGGCTAGGAACAGACGAATCCCTTGAGGAATATAAAGACAGTAGAAAGGAACTTAAGCAAGGAGTCAGGAGGGCTAAAAGGGGTCATGAAAAGTCATTGGTAAACAGGATTAAGGATAATCCCAAGGCTTTTTATACAGAGATAAAGAGCAAGAGAGTAACTAGGGAAAGAGTTGGCCCGCTCAAGGACAGAGAAGGGAATCTATGTGTGGAGCCAGAGGAAATGGGTGAGGTACTAAATGAGTACTTTGCATCAATATTCACCAAGGAGAAGGACTTGCTGGATGATGAGCCTAGGGAAGGGAGTGTCGATAGTCTCAGTCATCTCATTATCAAAAAGGAGGTGTTGGGTGTCTTGCAAAGCATTAAGGTAGATAAGTCCCCAGGGCCTGATGGGATCTACCCTAGAATACTGAGGGAGGCAAGGGAAGAAATTGCTGGGGCCTTGACAGAAATCTTTGCATCCTCATTGGCTACAGGTGAGGTCCCAGAGGACTGGAAAATAGCCAATGTTGTTCCTTTGTTTAAGAAGGGTAGCAAGGATAATCCAAGAAATTATAGGCCGGTGAGCCTTCCATCAGTGGTAGGGAAATTATGAGAAAGGATTCTTCGGGACAGGATTTACTCCCATTTGGAAACAAACAAACTTATTAGCGAGAGGCAGCATGGTTTTGTGAAGGGGAGGTCGTGTCTCATTAATTTGATTGAGTTTTTTGAGGAAGTGACAAAGGTGATTGATGAAGGAAGGGCAGTGGATGTTGTCTATATGGACTTCAGTAAAGCCTTTGACAAGGTCCCTCATGGCAGACTGGTACAAAAGGTGAAGTCACACGGGATCAGAGGTGAGCTGGCAAGATGGATACAGAACTGGCTCTGTCATAGAAGACAGAGGGTAGCAGTGGAAGGGTGCTTTTCTGAATGGAGGGACGTGACTAGTGGTGTTCCGCAGGGATCAGTGCTGGGACCGTTGCTCTTTGTAGTATATATAAATGATTTGGAGGAAAATGTAGCTGGTCTGATTACTAAGTTTGCGGACGACACAAAAGGTTGGTGGAGTTGCGGACAGTGATGAGGATTGTCAGAGGATACAGCAGGATATAGATCGGTTGGAGACTTGGGCGGAGAAATGGCAGATGGAGTTTAATCCGGACAAATGTGAGGTAATGCATTTTGGAAGGTCTAATGCAGGTGGGAGGTATACAGTAAATGGCAGAACCCTTAGGAGTATTGACAGGCAGAGAGATCTGGGCGTACAGGTCCACAGGTCACTGAAAGTGGCAACGCAGGTGGATAAGGTAGTCAAGAAGGCATACGGCATGCTTGCCTTCATCGGTCGGGGCATAGAGTATAAAAATTGGCAAGTCATGTTGCAGCTGTACAGAACTTTAGTTAGGCCACACTTAGAATATTGCGCGCAATTCTGGTCGCCACACTACCAGAAGGACATGGAGGCTTTGGAGAGGGTACAGAAGAGGTTTACCAGGATGTTGCCTGGTCTGGAGGGCATTAGCTATGAGGAGAGGTTGGATAAACTCTGATTGTTTTCACTGGAACGACAGAGGTGGAGGGGTGACATGATAGAGATTTACAAAGTTATGAGCGGCATGGACAGAGTGGATAGTCAGAAGCTTTTTCCCAGGGTGGAAGAGTCAGTTACTAGAGGACATAGGTTTAAGGCGCGAGGGGCAAAGTTTAGAGGGGATGTGCGAGGCAAGTTCTTTACACAGAGGGTGGTGAGTGCCTGGAACTTGCTGCCGGGGGGAGATGGTGGAAGCAGGTACGATAATGATGTTTAAAAGGCATCTTGACAAAACTGGAGTCAATGGGAATTAGAGGAAAAGCTCTCCACTGGTTGGAGTCATACCTAGTGCAAAGGAAGATAGTTGTGGTTGTTGGAGGTCAATCATCTGAGCTCCAGGATATCACTGCAGGAGTTCCTCAGGGTAGTGTCCTTGGCCCAAGCAAGGAATTGGGTAGGAATCTTCCTTTATTACTGTATTAACCTATCTGTAGTCTATGTAGAATCTAGTTGAACTGTTAGGTTTAGGCTCTAACATGACTGGGGAACTCCAGCTGCTTTGACTGGGTTAAATTAAGTGGTTTTCCAACATGTACTGAATTTCTACTTTCACCTGGGCCTATTGCCATGGACTTAAACAATAAGGATGCTGTTTACAGGAAAGGATTCTCTGACATCCACATCATGTGGCTAAGGTTGTACATCCTGGCTTGTCCCGACAGACTTCTTTAAATACTAAGCGTCGCCTTGTTCGGTCTTCTCATTGTTCTGCATCTAAACGTGAAAGCAGAGTGTCCAACCTCCCCAACTCTTCAGTAACATAGAAACATAGAAAATAGGAGCAGGAGTGGGCCATTCAGCCTGTCAAGCCTGCTCTGCCATTCATTATGATCATGGCTGATCATCCAACTCAGTAGCCTGTTCCCGCTTTCCCCCCATATCCTTTGAACCCTTTCGCCCCTAGAGCTATATCTAACTCGTTCTTGAAAACATACAATGTTTTGGCCTCAACTGCTTTCTGTGGTAGCGAATTCCACAGGTTCACTACTCTCTGGGTGAAGAAATTTCTTCTCATCTCAGTCCTGAAAGGTTTACCCCATATCCTTAGACTATTACCCCTGGTTCTGGACTCGCCCATCAGGAACATCCTTCCCGCATCTACCCTGTCAAGTCCTGTTACATTTTATAGGTTTCTATGAGATCCCCCACTCACTCTTCTGAACTCCAGAGAATATAATCCTAACCGACTCAATCTCTCCTCATACGTCAGTCCTGCCATCCCAGGAATCAGTCTGGTAAACCTTCGCTGCACTCCCTCTATAGCAAGAACATCCTTCCTCAGATAAGGAGACCAAAACTGCACACAATATTCCAGGTGTGGCCTCACTAAGGCCCTGTATAATTGCAGCAAGACATCCCTGCTCCTGTACTCGAATCCTCTCGCTATGAAGGCCAACATACCATTCGCCTTTTTTACCGCCTGTTGCACCTGCATACTTACCTTCAGCGACTGGTGTACGAGAACACCCAGGTCTCATTGCATATTCCTCTCTCTCAGATTATAACCATTCTGATAATAATCTGCCTTCCTGTTTTTGCTACCAAAGTGGATAACCTCACATTTATCCACATTATACTGCATCTGCCATGCATTAGCCCACTCACTCAACTTGTCCAAATCACCCTGACGCCCCTCCTCACAACTCACCTTCCCACCCAGTTTTGTGTCATCTGCAAATTTGGAGATATTACATTTAGTTCCCTCATCTAAGTCATTAATATATATTGTGAATAGCTGGGGTCCTAACAGTGATCCCTGTTGTACCCCACTAGTCACTGCCTGCCATTCGGAAAAAGACCCGTTTATTCCTACTCTTTGTTTCCTGTCTGCCAACCAATTTTCTATCCATTGCAATACACTACCCCCAATCCCATGCACTTTAATTTTACATGCTAGTCACTTATGTGGGACTTTGTCGAAAGCCTTCTGAAAGTCCAAATAAACCACATCCACTAGCTATCCCTCATCAACTCTACTAGTTACATCCTCGAAGAATTCTAGTAGATTTGTCAAGCATGACTTCCCTTTCGTAAACTTATGCTGATTCTGTCCGATTCTACCACTGTTCTCCAAGTGCTCTGCTATAAAATCTTTGATAATGGACTCTAGAATTTTCCCCTCTACCATGGGCGGCACAGTGGCGCAGTGGTTAGCACCGCAGCCTCACAGCTCCAGGGACCTAGGGTCGATTCTGGGTACTGCCTGTGCGGAGTTTGCAAATTCTCCCTGTGCCCGCGTGGGTTTTCGCTGGGTGCTCCAGTTTCCTCCCACAGCCAAAGACTTGCAGGTGTTAGGTAAATTGGCCGTTGTAAATTGCCCCTAGTGTAGGTAGGTGGTAGAGAATATGGAAGTACTGTAGGGTTAGTATAAATGGGTGGTTGTTGGTCGGCACAGACTCGGTGGGCCGAAGGGCCTGTTTCAGTGCTGTATCTCTAAAATTTAAAAAAAACGTCAGGCTGACTGGTCTACAATTCCTTGTTTTCTCTCTGTCTCCCTTTTTAAATAGTGAGGTTACATTAGCTACCCTCCAATCTGTAGGAACTGTTCCAGAGTCTATAGAATCTTGGAAGATGACCACCAATGCATCCACTATTTCTAGGGCCACTTCCTTCAGTACTCTGGGATGTAGATTATCAGGCCCTGGGGATTTATCGGCCTTCCATCCCATCAATTTCCCCAACACCATTTCTCTACTAATACTGATTTCCTTCAGTTCCTCCCTCTCACTAAACCATGTGTTCCCCAACATTTCTGGTATGATATTTGTGTCCTCCTTTGTGAAGACAGAACTAAAGTTTGCATTTCGTTGGTCAGCCATTTCTTTGTTCCCCATAATCAATTCCCCTGTTTCTGACTGTATGGGACCTACATTTGTCTTCACCAATCTTTTTCTCTTCGTAAACCTATAGAAACTTTTACAGTCAGTTTTTATGTTCCCGCAAGCTTACCCTCGTACTCTATTTTCTCCTTCTTAATCAATCCCTTGGTTCTCCTTTGCTGAATTCTAAACTGCTCCCAATCCTCAGGTCTGTTGCTTTTTCTGGCAGATTTATATGCCTCTTCCTTGGATCTAATGCTATCTCTAATTCCCCTTGTAAGCCATGGTTTGGCTACCTTTCCCGTTCTACTTTTGCAGCAGACAGGAATAAACAATTGTTGCAGTTCATCCATGTGCTCTTTGAATGTTAGCTAACCGGATAGTAGGAGGTTCAATGTGAGAATGGTCTAGGCCTCCTTCTGCCTCATCTTCACTATCCCTTTCATGCTTCACTGTCCCTACTACCTGATGCACCTGATCCTGCTAATCGTCCTCCCGGCGATGATATTGTTTCATCATATGGATATAACACAGCCAATTCTTTTTCTGGTGATCTGGGGTGTCAAATAATTTACATTACTAAGTCTTTTGACCACTTTATTTGGACCACTGAACCGTGCTTTCAGCGGTTCACCCTGTAAAGGCAGTAATACTAACACGTCATCCGCTGGTTGAAACGTTCGGGTCTTGGCATGCTTGTCAGCCCATTTATTCATGGTTGCTTGGGAAGCTTTTAGCTGTTCCTGAGCCACTTTGCAGGCTCCCATGAGCCGCTCTCAGAACAGAGATACAGAATCTAACACAGAAGATTCGTCCCTCTGTTCTAAAACCTTTTCTTCAATTAGTTTTAGAGGCCCTCTTATCTCATGTCCATAAGCTAATTCAAAAGGAATAAAACCAGTAGACTCATTAAGTGAACCCCTCGTGACAAACAAAGAAATTCTAGCATAATAAAAACAAGAAATGCTGGAACCCCTCAGCAGGTCTGGCAGCATCTGTGGAAAGAGAAGCAGAGTTAACGTTTCGGGTCAGTGACCCTTCATCGGAACTGACAAATATTAGAAAAGTCACAGGTTATAAGCAAGTGAGGTGGGGGTGGAGCAAGAGATAACAAAGGAGGTCTAGATTGGACCAGGCTGCATAGCTGACCAAAAGGTCACGGAGCAAAGGCAAACAATATGTTAATGGTGTGTTGAAATTCTAGCCCTTTATCCCAATCATAGAGATACTCATCCTACACTGATCATCGTTTTGATGGTCTGATGGTACCGTTCTAAAGCTCCTTGTATCTGTGGTTCGTAGGCTGAAGACTTTAACTGCGTCATACCTAAATTATTCATTACTTTTTGGAAAATGTGGGAAATAAAATTAGAGCCCTGATCTGACTGAATCTCAATTGGTAATCCATATCTGGTGAAAAACTGGGTTAACTTCTCTACCACTGCCTGAGCAGAAATTGTTCTCTGGGAACCGATAAGCCATATCCAGGATAGTGAGTACTGCTTTTGTTTTTGGTAAAGGTTCTACACAGTCTACCAACACCCTACTAAATGGTTCCCCAGTAACTGGTATGGGAATTAGAGGTGCTAGTTTTATGGCAAGTTGCAGTTTTCCCACAATCTGACACATATGGCAAGTTTTACAAAACTGCACCACATCCTCGGAAAGACCTGGCCAGTAAAAATGTCGACCTATGCGTGATTGGGTCTTCCGGATCCCCACAAGTCCCGCTACAAGAATTTCATGGGTTATCCTTAATATTTCCTAGTGATACTTTGGCGGTACTACTATCTGATGAACAACCGTCCATTCTTAGCCTGTAGGTCTGTGAGGCAGTCTCCACTTCATCAGAATCCCATTTTTAATATAGTAGCCATTCTGGAACTCCCTTTGCTTCAGCTAGAACAGATTGTGCCACTTTATTTAACTCTGGATCGGCTTGCTGAGCCTTAATCAGAGAAGACTTACTGAACATTTCCTTTGGATTATCCAAATCCCCCAAAAAAGTTTCAGATATTTGGCTATCGGTCTGTGGTGCCAATTGTACCTCTGACAATGGAACTTGTTAGCCATTGCTCAGGTCACTACACATGAAGGAAAAATTCCTGGAACCTTTTCCTGCAACTGTTCTGTCTCTTTACCATCACTTGGCTTTTCTGTGACTACTGGAGAAGCTACGACTTTCGCTCCGGCCATATCATTCTCCAGGAGTAGGTCAACTCCATCTACCGGCAAACTATTGACAACTCCTACAGTTACCGTTCCAGACATTAGCTCACACTCCAGGTGCACCCGATACAAAGGTACAGGTATATACTTCCACCAATACCATTCTCGAAAACCTTGGCATTCAATATGCTCTCTGGTGGAAAAGTTATGCCTTTCCCCAGCAAAAGAATTTGGGTGGCTCCTGTATCCCTAAGTATAACTATAGGTTTACCTGCTTCATTTGAGGGATAAGGAGTTACTTTTCCTTTAGACAAGAATTCCCTATAAGCTCTCAGGTACCTTGTTCACGTCCCCCACACTCACATTGGTTTTTACACTTTGACTGCAGCTGGAAGGCCGAGTTGTAGCCTGGTCTATCGTACTCCCAGTCAGGACCCTTTTCTCTGCATTGGCCTTGTGCACCCTTAAGTCCCATGGCTTTACCATGCAAATTCCAGCATTCTGCACAAAGGTGTCCCACCTTGTGGCAATGGTAACACTTAAGCTTGCAGACCTCACTTACATCCTCAGCATCTTCCTTTCTGGCCTGAGATCACGGGGCGTTCCCAGCTGTCCCTTCTTGTCCCTGGCTACTTGCCTTCCTTTCACCCTCCCACCTTCTATCCTTCTTGGGTTTGTGGGGGTGACAGACAAAGAGTTTGGGCTTGTAAACAAGCTCATAATCATCAGTGATTTCCGCTGCCTGTCTGGCTGTTGAAACCTTCCAGTTCTCTCCATTACTTCTTACTAATGGAGGGAGTAAACTTTTAAATTCCTGCAGGAGAATTAATTCCCCAAGGGTCTCATACATGGCCTCTACCGATAATGCCCACATCCAACAATCAAAATTAATTTGCTTTACCCTTTCAAATTCTATACAAGTCTGCCCAGGCTGTCTCTGGAGGTTCTAAAATTTCTGTCTGTATGCTTCAGAGACAAACTCATAAGCAGAGAGAATAGCCTTTTTTTCCATCTCAATCTGCAGAAGCCTCCTCAGAAAGCATGGTATAAACTTCACGAGCTCTGCCCATCAACCGGCTTTGCATAAGCAGTGTCCAGCTCTCCTTCGGCCACTTCATCCGTCTGGCTATCTTTACAAAAGAAATGATAAATGCCTCTACGTCCCTTTCCTCAAACTTAGGGAGGGCTTGCACAAAATTAAACAGCTCTCCACTGGGTCCTGGGCTGGAATCAGATTTTTCCTCACTAGAATTTTCTTTGGAGCCAAGGCCACTCTTTAGTCTTAGTTCCATCTTTTTAACTTCAAATTCCCTTCCTTCTCTTTCTCTTTGAAATGCTCATTTTTTCTCTTTCCTCTTTTTCAAATTCAAGCTTCTTCGCTGTCAATTCAATTTCAAGCTCAAGTTTTTTTCAATTCTATTGATTTTATCTTTTTCAGTTGAAGCTTAAGTTTTTCCATTTCTTTCTCTTTGTCAAGTTCAAGGTGCTTCATCTGTAACTGAATTTTAGCTAATTCAAACTTCACTACTCTCTGGTTTGCTTTCTTCTTCCAATTGCAAATGTCGTACTATTGCTTCAATTATGTCTGCTTTCTTAGCTCCTGGTTTTAACTCCAACACTAACAGTTCTGCCAAATCCTTTAGTTTAACCTTGTAACCTTAATAAGTGTCTTGTATCGCATAGGGATACATCCTCCTTCCCAAAAAAAGTCGTAGCAACTGTTAAAGACATTCCTGTAGAGTAAACTTTATTCTATTGCACAAGAAACCTGGTTCTTTTTATCTCTCCTCTTTCAATTAATATTACCCCACTTACAATTGTACATCATCGGCATTGAGTTTATCCCGCAAAAAGCTCCCAATTATGTTACGACCGAGGCTGGAGGAGTGCACTGTTAATTCTAGTTCCACTTCTCCAAATATTTATATATATATATCCAACATATATTTAAATTTTTTCCAACTTACCTATATGGCCATAGACTCTATATTTATCCCAGAATAATACACTGACCAGGTCTCTTTGATAAACAACAAAATTATCAGTTTATTATAAACAAGTCTTAACCAGCAATTAAGTAAAGCATAAACACACAGATAGAAATATAAAAGCTCCCTTTTCACCGTGGCCACTTTAGAGCTCTGTTACAAAAAACAGACAAAGAAAAACTGTTTAGGCTGAATACTTGCTCATTCATGAAAATAAAAAGGCATGGAAAGATGTCCTTTGTTTTGGTTTGGCATCCCAAATGCCTATGGATGGCTGTCACTGGGATCTTCCTAGAACAGTTCTTTCCAGGTGATGAAGATGATCAGTTTGAGTAGTGTTAATTCAGTCCCACTACTCCACAGGTCATAGCATATTCGTAAGGTTTCCCACCTACCGGAAAATAGCCAAATTAAACACTCTATTGGTCCCCCAGAATAAGGCACACAAAACCAGGTTTCTTTAAAACAACAAAATTAACCATATTAATAAACTAAGTCTTAAACAATATTGAGATAAATCTATATATGAAAAGATTCTTTTCAAACTTATTCTTCTTAACCCTCATACACACAAACATTTAAAAACGGTTAACCAGTTTTAAAAGGATGTTTTGGATTACAACAATTGTTTTAGGAATAATAGAATAACTGGGTCGTAATGCTCTGGTAGGGTATTTCTGGGTCAGTGAGGTATCCTAGAGTAGAATAGTTGGATGCCACTAAAAGTCCCTCCAGGCGAGGCTGATGAACAGTCTGATGGGTAGGCATTCATGGCACTTCGTCCGCAGCAGGCATCACACAGATCTTTCAGCAAAGGGTGTAGCAACAGGTCTACTTGGGTTTTGAAATAGCAGTCTAGCAATAGAAGCTTTCTTGAGCTTTCAGGATCTCCCAAAACATAAAAGGCAACAGGAATCATTCCTGAGGCAGAGATCTTTCAGAGACTGGAGGCAATAGGAATTTTCTACCTTTTAAAATACAGGGCTTCCTCTCAGCAAAGGAGCCATTCTCCACAGAGGGTATCTATTCCTCTTTTCCTGGGTCTTTTCCTCTCTCCAGGCAGACCACAGCCACCTCAACTGTAGAATTTCTTTTCACAAGAGAGGCAAGCCGCCTTTTTCAGAGAATACGTCTTTTTTTCTCTGGTCTGCAAATACAGGTCCCAGCCAGCTCGCTGCTAGCTGCTTCCAGCTCCCTGGTCATTTTCACACTGCAAAACTGAAACTAAGTCATGTGACAGTCATAAATCTTCCTGTCATTTCCCTATTGAGCTGCTTGGAAACATGTGCCTTGCAGTCTATGCACTCAGTTCAAACACCAAGTTTCAGCATTCAATGTTCACAGAAAATCTTTTAAAAGTACACAGAACTCTTAGTTTTCAATAAAAAAAAAGTTGTTGTGACATTAGGCTTTCCAAGAAATGCAGCTACAGAGGCTTCGGTTAGGCCTTATAGCAGAAATGCAGCAACAGGAGTTTCAGTTCCCACATATTTGATATGCAGGGTTTCTTCAAATACAGGAGGAAAGAGATTAGATTAGATTAGAGATACAGCACTGAAACAGGCCCTTCGGCCCACCGAGTCTGTGCCGAACATCAACCACCCATTTATACTAATCCTACACTAATCCCATATTCCAACCAAACATCCCCACCTGTCCCTATATTTCCCTACCACCTACCTATACTAGTGACAATTTATCATGGCCAATTAACCTATCAACCTGCAAGTCTTTTGGCTTGTGGGAGGAAACCGGAGCACCCGGAGAAAACCCACGCAGACACAGGGAGAACTTGCAAACTCCACACAGGCAGTACCCGGAATCGAACCCGGGTCCCTGGAGCTGTGAGGCTGCGGTGCTAACCACTGCGCCACTGTCAGAATTTCAAATTGTGGCTTTTACATAAAACTGACCAAAGAAATTAGACAGTTGCAAAGACCCTGAAAAAATTTCAGTGAAATTATGGAGAAAGGCTGACCCACTCAGGCACATTACTAGAGATATAAAAGACTTTAAGATTATGAAAGGGGTTGATAGGGTAGATGTAGAGAAAATGTTTCCACTTCCACTTGGCAGACGCCAAAACTAGGGGCCGTAAGTACAAAAGCCACCAATAAATCCAATAGGAAATTTTGGAGAAAGTTCTCAACGCAAAGAGTAATAAAAATATCAAAACAACAAGGAATAGTTGAGGCAAATAGACATTTAAGGGGAAGCTAGATAAGCAAGTAAGGGAGAAAGGAATGGAAGGATATAATGAGAGAGTTAGAGAGAGGAGATGGGAGGATGCTTCCCTCTCTGATCGCCTCTCTTCCATTGTCCAAGTTCCTCTGCCTCGAATATTGGGTGTATTTTAGCCATGTTTAGTATTTAAATATTACTTTCACCAAACATGTCCAGGTGAGGCTGACCGCTGCCCATCCTCCGAACACGTTTTACCTGCCTACTGTATGTTTCATGGCCAGGATCTGTTTTCCTGCACTCTTCCGCTTCTTACCTTATATTGAACACCAAATTCTGCACCATTTGTTCCACTCACACGGTCAATGAAATGTCGTGTGTCCCTTCACCACGTTTTCCATGTGATCCATTTGCAGCCTTCATGTCTATGATGGCTACTCCAGTTAATTCAACAAAGCAATTCCTTGCATCCTCCCTACAGTTTGACAGTTACTACGATTTCAACAGTAACTGGAGACTTTTTAACGGTTAACATGGGCTGCAGGCACACCCCTGAAGTGCCTTGGGATGTTTCACTATGTTAACAGTGCTGTTAATCTGCAAGGTGTTGTTGTTACAGACTCTCCATTGCCTATTTAAGACAGGCAACACCCACACGCTTGAGAAGGAGAAGAAACGAAGGATCCAAATTCCCAGCCACTTCAAGTATACCTTGCTGAATCTATGCTGTGTCCACTTTGGGCAGCCATGGATCCATTCCAATGGGGTGAGATCGAATTAGAGTAGGTGCTGTATTTGTTACATTTCTAATATTGAAGCATGTCATCTCTCTATCACTGCACTTTCATTTGAGACAATATTTGTTGACTGTTGGAATTAATGGACATTCTCTGTTTTGATGTTGTAGCCGAAAGATTGCTGCAACAACCGACTGGTGCAGGGTGAAGGCATCATGCTGCTGCCAGGATAACAGGCATGATGAGCTCAGCGTAATCGCGCACCAGCTATGCATTGAGCAAACTAACTTTTGCAGCATTGGTACGTCTCAGTATTAAGATGCAGTGCCCACGACGCCATGTGTATGCAGTCCCCTCTCCTGGCATACAGCCTCCCAGATGTACCAGTGGACGGCAAACCATGCCAACTGTGACACTAGTAGGGGTTCCTTCGTGCTATTTAATGCATGTTCAGCTCTGTGTTTACAGGAGGGTGATAACTCGATCACAGAGATCTGAAGAGGCAGTGCTGGTGTCACAACAGCGTTAAGCTCTGACTGATGACATGGTCTGCCTATTCTGCGTACTTGCAAGTCAAGCATGTAACACCTGCGCTCCCATCCGCTGGAGATGGGTGGAAGTAGCAAGGGCACCACTTCGCTTCTAAACTGGTGCCCATACTGCTGGAAGTACTGACGTTAGAGCTAAATTTTGAGCCTTTTACGCGTGGAGTTGGACATATCAATAGAGATCACGGATGCCTGATGTCTTAGTATTAAGCGTGACTCCAGAATGTTAACACCACGGCCAGCTCATGAACCAGGATACTTTAAATCATGACAGGAATAGAGAGAAGTGACCGTGAATGGCGAGTGGAGCAGCGAGGTATGGTCTCTCGGTGACACGGGAAAAATCAGCGAAAGAAATCTGATTAACTGACAGAGCTGTGGTGCACGAGGAACTGCAGCCAAGCAACTAAGTTAATTTCATCACTTACTCACGAGTATGATTGATATAATTGGTTTAATGTTTCATGATTTTAGCTGATCCAGGGCAAGTTTATTAACAATAAATAATAGGGTAGGCAATGGCATAGTGGTATGGTCACTGGACTAGTAACCAAGAGACCCAGGGTATTGCTCTGGGGACAGGGGTTCAAATCCCACCATGGCAGAAAGTGGAATTTGAATTCAAATATTAAATCTGGAATTAAAAGCTGGTCTAATGATGGCCGTGAAACCATTGCCGATTGTCGTAAAAACACATCTGGTTCACTAATGCCCTTTAGGGAAAAAAAAATCTGCTGCCCTTACCTGGTCTGGCCTAAACGTGACTCCAGACCCACACCAATGTGGCTGACTCTTAAATGCCCTCTGAAATGGCCTAGCAAGCCACTCAGTTGTATCAAACCACTACAAAATCAATAAGGAACGAAACCAAATGGACCACCCGACATCGACCTAGGCACCGGAAACAACAACGGCAAACTCAGCCCCGTCAACCCTGTAAAGTCCTCCTTGCGAACATCTGGGGGCTTGTGCCAAAACTGTCCCACAAATTAGTCTCACGGAATCACACCTTTCAGACAAAGTCCAAGAAACCGCAATCACCATCCCCGGGTATGTCCTGTCCCACTGGCAGAACAGACCCAGCAGAGGTGGTGGCACAGTGGTATACTGTCGGGAGTGAGTTGCCCTTTGAGCGCTGAACATTGACTCCAGACCCCATGAAGTCTCAATGCATCAGGAAAAACACTAGCAAGGAATCAATCCTGCTGATTACCACCTACTGCCCCCCTCAGCTAATGAGTCAGTCCACGTTGAGCACCAGTTGGAGGAAGCACGGAGGGTGGCAAGGGTGCAGAATGTACTCTGGGTGGGGGACTTCAATGTCCATCACCAACAGCGGCTCAGTCACACCACTACTAACCGAGCTGGTGGAGCCCTAAAGGACATAGCTGCTAGACTGGGTCTGCGGGCAGGCAGTAAGAGAACCAACAAGAGGGAAAAACATACTTGACCTTGTCCTCACCAATCTGCCTGCCGCAGATGCATCTGTCTATGACAGTATTGGTAAGAGTGACCACCGCACAGTCCTTGTGGAGACAAAGTCCCGTCATCACATTGAGGATACCCTCCATCGTGTTGTGTGGCACGACCACCACGCTAAAAGGGATAGATTTCGAACAGATCTAGCAACGCAAAACTGGGCATCCATGAGGCGCTGTGGGTCACCAGCTGCAGCAGAATTGTACTGAGCCACAATCTGTCACCTTATGACCTGGCATATACTCCACTCTACCATTACCATCAAGCTGGGGGATCAACCCTGGTTCAATGAGGAGTGCAGGAGGGCATGCCAGGAGCAGCACCAAGCAGACCTCAAAATGAGGTGTCAACCTGGTGAAGCTACAACACAGGACTACTTGCGGATCAAACAGCGTAACCAGTAAGCAATCCCACAATAAACCAATCAGATCTGAGCTCTGCAGTCCTGCCACATCCAGCCGTGAATGGTGGTGGACAATTAAACAACTAACTGGAGGAGGTGGCTCCACAAATCTCCCCCATCCTCAATGATGGGGGAGCCCAGCACATCAGTACAAAAGATAAGGCAGAAGCATTTGCATCCATCTTCAGCCAGAAGTGCCAAGTGAATGATCCATCTCTGCCTCCTCCTGAAGTCCCCAGCATCATAGATGCCAGTCTTCAGCCAATTCGATTCATTCCGCGTGATATCACGGACTGAAGGCACTGGATACTGCAAAGGCTATGGGCCCTGACAACATTCCGCCAATAGTACTGAAGACCTGTGCTCCAGAACTAGCTGCACCCCTAGCTAAGGCGTTCCAGTACAGCTACAACACTGGCATCTACCCGGCAATGTGGAAAATTGCCCAGCTATATCCCGTAAACAAAAAGTAGGACAAATCCAACCCGACCAATTACCGCCCCATCAGTCTATTCTCAATCATCAGTAAAGTGATGGAAGGTGTCGTTGACAGTGCTATCGAGCAGCACTTGCTTAGCAATAACCTGCTCAGTGACACTCAGTTTGGGCTCTGCCATGGCCACTCCTGACCTCATTACAGCCTTGGTTCAAACATGGACAAAAGAGCTGAACTCAAGAGGTGAGGTGAGGTGAGAGTGACAGCCCTTAACATCAAGGCAGCATTTGATCGAGTATGGCATCAAGGAGCCCTAGCAAAACTGGAGTCAATGGGAATCAGGGGGAAACTCTCCGCTGGTTAGAGTCATACCTAGCGCAAAGGAAGATGGTTGTGGTTGTTGGAGAACAACCATCTCGGCTCCAGAACATCATTGCAGGAGTTCCTCAGGGTAGTGTCCTTGGCCCAACTTTCTTCAGCTGCTTCATCAATGGGGCGGCACAGTGGTGCAGTGGTTAGCACCGCAGCCTCACAGCTCCAGCGACCCAGATTTGCTTCTGGGTACTGCCTGTGCAGATTTTGCAAGTTCTCCCTGTGACCGCGTGGGTTTCCTCCCACAGCCAAAGACTCGCAGGTTGCTAGGTAAATTGGCCATAGTGTAGGTAGGTGGTAGAATAATTCAGGGAAGGTGGGGATTTGGTAGGGAATATGGGGTTAATGTAGGATTAGTATAAATGGGTGGCTGTTGGTCAGCACAGAATCGGTGGGCCGAAGGGCCTGTTTCAGTGCTGTATCTCTCTATGACTCTACCTCAATCATAAAGGTCAGAAGTGGGGACAATATCCAGGCTTGAGCTGATAAGTGGCAAGTTACATTCATGCAACACAAGTGCCAGCCAATGACTATCTCAAACAAGAGAGAATCTAACCATCTCCCCTTGACATTCAATGGCATTACGATCACTGATTCCCCCACTATCAACATCCTGGGGGTTACCATTGACCAGAAACTGAACTGGAGTAGACATATAAATACCGTTGCTACAAGAGCAGGTCAGAGGCTGGGAATCCTGAGGCGACTAACTCACCAAAGTCTGTCCACCGTCTACAAGCTACTGGTCAGGCATGTGATGGAATAGTCTCCACTTGCAACTTCAACAACACTCAAGAAGCTCAACACCATCCACGATAATCCTTGATTGGCACCCCATCCATATTCACCCCCTCCACCAACGCACAGCGGCAGCAGTGTGTACCATCTACAAGACGGACTGCAGCAATGCACCAAGGCTCCTTAGACAGCACCTTCCATACACACGACCTCTACCACCTAGAAGGACAAGAGCAGCAGATGCATGGAAACACCACCACCTGCAAGTTCCCCTCCAGGCCACACACCATCCTGACTTGGAACTATATCACCGTTCCTTCCCTGTTGCTGGGTCAAAATCCTGTAACTCCCTTCCTAACAGCACTGTTGGTGTACCTACTCCACATGGTCTGCAGCGGTTCAAGGAGGCAGCTCACCACCACCTTCTCAAGGGCAATTAGGGATGGGCAATAAATGCTGGCCTGGCCAGCGACGCCCACATCCCTTGAACGAATAAAAAAATAAAATAGAGGGCATTGTATGAAAAGGACTCAGAGATTGCCTTGAGGTCAGAGCTGAAATGTAACAATAATGAGTATGGGTTGAGTAAACAGTGAAATAAAAGGAGCTAACAAACAAAAAGACAGAACAGAGAAAGAGTGTGGGAGGCAGAACAGTTTAAAAGAGAGTCCCAAATATTAAATTGATTTAAGTAACGTAATGGAATAAATAAGGCAGGGGTATAATGTGAACAGCAGTGCAGGTAGTGTGCCACGACTGTAACATGTGGGGGTTTGTGGAGTGCACTGTGATCCAGACAACCACATCTGCAGCAAATGTCTGTATTTCGAGGAACTCCGCTCTGAGTTGTTGAGCTGGAGTCTGAGCTACAGACAGTGCAGCACATCAGGGAGGTTCTGAGGTTATGTAAGAATTTGGAATGCAGTGGGGGAGGGTGTTGGGAAACATCTTCATGGTCCACATAGCAACCATTGACATATACAGAAATAGGGATATGGTTCTGCTGAGGGTACAAGGAACTTGGGTCTAAACATGAACGCAGAATCTCAGGTTTGATTTCTGAACTGTTTATTGACTTTGCACCATTTGCCAGGTATCTCAACATGGATAGCAAGGCTATCATGAAACTGAAATTCAAAAGCGACTAAGAACAAACTGTGTATCACTTTGTACCATCTTGTACATACCAGTCATGTTCTGGATTCGGAATGTTTATGCTTCTACCCCAGGAGACAAGTGAACTGCGATGAAATGTAGAAGGTAGAAGAATTGGTCAAGCTGCAGGCCAAGAACAAGCAACTGAAGGATTACATTCAGCTGTCATTCAATAAGATTGGGTTACGACCAGGTGCAAAAGGTGTCTAGGGGTCTCTTACTATCTTCACCTGGTCTTATTGTAACAGGGTTTAATTTTAAACACACTGTTTTGAGCTCCCCCTTTGCGAATCCTTGTTCACAACTTTCCAATTATAAAGGCAAAGAAACAAGCCCAAACAGGCTTTCTTTGGTTTAAGGAAGAAAGATGAAATTTTATTAAAACGTAAACTCCAATACGGGTTCACGCCTACAGATATACAACACGCCCACACTAGCATGCACATGCAATATACACATGCAGATAGGAACAAAAAAGAGAAGATAAAGTAGAACAGTTTGAAGCAATATCTTGTTACTGTTTCTCAAGCTCGCTACAGTCCTTGATTGAAGATATGGTCTTGCATTTCGTTGGGGCCCAGTATTCTTTGTAAACCTTGTTCATGTGGAAGATTTTTCTCTGAGTTTACGTGTCTTCAATAGTTTCAGTTCCTTGATAAATGAGCAGGCAGGAGAGGAGAGGAGAGGTCTTCTCAAACCAGGAACTTTTTCTGTGTCAATATCTTTGTTGGGAATACAAATTCAAAAAGACTCCCAGGTTGCCCAGCAGGTAAGTCATGTGACTAGCTCCTTATATGGAACAGTCATTCCAAAATCCTTTTTTGGAAGTTCAAATTCTCTGCAACAGCCATGTGACTAAAACTGGTCTGACCACTTCTGTGTATTAAGGAAGTAACCACTGAGTACCTTTTGTTACAACACTGCTAGTTCTATGCAAATGTCCTTCCAGTCAGGGTCTTGCAATTTTAACTTTTAATGTTCATGTGGCAAAATCATGTGTGCCTCAGTATTGGCAGGGGGTGGGGGGGTGTTTTAACCTGACAACTGTAACTCTGAGCAGCATCAGAAATATAAAGACACTGTTCAAAGCAGCGGATGACAACATGGATGCATGCCATTACTCTGGAGAAGATTCCGCAGAACTGGGCCATGGTGCATGTTGGTGTGCAAGCAAAATACATCCAGTACACTGCATTCCTGCATTCATGACACTGAATAAGGGCCCACCTGGAGGCCTTTCCTGACCTGCAGCTAACAGATGGGACATAAAAAAGTTAACAAGTATGGTGGCCCTCTGTTTCAGGTGATGGTGCAGGAGGAGGAATGAGACGCTTGATATGCTGGATGCGACCGTGGGTGTGTTTGTTGACATCATGGGATCCTGCAACAGTCAGGTGAAGATGGCAATTGTGGACTAAGACATCAATTAGATAAATGCAATTAAGAGGCATTTCCCAGCAGTCATGCTAATTCCACATTATGCAGAGCAGCTACACATTGGACAGTGGTCAGAAGCAACAATTGCTTAAGGCCTCCTCGGGCATGGTTCGTGCACCCTCAGAACAGCAACATAGAAAGGATTGGGCACCTACACTGACCTCTGCAGGAGTATCTGCTTAGAAACTGGCTTCCACAGAAGGAGATATGGGCATCACGTTTCCAAAGTAATATTCTAACTTTCGGGAACACCACCAACAATTGGACTGGAGTCGGAGAATAACAAAAGCACCTACTCCGCTTCTCCTCAACGACGAAGGAATGCATCTCAGCACGTCTTCCAGAAAGATGTCCTGGATCGGGAGTGCTCCTATTCCACATTCCTGCAGGGAGACTCTTTCAAGCGTGTTGCAGTCACTGCAATCATTCTATACAAAGTTCACCAGCCAGACTGCGCAGATGATGCATATAGGTGCCTCCATCAAATGAATGTTAAGCAACAGGACAAAGGCTTGCTATCTGGCCCGAAAGGATCCGATGATGTGTGTTGGGTTCGGGTCGGGTTGCACTTCTGGGTCTGGCATTCAGGCTCGGGTTGGGCCAGACATGCTCCATCACAGGTAAGTGGATCCACTGTTAATGTAATTTTTTGACGGGAATGGTCATTTTGTTAGTTATTTTAAGCTTGTGCAGATCAGCAACAAAGTGAAAAACGGAAGGTAAGTTAACTGATGATCGGGTTGGGTCGGTCACGGGAATAATGGACGGATTCGGGCCAGGTCAGGCTCGGGTTGGGTTTTTTTTTTTTGCAGACCCGAGCAGGCCTTTAATGGGCACACTGACTGTGACTTCTGGTGCCAAGGTGTATATACTGCAGACACATGATGGCCAAGCTACCAGGTGCTGCAGTTTCTGGATTGAGACTTTGTTGCCCTGCAAATACACTATCATTGTGCAGAGGCATCTGGGCTTGTCTCCACAGAGTCTTGTTCCCCACTGCCACTGGCAAGCATCTCAGTCACCCATGATAACAAACATGGCTGCTGCAGTTATGTTACCAAAGCCCAGCCAAGGCCCCTCAGCAACAATGAGAAGTACTGGATAACTACAAACAACGTACAATGGCTACAATACGTCTTGTTGCACAGTGGAGCAGCAAGTTTCCAGCGAAATGTGGACTGGCTGGAATGTGAGATTCACAACTGGCAGCAAAGACTGGCAGATGAGATGGAGTGTCTTGATGAAAGCGCTGGGCCAAGTAATTTGTTGCACAATTGGCACGAGTTACCTTTGGGACAGAGCATGCCCCACTGTTACAACTGACTCACATGATCCACAGCCTCACATCAACATTCCCGGATGACAATGATCATACCCCCTGGCCTAATAGCTGTTGGATCATACATAAGCCTGACTGCGCCCTGCTCCACTTCCCTCAACTGAGCAGCCCTCTTCTCCCTGTCTTGTCACAATAAGAGCACCAAACACCTCAGGGACCACAACAATGGAGGAAAACAATGACACTGGCACACAAACACCTGGTCTCTCTTCCCCTGAAACAACCGTACAGAGCCTTCTGAAGCTCTGTGGTCATCAGCTGGGATCTGCCAAACAGCGAGAACAGCCAAAGGGATCAAATGCCCAGAAAGCATTCAGTATGAAGAGACAGCACACAAAAAAAAAAGACAGCATACAGCTTGTGCTACATGAGCGAGCTGCCCAATCATCGGAGCATACAGCCTATTATTTGTTTTGGTGAAGCATGAACATGGATGCTCTCGCTGGTTCCATCTTTAACAGAGTGGAGTGTCACATGTCATAGCTAATGTCGTGATTGTGCCTTGATCAATAGCTACTGCCACCAACAAGGATAATGTCACTGAGCCTTTTGAATTGACAGTCCCATGCACCCATCATTACTGTGCTCTGCCAGCTCTGCAGTTTTGAGAGTGCCCACTTGTAATTGCCCCGCCATTGGTGGCTGTGCCTTCTGTTGCCTACATCAGAAGTTCTGGAATTCCTTCCTTGAACCTCTCTACCTCTCAATGTCTCTTCTACTTTACGATGTTGCAGAAAACCTGCCTTTCTGACCAAGCTGGAGCTCAAATACCATATCGTTACCTTTTACATTAAAGGTACCATGTAAACACAAGTTGCTTTGTTGTTGTCATTGGAAAGAAATGGTGCTTTCAAAATCAGTTGTATTGTGCAAATAAGTTTGATACTGAAGTGTGTCAGTTCCTGTCATTCTGCTAACTATATCCATATTTCTCTGATGGAGTGCAGCCCCATTGCATACCATTGCACCACACTGTGACCCGGGGACAGGAATAGAGTACAAGGCGCACCACTCAGGTGTGCTCTCCTCTCATTGTGCTCACATCATATCCATCCCAGATAAGGCTATCACAGTCCACTTCCTGTTATCACTCTCCACCCACATCCCCCTGCCATGCCGCTATCCTACCTCCTGCTGCATCATGAACATACGAATTAGGAGCAGGAATAGGCCACTCTGCCCCTTGAGCCTGCTCCGCCATTCAATAAGATCATGGCTGATCTGATTGTAACCTCGCCTCCACATTCCCGCCTAACACCAATAACCTTTCACCCCCTTGCTCATCAAGAATCTATCTACCTCTGCCTTAAAAATGTTCAAAGACTCTGCTTCCACTGCCTTTTGAGGAAGAGAGTTCCAAAGACTCAACCCTCACGGAAAACATTTCTCCTCATCTCTGTCTTAAATGGGCAACCCCTTATTGTTAAACAGTGACCCCTAGTTCTAGATACTGCCATAAGGGGAAACATCCTTTCTACATCCACCCTGTCAAGAGCCCTCAAGATCTTATATGTTTCAATCAAGTCATCTCTTACTCTTCTAAATTCCAGAGGATACAAGTCTAGCCTGTCCAACCTTTCAAGGTATTAGCCTAGCAAACCTTTTCTGAACTGCTTCCAACACATTTACATCCTTCCTTAAGGAAGACCAATACTGTACACAGTACTCCTTACTTGCTGTACCTGCATACTAACCTTTTGCAACTCATGCACTTGGACACCCAGATCCTTCTGCAACTCAGAGCTCTGCAATCTCTCACCATTTAGATAATATGCTTCTTTTTTATTCTTCCTGCCAAAATGGACAATTTCAAATTTTTCCACATTATACTCCAATTGCCAGATCTTTGCCCGCTCACTTAACCTATCTATATCCCTTTATAGCATCATGTCCTCTTCACAAGTTACTTTCCTACCCATCTTTATGTCATCAGCAAATTTAGCAACCATACTTATGGTCCCTTCATCCAAGTCATTTATATAAATTATAAAAAGTTGAGGCCCCAGCACAGATCCCTGTGGCACACCACTCGTTACATCCTCCCAACCAGAAAATGACCCATTTCCGCCTACTCCCCGTTTCCTGTTAGCTAGGCAATCTTCTATCCATCCCAGTATGCTACCCCCTACACCATGAGCTTTTATTTTCTGCAATAACCTTTGATGTGGCACCTTATCAAATGCCGTCTGGAAATCTAAGTACAATACATCCACCGGATCCCCTTTATCCACAGCACATGTAACACCCTCAAAGAACTCCAATAAATTGGTTAAACATGATTTCCCTTTCACAAAATCATGTTTACTCTGCCTGATCACTTTGAATATTTCTAAGTGCCCTGCTATAACATCTTTAATAACAGCTTCTAACATTTTCCCTATGACAGATAGTAAGCTAACTGGCCTGTGGTTTCTTACTTTCGGTCTCCCTTTTTGAATAAAGGAGCTATATTTGCTATTTTCCAATCTAATGGAACCTTCCCTGAATCTAGGGGATTTTGGAAAATTAAAACCAACACATCAGCTATCTCACTAATCACTCCTTTTAAGACCCAAGGATGAAGTCCATCAGGATCCGGGGACTTGTCAGCCCACAGCTCCAACAATTTGCTCAGTACCACTTCCCTGATGATAATTTTCTGGAGTTCCTCCCTCCCTTCCATTTCCTGATTTACAGCTATTTCTGGGATGTTACTTGTATCCTCTATAGTGAAGACCGATGCAAAATACCCATTCAATTCATCTGCCATCTCCTTATTTTCCATTATTAATTCCCCAGACTCACTTTCTGGAGGACCAATGTTCACTTTGTTGACTTTTCTTTTTTAAAATATCTATAGAAACTCTTACTATCTGTTTTTATATTTCTAGCTTGCTTTTTCACATACTCTAAATTTACCTTCCTTAATCTTTGTCATTCCTTGCTGTTTTTTATATTCTGTCCAATCTTCTGACTTGCCACCCATCTTTGCACAATTATATGCTTTTTCTTCAAGTTTGATACTATTTTTAACTTTAGTTAACCACAGATGGTGGGTCCTCCCCTTGGCATGTTTCTTTCTCGTTGGAATGTATCTATTCTGTGCATTCTGAACTATCCCCTTAAATGTCTGCCACTACATTCCTATTGACCTATCCCTTAACGTAATTTGCCTGTTCACTTTAGCTAGCTCTGCTTTCATGCCCTTATAATTGCCCATATTTAAGTTTAGAATACTAGTCTTGGACCCACTCTGCTCTCCCTCAAACGGAATGTAAAATTCAATAATATTATGATCAATGCTACCTAGGGGCGCTTTCACTATGAGGTAATTCATTAATCCTATCTTGTTGCACAATGCCAGGTCTAGTGTAGCCTGCTCTCTGCTTGGCTCCAGAACGTGCTGTTCTCAGAAAATATCCCAAAAACATTCTATGAACTGCTCATCTAGACTACCTTTCGAAGAATGAGAGGTGATCTCACTGAAACCTACAAAATACTTAAAGGGATAGACAGGGTAGATGCAGCTGAGATGTTTCCCCTGGTTGGAGAGCCTAGAACCAGGGGACACCATTTCAAAATAAGGGGGAAGCCACTTAGGACAAAGATGAGGAGAAATTTCTTTACTCAGAGGGTTGTGAATCTTTAGAATTCTCTACCCGAGGGCTGTGGAAGCCCAGTCATTGAGTATGTTTAAAGCAGAGATTGACAGATTTCTAAATACCAATGACATAAAGGGATATGGGGATAGTGTGGGGGAAAAGAGCATTGAAGTGGATGATCAGCTATGATCGTATTGAATGGCGGTGCAGGCTCGCTGGGCTGAATGGCTTTTGTTCCTATGTACCTTTGCCCATCTGATTTTTCCAGTCTATATGTAGATTAAAATCCCTCATGATTATCACCAAACCTTTCTGACAAGCTACCATTATTTTTACCTTTATACCCCAACCTACTATGTGGTTACTGTTAGAGGGCCTGTACACCACTCCCACAAGTGACTTCTTGCCTTTAATCAGTTCTCATCTCAGCCCAACCGCTTCTACATCCTGGTTTCCTGAACTTAGGTCATCCCCCTCTATTGTGCTAATACCATCATGAATTAACCACCCTCCACCTTTTCCTAGCTTCCTGTCCTTCCTAAATGTCATGTACTCTTCAATATTCTGGTCCCAATCTACATCATCCAGCAGCTATGTCTCTGTCATGGCTATCAGATCATATTTATTTATTTCTATTTGCACTATCAATTCATCTGTTTTGTTTCAAATGCTACATGTATTTAGATACAGAGCCTTTAATTTTGTCCTTTTATTATTTTTGTAACCTTTAGCCTTATCCGCTGATTTACTCTCAGATTTGTACTCTGTTCTTTCCTGTCACAATCTGTTTATCATATTAATACTTTTCTCTCTTGCCTTATCTCTACTCTTTGATTTACCATATCGTCCCAAATTTGATCCCTTGCCCCCACTATTTAGTTTAAAACCCTCT
Organism: Heterodontus francisci; assembly: GCF_036365525.1. Taxonomy (NCBI): domain Eukaryota; kingdom Metazoa; phylum Chordata; class Chondrichthyes; order Heterodontiformes; family Heterodontidae; genus Heterodontus; species Heterodontus francisci. The sequence continues at coordinate 48,271,521 of NC_090376.1, read as the reverse complement.
CTATTTCCCCAGTTATGCAGCTTCCTCCCAGAAAAAAAACTATACCCAACTCACCTACAACTGCACTTTCAACAGTCCAACTGTCTAGTGTTTGCCTTTCTGCTCACCACGTCATTTGTGCCCTAGTCTCAAATAATATTACTCTCTCTCAGCCTGGTCTGTTCCCCATTACAGTCCTTTTCACTGCTTCCGTAAATCCAAGGGATGCAAATTTGAACGGATATAGCAGACAACTAGTTCAGCCAACCAGTGCCAGATCTGGCTGGATTACACAATGCACTGTCAGGTCCTGTTCTCACCTGCTAAAACTGCCCACTATTCCAGGAATGCAGAGAGAACCCCTAGCTTTTTCTCTACAGCAAGCCGACATCTTAAAAACCCTCTCCCCGTCTCCTCCACCCTCACCTAGACTTCTAAGGTAGACTGTCCCTTCTTGTCCTTTGTGACCTGTCTCTAGACTTTGACACATGACCACACCATCCTCCCCCAAATGCCTCCCCACTGTCATGGAACTGGATGGGCTGCAATGACCTGCCTCCAATCTAACATAAACATAGCCAGACTAAGCCTGCTTGCAGCCTTGCGGAAGCTGACCACCAACTATCTGACACTTCCTCCTCCATGTCTTGACTATGACCCTGCCTATCTCAATCTTTTGTCATTCTTTTCCTTGTAGAGATATATGTCATGCTTAGAGATTGAGAATGAGTGAGAGCGAGTGAATGGTGGAGTAAGACACTCTTCATCTCTCACTTCACTCCTGCTGTGGTTTCACACTGAACTCCCATCAGTGACTGACCTTTGAGGTTCCTGATTTCGCACAATCATCAGTTGTAGCGTGGGGACACAGTGCTGTTAATTATGTACCAAGGACGGGCCATTTCAGGAGTAATTAACATCTATACTGTCCAGTTATTCATTCATACTTTACACAGCTTTAGGATTCTGTTACTAGTGTTTACTTGATTCAATTTACAGAGAATTAAAAGGTAATCTATTCCAATATGCAATTTTAGTTAATGACTTTAGTCACTGCTGTGACAATTGTACATTCATTAATCTCTATCATCTCTCCAGGTTACCGCACTCTCCATCTTTAACACATGCATCGGTTTTATGGATTGCTGCAATAGTCACTTTATGCAGGTTAAGTTCTAACAGACGAGCTGTGTGATCATTTGGAAAAGGAGTTGGGCTAATTCTGTAGGTCGATTAGCAGTGTGTCCAATTCTCAGGATGCACTGCAGCACCTCCCAAACCAACCACCACCTGCAAGCTTTGCTCTGTAAACACATTATCTTGATTTAGAATCATGGAATTTTAGGATAATACAGCACAGAAAGAGACCATTCGGCCCATTGTGCTTGTGCCAGTACTTTGAAAGTTATCCAATTACTCCCACTTCCCTGCTTTTTCCCCCCATAGCTTTGTACATTTTTCCACTTCAAGTAGTGATCACAAATGTCTTTTTAGCTTAGAGATACAGGCACTGAAACAGGCCCTTCGGCCCGAGTCTGTGCCAACCAACAACCACCCATTTATATTAATACTACATTAATTCCATATTCCCTACCACATCCCCACCATTCTCCTACCACCTACCTACACTAGGGGCAATTTACAATGGCCAATTTACCTATCAACCTGCAAGTCTTTGACTGTAGGAGGAAACCGGAGCACCCGGCAGAAACCCACGCAGTCACAGGGAGAACTTGCAAACTCCACACAGGCAGTACCCAGAACTGAACCCGGGTCGCTGGAGCTGTGAGGCTGCGGTGCTAACCACTGCACCACCCCAAATAAGGGATTGTTTTAACAGACAATAAAAAAGACAAGGGCTATTAATAATTCTGTTCAGTGAACTCTCGCTCTCTCTCTCAAAAAGATTCACAAGGACGATCCCAGAACTGAGAGATTGTAACTATCATGAAAGGCCGAAGAGGTTGGACCTCTTTTCTGGTACCAGGGATAAGAAATTGGCACCAAGTCAGATAAGGAGCCAATGTAGTTCAGTGAGTACAGGGGTGATGGGAATAAACTGGTGATTAAATATTGAAGGAGAGACCAAGGATGAAATTCTGTCCCCATTATTTTGTCTAATCTAATTAGGAAGGATATCAAAGTTTTGGAAAGGGAGCAGAGGAGATTTACTAGAATGGTACCGGGGTGCGGAATTTAGTCATGGAGAGACTGGAGAAGCTGAGGTTGCTCTCTTTAGAGCAGAAAGGGTGAAGAGATTTAAATGGAGGTGATTAAAATCAGGAATGGTTTTGATAGATGGAAGGATGCCAACCTATGAAAGATGGACACGCAGCAAACAATCCATTTAGGTGGGGTGTCTTCTCTAGATGCACTTTTGCTGATGGCTGTGAAGGTCAATCCTTGAGAGGCAGTTTCTGCCTCAAGTGCTGCACATGAATCTGTCAAGTGACGCTGAAAGTTGTTGTTTTTGACATTGGCGCCTGTTGCCAAGCTGCTGGAGCAACTGGTCGTCGTGATAGTGCACACTGTCCTCGGGATGTATCGCCAGCTAGTCACTCCCAGGTGTGATAGTCGACATTTAGGGGCTTCATATCATGCTTTCAAGCATCCTTTAAGCGGAGATTTGGGCTTCCCACTGGTCACCTGGTTGCGGCTATCTCACCGTACAGGAGGTCCTTGGGAATGCAATCGTCTTTCATCCTGCAAATGTGTCTGATCCACCAAAGCTGCTTCTGTTTGATTAGTGCCAACACACTCGGCAGCTCTAACTTTGAGAGGACTGCCGCATATGTGTGATTTTGTCCTACCAAGACAAACCCACAATGCGCCACAGACAGTGAAGATGGAAATTATTGAGCTCCTTTTGCGGGTAGTTGCAAGTCGCCCATGTTTCACAGCCATACAGCAAGGTGCTGACAACACAGGCCTTGTAAAGCATCAGCTTGATCCTAAGAATCAGCCTGGTGTTATCCCATGTGCGTGTTGCAAGTCGGCCAAAGATGGTAGCTGCTTTCTCTATGCATGCATCGAGCTCTGCATTAAGGGCCATTGTCCATCACTGTGGACCCTAGGTAGCAGAATTTGCTGACCACTTCCAGTGGGGTGTTGTTTAGTGTGATCAGGGACGGAGATGAAACATCTTGCTCCATGATCACCATTTTCTTAACGCTTATAGTCAAGGAGAACAAGTTACAAGTATGGGAGAGACAGTCCACGAGACTTTGCAGTTGAGTTTCCATGGTGAGCCATTAGCACAGCATCAGAGTATGAGTTATCTGATCAGGAAGTGATGTGTTTTGTCTTTGCTTTCAGCCTTGATCAATTGTAGAGCTTGCTATCTGACCCAGTGTGCAAGTATACTCCTTCCATATCAGCAGAGAAGACAAATGGTCAGGAGCATGGAGAAGAAGATGCCAGAGTGTGGCTAGGACACAATCCTGTTTCACTCCATTCTTCACCCCGGAACTGTCGGGAGTGGAGCCATCAAACTGTATAGTGCAGTGCATTTTTTCATGGAAGGAGTGGACGAGACTGAGGAGCTTTGGTTGTCAGCCAATTTCCCCCAAAATCTTGTACAGTCCTACTCTGCTGACAGTGTCGAATGCCTTAGTGAGATCTACGAAAGTAAGGTAAAGGTGTATACTCTGTTCCCTACACTTCACTTGTAGCTGGCATATGGAGCAGATCATATCCACAGTAGATCTGCCAGTACAAAAATGGCACTGTGCTTTCGGGTACACTCAGTCCACAAGTAAATAGGGTTTTTAAGTATGACCTAGCAAAGGCCCTCCCAGTGATGCTAAGGAGTGAGATGCCCCTGTAGTTGTTGCAGTCTCCTCTATCGCCTTTGTTTTTGTATAGTGTGATGATTTTGGCATCATGCATCTCCTGTGGAACAGAGCCGACTTTCCAGCAGGTAAGAGATGGTCATAAAGGTATGGCAATAAGTGGGACTTTCCACGCTTGAGCAGTTCAGCTGGGATTCAGTCCTTGCTGGGTGGCCTTCTGTTCAGCTAGGCAGCCTACGGCCTTCTCGAGCTCCAGTGATGAGGGTTCTTCATCCAACTCATCCATGACAGGAAGTTACAGGAAAGTGTCAAGCACAGACTGGGAGGTGTCCGACTCACAGGAGTACAGCTCACAGTAGCGTTCAGCCCAGCAGGACATCTGTTTAGTAAAAGCAAAATACTGCGGATGCTGGAAATCTGAAATAAAAACAAGAAATGCTGGAAATACTCAGCAGGTCTGGCAGCATCTGTGGGGAGAGAAGCAGAGTTAACATTTCGGGTTTGTGACCCTTCTTCAGAATTGGCAAATATTAGAAACGTGAAAGGTTATAAGCAAGTAAAGCGGGGGTGGGGCAAGAGATAACAAAAGGAGAAGGTGTGGATAGGACACGGTCACAGAATAGCTGACCAGGTGGTCATGGAGCAAAGGCAAACAATATGTTAATGGTGTGATGAAAGACAAAGCATTCGTACAGATAGGGTGTTAATGGACTGAAAACTGAACAGCCGCAAGTACAAACATGAAAAAAAAGTGGGTAAGCAAACTGAACAAACTAAGATGAAATAAAACAAAAAAAAACCATAAATAAATAAAAATAACTAAAATGGGGGGCCCGTCATGCTCTGAAATGATTGAACTCAATGTTTACATCTGTTTACTTCTGTCAGTGAGTACTTCATCCGCCAACTTCAGGTGAGCAACTTTGGTGATGGCAGGGCCAAGCGCCCTCGTGATCCTTTTGTACATTGCTCGTAGATTTCCTTTGTCGCGTACGGTTAGGATTAACATAAGCTACTACATGGATGATTGAAGCTTGGAAGTCACTAAGCTCATCGATACCAGCATCAAAGCTTCCTGTTAAGGCTTTGGTGCGTAGCAGGCATTCTAGCGACAGTGCGAAGTACTGGTATTTGACATCATTGCTTATGCAAGGGATGATGATGTGTGGTGGACCATCGTGTCTAGAGCTCTGGAACTTTCAGGGGTGCACCTTCACTTTGTTGCTGATGAGTGGTTGGTGTCGCAATCTGCACTATGGTAGGTGCGGGTGTGAAGAACACTGGGCAGATTGTGCCTCCTTGCAATTACGAGATCTAGTTGGTGCTAATGACCAGACCTTGGATGATGCCATGATACCTTGTGGCAATGTCTTCCCTGGACGAATGTGTTGATGAGTTCATTCAGGGCACAAAGGTCAAGAAGGCGTTGTCGTTTATCATTGATCTTGCCCACCTTATGACAATTGAGGCACGCTGGTCATGAATCACTGTCTGCCCCAAGTGCGTTGAAGTCACGCAGGATGAATAGCCTCTCATCATTTGGGATGTTCCTCAGAACGTCACCTAGGAAGTCATAGAAATGCTCTTTATCTGAGATGCTGGCGTTCACAGTTGGTGCGTAGACGCCTATGATGTTGACAGAGTAAATCAGCAGAAACAGTTTCCACTGGCAGAAGGTTCAGTAACCAGAAGACACAGATTTGAAGTAACTGACAAAACACTTTCAATGACAGGAAATCATGAGAGTTTACAAATGTTTAAAATTAACATCTAAGTATTTTGGTCTGTCACTCTAGAATTGGCCTTTGTAGCCACTCCAAGTGCTGCTCCACAAACCACTGACCACCTCTAGATGCTTACCCATTGTCTCTCGAGACAAGGAGGCCAAAGAAAGAATTTTGGTGGTGTGAAGCTATTTTCAGTTGGACAGCTAACATCATTCTTAAACACTACAGCGATAGAATTATCCAGCTATATATTCCTAGATGGCAAAACAGTGTAGAGGGAACTTTACTATGTATCTAATTTTTGCTACACCTACCCTGGCAGCCCTGAGGGAGTGCTGCACCGAGGAGACCATGACCGAGGCCTGATCTGCCCTCTCAGTTAAAAGGTCCAACAGCCACTATTTTGAAGAATAGCAGGGGAGGTATTCTCTTTGCCCTGGTCAATATTAATCCCCTGACCAACATTAGTAAAACAGGGGATCTGGTCATTAATCTTATTGCTTTGGCACATCCTATGAAAGGCACTGTATGAATGCATTTTCTTTGTTATAAAATGTGTGAAGGATTGAACACTCACGAGCATAACAGGGCAGGCAAGAAGAGTTTAATTCACAGCTGTGTGTGCCTGGCTCACTCTGCTGCTAACGCAGGGAGGGTTTAAATTAAATTGGCAGGGGGATGGGCACCAGCATTTCGAAGTAGAAAAGAGGAATAAGGTGCATAAAGGAGTGAGAGTGTTGGGTAGTACTAGAGATAAAAGTATAAAAGTAGTACCATGTTAAATAGGAGCAGACTAAAGAAGACTATGAGGAATACAAAGACAGATTTAGAATGCATGTATGTAAACACACAAAGTGTGATAAGTAAGGTTGATGAGCTACAAGTACAAATAGCCACTTGGGAATATGATGCAGTACCAATAATGGAAACATGGCTTAAACATGGTGGGGACTGGGCACTTAACATTCATGGCTACAAAGTGTTCAGAAAAGATAAGGAAGGGGGAAAAAAAAGAGGTTAGGTTGCATTACTGGATTATGGAAGACATTGTAGTGTTGGAAACAGGATGTGCTCGAGGGGACAAGGACGGAATCCATTTCGTCAGAGTTGATCACGCGACTGTAGATATTCTATAGGCCTCCAAATAGCACATGAGAGAGCAAGAGCAAATCTGCAGGAAAATCGGAGATGTGCAAAAACTATAGAGTGATGATATTGGAGGGCTTTAATTACCCAAATATCGATTGGGATCATGCCAGAATAAGGGGTAAGGTGGGGGAAGAATTTTTGAAATGTATTCAGGACAACTTCCTTGACCAGTATGTTCTTGATCCAACTAGGAAGGAGGCACTGCTGGATCTGGTGCAATGGATTGCATTAGGATATAGATAGGCTCGCAGAATGTGCAGACAAGTGGCAGATGGAATCGAATACAAAGAAGTGTGAGGTGATGCACTTTTACAGAAGGAATAGGGAGATGCTATATATACTTAATGGCACAGTTCTAAAATGTTTGCAGGGTCAAAGGGAACTGGGAGTTCATTGATCTCTGAAGGTGGCAGGATACTGAGTAGTTAGCAAATCATATTGGATCTTAGGCTTCATAGATATAGGTCGACTACAAAAGCAGGCAAGTTTTGCAGAACCTTTACAAAGCTCTGGATAGGGCACATCTAGAGTATTGTGACCAGTTTCTGTCACAGCACTTTCGGACGGATGTGAGGGTCCTTGAGAGGGTGCAGAGGGGATTTATCGGAATGGTTCGAGGGATGAGGGATGTTTAGCTACAAGGTTATGTTGGGGAAGCTGGGGTTGACTTCCTTGGAGCAAAGGAATATCCTGCAGTATTTATTCAGTTGCGCACAGTCCGATGAGTGGGAGATATCCTGCAGTATTTATTCAGGGTCTCTCACAAATACCCCTCTCGCCTCCCCCTCCTTCTCTCTCACCCCCAGCCCCCCAGTGCCCCTTTCTCTCAGCTCCCTTCCCAGTACCCCTCTCACCAAAAATCCCTCTCTCTCTCTCCCCTCACCCCGGGGACAAGGCATTTTCTAATCTAAATGCTGCCTATTGCAAATTGTAATTCATGCTAATATTTTACACTGTTAGAATCACTAATTTAGAAAGAAAGAAGAAAAAGGAGTCAGATCCAAAACCAATTATAAAAATTATATTATAGTAATTATGCTGCTGCCTCTCTTCCTGCACCTGGCTGCATGGGTTCAGATCCCCTCTGTGTGCCAACATTGGTGCTATCGCTCCCAGACTGAAGCCTCCTTAGCTTTCTGCTGCTCAGTTTCAATTCCCAATTGCAGCACCACTCCCTCTTCCTGAGAAACAGGTGGGCATCACAATGCTGTGGCCCTGGTGGAATTCTCTCTCTGATGTCCTATCATTCCTTCATTGAGCTCTTCCAAAATTAAAGACTGCATGCCTTGGGCAATTCCACAGGTAATTTCCTAGTCCTGTTTTTAAAAAAAGTCAAATTTGTACCATTTTGTCCTTTCAAAGGAAACAAACATTTAAACCCATGGAATACTGGGTAGCAAGAATCATAATCTAGTAGTCTATCAAATGTTCTGCTTTCCCTGCAGTCTTTACAACATTTTCATATGCCAATTTCTTAAACATCTACTATAAATACAAAAATACAGAAAACACCTTAACTAGACCACAGTATTTTGGGGACCACAAGTCTGTTGCAATTGGATCCCAGTGAATGATTAGAACTATGTATTCAATATATGATGATCAATGCAGTAGACATATACAAAAAAAAAAAATTCACCCCAAACATTGCCCAATACAACAAACTTACCAAGTCATCAGGTGCATCTGCATGAAGGCCATTAACATGAACAAAATCCTTTTGTATTGAGAAGTAGTGCTGAATGTGTTCTGGGATAGCTCTTCTGTCAATCTTGTTGGGGACGTGAGTGCCCAGTAGAAAACTATTGTTCAAATCCAGCATCTGCACGTTAAGATTTACCACCCTTTTCCGCTATAAAGACAAAAGACACAATATATGCAAATATACTGGGGAGGAACAGAACAGAGCAACTTTAAACCACAATTTACAGAATATTACCGATGATTTCACAAGTGTGCACTGAAGGAAATCACAGATGCATAGTCCATAATATTCCACTCACTAAAATTAATGAATAGGAAATCACTGCCTGTACACCCAACACACTTCCCATAATATCAGCCCTACAGTCTTCAATATCAGTACCATGGCTGAGGAGAGATACAAGTAAGCCAGGAAAGGAGGTCAAAGACAAAGGAAGACTCATTCATCACCAAGTGACTAGTTTCACAGCAGCATTGGGAGGTACCTTGCAGCAGGTTACCTCATGGTCTCTTCTCAAATGTTCCCGATTTGCATAAATTTCTGATAATTTAGAAAACTGTGAGCCAAGTCCTCACCCACACCAAGTCACAAGTCAATTATCATGCCACTTCACAAAGGTCTGGACCCTTTTAACAAAAGGACCTTCTGGCATACATCTCCATTCCTCTAATTTCATTCCAGCAGCAGTCAATCCTTCAGCTATTATGCCACTGACGCTCTGTTGCTCTCCTTATAAAATCACTTCACCGTACTGCCCCTCTCCTGAAGTACAGCTTAGCTCATTTGATAGCCCTCTTGCCTCTGGGTTAAAATACCACTTCATGACCTGAGCTCATAATTTAAGTTGTCACAACTGTACAGGAAGTTTTCCTGGTGTCGTAGCCAATATTTCTCCTCACCCAATACTACCAAAATAAAAATTAACTAGTCATTCATCTCTGTTTTTTTCCCTGGACATCATAGGCATAGAATTGCTGATGCTTTTTTGCCCATCCAAAATACAGTGTCAGCCTTGGCTCAGAGGTAGCGCTCTTCCAAGAGGGAAGTCATGCGCTCAAGCTACAATCAAGGGACAAGAGCACATAATCAAGACTGGCACTTCAGTGCACAGCTGAATTTTCAGCACTTCTTTCAAATGAGACATTCAAGCGAGGCCTCATCTGCCCTCACAGGTGAATGTAAGATACCTATGGCACTAATTGAAGAAAAGTAGGGGCATTCTCTAGATATCCTGCCCAACACTGATCTCTTAACAATACCAATATTTATCTCATTGGTATTTGTGGGACCTTGTTCTGTGCAAATTGGCTGCAGTGCATCTTACATTGTAACAGTAACTACACTGGCTGGAAAGTACTTGTAAGAAATTAACAATATGCCTAATGTGTGTGTGTGCGTGCGTGTATGCGTGTATGCGTGTGCGCGCGTGTATGCGTGCGCGTGTATGCGCGCGCGTGTATGTGTGCTTGAAATAGGTAAAGGAATATGTTGGTGCTGCAAGTTTCATTTTACAGGAAACCATCTAAACTTTTATTTCTCTAGAAACAAAGCTAATTGAATGATTATTCTTAGGTGATGACTAGCCTGAAAAGAGGCCATGGTCAGATGCAGTAATGGGAGAGCAACTAGATAGATACTTAAAACAAATAACCATACTTCAAATAAAAACAAGAAATGCTGGAATCACTCAGCAGGTCTGGCAGCATCTGTGGAAAGAGAAGCAGAGTTAACGTTTCGGGTCAGTTACCCTTCATCGGAACCTTTCCACAAATGCTGCCAGACCTGCTGAGTGATTCCAGCATTTCTTGTTTTTATTTCAGATTTCCAGCATCCGCAGTATTTTGCTTTTATAACCATACTTCAAAGCTGTGTTAGGATTTTTAGTTAGCCTTGCCCAGTTAAGGTGCTTGCTGAAATGCAAAAAAGGTAATTAGTGTGTGGAAGCTTAATAAAAGCTCCTTTAGTGAATTGCTTCATGGTTCAATAGTCTGATGAGGAATTAGAATGGTTAGACTGGATAGCCATTATGAACAGCTCATGAACAGGCACTACAAACAGCTCTGGGCAGTACAATTAAAAACAGGTACAATGGAGCCCCTGAAAGTTAGTTTGGAGGCTGGAGATGGAATATTTTGAGGGAGTTGTGGAACTAATCATGGGGAAAAGCCTAGGATGAAATAAGGGAAGATGATGCATCAAGGGCAAAAGACTCTAGAAGCTGGAGGCAGGTGGATAACATAAAAGCAGGCTTTTATCCCATGGTTCAGACAAGAAATCTATATTCTGTTGGAAATTTTGTATTAAGGGGAACCTTCATAGAACAATAAGATCCTGACAATGTAACCTCCAGGTCCACCCCTGAAAAAAGGGTATAAAGTAAGAAACTTTGGAAGGCCTCAGTGCAGCTAGGTGGTAGAGGAGAACTCTCAAGAGTGGATCTATGCTGACCCCGATCTAACACTCTTGGCTAGTTTGAGAAGCCATGAGGACATGAGGAAACAGTGAAGAAAAGAGGAAAAAGAGCTGTTCACGCATGCCAGCTGTCCTGGACCAGTACTCGCTACTTGTTGCGGTTGTATGTTTTTGCTGTATAAGTAGTGTGTAAGTAGAGTCTCATCAACAGGTTTGCGGGCCTGCAATAAATTTGGCCGAACCATCAGCCTCAAGAAAACAAACATCATGGGGCAGGACGTCAGAAATACTCCATCCATCAATATTGGCGACCACACTCTGGAAGTAGTTTAAGAGTTCACCTACCTAGGCTCAACTATCACCAGTAACCTGTCTCTAGATGCAGAAATCAACAAGCGCATGGGAAAGGCTTCCACTGCTGTGTCCAGACTGGCCAAGAGAGTGTGGGAAAATGGTGCACTGACACGGAACACAAAAGTCCGAGTGTATCAAGCCTGTGTCCTCAGTACCTTGCTCTATGGCAGCAAGGCCTGGACAACGTATGTCAGCCAAGAGCGACGTCTCAATTCATTCCATCTTCGCTGCCTCCGGAGAATCCTTGGCATCAGGTGGCAGGACCGTATCTCCAACACAGAAGTCCTTAAGGCGGCCAACATCCCCAGCTTATACATACTACTGAGTCAGCGACGCTCGAGATGGCTTGGCCATGTGAGCCGCATGGAAGATGGCAGGATCTCCAAAGACACATAGTACAGCGAGCTCACCACTGGTATCAGACCCATCGGCCGTCCATGTCTCCGCTTTAAAGACGTCTGCAAACGCAACATGAAGTCCTGCGACATTGATCACAAGTCGTGGGAGTCAGTTGCCAGCGTTCGCCAGAGCTGGCGGACAGCCATAAAGGTGGGGCTAAAGTGTGGCGAGTCGAAGAGACTTAGCAGTTGGCAGGAAAAAAGACAGAGGCACAAGGGAAGAGCCAACTGTGTAACAGCCCCGACAATCAAATTTTTCTGCAGCACCTGCGGAAGAGCCTTTCACTCTAGAATTGGCCTTTATAGCCACTCCAGGCGCTGCTCCACACACCACTGACCTCCTCCAGGCGCTTACCCATTGTCTCTCGAGATAAGGAGACCAAAGAGAAAGTGTGTTATATCCTGTCTTAAACTCTGATTAAACTCAACATACCCAACATATTGGTTGCAGTGGATCCTAATTGATTAGATAATCAACTAGCTGTGCTTAAATTAAAATACCAACAAATTGCTTTGGGACACCCCAAAGTCATGAAAGGCATGACTTCATTCTTGTTCTATGCAACAGTCAGCAAGTCTGAAAAAATAATTCATTTTGTGAAGTACTCATTTATGTTTCAACAATATGATAAGGCGCGATATAAATACATGCATGTCTTTCTTTCTTCAAAAGCCTCTCTTTTGAACTTTGCCTTCAGTGTCCTCTCTATAATGCTGATTGATATCCAATGCTGTCCCTTGCAAAGTGTTCTGAACCACTTACACAAAGACTGCTGTATAAATGCAATTATCTTCACCTTGATCACAAAGTGCAGTGCCATGGAAAGAAATATGAAACTAGCAAGCACTCAAAAGACTCAAAGGGAAAGTAACCAGCTCTCCTCCAAACATGGGAGGGGAGGGGAGGGGATGAATAAATCCTTCACCACATAGCAGCAAAACCTGAAAGCATTGTAGCTTTATCATTAAGCAAAAATATATTTTCCTGTCCAACAAGGAAGGAGGCATTGCTGGATCTAATCTTAGGAAATGTAATGAGTCAAGTGGAGAATGTCACAGTGAGGGAGCATCTCAGGAACAATGATCACAGTATCATACGGTTTACGTTAGTTATGAAGAACAAGGAGCAATCCAGAATAAAAATACTCAACTGGAGGAGGGTGAACTTCAGCAAATTGAGGAGGGATCTGGCCCAGGTGACCTGGAGGTCTGAAATGTAATGGAGCACTGGCCTTTAAAAAGAGGAGATGGTCCAGGGAGAGTCTATGTACATTTCCACAAGGGAGAAAAGGAGGGTAACTAAAGCCAGAGCTCTCTGGATAATGGAGGAGTCAGCGAGTAGGATGAAACAGAAAAAAGGCGGTGAGAATCAGGCTGAATATAAAAAGTACAGAGCAGAAGTATCCAAGGAAATAAAGGGGCAAAGAGACAATATGAGATTAGATTGTCAACTAACATGGAAAGGAACCAAAAGGTCTTCCATAGGCATATTAACAGTAAAAGACAAAGAGGAGCGATGGGGCTCAATAGGGATCAAGATGAAGATCAATAAGTAGAAGCAGAAGGCATGGCTAAGATACTAAATGACTACTTTGTATTGGTGTTTACCAAGGAAGAGGACTTTCCCAAAACGACAGTTAATAAGGAGGTTGTTGGGTTACTGGATGAGATAAAAATAGATAAAGAGGAGGTAGTAGAAAGGCTGACGGTACTTAAAGTGGATTAAGTGTCCCGGACTGAATGGGATGTATCCTAAGTTGCTGAAGGAAGCACGTGTATAAATTGCAGAGGAGCTTGCTACAATCTTCCAATCCACATTAGATACAAGGGCTGGTGCCAGAGGCCTGGGGATTGCAAATGTTACACCCTTGTTGAAAAAAGGGAAAAAGGATAAACCTGGCAATTACAGGCCAGCCAGTTTAATGTCAGTGGTGGAGAGGTTTTTAGAAACAATAATCCACGTGAAAATTAACACACAGACAAATAAAAGGAGAGCCAGCACGGACTTAAGGGCAAATTGTGCTTACCTAACTTGATCAAGAAACAGCTGAACATGCTGGATTTGGCTAAGGGCTCCAACAACATCCTTGCTGGACTGATGGCTTGTGCTCCAGGATTAACTGCGCGCCTCTAGCCAAGCTGTTCCAGTACAGTACTCACTGGCATCTACCTGACAGATCAAAATTTCCCATGTATGTCCTGTTCACATATATTAGGACAAATCCAATCCAGCAATTACCACCTCATCAGTCTGCTCTCAATCATTAGCAAGAAGTGATCAAGTGTCATTGAAAGTGGTACTTACCAATAACCTGCTCACCGATACTCAGTTTAGCTTCAGACCTCCTTGCAGCTTTGGTCCAAATAGGGGGGGAAAAAAAGACTGAGTTCCACAGGTGAGTGGAGAGTGACTGCCCTTGACATCAAAGCAGCATTTGGCCAAGTGTGGCATCAAAGAGCCCAAGTAAAATGTAAGTCAATGGGAATTGGGCTGGGGAGGGGGGGCGTTGAGAAATCTCTCCACTGGCTGGAATCATACCCAATACTAAAGGAAGATGGCTGTGGTTACTGGAGGCCAATCATCACAGTCCCAGGATATCACTGCAGGAGTTCTTTGGGGCAGTGTCCTCGGCCCAACCATCTTCAGCCTCTGCATTAATGACATTCCCCCCATCATAAGGTTAGAAGTGGGGATGACTGCACAGTGTTTGGTGATGGAGGGAAGGTCATTGATGCAGCGGCTGAAGATGGTTGGGCCTAGGACACTGCCCTGAGGAACTCCTGCAGCCATGTCCTGGGACTGTGATGATTGGCCTGCAGTAACCACAGCCATCTTCCTTTGTATTAGGTATGATTCCAGCCAGTGGAGAGATTCACCCCCCCACTCCCACAATTCCCATTGGCTTCAATTTTACTAGGGCTCCTTGATGCTATCTTAGCCCCATTCACAACTCCTCAGATGACGAATCAGTCTGTGCCTGCATGCAGCAAGACCTTGATAACATTCAGACTTGGAATGATAAGTAGCAAGTAACAATTGCACCGCACAAGTGCCAGGCAATGACCATCTCCATCAAGAGAGTGACTAATCCTCTCCCCTTGGTAGTCAATGGCACTACCATTGCCAAATACCCAACCATCAACATCCTGGAGGTCACCATTGATCAGAGACTTAACTGGACCATCCACATAAATATTGTAGTTACAACAGGTGGTCAGAAGCTGAGTATCGTACCACAAGTGATTCATCTGCGAGAATGGTGGAGAAGGTCCGACAGCACAGTGGGGATAAAGCGGCAGTGTAGAGTGAGAGAATGCACTACGAGAACAGAACACAAGAACACAAGAATTAAGAGCAGGAGTAGGCCATTCAACCCCCTGAGCCCCGTTCAGCCATTCGATAAGATCATGGCTGATCTGATTGTGGCCTCAACTCCAATTTCCTGTCTGCCCCCCATTACCCTCGACTCCCTTGTCAATCAAAAATCTATCTAACTCAGCCTTGAATATATTCAATGACCCAGCCTCTACTGCTCTCTTGGAAAGAGAATTCCACAGACCAACGACCCTCAAAAAAAATTTCTCATCTCAGTCCTAAATGGAAGACCGCTTATTTTTAAATTAGTTTTAGACACCCCCACAAGGGGAAAACATCCTCTTTGCATCCACCCTGTCAAGTCCCCTCAGGATATTATGTGTTTCAAGAAGATCACCTCTCATTCTTCTAAACTTCAATGGGTATGGGCCCAACCTGCTCAATCTTTCCTCATAAGATAATGACTTCATCCCAGGAATCAGTCGAGTGAACTTTCCCTGAACTGCTTCCAATATAATTATATCCTTTCTTAAGGAGACCAAAGCTGTACACAGTACTCCAGATGTGCTCTAACCAAAGCCCTGTCAGCTGTAGCAACACGGCCCTACTTCTATACTCTATTCCCTTTGCAATAAATGACAACAATCCATTTGCCTTCCTTATCACTTGCTGTGCCTACATACTAACTTTGTGATTCATGTACCAGGACACCCAGATCCCTCTGTACTGTAGAGTTCTGCAGTCTCTCTCCATTTAAATACACTGCTTTTCCATTCTTCCTGCCAAAGTGGTCAAGTTCACATTTTCCCACACCACATTCCATCTGCCAAATTTTGCCCTCTCACTTAACCTATCCAAATCCCTTTGTAGACTCTTTATGTCCTCTTCACAGTGTACTTTCCTACCTACCTTTGTGTCATCAGCAAAGTTAGATACCACACAGTCCCTTCAACCAAGTCATTGATATAGATTGTAAATGGTTGAAGCCCAGCACTGATCCCTGTGGCACTCCACTAGTAACAGCTTGCCAACCTGAAAATGACCCATTTATCCCTACTCTCTGCTTCCTGTTAATTAACCAATCCTCTATCCATACCAATATGTTACCTCCTACACCATGAGCTCCTATTTTGTGTAGTAACCTTTGATGTGGCACCTTATTGAATGCCTTCTGGAAATCCAAGTACACAAATTACCTAGTCCAGATGGCTTGCATCCCAGGCTGCTAAAGGAAGTGGGGGCTGAGATAATAGAAGCACTTGCCATAATTTTCCAATCTTCCTAGATACTGGGGAGGGGTAAATACGACACCCTTATTCAAGGAAGGACAGTCGGAGCAACTACAGGCCAGTTTAACATAAGTGGTGGGTATGGTTTTAGAAACAATAATCGGGGGGGGGGGGGGTGGGAGAGAGAAAGAAGAATCTACAGGCACTTGGAGAGGTTTGAGTTAATTACAGCCAGCACAGATTCGTTAAAGGCAGATCATGCTTGACTAATCTAATTGAATTTTTTGATGAAGTAACAGACAAGGTGGATGAAAGGAATGCAGTGGACGTTGTCTATGTGGATTTTAAAGAAAGTGTTTGATAAAGTACCATATAAAAGGCTGGTTAACATAACTGAGGCTCATGGATTAGGAAGGTCAATATCGAATTGGATTTTAAAAATTGGCTCAAGGACAGAAAACAGCAAGTTGTGGTAAATGGTTGTTTTTGACTGGAGGATGGTAGACAGTGGTGCTCCCCAAGGATCAGTGCGAGGATCACTGCTTTTTTGTGATGTATTTTTGACTTGGATCTGGGAATAGAGTAGAATTTCAAAATTTGGCAATGATACCAAACTTGGAGGAGTGACAAACAGTGAGGATGATACCAACCGCCTGCAACAGGACATAGCTATGCTAGCAGAATGGGCAGACAAATGGCAGATGGAATTTAATACAGACAAGTGTGAGGTGACAGAAGGGATAGGATGAAGCAATATCAACTTAATGGCACAGCTCTAGAAAAAAAAGTGTGCAGGAACAGAGGTACTTGAGGGTTCACGTGCATTCATCTTTGAAGGTGGCAGGACATATTGAGAAAATGGTTAGCAAAACATATGGGATCTTGGGCTTCGTAAATACAGGCATAGAGCACAAAAGCAGGGACGTTATGCTGAACCTTTATAAAGCTCTGGTTAGGCCACAACTAGAGTACTGCGCCCAGTTCTGGTCACCACACTTTAGGAAAGATGTGAGGGTAGAGGATTTATACCAGACTGGTTCCAGGGATAGAGGACTTTAGTTACAAGGTTAGGTTGGAAAAGCTGGGGCTGTTCTCCTTGGAACAAAAGGAGATTGAGGGGATATTTGACAGAGGTGTACTCAATTATGACAGCTTAGATAAGTTAAGCAATGAAAAACTGTTCCCGTTAACTAATGGTACAAGGACTAGGGGACACAGATGGAAGGCTTTGGGCAAGAGATGCAGGGGGAATATGAGGAATGCAAGAATTAGTATTTTATGAATTAATTTCTAGTACTAATCCTTTAAGTTGTTCGCCATGATTTACTAAAGGTCGAGAAGTAAGAATGTGTGCTTAGTCAAAATCGCTGACTGAGTGGAACGTGTCTTTAATCACAGACATGATTCTGTAATGTAATAACTTTTGCAAATAACAGTTAAATACTGACTATGCTTCCTGACGTCATGACAATGATAAACTAATCAAGGCCATAACAAACTGATCAAGTAGATAACCTAATCAGGATAAAGATGAGGTTTTACCCTACTCAAGGGTAAACTATTCAATCATGGGATAGGCTAGGTCCAGAAGGGGGTATAAAAAGATAGACTCGAGACCCTCAGTGCGCAACCTGAAGAAAAGACGAAAAAGAATGACTTCGGTCCACGGAAGACCTCAAGAACCAGAGTAACAAAAACCAGCTTCTATGGTCCGGGGCTCGAATGAACCAGCTGTATCCTATTGCCTATGTTAAGTATTATCATTTTGAGTGCCTGTATGATTATTACTTAATAAATTTACTCAACCATTAAAGACAAACACTTGTTTTTGTATTGGGTCGTGAGCAGTCACGATTCCGGGTCCGTAAAGTGAGTTAATTCTGCTAACGATCTTACAAGAAGCACTTTTTTAAACCCAGCGAGTGGTAATGACCTGGAACTTGCTGCCCACAAGGGTGGTGGAAGCAGAGTCAATCAATAATTTCAAAAGGAAATTCGATGGGCACCTGCAGGACTATGGGGATCGAGCAGGGGAGTGGGACTGACTGGACTGCTCCATGGAAAGCCATCTTACAAGATACACTGCAGCAATCTGCCGAAGCTTTTGACTCGATGGGCCCCAACTGCTCCCTTCTATGCTGTAGAGGACTTTAAAATTACTGACTTGCCTGATAAGGCCGCTCCAACAGCTTTCAAGAAGCTCAGCATCATCCAGGACAAGGCAGCCTGCTTGACTGGCATCCCATCTTCCACGATCTTAAACTTTTACTCCCTGCACTACCATGGCTACAGTGTGCAGCATCTTACAAGATGCACTGCAGCAATCTGCCAAAGCTTTTGACAGTATCTCCCACACTCACAACCTCTACTGCCTAGAAGGACCAAGGCACACAGGAACACCACCCCCTGCAAGTTTCCTTCCAAGTCACACACCATTCTGACTTGGAAATACATTACAGTTCTTTCATCGACACTGGGTCAAAATTCTGAAACTCCCTACCTAGTAGCAATATAGGAGTACCTTTACCGCAGGATGGCAGCGATTCAGGAAGACTGCTCGCCACCATCTTCTGAAGGGTAATTAAGGATGGGCAATAAACATTGACAATGCTAGCGACACCCACATTTCATGTAAGAAGAAAACAAATTTGAGTTTTTTTGTCATGGTAACAGAGAGGATGGGTGAGGGCAGTGCAATTAATGCTGCGTATATGGACCTTCAAAAGTAGTTTGATAGCAGATAACAGATTTGTTAACAAAATTGAAGCCTATGGGATAAAAGACACAAAGGCAGCACAGATACAAAGTTGACTAAGGGATAGAGAACAAAGTTCTGGTGAATGGCGTTTTTTTTTTTAAATGTGGAGGGAGGTATGTAATGATTTTCCCCAAGGTTCAGTAATAGGAGCACTGGTATTTTTGCTATACATTAGTGATTTGAACTTGAGGGTACAGGGCACAGTTTTGAAAACTGTAGATGACAAAACTTGCAAGTGCAGTAATCAGTAAGGAAGATAGTAATAGACTTCAAGAGGACATAAGCAGCTTGGCTGAATGTGGGGGGGGGTGGTGGTAAAACACATGGCAGATGAAATTCAACGCAGAAAAGTGTGAAGTGATGCATGTCTTATAGAATGAGGAAACACAATACAAACTAAATTGTACAACTTTAAAGGGAGTGCAAGAACAGAGACATTTGGGGGTGTTTGCGCACAAATTTTTGAAGATGGCAGGCCAGATTAACCAAGCAGTTAATAAAGCACACAGGGTTCTGGGTTTTATAAATAGAGGCATACAAAAGCCAAGAAGTTATGCTCCACACTTGAAGAAAGATGTGATGGCTTTGGAGAGGCTACAGAAGAGATTGACTAGAATGGTTCCAGGGATGAGGGATAACTAATATATAGACAGTTGTAGCTGGTGTTGTTCTCTTTAAAGCAGAGAAGAATAAGAGAGATTTGATCGACGTATTTAAAATCATAAAGGGTTTATATGGAATAAAAAGAGAAACTGTTTCCAACGACTGAAGGGTCGATAACCAGAGGACTGAGATTTAAGGTGACTGACAAAAGAACCAGAGACGTCACAAGGAAAACATTTTTTTTTTTTAACACGAGTGGTTAGGATTCAATAGTAGCTTCCAAAAGGGAAGTGGATAAATACTTGAAGGAGAAAAATATTTGCAGGGATATGGGCAAAGAGCCAGGGAGTGGGACTAACTGTATTGCTCTCTGAATGAGCCAACGCAGACTCAATGGGCTGAATGGCCTCCTTCTGTGCTACACTGTTCTGATAATTCTCCACGATTACAGTTTACAAACATTCACCTGCAGAAACCTGAAGTAATAATCTAGAGAAACATAGAATTGATAATCCTGATTAACTTTGTGTTATTTTAACAATTCAAAAACAGTCATTATGTTTCATGCCTTTGTTAAGCTCTCTTCCATGCTGTAGAACTGCAAGGCAGTTGCTGTGCACTTCTAGAACAAGAGTGCATGAAGTAAAACATCCCATGACACTACTTTAAGAACAGGGAAGTTCTCCAGGTGTCCAGACCCTTAACCAAAATCACTAAAGAAACAAATTATCAGGTCATTATCTCATTGCTGTTTGTGGGACATTGCCGTCCACAAGTTGGCTGCCACATTTCCCTACATTACAACAGTGGCTACACTTCAAAAAAAGTAATTGGCTGCACAGCTCTTTCAGATGTCCTGAGTTTGAGGGGTGCTAGATGAGTGCAAGTTCTCTACTTTCCTTATTCATGTATCGTGGTTTAACCATTACCTTTTCCTCATTCAGATGAATTCCACTGATCTCAAAGTCAAACATAAACAGCTCTGCGACTCTCCTGCAACATGTAAAGCAAATAACTTTGATGTACCTCAATTATCGAGACTTTTTTTAAAAAGCTGAATATCATGGCATCATTTTCCAATTGACAAATATATAACATTTTAATTTTAAAGAAATTACAGGCATGCACTAAATTCAAAACTGTATTACAAAGCGCCTGGTTGCAGACATTCTGTGGGGATTTTAACTTGTCCCCTGGTTACAGTTAAGATGGTAGGCCTCAACCTAAGGTCGCAAAAGAAAGCTGTTTGAGACTTTCAAAAGGAAGGCAAGGCCTTTTATTGCCCAAAAGCACTTTGATTGACAGCTTATTGAACAGAGACATTGGTTCAGATTTTCCTGAAAAGTGGCACCATTGTGATTGCAATCTGCACAATGTTCCAGGAAATTGTGGCATGAGTGACTTCTGCCATGCTATAACTTTCCAAAACCTTTATGCCGTCATGCCATTATGCTCACTGAAACTGCTAAAAACAAATTCTAATAGCTCCGCTCTACCAATATCAATGATGATTGCGATGATTGATGTTTACTGAAATTAATGCTACTTTGATCTAAACTGCCACTTAAACCATGGCAGAAAGGTGGACTCAATCGAGTGATAATCAATTGCTTGCTCATTTAGAAAAAAAAACATGAAAAAAGGTTATTTCATCAGCACGCAGATAATTAAAGAAACAACTATAAATGAAAGAAGAAATTGAAATTGGAAAGAACCGAGCAGCAGGAAAATTGATGCCCTTCCTTGGAGTTCACGGTAGTTAGAGCTTGGTAGAATACTTACCATATCCTCAAGGTATTTGTGCAACAGCTGATGCTGAGCAATTCTATGCAAGTGAATGAAGTTAAGCGTTTGAACAAACTTAATCTTAAAATGTAAAAGTATCAAGGCATAAATCCAATCTTACTTGAAATCGGATCTGGTACTTCTTTCTAAATGAAGCCAGTTAGGCCCTCCCTTAATGTTTCAAATACTAAAATTTCCATCTTCATTTGACAAAATGGACCAATAATGGCAAATAGAAACAGATTAAAATATGAACAGTATCTGGACAAGTTTCTTGTAACATGCTGAAAATTTCAAGCTGATAAATTGTTCACATGAATTTTGCAGTATGTTAATCCGTAAAATAGAATAATCTGTCGAATCCGCAAGCCATTCAAACTTAAGTCACCAGTTGTGAGGCTAAATCTCAAATTCATTGTAATTAGCCAGAGGGTGATAGGCTAGAATTTACAGCAAGTGATCTTTTCTTTAAAAGTCCAAGTTTAGACAGAAAGGCAGCTACATCATTCTTGTTTGATGTAATCAAGGAGGGCAGGAAATAAAAATCTCACTATATTAAACTGCATATTGTTTGTTCATCAATCTCATGTAAATAAGACCACTTATTGGTTCAAAGCTTATGCCAGGAGTCAGTAAGAAGGTTATCTAATCTGCTATTCAAAGGGAGACATATATGATACATTCCAATAGCCAGTGCACAGAATAGGAATTCTCTGTTATAATCGCTGGGTCATTCTAACATTCACCTAGATACTGCACCGGAAAAGAGACACTACAGATCACAGGAGATGTAAGGTCCAATTACTGGAGCGTTCAGTAACTCTGAATGAGAGAGTATCTACTGAAATAACCCAAAGAGATACCCACAACTCTCTCCTGTCAAGTTGTAGTGCTTCCATAACATAAACCTTTCAGTACATTCTGATTTCCAGCCCTGTAGCTTACTTTTAGACAAAAAAAAAATCTTGGTTTTCTCAGATTTTGGGTGGAAGGGAATGGGGAACAGAATCTAAAAATACCTTGTATCTGGATCCAGGGAATCCATGGCTTCTTTATCCTTCAGTAAGTTTTTCAAACTATTGCAAAGTTCAATATTAGTATTCAATCTAGGAAGAAGGGGGGAAAAAAAAAATCACACTGTGGAATGTTAAAAAAGTTTTTAAAAATGTATTCAGTATTAGTACCACCCAACAGGCTAACTTTAAACAGGACCTACTGCTTCAGTGAGCAGTGACTTGCTATATTTAATACCTATATGTCACATGAATTAAATGTACTTACTGTTGGTACAGACTTATAAAAACATTTAATCCATTTCAGTTTTGCTCACTTCCACTAGTCACTATTGCCTCAATCTCTGCTTGACTAGTTGTTGCTGCTCCTCCAGGATGAATCCCTATGTTCTCCATGAAAGTTCCACTGTGCTGTGCCCAGATAATTCTGGTGGCAGACTCAAGTGATAATCTGCACTATTGGTGAGAAATCCACCAGACAGATTACTGCCATGGTCAGCACCTGCAAGAACCTCCACCTAAAATTTTACATTCTTACCAGTGAGTCACAGCAGCCCACCTTTCATTAAGTGGCAGCTCCACTACTTCAGTTGCTCCCTGAATATGAATATACAGTTGATTTGGACACAGACTGAGAAGTCACTAAGCACTGTTCTCTGGCAACAGCTTTTTCTGCTGTCAAACTACTTCCCTTGCATATTGGCCTCCATGTTTTCCAACAAGACGAGCCATCTGTGGTGGATTCCAATTTTCCTATCAATGTATTCCCCCCCTAAAGATGGCACCAGAATTAAGATGTAATCAAATAACCACTTCAGATATACTGTAAAATGGGACAAAGAATCAGTTTCTGTAAAAAAAAAAGTGATTACACATCATTGGGGCCAATACATGGAAGACGTAAAGAATATGGGACTGCCAAGGTTTAAAAATAAGGCAAAGATGACACTTTGTCCACTGCATGAGCACTTACAAAGAGTAAGCTGCAGTCAGATTGTCCAGCTGAGCAGGGCTAATACAACAGAACCTGGTCCAGTAGAAGTATGCATCTTATGCCCAAAATCTATAATATATACCGCACCAATACATTGCATGTATTTTAAAAGAGTTTTCATTGTCAACACAAATAATAGAGGCATACAAGAGCCGAGAATGTCAGGATTTGAATAGCCATAGAATTATTTAGATTGCCTATTGCATGTAAATTTGGTATGCAAGGCCTGCATTTGTTTGAAAGCTCACGTAACTGCAATACTTAGTGCCACCTAGAGGAGTAACATGATGGGTATTTTCAATGTCAATGGCGTCAACTACCTGTTGCAACCTGTGACAGAGCATGGATACCCAACCCGACCCAGACGACATGCTTTGGGTTGGGTCGGGTCGCACTTACGGATACGGCATTCAGGCTCAGGTCAGGTCGGACACACTCGATCACCACCTCCAGTAAGTGGCTCCAACGTTAATGTACTTTTTGGACTTGAAAGATGGTTTTGCTACAGTTATTTTAAGATTGTGCAGATAAGCAACCAAGTGAAAAACGGAAGTTAGGTTAACTGATGGTCGGGTCAGAGGCGGGAAAAAATTAAAAGGAAGCGGGCCGGGTCGGGCTCAGTGTCGGATGTGGTTCTGTCGGGCTCGGGTCGGGTTTCATTTGCATACCCGAGCCGGCCTTTACTGTGACACACAATAGCTACTACCTGATCGTGATTCACAATACAGCCACTGTGTTCCCAGAAGTCACTCAAAACACTTAATTTTTTTCCACTCGTATTATTCTCACCATAGGTCATTTCTAATGCACAAAATAAGGGCATAAATGAAACTAATTCCACAATACCATGATTAAATGTATTTATTGGACTGTCTCTTGTGCCTTTAATGTCTTCATTGAAGTTTTTTTTAAGAAACACTTGAAAGCCTCAGCCTTCCCTAACCCTGGGTTTGGCCTCGATATTTTGGACTACAGCTATAATGGAGCTAAACTGTATCGTGTAAAGCAATGCAAACGAAGTCTCTAGGCAGTGACAATCTTTCACTGTCAAGTAATAATCAAAAAATATGAAAGGCAAATGCAAGTACTAGAATTCAGACATTAGCAAAGAAGGTCTAGAGCAAAAGTTCCCAAACTGGAGGCATGGCAAAGTTATTAGAGGGTGGGGGAGGATCGTGAGGATGACAGGCTGGCCAAGGGATGCACCCTCATATAGCCAGAGGAGGATATGTGCAACTGCATCAGTGGCTTTTGTGCTTGGCAGCATATTTGCCTTACGCCCCCTCCTGCCCTTGCTCCAATAACCTCAATCAAGTCCCCAGTTTGAGAACCTTTGCTTTACAACTTCTTCACTAATACCTCACATTTCTGGTACTTGGATCGGAAAGAAACATCTTGCATTTATAAAGTGCCGCTCATGTTCTTCAGATGTCCCAAAGTGCTTCGCAGCCAAATGAGATTTAATCACTTATTTTGTAGATAAAGGTAGCAGCTAAATTGCACACAGCAAGGTCCCACAAACAGCAATGAGATTCATAGATTTAAACATCCAAAAATACATGCCAATTTCTACAGTGGCTATTAGATCAATAGAGCTGCTTCTTGTGCAACTCTGCTAAAATCACCTCACAATGCACCTCTTATGTGAGGCAGCATCTATTAAAGTGAAAGATTTCTGGGGCACCAGATATCCACATGAAAGTAGAGAATATTTAAGCAGTTGGCTATGTGAAGCATGCAATTCCTACAGCACCTGAGGTAGGGTAAACATCCTGAACTTCTCACTTTATCCCTAATTTTTGAAGCCAATGGGATTAACCTCTGCCATTGTCTTGGGAACGAAAAATCTTAGAATATTTGGTGGGCCGGTGGGGGGAAAGTTAGGGCATAAATGGGACATGAAAGCACAACAACAACAAAAGTTTGGGAACCTGTGGTCTAGAGTAAGCATTCAAAAATTAATTGGGTTTTCCCCAATGGCACAGATCAGATCAATGTACAGGATTGAGTCACAGCCCAGAAGGTTCCAATGACAACTGCTGGAAACGCATATTCAGACAACAGGCAAGGACAAAGCTACATTCATTTGTGAAGGCTCTATATTGTTGAATAACCCAACATCCCCTGTTCATAAGAACAGCTACTTGATTGAAGGACCAACATTAGATACAAAACCACGCCAAGTATACTCCAACTTTAGTTGCTGTCTTCAGAAGGCAGCGGGTAATGGCTTTGTTTTTCTTTTGACTTTCTGCAATCACACAGAAGTAGCCTTTAATTTGCACAAATAGTTCTTGCACTGTCAATTCTGAAAACATACTTTTCCACCACTGTGCCAACGGTCGTACAGGTGATCTCCGCAGCTTCTCGAAATGAAGGGTCTGGGTGCGCTACCTTAACAAAATCTGCCTAGTATGAAAAATACAGTAATGAGTGACAAGATCATGTTACTTTTCCATTAGCCATAAACACTTAATTTTCTAGAAATACACAATCTTTAATTTCAGAGTTCAATGTTAAAGAATGAGGCCTATCATTTTGAAGTTCTAATGAATTTGTAAATTTAAATTTCTCACATATACAGGCTGCTGCAGAAAGATAGATATTAACACACATTATCCCAACAAGCTGACTGTGCATGGACAGCCTCAGAAAGCATATCCATACAGACCATAGTAATGGAGTACAATTTCCAAAAATAACATACAACAAAACTCAATGAACCATCAGCCCTTTTCAGGTACACACTTCCTGTGAAATCTACCAATATATCGCAAAACCAAATTCAAGTTATAATTCTGATTTTAGTTGGGAAATCACATGCAGAAAAAAACAGAATTAAATTCTGCAGGAAGACAAAGCATCCAAAAAGTAATACACCAAAAATTATTAACCTAGCAATAAAAATAATGAAAATATGGGAAAATACTAAGTCTACACAGTAATAGTTAATGAAGATCAAATAAAACCTTACTTGGGCACCTACTGGGCCAGTACAAGATTCTTTGCTCCAATTCTTGACCAGATCCCTATTCCAAATAGTTCAAAGCTAAATGCCTGCTATTTGAAATTAACGTTGCAATGAAAAGTTTGTGTGGAGTATGTGGTCGCTGATGTAAAGTATTTTAAACAAGTTATGGAGTATAGCTGTAAATACATGAAGTAATACCCAAACTAGACAAACCTACTCTGTAGAGATAGTGGTGGTGGCGTACATTGATTTGCTAATCATTAATAGCTGTCTATCCAAGACAACACCCTGTATAACATAGTGCAACAGGGTGCAAGATGCATTTTCACATTTTTCAAATAATTTATTAGCGTACATATTGTAAAGCTACAGACTCAATTTGATTCAGCAAAAAGAAAGAGAACTTTATCCAGTGATGGTGTAACATCACAGGTCATGAAACACCTAAAGTTATGGGGTATAGAGGTGTGCATAAAAATGTTGTAATAGAGGGATAAGGCCAGATAGCTGCTCAAACGATCACTATTTCTAGAATATATTAATTTGATTCATTTTTTAAACTCATTCACGGGATACGTACATACTGCCCTTCTTGAACCACTGCAGTCCATGTGGTGTACATACACCCACAGTGCTGTTAGGGAGGGAGAATTTTGGACCAGCATCATTAAGGAACGGCGATAAATTTCCAAGTCAGGATGGTGTGTGGCTTGGAGAGGAACTGGCAGGTTGTGATTTTCTCATCCACCTGCTGCCCTTGTCCTTCTAGGTGGAAGTAGTCATGGGTTTGGAAGGTGCAATCGAAGGAGGCCTGGCAAATTGCTGCAGTGCATCTTGTAGATGGTACACAGTGCAGCCACATCGCACCGTGATGGAGGGAGTGAACATTTAAGATGGTAGAGGATGGGGTCCCAATGAAGCAGCCACTTTGTCCTGAATGGCATTGAGCTTGTTGAGTGCTGTTCGAGCTACACACATCTAGGCAAGTGGAGAGTATTCTATCACACTCCTGACTTGTGGCTTGTAGATGGTGGAAAGGCTTTGGGAGACAGGGTATGAGTAACTCGCTGCAAAATACCCACCCTCTATACGGTTGTCACCACAGTATTTATATGGCCGGGCCTGTTCAGGTTCTGGCCAATGGTGCTCCTGAATGCCACCCACCCCGCCACAAGGAATATCGATAGGCGAATTCAGCAATGGTAATGCCACTGAATGTTAACAGGAGGTGCATATACTCTCTCTTTTTGGAGATGGTCATTGCTTGACACCTATATGATGCAAATGTTACTTGTGACTCATCAGACCACACCTGAAAGCTGTCCAGGTCTTGCTGCACGCGGGCATTGACTGCTTGATTATGCAAGGAGCTGAAAATGCAACTGAACACGGTGCAATTACCAACGAGCATCCCCACCTCTGGCCTTGGGAAGAAGGAAGAATCATTGATGAAGCAGGCTGAAGATGGTTGGGCCTAGGACACTGCCCTGAGGAACTCCTGCAGCTATCATCTTCCTCAGTGCTCGGTGTGACATCAACCAGTGGGGAGTTTTTCCTCCTGATTCCCATTGATTTCAATTTTACTAGGACTCTTTGATGCCACACTTGGTCAAATGCTACCTTAATGTCAAGGGCAGTGACTCTCACTTCACCTCTGGAATTCAGCTTTTTTGTCCATTTTTTCTATATTACAACAGTGACTACACTTCAAAAAGTACTTCATTGACTGTAAAGTGCTTGAGATGTCCAGTGGCCATGAAAAGCACAATATAAATGCAAGTCTTTATTTCTTTTTATATTTGGACCAAAGCTATAATGAGGTCTGGAGCCAAGTGGTACTGGCAAAAGCCAATCTGAGCACTGGTGAGCAGATTATTTGTGAGTAAGTTCCATTTGATAGCTCTGTTGACAACCCCTTCCATTAAAAATGGCAACATTGTGAACTGAGCAGCATAAAATTCAATGGGCTACTAACATCTACAAAGTTCCAAGATAATGCATAGGTAGGCACAAGGCAACTGTAGGTTGCAGTCTTCAATTACAATACCATTCTATATTCTACTGAATTAACTATGCAAAAGAAAAAGGAAAAAATCTTGCAATTATATAGCACCTTTCACAATCTCAGGACATCCCAAACGCTTTACAGCCAATTAAGTATTTTTAAGGTGCAATCACTGATGTAACAGTCAGCTTTTCAACTAAGAAACAAAATAGATTTACACGAGACAACACAGCTTTACAAAGTGCATATTCAACTGCAATGTCTCCTGCAGTTTTTACCAGCTAAACTACCAATATTTCCACATTTCAGAACAAATAATTTGATAAACTAGAAATGGTTCTTCTTGAATGGCAAGTTTTCTATTGGGTAGCCTTCCTCCTACAAACCAATTTTCACTTTAATTGCAAAGTCAAGCACATTTTTGATCAACAGGGAGGCAAAACTAATTTAAACTATAAAACCAGTGCCTGCCTAAGTTGAAAGTCATATAAAACGTAGAAATAATAAAAAGTTATCACTACTTACCAAATCAGCAACTCTACAAAGACAGTCTGAAAGCCTGTCAAAGATTTGAACAATCTGAGGACCAGGTGGTGTTCTACAGGCTTGCTCCACTAACTGTTCAGTTTCTTTCAATGCATTTTCTTGTGCCACCTGAAATCCTTCGGGAGAGTTCAGCTCATGTACACCAAAAAGGCCCTTAACGAAAAAGGTATGAAACTTTAGATCACAGAAAGGACTTGCAATTATAGAGCGCCTTTCATGACCTCAGGGCATCCCAAAGAGCTTTACAGCCAATAAAGTACTTTTGAAGTGGAACCATTGTTGAAATATAGAAAACACAGCAGCCAATTTGCACACAGCAAGTTCCCACAAACAGCAATGTGGCACTGACCAGATTTTGTAATGTTGATTGAAGGATAAACATTGGCCAGGACACCAGGATAAGTGCCCTGCTCATCCTCAAAATAGTGCCACGGGAACTTTTATATCCACCTGAGAGGGTAGGTGGGGCCTCGGTTTAACAGCACCTCTGACAGCCTTGATTTTTGTGCTCAAGTCTCTGGAGTGAGACACGAACCCACAACCATCTGACTCAGGTGAGTGTGCTACCAACTGAACCATGGTTGAACTTCTGTGCAAATTATAATTTTACTCACACAGGTGGCTGCAACACATGGTTGAGCTCCTAAAGAGCTACAAAAATGGCTCATCCAAAGGAGAACAGGTTTACATGGTACGTAAAATGTAGCCCAGTAACATATTGCAGTATAACTGGGAAATCGAGAGATTAAACTAGACAGACTGCAAAACATTTGGACTAAACTTGCTTTTATAATACTGTTAACAAAGTTAGAAAAACTAACATTCAGGGGGTGCTAAGTATACAATAATAAAAATATTTAAATATATATGGCACCTCATCACATTACAAAGTGCTTTTGACACATTTGAGTTAACAATGAATTAAATGGAGTAATTTGAGGTAAACACAACAGGCAATTTGAACACAGCATGATCCTCCAAACAGCAACTACAGATGTAATCAGATAAACTGTCTGAGCAGCATTCCCCAATTTATTTTTCAAATACTGCCACAGGACCTTTACCATCCAGCCAACAGACTTCAGCAGAACATCTTATCTGAAAGAACACTTTTGGCAATACAGGACTCTTTCAATCCCACCAATGGAATGTCACCCTAGATTATGGGCAGCACAGTGGCGAGCACTGTAGCCTCACAGCTCCAGCGACCCGGGTTCAGTTCTGGGTACGGCCTGTGTGGAGTTTGCAAGTTCTCCCTGTGACCGTGTGGTTTCCTCTGGGTGCTCCGGTTTCCTCCCATATGCCAAAGACTTGCGGGTTGATAGGTAAATTGGCCATTGTAAAAATTGCCCCTAGTGTAGGTAGGTGGTAGGAGAATTGAGGGAAGGTGGGGATGTGAAAGGGAAAATGGGATTAATGTAGGATTAGTATAGATGGGTGGTTGATGGTCGGCACGGACTCATTGGGCCGAAGGGCCTGTTTCGGTGCTGTATCTTTCTATTTATTATATGCTTAGTCATGGAACGGGATTTTACTTTACAATCTGAACTCTTATCAATGGAACGAAGACAAAAAGGAAAAAATACTTTTAAATACCATCTTTCATAATCTTAAGTCATCTCCAAAGTAATTTTGAAATGATGCTATTAGCGTAAACGCAGCAGCAAATTTGTACACACCAAGGTCCACAAACAGCAATGAACTAATTAGAATTAGAATTAGAATATTACAGCGCAGTACAGGCCCTTCGGCCCTCGATGTTGCGCCGATCATCTGACCGACACTATTCCATTTACATCCATATGTCTATCCAATGACCACTTAAATGCCCTTAAAGTTGGCGAGTCTACTACTGTTGCAGGCAGGGCGTTCCACGCCCCTACTACTCTCTGCGTAAAGAAACTACCTCTGACATCTGTCCTATATCTTTCACCCCTCAACTTAAAGCTATGTCCCCTCGTGTTTGCCATCCTCATCCGAGGAAAAAGACTCTCACTATCCACCCTATCTAACCCTCTGATTATCTTGTATGTCTCTATTAAGTCACCTCTCCTCCTCCTTCTCTCTAACGAAAACAACCCCAAGTCCCTCAGCCTTTCCTCGTAAGACCTTCCTTCCATACCAGGCAACATCCTAGTAAATCTCCTCTGCACCCTTTCCAAAGCTTCGACATCCTTCCTATAATGCGGTGACCAGAACTGCACGCAATACTCCAGGTGCGGCCTCACCAGAGTTTTGTACAGCTGCATCATGACCCCGTGGCTCTGAAACTCGATCCCCCTACTAATAAAGGCTAACACACCATATGCCTTCTTAACAGCCCTATTAACCTGGGTAGCAACTTTCAGGGATTTATGTACCTGGATACCAAGATCTCTCTGCTCATCTACACTACCAAGAATCTTCCCATTAGCCCAGTACTCTGCATTGCTGTTACTCCTTCCAAAGTGAATCACCTCACACTTCTCCGCATTAAACTCCATTTGCCATCTCTCAGCCCAGCTCTGCAGCCTATCTATGTCCCTCTGTACCCTACAACACCCTTCGACACTATCCACAACTCCACCGACCTTCGTGTCATCCGCAAATTTACTAACCCACCCTTCTACACCCTCATTCAGGTCGTTTATAAAAATGACAAACAGCAGTGGCCCCAAAACAGAACCTTGCGGTACACCACTAGTAACTAAACTCCAGGATGAACATTTGCCATCAACCACCACCCTCTGTCTTCTTTCAGCTAGCCAATTTCTGATCCAAAGCTCTAAATCACCTTCAACCCCATACTTGCGTATTTACTGCAATAGCCTACCGTGGGGAACCTTATCAAACGCCTTACTGAAATCCATATACACCACATCCACGGCTTTACCCTCATCCACCTGTTTGGTCACCTTCTCGAAAAACTCAATAAGGTTTGTGAGGCACGACCTACCTTTCACAAAACCGTGCTGACTATCGCAAATGAACTTATTCTTTTCAAGATGATTATAAATCCTGTCTCTTATAACCTTTTCCAACATTTTACCCACAACCGAAGAAAGGCTCACAGGTCTATAATTACCAGGGCTGTCTCTACTCCCCTTCTTGAACAAGGGGACAACATTTGCTATCCTCCAGTCCTCCGGCACTACTCCTGTCGACAATGACGACTTGAAGATCAACAACGGCTCTGCAATCTCCTCCCTGGCTTCCCAGAGAATCCTAGGATAAATCCCATCTGGCCCAGGGGACTTATCTATTTTCACTCTTTCCAAAATTGCTAACACCTCCTCCTTGTGAATCTCAATCCCATCTAGCCTAGTAGCCTGAATCTCAGTATTCTCCTCGGCAACATTTTCTTTCTCTACTGTAAATCTTTTTTTTCTTTTTGGGCCTCCTTATCTCGAGAGACAATGGATACGCGCCTGGAGGTGGTCAGTGGTTTGTGAAGCAGCGCCTGGAGTGGCTATAAAGGCCAATTCTGGAGTGACAGGCTCTTCCACAGGTGCTGCAGAGAAATTTGTTTGTTGGGGCTGTTGCACAGTTGGCTCTCCCCTTGCGCCTCTGTCTTTTTTCCTGCCAACTACTAAGTCTCTTCGACTCGCCACAATTTAGCCCTGTCTTTATGGCTGCCCGCCAGCTCTGGCGAATGCTGGCAACTGACTCCCACGACTTGTGATCAATGTCACACGATTTCATGTCGCGTTTGCAGACGTCTTTATAACGGAGACATGGACGGCCGGTGGGTCTGATACCAGTGGCGAGCTCGCTGTACAATGTGTCTTTGGGGATCCTGCCATCTTCCATGCGGCTCACATGGCCAAGCCATCTCAAGCGCCGCTGACTCAGTAGTGTGTATAAGCTGGGGATGTTGGCCGCTTCAAGGACTTCTGTGTTGGAGATATAGTCCTGCCACCTGATGCCAAGTATTCTCCGAAGGCAGCGAAGATGGAATGAATTGAGACGTCGCTCTTGGCTGGCATACGTTGT
The DNA here is from genome assembly GCF_036365525.1 of Heterodontus francisci. Lineage (NCBI taxonomy): Eukaryota > Metazoa > Chordata > Chondrichthyes > Heterodontiformes > Heterodontidae > Heterodontus > Heterodontus francisci. Next base: position 48,238,814 of record NC_090376.1, on the reverse strand, counting down.
CCAGGCCTCGCTGCCGTAGAGCAAGGTACTGAGGACACAGGCCTGATACACTCGGACTTTTGTGTTCCGTGTCAGTGCGCCATTTTCCCACACTCTCTTGGCCAGTCTGAACATAGCAGTGGAAGCCTTACCCATGCGCTTGTTGATTTCTGCATCTAGAGACAGGTTACTGGTGATAGTTGAGCCTAGGTAGGTGAACTCTTGAACCACTTCCAGAGCGTGGTCGCCAATATTGATGGATGGAGCATTTCTGACATCCTGCCCCATGATGTTCGTTTTCTTGAGGCTGATGGTTAGGCCAAATTCATTGCAGGCAGACGCAAACCTGTCAATGAGACTCTGCAGGCATTCTTCAGTGTGAGATGTTAAAGCAGCATCGTCAGCAAAGAGGAGTTCTCTGATGAGGACTTTCCGTACTTTGGACTTCGCTCTTAGACGGGCAAGGTTGAACAACCTGCCCCCTGATCTTGTGTGGAGGAAAATTCCTTCTTCAGAGGATTTGAACGCATGTGAAAGCAGCAGGGAGAAGAAAATCCCAAAAAGTGTGGGTGCGAGAACACAGCCCTGTTTCACACCACTCAGGATAGGAAAGGGCTCTGATGAGGAGCCACCATGTTGAATTGTGCCTTTCATATTGTCATGGAATGAGGTGATGATACTTAGTAGCTTTGGTGGACATCCGATCTTTTCTAGTAGTCTGAAGAGACCACGTCTGCTGACGAGGTCAAAGGCTTTGGTGAGATCAATGAAAGCAATGTAGAGGGGCATCTGTTGTTCACGGCATTTCTCCTGTATCTGACGAAGGGAGAACAGCATGTCAATAGTCGATCTCTCTGCACGAAAGCCACACTGTGCCTCAGGGTAGACGCGCTCGGCCAGCTTCTGGAGCCTGTTCAGAGCGACTCGAGCAAAGACTTTCCCCACTATGCTGAGCAGGGAGATTCCACGGTAGTTGTTGCAGTCACCGCGGTCACCTTTGTTTTTATAGAGGGTGATGATGTTGGCATCGCGCATGTCCTGGGGTACTGCTCCCTCGTCCCAGCACAGGCATAGCAGTTCATGTAGTGCTGAGAGTATAGCAGGCTTGGCACTCTTGATTATTTCAGTATTATTTGATTAATACTGACGAAAAATATTCATTTAACGCTTCCCCTATCTCCTCTGATTCCGCACACAACTTCCCACTACTATCCTTGATTGGCCCTGTTCTAACTCTTATCATTCGTTTATTCCTGATATACCTATAGAAAGCCTTAGGGTTTTCTTTGATCCTATCCGCCAATGACTTCTCGTGTCCTCTCCTTGCTCTTCTTAGCCCTCCCTTTAGATCCTTCCTGGCTAGCTTGTAACTCTCAAGCGCCCTAACTGAGCCTTCACGTCTCATCCTAACATAAGCCTTCTTCTTCCTCTTGACAAGCGCTTCAACTTCTTGAGTAAACCACGGCTCCCTTGCTCAACAACTTCCTCCCTGACTGACAGGTACATACTTATCAAGGACACGCATTAGCTGCTCCTTGAATAAGCTCCACATTTCGTTTGTGCCCATCCCCTGCAGTTTCCTTCCCCATCCTACACATCCTAAATCTTGCCTAATCGCGTCATAATTTCCTTTCCCCCAGCTATAATTCTTGCCCTGCGGTATATACCTGTCCCTGCCCATCGCTAAGGTAAACCTAACCGAATTGTGATCACTATCGCCAAAGTGCTCACCTACATCTAAATCGAACACCTGGCCGGGTTCATTACCCAGTACCAAATCCAATGTGGCATCGCCCCTGGTTGGCCTGTCCACATACTGTGTCAGAAAACCCTCCTGCACACACTGGACAAAAACAGACCCATCTAAAGTACTCGAACTATAGTATTTCCAGTCAATATTTGGAAAGTTAAAGTCCCCCATAACCACTACCCTGTTACTCTCGCTCCTGTCGAGAATCATCTTCGCTATCCTTTCCTCTACATCTCTGGAACTATTCGGAGGTCTATAGAAAACTCCCAACAGGGTGACCTCTCCTCTCCTGTTTCTAACCTCGGCCCATACTACCTCAGTAGACGAGTCCTCAAACGTCCTTTCTGCCGCTGTAATACTTTCCTTGATTAACAATGCCACACCCCCCCCTCTTTTACCCTCTTCTCTGTTCTTTCTGAAACATCTAAATCCCGGAACCTGCAACATCCATTCCTGCCCCTGCTCTACCCATGTCTCTGAAATGGCCACAACATCAGGATCCCAGGTACCAACCCATGCTGCAAGCTCACCCACCTTATTCCGGATGCTCCTGGCGTTGAAGTAGACACACTTTAAACCAAGTTCTTGCTTGCCAGTGCCCTCTTGCGTCCCTGTAACCTTATCCCCTACCTCACTACTCTCAACAGCCTGTACACTGGCACTGCAATTTAGGTTCCCATTCATAAATGATCAAATAATTTGTTATATGTGCTGGCTGAATGATGAACGATGGCCAAGACAATGAGAGAACTTGCCTGTTCTTCTTCGAATAGCGCTGTGGGATCTTTAATGTCAACCTGCAACATTTATCATCTCATCTGAAAAGCTGTACTGCGGGAGGAGCACGAAGAGAGGCAACATAAAATAAAGGGCACAATTCTAAAAGGGGTGCAGGAGCAGAGGGACCATTTAAGGTCACAGAGCAGGTTGAGAAAACAGGTTTCAAGGCAGATGGGATCCAAGGCTTTATAAATATAGGCTAAGAGTACAAAATCTAGAAGTTATGATGCACCTTTATAAAACATTGGTTCGGCCTCAACTGTTGAATTCTGGGTGCTCACTTTAGGAAGGATGCAAAGGCATTAGAGAGAATGCAGAAAAGATTTACTAGAATGGTTACAGGGATGACTGTTCAGTTACATGGATTGATTGGAGAATTTGAGTGAAAATTTGATAAATATGTTCGAAATAATGAGTAGTCTGGACAGAGTAGATAGGGAGAATACGTTCCCATTGGCGTAAGTGTTGAGAACTACAGGACACCAATTTAAGATGAATGGCACAAGAACCAAAGGCAACATGAGGAAAAACATTTTTATATAACAAGTGGTTAGGTAATAATCCCTGGATTACTACCTGAGCCATGAGAAAATTGGCATGCAGTAAATAAGAGAGGGAAGTAAGTAGAAGCTAGTTCAGCTCAATGGAGTCCTGCTTCAACACAGTGCTTAAGTCAGGAATTTAGCGAGTGTGGGAATCCAGCACAGTGAGGGAAGAGGTGCTGTTCTAATCCTTTACAGAACAAGCAGTGATCCAAGAGAGGGAGTGGGACGCAAGCAAGATTAGAGAGCTGAAGTTCAGAGGTATTAATTAGCTAAGCAGGTAGGTGACTGGTTGGTGAGTTTTAAGGTTTCTTTTATTTTCTGTAAACTGGGGCAGTAGCTTGAACTAGTACCAGCGAGATACAAGTCCTGTATTAAATTTATAGCTTAGCTACTAGTTAAACTACTTAATATAACTAATCATTGAGTGATATTTCTAAACTTGAAATAATTAGTTAAAATAAAATTAAACTGGCAGTGTAGGGACATCAGTGCGATCCACCGCAACCACATCTGCAGTAAATGTCTACAGCTCAAAGAACTTCACCGAGTTGATGAGCTGGAATCCGAGCTTCGGACACTGCCATCCATCAGGGAGGAGAAAAAAGGTACCTGGATACAGGTTCCAGGAGGCAGTCACACCCCATAGGTTAGGTATTTCAGCATGTGATAGACAGAGCTAAACGATCCCACAACCTACGATCAGATCAAAGCTCTGCAGTCCTACCACATGCAGTCGTGAATGGTGGACAACGAAACAACTAACGTGAGGAGGAGGCTCCACAAACAACCCCAATTTCAAAGAAGGGGAAGCCCAGCATGGCAGTGTAAAAGACAAGGCTGAAACACTTAACCATCTTCAGCCAGAAGTGCCAAGTGCATGATCCATCTTGGCCTCCTCCAGAAGTCCCCAGCATCACAGATGCCAGTCTTCAGCCAATTTGATTCACTCTAGGTGATATCAAGAAACAGCTGAAGGCACTGGATACAGCAAATGTTATGGACCCGAACATCTCAGAAGTAATACTGAAGACTTGTGCTCCAGACCTAGCAGCACCCCTAGCCAAGCTGTTCCAGTACAGCTACAACACTGGCATGGGAGGCAGTGGCATAGTGGTATTGTCACTGAACTAGTAACCCAGAAACCCAGGGTATTGCTCGGGGAACATGGGTTCAAATCCTACCAAAGCAGAAGGCGGAATTTGAATTCAATTAATAAATCTGGAATTAAAAGCTATTGTCGTAAAAACCCATCTGGTTCACTAATGTCCTTTAAGGAAGGAAATCTGCTATCCTTACCTGGTCTGGCCTATGTATGATACCAGACCCACAGCAATGTGGTTGACTCTTAATGCCCTGAGATGGCCTAGCAAGCCACTCAGTTCTATCAAACCGCTACAAAGTCAATAAGGAATGAAACCGTATTGACCTCGGCACAGGAAATGACAATGGCATTGACCTCGGCACAGGAAATGACAACGGCAAACCCAGCCCTGTCGACCCTGCAAAGTCCTCCTTACTAACATCTGGGGGCTTGTGCCAATGTTGGGAGAGCTATCCCACAGACTAGTCAAACAACAGCCTGACAGTCATACTCAAGGAATCACACCTTACAGACAATGTCCCAGACACCGCCATCACCATGTCCGTGTATGTCCTGTCCCACCGGCAGGACAGACCCAGCAGAGGTGGCGGTAGTGTTATAGTTGGGAGGGAGTTGCCCTGGGAGTCCTCAACATCGACTCATCGAACCATAGAAAAAATACAGCACAGAAGGAGGCCATTCAGCCTGTTGTGTCCCTGCCAGCCGGAAAAAAAAAACTAGCTGCCCAATCTAATTCCACTTTCCAGCACCTGGTCCATAGCCTTGCAGGCTACTTCAGATGTATGTCCAGGTACCTTTCCAAAAATTGAGGGTTTCTGTCTCCACGACCATTCCTAGCAGTGAAATCCAGACTCCCACCACCCTCTGGGTGAAAACATTTTACCTCATGTCCCCTCTAATCCTTCTACCAATCACCTTAAATCTGTGCCCCTTAGTAATTGACCTCTCCGCTAGGGGAAACAGGTACTTCCTGTCTACTCTATCTAGGCCCCTCATAATTTTGTACACCTCAATTAAGTCATCCCTCAGTCTCCTCTGTTCTAAGGAAAACAACCCTAACCTATCCAATCTTTCTTCATAGCTGCAATTTTCAAGCCCTGCCAACATTCTTGTAAATCTCCTCTGCACTCTCTCTGGAGCAGCTATGTCCTTCCTGTAATGTGGTGACCAGAACTGTACGCAATACTCCAACTGTGGCCGAACCAGCATTTTATACAGTTTCAGCATTACATCCCTGCTTTTGTATTCTATACCTCGGCCAATAAAGGAAAGCATTCTATATGCCTTCTTCACCACTCTATCTACCTGTCCTGCCACCTTTAGGGACTTGTGGACATGCACTCCAAGGTCTCTCGCCTCTTCTACCCCTCTCAATATCCTCCCGTTTATTGTGTATTCTCTCGCTTTATTTCTCCGTATTTAATTCCATTTGCCACTTTTCCGTCCACTCAACCAAACCATTGATATCATTCTGGAGTCTACAGCCATCCTCTTCCCAATGAACTACACAACCAATTTTTGTGTCATCAGCAAATTTACCAATCATGCCTCCCATATTTAAGTCCAAATCATTAATATATACCACAAACAGCAAGGGACCCAATACTGAGCACTGTGGAACGCCACTGGAAAAGCTTTCCATTCACAAAAACATCCGTCAACCACTACCCTTTGTTTCCTGTCACTGAGCCAATTTTGGATCCAACCTGCCACATTCCCTTGTATTCCATGGGCTTTAATTTTACTGACCAGTCTGCCATGTGAGACCTTGTCAAATGCCTTACTAAAATCCATGTACTACCCTCATCAATCCCCGTTACTTCCTGAAAGAATTCAATCAAGTTAATGAGACATGACCTTCCCTTAACAAATCCATGCTGACTATCCATGATAAATCCGTGTCTTTCTAAGTGTCAGTTTATCCCATCCCTCAGAATTGTTTCCAATAATTTACCCACCACCAAGGTCAGACTGACTGGCCTATAATTATTTGGCCTATCCCCCACACCCTTTTTAAACAAACAAACAATCATAACATTCGCAGACCTCCAATCCTCTGGCACCTTGCCCGTAGCCAGTGAGGATTTGAAGATGATCCTCAGCACATCTGCTATTTCCTCTCTGACTTCCTTTAACAACCTGGGATGCAATCCATCCGGCCCTGGCGATTTATCCACTTTCAAGGATGTCAGACCCTCCAGCACTTCCTCTTTCATTATGCTTATTGTATCTAATATTTCACACTCCTCTTCCTTTACTACAATGTCTCATGGCATCAGGTCAAACATGGGCAAGGAAACTTCCAGCTGATTACCACCTACCGCGCACCCCCCACCCCCAGTTGATGAAACAGGACTCCATATTAAACACCACTTGGAGGAAGCACTGAGGGTGGCAAGGGTGCAGGATGTACTCTAAGTGGGGGACTGCAACGTCCACCAAGAGTGGCTCAGTAGCACCATTACCGCTGGAGCTGTTAGAGTCCTAAAGGACATAGCTGCTAGACTGGGTCTGCGGCAGGTGGTGAGGGAACCAAGAGGAGAAAACATACTTGGCCTCGTCCTCGACAATCTGGCTGTCGCAGATGCATCTGTCCATGACAGTATTGGTAGGAGTGACCACCGCACAGTCCTTGTGGAGACGAAGTACCGTCTTCACATTGAGGATACCCTCCATCGTATTGTGTGGCACTGTCACCGTGCTAAATGGGATAGACTTCAAACAGATCTAGCAACTCAAAACTGGGCATCCATGAGGCACTGTGGGCCATCAGGAGCAGAATTGTACACAACCACAATCTGCAACCTCATGGCCCAGCATAACCCCCACTCTACCTTTACCATCAAGCCCAGGGCTCAACCCTGGTTCAATGAAGACTGCAGGAGAGCATGCCAAGAGCAGCATCAGGCATACCTCAAAATGAGGTGTCCACCTGGTGAAGCTACAACACAGGACTACTTGTGTGCCAAACAACAGAAGCAGCATGCGATACAAAGAGCTAAGCGATCCCATAACCAACAGATCAGATCTAAGCTCTGCAGTCCTGACACATCCAGCCGTGCATGGTGGTGGACAATTAAACAACTAACTGGAGGAGGTGGCTCCACACTGTCATTGATGGGGGAGCCCAGCACATCAGTGCAAAAGATAAGGCTGAAGCATTTGCAACAATCTTCAGCCAGAAGTGCCGAGTGGATGATCCATCTCAACCTCCTCTGACAGATGCCAGCTTCAGACAATTTGATTCACGCCACATGATGCACTGAGTGTGAAGAAGGGAGCTTGGTAAGTGTGTGAATTTTAAGGGATAATCTCTAAAGACTAGTTTTGTTTTGTTTACATGTAGCAATTAATTGAAATTACTGTTTCCGTTAAGAGGGAAGTCAGGTTTCTTGTAGTTTTAAACAGGGGTATACTAACACTCAGAATAGCTGAAGCTAATTAATTAGGTAGCTAGCTTAAACTGGTTTCTGAGCTTTAGCAGAGCAGACACAGCACTGTTTTCGGAGTATAAATTGAGGGGGCTCCGTGCTGCTTGTCTGCATTGAGTGCTGCTGGAGGGCAGAGTGTGAAGAAGGGAGTTTGGTAATTGAAGGAGTTTGGTAAGGGGGGAGCTATAAATTAAGAAAATAAATTTGAGTGCAGAGTATAAAGTGGGAGTTTGGTGTGTGAGGGAGGGGCTCCTTTCTTTCACCTTTTTTGAACCTACAGTAGCTGCCTCTCTCTTCAGTACAGGGGAAGAAGTTGATTGAGAAGTAAAATAGCTTACCAGATATTCCCCATTGTAATAAAAAGTTTTTAAAGTTACGTTATGGCAGGTCAGCGTGGCCAAGTGGAATGTTCGTCCTGTGGTATGTGGGAAGTCATGGACGCACCACATGTCCGAGATGAACACATCTGCAGGAAGTGTCACAGGCTGCAGAAGCTTGAGCTCCGGGTTTTGGAACTCAAGCGGCAGATGGAATCACTGTTGTGCACCTGCAAGCCAGATGACTACCTGGATAGCAAGTTTAAGGAGTTGGTCACACCGCAGGTTAGGATCATGCAGGCAGACAGGGAATGGGTGACTGTCAGGCAGTCCATGAGAATCAGGCAGGCAGTGCAGGAGTCCCCCGAGTATTTCTTGTTTGCTAATCGGTTTTCCATTTTGGATATTGGTGAGGGCGATGGTTCCTCGGGACAGTGCAGCCATTGCAAAGCCCATGGCACCACAGGCGGCTCAGCTGCACAGGAGGGGAGGAAGATAAGTGGAAGAGCAATAGTGATAGGGGACTCGATAGTCAAGGGATCAGAGAGACATTTCTGCGGCAGTAAACTTGACTCCAGGATGATGTGTTTTCTCCCTGGTGCCAGGGTCAAGGATGTCACGGAGCGGTTGCAGGACATCCTTCGGGGGGGTGGTGAACAGCCAGAGGTCATGGTCTACATTGGCACCAATGACATAGGTAGGAAGAGGGATGAGGTCCTGAAAGCAGATTTGAGAGAGTTAGGAAGGAAATTAAAAAGCAGGACCTCCAAAGCAAAAATCTCAGGATTACTCCCAGTACCAAGTGCTAGTGAGCAAAGGAATGGGAGGATTGATCGATTGAACACGTGGCTGGAGAATTGGTGTAGGAGAGAGGGCATCAGATTTCTCAGGCATTGGGACCGGTTCTGGGGCAGGTGGGACCTGTACAAGATGGACAGGCTACACCTTAGCAGGACCGGAACCAACATCCTCACAGGGAGATTTGCTAGTGCTGTTGGGAAGGATTGGAACCCGAGGGGGTAGCTCAAATTAGAAGGAAGTAAACCTGGAAACAGGAGGTAGAAAAGTAGTAAGTGACATTAGAAGGCAGGCGAAACAAAAGGCAAGCATCAACAATGTCAAGAAGACAAGGTTAAGGGCACTCTACCTGAATGTACGCATCATTCGCAACAAGGTATATGACTTAAAAGACCCAAATAGAGGTAAGTGGGTATGATCTATTTGCCATAACAGAAACATGGCTACAGGGTGACCAAGACTGGGAACTGAATATTCAAGCATATTCGACATTTAGGAAGGACAGGAGAAAAGGAAAAGGAGGTGGTGTTGCACTGATAATAAGGGATGGGATCAGTACATTAGTAAGGGAAGATCTCAGATCGGAAGAACAAAATGTGGAATTTGTTTGGGTGGAGCCAAGAAACAGCAAGGGCCAGCAAAAATTGGTAAGAGTTGTTTATAGGCCAAACAGTAGTGGTAGTGTGGGACATGGCATTAATCAGGAGATTAGAGAAGCATGTAGCATGGGTAATATAGTAATCAAGGGTGTCTTCAAATCAGCATATAGACTGGGTAAACCTAACAAGCACTAATGCTGTGAAGGACAAGTTTCCGGAGTGTGTTAAGGATGGTTTTCTAGAGCAGTATGTTGAGGAACTGACTAGAAAGCAGGCTATTTTAGATCAAGTATTATGTAATGAGAAAGGGCTAATTAATAATCTTGTTGTAAAAGAACCTTTAGGGATGAGTGACCATAATATGGCAGAATTTTACATTATGTTTGAAAGTGAGGTAGTTCAATCGGAAGCCAGGGTGTTAGATATGAACAAAGGAAATTATGAAGGTATGAGGGGCAAATTGGCTGAGGGGGATTGGGAAAATACATTAAAAGATATGACAGTACATAAGCTATGGATAGTCTTCAAAAGAAATATTACATAATTTACAGCAACTATACATTCCTTCAAGGCACAAAAACCCCAAAAGTAAAGGCAGTCAACTGTGGATAACAAAGGAAGTTAAGGTTTACATAAGAATAAAGAAAAGGCCTATAAAGTTGCCAGAAATAGCAGTAAACCTGAGGATTTTGAAATACAGCAAAGGAGGATAGAATATGAATGTAAGCTAGCAAGAAATATAAAAATAGACTGTAAAAGTTTCTACAGATATGTAAAAAGGAAAAGTTTGGTTAAGACAAATGTGGGTCCATTGCAGGCAGAGTCAGGAGAATTTATAATGGGGAATAGAGAAATGGCATAGAAGCTAAATGATTACTTTGTGTCTGTCTTCACCGAGGGAGATACAAGAAATCTTCCAGAATTAGAGATCCAAGGGATTGGGGGAGTGAAGAATTGAAGGAAATTAGTATTAGTAAGGTTGGTTGTATTGGAGAAATTAATGGGGCTGAAGGTTGATAAGTCCCCAGGACCTGATATTCTATATCCCAGAGTGTTGAAAGAGGTAGCTATGGAGATAGTGGATGCATTGGTGATCATCATCCAAAATTCTGTAGATTCTAGAATGGTTCCTGCAGATTGGAAGATAGCAAATGTCACTCCACTATTTAAGATGGGAGGGAGAGAGAGAAAACAGGGAATTACAGACCTGTTAGCCTTACATTAGTAGGGAAAATGTTAGACTCTATTCTAAAGGATGTGATAAATGGACACTTGGATAATAATGATCTGATTGGGCATAGTCAACATGGATTTATGAAGGGGAAATCATGTTTGATGAACCTGATGGAGTTTTTCGAGGATGTTACCAACAGAATTGATAAAGGGGAGTCGGTGGACGTGGTATACTTGGATTTTCAAAAAGCCTTTGATAAAGTCCCCCAAAGGAGGCTGGTTAGCAAACTTAAAGCACATGGGATAGGAGGTAATATACTGGCATGGATTAAGAATTGGTTAACAGGCAGAAAGCAGAGAGTAGTAATAAACGGGTCATTCTCGCGTTGGCAGGCTGTGACTAGTGTAGAAATTAGCAGAACGGCATGGCACTATGCTTGATGGGAAATATAGCCAAGTTGGGAATAGTAGCTTTGCTGAGCTTTAATAGTATGATTTAAAGCTTGAGAAACCGCAATGAAATAGTTAAAAGCAAAGGCTGAGAGTGTGAGATTGTATAAACTTACAGACACTGGTAATTGCAAGGATATCTGTTCTTTTATGGCCTGATTGTGTGACTCCCTGTGGTTTGAAACAAATGGACTCCTGTGAAACATGCTGTCCATCCCTGTGTGAGTGATAAGGAATATAGGGCCCCTCGTATCAATGTATGCGACTACTGCTTGGTGTTACTGCAGGATGCAACTTGATAAAGATAACAGGATCACAGGACTCATGACAATTGTGGGAAGCGAAACCAGAATGTTGTTTCTCACACCTCTGCTTTTGCTAATTATCTTGCTTGTCTGTTTTCTTTTATCTTGCTGATGCAAAACAGTATTATGTTAGTAACAAGTATGTATTGAGAATAGAGGGTATTGTTAACCTCAGTAACAAATGTACTCCACGTTATCACTTGGTTGAAATTTAAATTGTACCGCACTGATTATTTAAACAAGGAGGTGTAGCATGAATCTTAATGTATAAACAGTAGTATCTGTATCATGAACACACTTACTCTGGTGGACCAGACAGACTCTGGGTGGAGTCAGTGTCGTTGTATTAGAGTAAGTCAGCCGGCTAAATGCGCAAATAAAGTAATTGATTTTACCTACACATCCGACTCAGTATATTTACTGAAGCAGACTGAATGCAAAAACAACTCAGATTTACTCAACAACACTCAAAATGCTTGACACCATCAGGACGAAACAGCCTGCTTGATGGCACCCCATCCACCACCTTAAACATTTACTCCCGCCACCACCAGCACAGTGGCAGCAGTGTGTACCATCTACAAGATGCACTGCAGAAACTTGCCAAGTCTCCTTCGACAGCACCTTCCAAACCCATGACCTCTCCCATCTAGAAGGACAAGGGCAGCAGACACATGGGAACACCTACAAAGTTCCCCTCCAAGCAACACATCATCCAGACTTTGAAGTATATTGCCATTCCTTTACTGTCACTGGGTCAAAAACCTGGAACTCCCCTCCTAACAGCACTGTGCGGACATCAACACCAGATGGACTGCAGCAGTTTAAAGCGGTGACTCACCACCATATTCTCAAAAGCAATTAGTTGGCCTTTATAGCCACTCCAGGCGCTGCTTCACAAACCACTGACCACCTCCAGGCGCGTATCCATTGTCTCTCGAGATAAGGAGGCCCAAAAGAAAGAAAGAAAGAAGAATTAGGGATGGTCAACAAATTCTGGCCTTGCCAGCGACACTCTCATCCCATGAAAGAATAAAAAAAAAAACTTGGTCCGTGGTCAGGAACAGGTGGGTGTGACTACAAGTGCGGCAGGTAGCACTGGAGGAACCTCAGCCCTTGCACGTGTCCAACAGGTTCGAGGTTCTTGCAGCCCGTGTGGAGAAGAGCAGGGACTGCAGGGAGGATGAGCAAACTGACCACAGCACCATGGGGGCCATTCAAATTGCGGAATAGCGGGGGGGCGGTGCAGGGGAGTAAAAAGGAATGTAGTAGCAGGGGAACAGTACAGTTAGAGAGCATGAATCCTGAAGGTTGTGTTGCATGCCCAGTGTCAGGGCTGAGGACATCTCCTCAGGGCTGGAAAGGAACTTGCAATGGGAGTGGAAGGATCCAGTTGTCATGATCCATGTTAGGTACCAACAACATAGATTGGACTGAAAGGTTCTGCTAAGGGGATACGAGCAGCTAGGGGGTTAAATTAAAATGCAGAACTACAAAGGTAGTTATCTCTTGATTACTACCTGATCCATGAGTAAATTGGCATAGGATAAATAAGATCAGAGAGTTGAATGTGTGGCTCAAAGATTGATGTGGGAGAAATGGGTTTCAATTCATGGGGCACTGGAACCAGTACTGAGGAAAGAGGGAGCTGCACCGTTGGGACAGGCTTCACTTTATCCACGCTGGGGCCAGTACCCCGGCGAATCGCATAACTAGGGCTGCAGAGAGGACTTTAAATTAAATAGTGGGGGGGGGGGGGGTTCACATTAGGGGAGATTTAGAAAGTCAACGAGAAAGGACAGGCAATAGTGCAGGGTAGGGATACAGATAATGATAAACAGAATGTGACAGGGAGAGACAGAGCGTACAAATATAAGAGTGCACTAGCAAATAGGGTCAACGTAGGGGAAAATGGTAATAGAGAATTAAAGGCACTTTACCTGAATGCACAGAGCATGCATAATAAGATGAATGAATTGATAACACAAATAGAAATGAATAGGTATGATTATTAGAGAGACGTGGCTGCAGAGTGACCAAGGCTGGGAACTGAATCTTCTTCTTTGGCCTCCTTATCTCGAGAGACAATGGGTAAGCGCCTGGAGGTGGTCAGTGCTGTGTGGAGCAGCACCTGGAGTGGCTATAAAGGCCAATTCTAGAGTGACAGGCTCTTCCACAGGTGCTGCAGAAAAATGTGTTTGTCGGGGCTGTTACACAGTTGGCTCTCCCCTTGCGCCTCTGTCTTTTTTCCTACCAACTGCCAAGTCTCTTCAACTCGCCACACTTTAGCCCCGTCTTTATGGCTGCCCGCCAGCTCTGGCAAACGCTGGCAACTGACTCCCACGACTTGTGATCAATGTCACAGGACTTCATGTCACGTTTGTAGACGTCTTTAAAGCGGAGACATAGACAGCCGGTGGGTCTGATACCAGTGGCAAGCTCGCTGTACAACGTGTCTTTGGGGATCCTGCCATCTTCCATGCGGCTCACATGGCCAAGCCATCTCAAGCGCTGCTGACTCAGTAGTGTGTATAAGCTGGGGATGTTGGCCGCCTCGAGGACTTCTGTGTTGGAGATACGGTCCTGCCACCTGATGCCAAGTATTCTCCGGAGGCAGCGAAGATGGAATGAATTGAGACGTCGCTCTTGGCTGACATACGTTGTCCAGGCCTCGCTGCCATAGAGCAAGGTACTGAGGACACAGGCTTGATACACTCGGACTTTTGTGTTCCGTGTCAGTGCGCCATTTTCCCACACTCTCTTGGCCAGTCTGGACATAGCAGTGGAAGCCTTTCCCATTCGCTTGTTGATTTCTGCATCTAGAGACAGGTTACTGGTGACAGTTGAACCTAGGTAGTTCAACTCTTGAACCACTTCCAGAGCGTGGTCGCCAATATTGATGGATGGAGCATTTCTGACTTCCTGCCCCATGATGTTAGTTTTCTTGAGGCTGATGGTTAGGCCAAATTCATTGCAGGCAGCCGCAAACCTGATGATGAGTCTCTGCAGGCACTCTTCAGTGTGAGATGTTAAAGCAGCATCGTCAGCAAAGAGGAGTTCCCTGATGAAGACTTTCCGTACTTTGGACTTCGCTCTTAGACGGGCAAGGTTGAATAACCTGCCCCCTGATCTTGTGTGGAGGAAAATTCCTTCTTCAGAAGACTTGAATGCATGTGAAAGCAGCAGGGAGAAGAAAATCCCAAAAAGTGTGGGTGCGAGAACACAGCCCTGTTTCACGCCACTCAGGATAGGAAAGGGGTCTGATGAGGTGCCATGTTGAATTGTGCCTTTCATATTGTCATGGAATGAGGTGATGATACTTAATAGCTTTGGTGGACATCCAATCTTTTCTAGTAGTCTGAAGAGACCACGTCTGCTGACGAGGTCAAAGGCTTTGGTGAGATCAATGAAAGCAATGTAGAGGGTCATCTGTTGTTCGCGGCATTTCTCCTGTATCTGACGAAGGGAGAACAGCATGTCAACGGTCGATCTCTCTGCACGAAAGCCACACTGTGCCTCAGGGTAGATGCGCTCGGCCAGCTTCTGGAGCCGGTTTAGAGCGACTCGAGCAAAGACTTTCCCCACTATGCTGAGTAGGGAGATTCCACGGTAGTTGTTGCACTCACCGCGGTCACCTTTGTTTTTATAGAGGGTGATGATATTGACATCGCGCATGTCCTGAGGTACTGCTCCCTCGTCCCAGCACAGGCATAGCAGTTCATGTAGTGCTGAGAGTATAGCAGGCTTGGCACTCTTGATTATTTCAGGGGTAATGCTGTCCTTCCCAGGGGCTTTTCCGCTGGCTAGAGAATCAATGGCATCACTGAGTTCCGATTTTGTTGGCTGTATGTCCAGCTCATCCATGACTGGTCGAGGCTGGGCTGCATTGAGGGCAGTCTCAGTGACAACATTCTCCCTGGAGTACAGTTCTAGGTAGTGCTCAGTGCACAGTGGCGCAGTGGTTAGCACCGCAGCCTCACAGCTCCAGCGACCCGGGTTCAATTCTGGGTACTGCCTGTGTGGAGTTTGCAAGTTCTCCCTGTGTCTGCGTGGGTTTTCTCCGGGTGCTCCGGTTTCCTCCCACATGCCAAAGACTTGCAGGTTGATAGGTAAATTGGCCATTATAAATTGCCCCTAGTATAGGTAGGTGGTAGGGATATGGAATTAGTGTAGGATTAGTATAAATGGGTGGTTGATGGTCGGCACAGACTCGGTGGGCCGAAGGGCCTGTTTCAGTGCTGTATCTCTAAATAAAATAAATAACCCAGCGGTCCATTTGTTTGCGTTGGTCAGTGATTATGTCCCCTGATTTAGACTTGTGGGGGGCGATCTCCTTGATGGTTGGCCCAAAAGCTCTCAATGCCATCAACATTCCTCTGATGTTTCCGGTGTCTGAGGCCAGCTGAACATGACTGCAAAGGTGTTGCCAGTAGTCATTTGCGCAGCGCCTGGATGTACTTTGTGCAGTGCTTCTGGCTGCTTTAAGTGCTACGGATGTTAACTCGCTGGGGGCTTTCTTGGAGTTCAACAGTGCAATGCGCTTAGCGGCTAGCGACAAGCTCTTCATTATGAGATTGAAACCAGTCTGCATTTCTCTTCGCACGTTACTTAAGCATATTTGACATTTTGGAAGGGTAGGAAGAAAGGAAAAGGAGGTGGGGTAGCTCTGTTAATAAAAGATGAGAGCAGTACAGCAGTGAGAAATTATCTTGGCATGGAAGATCAAGATGTAGAATCAGTTTGGGTAGAGGTAAGAAACAGCAGGGGAAATAAGTCACCATCGGGAGCAGTATATAGTCGAGGCCTGCTACCCGACCCGACGATAAGTGTCGGGTTCAGGTTGGGTCGGGATGATATTCCGGGGGCTGCCCTTCAGGCTGGGGTCGGGTCGGGCCAAGTCCAGGTCGAGTTGAGTCGGGTCGGGCCGGACACACACGGCAAGTGCTCTGCTGGAATTAAAAAAAAACTTTACCTGAGCTGGGAGTCTGGGATGAAACTGAGTCTGCGCAGAGCGACTGGCGTCACTATGACGTCATCACGCATGCGCTGCAGCTTCTTGCAGGTTCGACATCAGGAGCGTAAGTAAAGGGATGGTTCCGCTGTAGTTCAGTTGGATTCGGGTCGGGTTCTTTTTCCCGATCTAAAACAGGCCTCTAGTTTATAGGCCAACTAGCAGTAGCCACGCTGTAGGACAGAGTATAAATCAAGAAATAATAAAGGCTTGCAAGAAAGGTCCTGCAATAACTGTGGGTGATTTTAATCTCCTTACCGATTGAACAAATCAAATTGGCATAGGTAGCCTTGAGGATAAGTTCATAGTGTATTTGGGACAGTTTCTTAGAACAATACATTCTGGAATCAACCAGGGAACAGGCTATTTTCGACCTAGTAATGTGTAATGAGACAGGATTAATGAATGATCCCACAGTAAAGAATTCTCTAGGCAAGAGTGATCATAACATGATGAATTTCACATCAGTATGAGAATAAGAAACTGGGGTCTGAAACAAGTGTCAAACTTAAATTAAGGCGTGGAATGCCCTGCCTGCAACAGTAGTAGACTCGCCAACTTTAAGGGCATTTAAGTGGTCATTGGATAGACATATGGATGAAAATGGAATAGTTTAGGTCAGATGGTTTCACAGGTCGGCGCAACATCAAGGGCCGAAGGGCCTGTACTGCGCTGTAATGTTCTATGTTCTATGTAAGGCAATTGCAAAGATACAAAGACAGTTGGCTAAAGTGAACTGGGAAAATAGGTTAAAGGTAGCCCGGTAGATAAGCAGTGTCAGACATTAATGGAGATATTTCATAACTCTCAACAATGATATATACCATTGAGAAGGATGCACCATCCATGGCTAACTAAGGAAGTTAAGGATGGTACCAAATCGAAAGAAAAGGCGTACAAATGCTGTATAGATTAGCAGGAGGCCAGAAGATTGGAAAAATTTTAGAAACCAGCAAAGGATGGCTTTAAAAAAAAGGGAAAAATTAGAATATGAGGGTAAGTTAGCAAGAAATGTAAAAAAACAGATAGTAAAAGCTTCTACAAGTAGTGAAAATAAACATTGGTCCCTCAAAGGGTGAGAATGGAGAACTAATGGAAAACAAAGAAATGATAGAGACTTTAAACAAGTATTTTGTATCTGTCTTCACAGTAGAAAACCTTCTAACTTCTTAATTTAACCTAACTCCCCCATTCACAGAGATACACTCAAAAATCACAGTAAACTGGTTTTCTTTTTTTTTTAAAAAAGGATACTTTAAAATATCTTAAGCTGTTTCTTAAGAATAAATAAATAAGTCTTTGTGGGTTACGTTCCTAATGGGTGAGGTATTCTAATGTGAAAATAATCAAATGCTACTCGCAGTCTCCATGCGGAATTTGATGAAATAGTCTGTTCTTGATAGGCATTCAAAACACTTCGGCTGCGGCAGGCATCAAACAGTTCTTTCAATGATGAGCACAGCAATAGGTCAACTTGATTTTTAAACACAACAGTCTCTCAGTTGAAACTTTACTTCGAATTCCAGCAAACAATGTCAGTCAAGAGAGATTCAATCTTGAAGCAAATACTTCCTGGCTTGGAAGAAAAGGAGTTTGGCTACCTTCAGCAATTCAAATGGTCTCTTCAAAAAAAAATTAACTCGACCTCTAGCTCCTTGTAGAATTTCTGCTGAGAGACAATAAACAGCTCTTTCCTTCAGCACCAGCTTCCTGGTGAGTCTCCCAAAACAAACTCGTTCAGACCAGTTTTTGCCAGTTTTACACACAATCAAATTGAAGCATGTGACCTCTCGCTCCTGCTGTGCCCTAGGTAACAAATGCAGCTGGCACACTTGGTCTCAGAAATCCAAAAGCTTCTCTCCCTGTCTTAAAGGCACACTGTTTCAAACAGAGTCCTAAAGGCACACTGTTTTAATCCGAGGAGAAAATCAGTATGGTTCTGTGACACAGAACATTTAGAAAAATCATAATACAATCAGGCAGAGTCAACGTTTTATGAAAAAGGAAATAGTGTTTGACAAACTTATTAAGAGTTCTTTGGGGATGTAACAAGCGGGGTAGATAAAGGTGAACCAGTAGATGTAGTGTACCAAAAGGCATTTGATAAGGTGCCACATAAAAGGGTAACATATTAGCATGGGTAGAGGATTGGCTAACTAACAGGAAACAGAGTCGGGACAACTGGGTCATTTTCAGGTTGGCAAGCTGTAGCTAGTGGGGAGGCCCCAGTACTGATCCCTGTGACACAACTATTTACAACCTACATTAAAGCCTGGCTCAGGTATAAAATTAAAACCTGACCTGGGGCCGACCTAACCATAGCCAACCCAAACCAGGCACAGAGTCCTTCAATTGTTTTTCATGCCCGACCCAATCCGAAAGTATCAAACACCAACCCAAAAATATCAAACATGTTATTAATACAGCCGAAGGGCCTGTTTCAGTGCTGTATCTCTAAATAAAAAATAAAAATAAAATGTCAAAACATAGATGAAAAAGAAAACAATACAAAACAAAACCCGACCACAGCCAGCCCGAACCCGACCTGGGCCCGAATGCTGGACACCAAATATAGACCCGACCGGACCCGAACCCGACACATAGTCGGGTTTGGGTCGGGTAGCCAGGCTTTAATCTACATCAGTGACTTGATGAAGGCACTGAGTGTATTGTAGCCAAACTTGAGGACAATAAAAGATAGGTAGGAAAGCAAGTTGTGAGGACACAAAGAGTCTGCAAAGGTTAAGTGAGTGGGCAAAAATTCAGCAGATGGAGTATAATGTAGGAAAATGTCAGGTTGTCCACTATGGTGGGAAGAATAGAAATGCATATTATTTAAATGGAGAGAAACTGCAGAATGCTGCAGTACAGAAGGATCTAGGTGTCCTCGCACATGAATCACAAAATGTTAGCATGGAGGCACAGCAAATAATTAAGAAGCCAAATGCTAAGGAAGTCTTGCTGCAACTGTACAGGGTATTGGCGAGACCACACCTACAGTACTCTGTACATTTTTGGTCTCCTTAAAGAGGGATATATTTGTATTGGAGGTAGTTCAGAGAAGGTTCACCAGGTTGATTCCTAGGATGAAGGCACTGCCTTATGAGGAAAGGTTGAGCAGGTTAGGTCTATACTCATTGGAGTTTGGAAGAGTGAGAGGTGATCTCATTGAAACTTACAATTCTGAAGGGACTTAACAGGGTAGACGTTGAGAGAATGTTTCCGTCATGGGGGAATTTAGAACTAGGAGGCACAGTTTCAAAATAAGGGGACTCCCATTTAAGATGGAAGTGCAGAGGAATTTCTTCTCCCAGAGGGTCATTAATCTTTGGAATTCTCCACCCTAGAGAGTAGTGGAGGCTGGGTCACTGAACATATTCAAGGCTGAGACACAGATTTTTGGCCTACAAGGAAATAAAGAATTATGGGGGCAGACAGGAAAGTGGAGTCAAGGTCATAATCAGATCAACCCTGAGCTTATTGAATGGCAGAGAAGGATCGAGGGGCCAAATGACTTATTCCTGTTTCTATTTCTTATGGATCTAGAATGCACTGCCTCAGAATGTGGTGGAGGCAGATTCAGTCGTGGCTTTCAAAAGGGTATTGAATAGTTATAGAGTCATAACATCACAGAAGCTGGCCATTCAGCCCACTGAAGAGAAAAAATTTGCAGGGCTACAGAGACATGACGAGCCAAATGACCACTTTCGGTTCTGCAACCATTCTGTGATTCTAGGATTCCAACAGTGCAACACTTCCTCAGTACTGCATCAAAGTGTCATTGTATGGAAATAAACACGACCATCTCTTTCATTGTTAAAGATGAACATATTTCAAAATTGATGAAATAAGAAAATAATTTGATGTTGCAATGTAAGTTTGCAATCAGCACTCACTGCATTTCTTTCCCTGCTCACTACACAGCAAAAATTTAAAACAGAATGGTATAGGCTGATACAAGGACTACCAACAGCCAATAAAAATCCCTCTTCCTGCAGCACGAGATTATTTTCCCAGCATTCATCAGTTCCTAACATGCTTTTGAGGCAGAAGGTTGGAGGTAACATTCCAGTGTGAGAGGCCATTCCCTGGGTTGTAGAAGTTAAAGCAAGGTTGCTATTCTAATAGTTCAAGTGCCCAGTAGCACTATTCCGAGATCCCGGGGCAACCTGGCCCATAGACCGTCTCAAACAGTATCACCAAAAAGCAGATAAACTGGACACTCATCTCTGGGATCTTGCTGTGTACAACATGGCTGCTGCACTGACCAGTAAAGAAACGGCACACGGGGTTGGTGACCGCGTTCTGAGCTTTTAACAGTTTAACGTGCACCAACCTCATGCTCATTTCACTAATAAGCTTCACTCACCACGTTCTTCCCAAATAAATTCACTTTCCTCTTCGGTTTGGCATTGAAGGCCGCTCCCACGGGAGACCACGAAGTAGAAACATTTCTGAACGCTTTCAAGCGACGACCCCGAATCCATTTAAAAACCGTCAGGACGCGCCTGTTCAACATCTTTGAGAACTCGCGCACCGACACTCGCCACGTGACCCCAGAACAGCACGCTGGAGGCTTCTAGCTTAGAAGTTACTGCGCCTGCGTGCTGGATTCTGGGAGTTGGGGTTTTTCCGTCCCTGGTAGTTTTTGAAATTGGGCATGCGGGGAATCGAACTCCTGTCCCGTAACCTGGCAACGGAGGCCACGCGGATCAGGCTTGTGCTGCAGCCCTGGCATTGACCCATTGTTCGGCAGGTTAAAGTCATGTGGCTGAGTGAGAGGAGGATTATTGACACGTTTGTAACAGCCATGCAAGGTCTGAAGGGGGAATTGGGAGTCAGGAATGATGAAGTCCGGAGAGGGACTTAGAAATGGGGAAGAGGACTAGGGAATGGGGGGTGGGAAGTGTTGGGGATGGGCTTTCAGGGGAAAAGAAGAAGATTCGGGCTCGGGGGCGAGAGAGGTAGACCAGGAACTGGGAGTCGGGGAAGAGAGCTCAGGAGAGAGGGAGACAGGGGCGCTGGGTGGGAGAGGTTGGGCTTGAACAGGGGAATCCTTGAGACTGGGATAATAAAAGCAAAATACTGCAGATACTGGAAACAGAAAGTGCTGGAAATACTCAGCAAATCTGTCAGCATCTGTGGAGAGAGAAGCTGAGTTAACGTTTCAGGACCGTTCTGATGAAAGGTCACCGACCTGAAACGTTAACTCTTGAGAGTGGGATCTTGGGGAAATATATTCGACATGGGAATCACTATCTTCTGCAGAGTCGAATTCTGCAACGTCGACCAGCAACGTAGTTAGTGGGAGCAGAGCCGACAGAGGAGCACCCAGTAAAAAGGTAAAGTAGACCTAGGGGTAAATAGGGACAGAGATGAATGATTCTCTAAAGAACTAAGGAGTGTTACGTCTTCTTGTTTTCTGGTTCCCAGATGTTGGAAATAATCACACTTTAAAGGCTGAGTCAGATAGATTCTTGATTGACAAGGGAGTCAAAGGGTATAGGGGATGAACAGGAAAGTAGAGTTGAATCCACAATCAGATTAGCCATAATTATCAAATGACAGAGCAGGCTTGAGGGGCTGAATGGCCTACTCCTGCTCCTAATTCGTATGTTCATATGTACTCATTCTCTTATGTTGCCCTGAATACAGATTTGCCTTCCGCCTTCCTCCTCCCACTTTTCGTTGCTACGACCCCAAATGGACATGACTTGACCCCCTCCTCTCCCCCCACTATAGCTAGACGCCCATTGCTGCCTTTCCGACCATGATCTGGGAACCACTTCAAGCTCTTCAAAACACTCCTCCACTTTTACTAAGATTGTTGAAGCACAGTAAGCACTATAAGAAAAAAATCCAGTTGCACAGTCATGGATACAAATGTGACTATAATACCTCATTACCCCATTCCCACTGTTCCCACCACCAAGATCCACATCCATTACGACTACACTCAACAATGCTTCTCTCCAGTACTGTAACACCCTACCATCACTCCAGCTCTTCCAGACACTAAGACCACCCTTCCACCTACACATCTCATTCTGCCACTTTTACATTTCCAGCACTCACTCCCATAATACAAAATCTAAGAAAGCTGCCTCCTACCATTCCAATGCCCAATGCCCCGCTTCCCGAATACTCAAACATTCTTTTGCTCCTCCAACTCCCTAACACTCGGTTCCCAGTACTTTGACAACATTCCCAAAAGTTCAAAAACACATTTATTTCCCGCCTACCGTCAAACTTTTAAAAAGACATAAAATTCACTAAATACCGAAACAAACACATGATAATAATGAAGACACAGCACTGTCATTTGATTTCACACTTGCAGCCACCAGCTCTGACACAGGCACTACATGTATCTTAGAGGATTGATTATGTGAGACACCAACACGAGTAGGCTGCAGCCAGGGCAGAGAGCAAGGATAGTGCAGAGGTCAGCTCACCAGAATGTGAAGTCACACACAGGTTCTGCTGCAGAGGACCCACATGAACATTTGGCAGACCAGCCTACAGAAGAACGCTGATGGGTGTGCACAATGAAATGCTTGGTGCATGGGAAAACTACCAGAAAGCCTGTCATCACTAGAGGATTCCAGCACCAACTTGACAAAGGGCTTGGCCATGTAGTGCAGTGTTATATAGGGTTGTTACTGGGCAGAATATGTAAATAGACTGTGAGCATCATCACAGGAAGTGATGTAATGTAATCGGTACAGAACCTTATGGAAGAGTTGTAGTGGAAGCATTACATGCAAGATGTGTGTAAATAAACTGTTACTTTAACCCTCAGACTACTATATATATTCTGTACTAAGTCACTAGTTACCAAAATCTTACAGGCCAAAACTTGTAGCCAATCCTTTCCTGCATGTCCTTTATGTCACCTGTGGCTTGGTGTGTAGCACTCTCACATATGAGTCATAAGTTTTTGGGTTCAAGTCTCACTCCCGGACTTTAACGTGATTCTTGACAACACGGCCAGCTGGTAATGTCATCAGACTGCACCAAGCTGCGCATGTGCGCAAATGGGCTCCTGCTCTCTGCGCATGTGCAGATAACGTCATCACGTAACGCAGGGAAGCAGGGAAAGAGCGGCGGGGAAGCAGGGAGAGAGCAGGGGGGAAGCGGGGGAGAGAGCGGCCGAAGACCTTGGTGGCAGTGGGTGCGCTCTCCTCCCGCCTAGTCTCTCTGGCCACTCGCCCCCCGCTCCCCCCCACCCCCACTCTCGCTCTTCCCCCCCCCCTCACTCTCCCCACCCCCCCCACCCCTCACTCTCCCCACCCCCCACCCGCTCTCTTTCCCCACCGCGCTCTCTCCCCCCCCCCCCCACCACCCCCCACCCACTCTGCCCGGCCATTGTGAGCGGCCATGGGTTTAAGTTGCCTTTGTGTGATTATTTGAGCAGTGCCATCTTTAGGCCTGGCAGCTGCCTGAACGTCACAGACTGTGCAATTTTAGTGGAACAGGCTGCATTTGCGCATGTGCCAATGCAGCGCCACCTAGTGGTTGCATTGTCAGCAAACGCAACCCCAGGACTTGAGCACAAAAATTAAGGCTGACGTTCCAGTACTGAGGGTGTGCTGTACTGCCTAGGTGTTGTATTTCAAATGAGATGTTAAACCAAGGCTCCAACTGCCCTTTCAGGTAGATGTAAAAGAGTAATAAAAGCAAAATACTGCGGATGCTGGAAATCTGAAACAAAAACAAGAAATGCTGGATTCACTCAGCAGGTCTGGCAGCATCTGTGGAAAGAGAAGCAGAGTTAACGTTTCGGGTCAGTGACCCTTCTTCGGAACTTCGGTCCCTGGCACTACCTCAAAGAAGAGCAGGGGAGGTGTCCTGGCCCATATTTATCCCTCAATCAACATCACAAAAAGAGGTTATCTGGTCATTATCACAGAGCTGTATGTGGGTGCTTGCTGTGTGCAAATTGGCAGTAACATTTCTTACAACAGTGACTATACTTCAGAAGTACTTCATTGGCTGTAAAATGCTTTGAGTCGTCCTGTGGTTGTGAAAGACTCTATATAAATGCAACTCTTTTTGCATGAAAGAGGTGGCCAACTCCGTTTGCACACTTGTGGACCCAACAATGATGCCCAATGTTGCAGGTTCCATTGCAGCATAAGTAGCAGCCACCCAATGAGTGCTGCAGTGGAAGTTCAGACTTGAAGGACATGAAACAGTTAACCTTGAGGCACAGGACGAATAAGTTAACTGAAACTCATGCTTAGCCGGAAGGACATTAACAACTGGACAATGCAAGAAGTTAACTGAAATCATCAGTTCCTGGCAAGAATGGAAGACACATTAATAACTGAATAATGCCATGAGCTAAGCGTCCATCACCTTGATAGAGATCACATTATCTTTATGCTGTGTAGACAACAGGGGAGGAGATGAGGAGTTGTCTCTGACCTTGCAATTCTGCATAGCCCAGGAGACTGAAAAGACCAAGATAAAGAGGTGTGAAAAGCCAGGCAGCTCAGCAGGCTGGTAACTGATACTACAGCCTGAGGTCCAGGTGTGGGACAGCATGACTGGATCACTATAAGAAAGGACAACATCAGAATGTGGGCACTGCAGTCAGGTGAAGAAGGACAGGGACCAGTCATCTCCAAATACAGGCCTACAATTAACAGCGGTAACGACCAGCCGCATGGGTGATTGTAAGTTTCAGTCAAATGATAGAGGGGTTTGTACTGTGGGTTTGTTGGTTTAATAAACTAATGAATTTGGGTTGAGCCAAAACCTGTTTGTCGTGTGTATTTTGTTCTTGTAATTCCGGGGTCCAAGAATCATTCTAAGGAGGAAGGGAAATGAAACCCTGACAGACTGCTGATATGGAAGTTCAGACTGCTGCCATCATGGCTGTGGATTACAGTGCACAAAAGGGCATGCAGGGTATCACAGCAGTCCAGCAAACTGTCCTTGAATAGATGGCTAGAATTGCTGAGGCTCCACCTCGGGGGAATGCCACAACTCGATGGAGCACAAACCTACTGTTCTCTCTCAGGAAGATAGCATTTATCCTCCCACCCCTGCCATTCTGCCAATGCCCTTGCTGTTACCTGTCAGCTACCCAGCCAGCTCAGACTGCTGCCATCCATGTTGATGGTGCAGTCCACAGCCAGACCTTTTATGCTGAGATGATGCAGTCCACAGCCAGACCTTTTAGGCTCAGAGATGCTTGAGGTCAACCTCCAAGGCCATCTGCACTGAAATACAGCAGCCTTCCACCAGCCATGCCGCAGCTACTGGGGTAACATTGTAGGAGCACTAGGACAGGCACTAGCACATGGAAGACAGGCACTAGGGGAATGCACAAGGGTGTTAAGTTGACTTTTGTATGCAATATGGAATGATTTCATTTATAAATTTGGTTTGGAAAGTTTATTTTGTGATGGCTTTTATTTTTACATTGTAGACAAGCAGATGCTGTGATGGTCAGTGACGGAGGGAAGGTGGAGTGCAGCCTTTCGTGAATGAGGAATTGATGTTGCAGTTGCTGGTATCGCACTTGGATGAGTTCTTCACGGACAACCCAGCCAGAAAAAGGTTGTCTAGGTTGCTACCTCCCTTCCTCTTCCTTCTCATGTTCCTATTCCTCAGCCACTCGCCGTAAAGCTGGTGGCAAGGCCTGTCTCGTCATGATGGCGAGGTTGTGCAGCACGCGCAGACCGCCACAAACCTTGATACCCACTCTGCTGAGTACTGCAGGGTTCTTCTAGAGCAGTCCAGGCACCAGACGTGTTGTTTCAACATGCCAGTGGTCTGCTGTTTCACATTTCACGTGGCAGCATGGCTTTGATTGTATGTATGCTGTACACCGCACGCCTGCGTCATCAGCCATTTCATTAGCGGAAAGCTATTGTCACGCAGTAGCCACCCTTAGGTTTGTCATGGTGGCTCAAATGCAGATGGCACATTGCATGCTGTAAAATGAAGGCATCGTGACTGCTGCCAGGATTCTACGCATTGATCTGCATGATTTGCTGCTGAACATTGAGGGAGTGAAATTCCTTACGATTCTGGTATGGGACAGAGTTGACATGCAGCACCAGCAAAGTGATATGCATGTAGTTAATGGACCCTAAATCATGGGGAAGCCTGCAATCCTAGCAAAGCTGCCTACTCGATCTGCGTGCTTTTCTCTGGCAAGAGAGAATAAAATTTAGTTAGCTCTCATTGAATAAAGAGCCTCAGTTACCTCCCTCACACAACAGTGGATGACAAACTTTGCGATGTTGCAAATATCTCCAGCTCCAGCTTGGAAGGTGCCAGACACAAAAGTTCATTGCTACCATCACCTTCACTTCCTGCAATACAACGGTGGCTACACATCAAAAACTATTTCATTGGCTGTAAAGGGCTTTGAGACATCCAGTGGTCATGAAAGGTACTCTGTAAATGCCCTTCCTTCCTTCCTTCCTCCGTCCCACTGGCAATGTGATCTTTGCCCTACTCTGAAGTTGTAGTTATGGGTGCAGTAGGTGGCAGATTTCACTGAGGATGTCTGTACTTTCTCACACATTGTTCCTCACTGGCGGCACAGTGGTTAGCACCGCAGCCTCACAGCTCCAACGACCTGGGTTCAATTCTGGGTACTGCCTGTGTGGAGTTTGCAAGTTCTCCCTGTGTCTGCGTGGGTTTTCTCCGGGTGCTCCGGTTTCCTCCCACAAGCCAAAAGACTTGCAGGTTGGTAGGTAAATTGGCCATTATAAATTGCCCCTAGTGTAGGTAGGTGGTAGGGAAATATAGGGACAGGTGGGAATGTGGTAGGAATATGGGATTAGTGTAGGATTAGTATAAATGGGTGGTTGATGGTCGGCACAGACTCGGTGGGCCGAAGGGCCTGTTTCAATGCTGTATCTCTAAACTAAACTAAACTGAAGTCTAGGTAGGAAAATTGTTCCCTAAACACCCTGGGTGGATATGACTTCCTACTGAGAGCTCTTCTCCCTTTCCACTTTCTCCCTCTTCCAGTAGCTTGTCCAGCTCTCCGTGGTGTTACGGCCAAGTTGAGGAGGGGGCCGCAGTCGCCCCTCTTGCCCTTCCTCTTATTTGACCACAGCAGTGTTTGTTCCTTTTTTAAACAGTGGTTGTAGTTACCACCTCAGTGAGTGTTTTACCGTCAACTTTTAATGTGATTGTGAAAGAACCAATCCGACAGTTTTCTTGAGTTTAAACAAGAGGTAAGTTTATTATATTCAACAAGCTACACCTGATCTAAAAATAATAAAAATACGCTACACATTCACTCACACATTCACACGAGAGTCTCACACACACAAATAGATTACAGGGTGAAAAGTAGTTTTTGTGGCCGAATTAAAGTCCAGAATAAATGAAAAATTAAATACACAGTCTGAGAGGTTGGACAATTCGACTGTCTCCTGGCGGGAGTTGTATCTTTGAAGTCTTTGCTGGTCAAAGTGCACTTTGTGGCTGGCCCGCTTTGCTCAGGGTTTTCTTGGAGACAGGCTTGTAGGTGACTCTGCCTGGTCTTTGGCTGTAGCAGTTTGTAGGCTTGGAGGGTCCACTGAATTTTTCTGGAGAGAGAGAGAAAGAAATGGAGGCACACAGCCTTCTCTGCTGCTGCAGTCTCAGTTACTGCTTGTCTCTTGTGTGTGTAACAAAACTCCCAATTTTTTCAGAGATAGACGCATGGACATGACGGCCTCAGGGTAATTTCTGGGACCTTCTAATGAGATACAAAGTTCAGAATTGGCTCCACAGGCCCCAGTATGGCAGTATTTACACTCAGAGGTGTTTGCTCTTTCAAAGTCAATGTGTCAGGATTGCCTTGACAGTCTTGCTAATGAAGCAGTCCAAGATAATTCTTGGACTGTTGTAATTGTTCTGGGTCCATGGCTTCTCAGACTTCTGGCTCTGGTTTTGGCCTTGGAATGTGCAAAGGTGTTTCAGATGCAAATTGCAGTGACAATCTTGCTGCCAACTTTTAAAAAAATTAACTAGGATTTTCTCCATTGAAAGTCTAAGTTTCCAACCAATGAATTAATATTTCTCATTTGGCATAGAGTGGTTTTTTGACAATGGTTTCCATTCATTCTGCTGTATTCTAAGGGGAATGTTGACAAGTGCACCCATATCTGGGAGCAACTGCTTTGTGCAGAAGCCTTGAAGTCAGCAAAAAAGTCCTTCAGCACCTGCCATACCGCTCACAGTAGACATTGGCAACTTTAAACAACAATAGACAGCACCAAACACTTGTAGAATTGCAGCGACAGCCAGAGTAAATCAACCAGCAATTGACCCGTAAGCAGTTGATTGATGTCATGATCTGCATGCTCCTCTTACCTCTGGCGGACGTTCACTGCACATGTGCTAATGCCCTCACCAATATGGCATCTGACAGAATTCTCCCCACAGTATGCACATATCGCATGGATGCTATTTTGGAACTCTAAGAGTATTCATTGTGCCCAAAATGGGGCACTAATGAGCCCAGGTTTCCACCCAGTGAGTCTTTCAATGCACAATGAACAATTCCATGGTTGTTCCTTAGTTTATTTTTATTTTCAGGCATTGTCATTCTGCTGAGAAAGTTGGAGTAATGAGTGATTTTAAAAGTAACTTAGAATACTATAATGTTACCAAAAACAGTATCCAACATAGTAAAGTATTAGCTTACCCGAATTTTCTGAAGGAACTATCTACTGCATAGAAGCTCATTGGGTGAAATACATAGAAATATTTAAAAGTTACGACATAGAAACAGGCCATTCAGCAAAATCAGTCCCTGTCGGCATATGCCTTCCATGTGAGCAAATAATTTTCACCCCATTTTCCCATATCCATTCAACCCTTTTTCCTTCATCTGGCTATCCACTCTCATCTTGAATTTTGACATAGTTTCTGCTTCAACCACCAACCCTCATAACTCTCTGTATAAAGAAGTTTCTCCTGTCCTCTGTTCTAAATCTCTTACTTAACATATTTTTCAGCAAAACCACACCTGCACTAGAGGAATACCTTTTCACCATCCCAAAACATAATTAGTTCTAGACTGTGGTGTAGCCTTCCACTAGACCTAACCCTCTGAGGCTGCATCTGTTTGTGACACAAAGAACTACAGGGAATTTACTGCAGCAGTTTTTTCTGTTTTTGTTTTTGCTTTTCTCCTAAGTGAATATGCAATGGAGTCTCACAAACAGCCACCACCATGATATCACAACAGTCACGAGAAAGGGCAGAGACTTTGAAAAACAAAAAGCAAATAAAATTTATGGCACTGCATATGCATGAATTCTTGAATATTGACTCATTCTGTAGTTTTCAAATATAATATATTCTGAAGAGATGAAAAATCAACATTTTTAATTGCAACTCATTTAAAATTTCGGGCAAACATGACTCGAGATGAAATTTTAAGCAAAGCCCAAAATTACTTATTCATGCTATGAATATTGAATTATTTAATTGCAATGTGAATACTGAATCAAAAATTATGATTTTTTTTATTAATTAATGGTAACTGGTTGAGTTTAGCAGGAATATGTTCCTTTAGCTCCATAACTTGAGTCGTAACAATACTAGTTAGCATTCCCATTAAATGGTTGATCGTGTTAGAAATTGCATCACTTCAGAAGAACTCAGCCTCAAAATTCTTCAGAGGTTCTGCTAGTCTCTTGCCAAAATTCCAATGGAAAACCAACAGGATTCCCGGGAAAATGATGGAGAACTGGTTTCAGCAAAAGTGACTGGGCAACCCCACCCCACAGCCAGGTGCCCTGAGTTTCTAACCAGCATGGGCAGTTAGGTAACTGGATTTGTATGTAGAAATGCACTTTTATTTGTTTGCACAAATTTTATCAGTTGCATTCTCTCGTAGAATTGTCAATGGTCTTTCCGATGGAAAGTTTAGGTATAAACACCTGAGCTTAACCAATCATATCCTAACCATTGAATTTGTACATAATTTATTATACTGTGCATAATACTTATGTAATAGAATTCAAGCATTTGTCTATTCTGTTAATCTTGTGTCAACTGTGGCTCTGTTGATAGCACTCTCACCTCTGAGTCACAAGGTGTGGGTTCAAGTCCCACTCGAGGACTTGAGTATAAATAGCAAGGCTGACACTCCAGTACAGTACTGAGGGAGTGCTGCACTGTTGGAGGTGCCATCTCTCAGATGAGAAGTTAAATTGAAATCCTGTCTGCCCGCTCAGGTGCATGTAAAAAATCCCATGGCACTATTTCGAAGGGGAGCTGGTGAGTTATCCCTGGTGTCCTAGTCAATATTTGTACCTCTTTCAACATCACAAAAACAGATTATCTGGTCATTATGACATTGTTGTTTGTGGGACGTTTCTGTGCACAAACTGCTGACAAATTTCCGACAACAGTAACTACACTTCAAAAGGTACTTCACTGGCTGTAAAGAGCATCGGGATGTCCAGTGGTCGTGAAAGGTGTTATATAAATGCGTGTTTATTTTTTCTTTGTCTTCGGGCGGCACAGTGGCGCAGTGGTTAGCACTGCAGCCTCACAGCTCCAGGGACCCGGGTTCGATTCTGGGTACTGCCTGTGCGGAGTTTGCAAGTTCTCCCTGTGTCTGCGTGGGTTTCCTCCGGGTGCTCCGGTTTCCTCCCACATGCCAAAGACTTGCAGGTTGGTAGGTTAATTGGCCATTATAAATTGCCCCTAGTACAGGTAGGTGGTAGGGAAATATATAGGGACCGGTGGGGATGTTATTGGAATATGGGATTCGTGTAGGATTAGTATAAATGGGTGGTTGATGGTCGGCACAGACTCGGTGGGCCGAAGGGCCTGTTTCAGTGCTGTATCTCTAAACTAAACATATAACTTGAAAGGTTATCCCCATACTTTGCAGTGAACATGTCTTACCATTTAATTAGTTTGTAATTAATTTAATTACATATGCATACCACATACTAAATCTTTGACTCAATCTGAATAGCTACTCTTTTATGTAAACTGTGATTAATTTTTCTTAACCTTTCACCAATATTGATACCATCTATATAAATTTACAATGAGCACATAAGGTCATAGAGAGATACAGCACTGAAACAGGCCCTTTGGCCCACTGAGTCTGTGCTGACCAACAACCACCCATTTATACTAATCCTACATTTAATTTCATATTCCATACCACATCCCCACAATTCTCCTACCACTTACCTACACTACGGGCAACTTACAATGGCCAATTTATCTATCAACCTGCAAGTTTTTGGCTGTGGGAGGAAACCAAAGCACCTGGCAGAAACCCACATGGTCACAGGGAGAACTTACAAACTCTGCACAGGCAGTACCCAGAACTGATCCTGGGTTGCTGGAGTTGTGAGGCAGCAGTGCTAACCACTGCACCACTGTTCTGCCCCAATCTTGCCATTGAATTGATCATGTATAATTTATATGGTTTGTGATAAAATGAGCTAAAATAAAGCAGCTCCCATGCTATGGAGAAAATGAAGGGTTCATTTTTATAGACCAGGAGTAATTGTTTTTTATCAGCCTTGCCTTCTAGAGACATTGTTCTCTGTTCTTCTGCTTTACAACTAGTTAGACCTACTTTACTACAAAATCCATATATGACACATGTGATCATGCATAAGAACCTCACACTGAATGCAATCCTATAGAGTTAATCAGATCTTGTAATGTTTTTGCCAATTTTGATGCTGAGTACATATGGATAATATACTAATGGCGCCTTGTCATTATTGCATTTATGCATTTAATCTTATTCTGGTTTATCTAATAAAATGGTCACTTATGTAAACTACGAATAAAGAATTAATGTGTCTTGGGAATCGTAGCTTCCAGAAATGTGTCCATACTGTCATTTTACTCTTCATATTTCACCATTTCAATGTGGGCAGTGCAGCTGATAGTACTGAATAGATGTCCTCTACAATTAAAAGGAATCTGATCTACCTATCTGGCTTAATGTTATTTACTTCTGAATGCAAACATCTTGTAAGTTAATTTTTAAGACTGTCATCTGTATAAAAACCAGTCATAGTCATAGTCAGATGCATTTTGGCTTTGGTAACATTGATTCTATAATTTCTCCCATAAAGACAAACATTATAGTTGTTGTTGAGAAGGTTATTTTGTGTGTCTAGAATGGCCCTTCACAGACAGTTTTTCAGATGATTGGGGGCATCGAGGAGTATTAGAAAGGTTCAATTCAGAGAGACCAGCTAAGCTAAACTACATCATCAATTTTTGGAATGTTCCAGATGTTAGAGTGCCATATTAAGAAGAAAGATTGGGTAACTCCAATTGTTACGTGATTGGTTTTAGTTTGAGGTTATCTTTTTTTATTTTGATTTCAATTTTTCTATCTGCACTTCTTTTCTTGACACTGTATATATTTAATAGAATATCAAGGACAGAATCAACAGTTCACCAACAATTCTACAATGTTCAGCTCTATTTACAACTCCTCCAATAATGAAAAGTTTATGCTAGCCTCCAGCAGGACCTAGATAACATCCATGCTTGGTTCATTAAGTGGCAAATAACATTGGTGTTACATAAGTGTCATGCAATGACTGTGTCCAACAAGAAAATACCTAACTATCTTCCCCTGACTTTCAATGGTACCGCCAACACTGAGTCTCCCACCATCAATATCCTGAGGGTTTCCATTGAAAAGAAGCATAACCGGAGCAGTCATATTAATACTGGCTAGAATACTAGGGTAGAGGCTCCATACTATGCCATTGGTGGCTTACCCCTCATGTCTTTTCACCATCTACAAACCTCAAGTCAGTAGTGTGAGGGAAACTTACCACTTGCCTGGAGAGAAGCAGTGGCAATAACATTCAAGAAGCTCGACAGCATCGAGGATGAAGCGATCCACTTGATTTGGATCTTGCTTCTGAACTCAGTGTGCATCCCTTACATATCAGACTGCAGTATGTATAATCTGAAGATGCACTACAGCATGACAATGTTGAAAATGCTGGTCCCTTTAATTAACCAGGACTTAGTTCAGAGTTAATAGAGAGCAAGTGATGCTCATAGCAGCTTGTATTTCAGGGCTGCAATTTTCTCCAGTCAGAGGGACCGGGAATTATTGCAGAAAGGAAGAGTGGAAACTGGTATTTGTACTGAACTGTGGATTGAGAATAAAACAGTTGTGGATCACAGACTGTCTCCTGATTCCTGATTTTGGTGAGTGGACATCTGCCAATTGATCATGGTAGCAGAGGATTAACTTCAACTTCTTCAGGTGGGAAGATAAAGAGAAAAAAAAAGTAATTTCTTTTTCTGACAAAAGCAAAGCTCCCGGCATATTTCAAGGTGAAATGGCTGAGTCACGCTGCAGGCTCTCAAGCTATGATTACCCACCAGTCTTTTCAGAATTGGTACCATACGAACAATGGAAGAATGAGGTGGCAATGTGGACTCGGGTCACTTTCCTAACCAAGAGGAAGCAAGGTATGGTTTTGGCTTTGTCTTTACCAGGAAAAAGTAAGATTAGATACAGTATTTTGAGAACTAGATGTTACTGACTTAGATACCGAAGAGGGATTGCCTATTCTAATACAATTTATGAACAAGATTTACAAAAAAGATAATTTGTTGGAAGCCTATGAAGCATGGTCGATTTTTGATAAATTTAAGAAGATGGACAATCAGTCCATGGAAGAATATGTCGTGGAGTTTAGTAGGTTATATAACAGACTAAAAAAATAAATAAATCCAGAAATTCCTGAGTCTTACTTGTGTTCAAATTGTTAGATTGTGCACAAATCTCATTCATACGGATAGACTTTTGGTTTTGACAGGGGTTCAGTTTCATGGTAAAGATTCTCTTTTTGAGCAAATGACTGCTTCCCTAAAGAAATTTTTGGGAAAACAATCGTTTCCATCCACCTTT
The DNA here is from genome assembly GCF_036365525.1 of Heterodontus francisci. Lineage (NCBI taxonomy): Eukaryota > Metazoa > Chordata > Chondrichthyes > Heterodontiformes > Heterodontidae > Heterodontus > Heterodontus francisci. Next base: position 48,204,675 of record NC_090376.1, on the reverse strand, counting down.
ATATCACAAATTGGAAATTCTGCAGTGATACAGAGAATGGAGGACTCCATGATTACAGACTCAATCAATTGGGGCCTAGTTGCAAGCGCTTGTACAAAGAGGGAGTTGCTGAAAGACGTTCTGAGATGCGTCGTACTTTTAATAGATCTATGGATCAAAACAAAATGCACAATTGAGATGATAGCCAAAAGTGAATGAATCCTATAAATGTACGGGGAATTATTTAAGAGGTGTTTTTGGTGTGAGTCTAAGTACCACGACGCAAGGAATTGTCCAAAAACCAGGAATCTGGTATTTGAAGTAACTCATGAAATGGACAGTACTGATGATGAATATGATCAGGATGAACGGCATGAATATATTGTACTAGTAACCATAAACTTAAGTCAGGACAAGAGCATCTTGGTTGATGTTTTATTCAATTGTGCAGTATTATAGCAGCTGTACCTCAACAGTGTGTGGGGTCGATTGGCTAAACATACTTGGAAACCCTTGACCAAGCAGATAAAAGTAGTTAAAGAATATGAGCGCGCTACCTGCTTTAGGTTCTGGGACGATAATACATTAACATCTTTAAAGAGAGTGGTCCTCCCATGTGAAATAGCAGGAATGCGTCATTTCATCAGCACTGATGTGGTTCAGTGACATACCGTTATTGCTAAGTATTCGATTGAAAAAAGTGAAGATGAGATTTGACATGGACAAAGAGCAGTGGTTAGCACCGCAGCCTCACAGCTCCAGCGACCTGGGTTCAATTCTGGGTACTGCCTGTGTGGAGTTTGCAAGTTCTCCCTGTGTCTGCATGGGTTTCCTCCGGGTGCTCCGGTTTCCTCCCACAGCCAAAAGACTTGCAGGTTGATAGGTAAATTGACCATTATAAATTACCCATAGTATAGGTAGGTGGTAGGGAAATATAGGGACAGGTGAGGATGTGGTAGGAATATGGGATTAGTGTAAGATTAGTATAAATGGGTGGTTAATGGTCGGCACAGACTCAGTGGGCCAAAGGGCCTGTTTCAGTGCTGTATCTCTAAATCAAAAAAAAATCAAAATCATTTGGCCTTGGTAGAGCTGTAAATTTACCATTCACTGCATCAGGACATTATTGTATTCCGTTAAGGATGCTGAGTGCTTCCTGCCGAGTAGTTCAAGAGTATTATTGACCTCTGGAGACAAGAGTCTGGCTAACAAGAAGAGAATTATCTAAGTTGCACAGACAATTTGCCTATCCTTCATCACAAAAGTTAAAGCTACTGCTTAAGGATGCCAGAGTTGTGGATAATGAATATGAATCTCTTGTTGGACAGATGGCATCTCAATTTGACCTGAAAGTATGGAACCAGGATCGAAGTATTTATCTATTACATTTTGTAGATATGGTGACTAGGTTCAGCATATCTACAGTATTAAACAACAAGGACAAATGGACGATAGTGGATAAAGTTATGGAAAAGTGGGTTGGCATGGGCCTTGGAACGCCAACAAAATTTCTAACAGATAACGGAGGGGAGTTTGCAAATTACGAATTTAAGGACATGTGTGAGAATTTCAAATATTGTAGTTATGAACACTGCTGCAAAAAGTCCATTTCAGCAATGGCTTGTGTAAGAGAAATCATGTGATAGTTGATAATATGTTACACAAGATACTGGGAGATCAACCAAACTGCAAACTGCAAATGGCTCTGGCATGGGCAGTACATGCAAATAGTTTTTTTTACAAATGGTCGGGGTAGGGCGATACAGCCCATATCAATTGGTATACGGCTGTAATCCAAAATTGCCTTCCATACTATGTGACGATCCTCCAGTCCTAGAGGGAACGGCTATTAGCTCTACTTTCTCTGCCCATCTAAACGAGCTACATGCCGACAGGAGAGCATTTATCAAAGCTGAAGCGTCAGAAAAAATTCAAAGAGCATTAAGACATTGCATAAGAGAGTCTGGGGAAGACTTTAGTTCCGGCAACCTTACTTATTATAAGAAAGAAAGGCATAGGGAATGGAGGGGTTCATGAAAAAATTATAGGATGTGACAAGAAAACTCGAACAATAAAACATGGGAATCAGACCATAAAAGTACATTCTTCATGAGGAATAGGGATGCATTGTGAATTTTCAAACACTGAGAAGGTGGTGATCAGGAGGCAGCTTGTACATCGCATATCTATGAATTCTGGTTTTTTTTGAGCCAGAGGGGCAGGATCTGAGAGCTTAAGAAATAGATACCGATACACATACTAATCATACAGAACAAGAAAAAGCAATCTCATCCAGGGATCATTTGCCTAAACCAGATGGTGTACTGGTCAGATAACTGAAGGGAGGCTACGATACTTGGATGAGCAGGGAAGTCTACGGGAAAATACAAAAATTGGTTAAATGTCCAAGAAGAGTGACAAGAAGTGAAGGCCATGGATTGGCATATGGGAGTTCAAGGATGGAGGACAAGAAAACATAGCTCAAGTTCAAGTAGTAGGAGATATGTCTAGGAAGAGGAAAAGATCGCGTACAGTGGAAAGGACCTCTAGTAGACATCCTGCTAGGAGTAGTCCAGAGAGACCTCAACAAAAGAGAAGAGGCCACAGCCTGATAAGGCGATGGCATAGCATGGGTAGTGCAGAGCCTTCTCGGAAAAAGGACAGAAACAGAAGTCCCCATGATCTAGAGGTGTTTTGTAGCTGCTAATAGATTAGAAGATAAGGCGATAAGAGAGGCTAAACTAAGAGTTAGACAGTTGGATAGAATTAGAGGTATATTCAGAGGCCAAGCTGCTCTATCACACAGATGGATCTGTACTGAAAAGGTCCTACCAGATGGGACCTATAAAGCCAAGGCCAAGTTGGTGGCCAGAGGTTTTGAGGAGTGCTTAGAGGATAAAGATATCAGGGTGGACTCTCCCACAGTGGGAAAGGTGTTTATGAAAATCTTTTTGGCCATTTTAGCAACCTATTCCTGATTCTTGGAGGTGTAAGTCCATAGATATCAAAGTGGCTTTACTTCAGGGTGACCTGCTTCAGAGGGAGTTGTTTCTCCATACTCCAAAGGAAGCATCAGACGTAGAAGGGAAGCTATGGAATTTGAATAAAAGTGTTTATGGGTTAAATGACATTTCTCAAGTGTGGTATTTTTCAGTGAGGGCATTTCTGTTAAAGGTTAGGGTGTTCACAACTGAAGGCGGACCCTGCAATGTTTAATTGACACTATACTAGAAAACTTTTCGGGCACCTTTTATGAATCATGTGGACGATTTTCTTTTGTGGGGTGACACAAATGAGTTTGAAAATAATGTTATTCGTTGGATTACGAAAGAATTTAAAACTGGCAGTTAAGCGTCTGGGGCTTTTAAATATGTGGGTTTGGAGATAAAGCAGGGTGAGTCAGATGTAATTTTACATCAACATTCTAACTTGGAAAATGTCAATCCCATCACAATTGGTCGCACCAGATCCAGACAGAAAGATGCAGCTGCTTCCAAGGATTAAATGGAACAGCTGAGGAGTCTTTTCGGACAACTCAGTTGGTTAGCCACACAGACAAGACCAGATGCAAGTTTTTGATGTGCTGGAACTTAGTGTTGTGATGAAAAAATCCAAAGGTTGAGGACATCCTGAAGGTGAAAAAAACTTTTTAAAAATTAAAAATAGAGAAGCGTATGCTGAAGTTCCCAGCTTTGGGTGATCCCAAAAATATGAAATTAATCATTTTTTGGTGATGCCTTGTATGCAAACCTTCATGATGGATTTTCTAGTGCAAGAGGGTTTGTGATATTCCTTGTGGGAGAGAATGGGAAAAGTTGCCCTTTGGCATGGGAAGCCAAGAAGAGTGGTGAAGAGCATACTAGTCACTGAAAATCTTGCACTCATTGATGCTGTTGACCTGGCATTTTATTTGTCCAAGATCTTGGAAGAAAAGTTATATTAAAAAAGAGACTAAAAGGACAATACCAACAGAATGTTACATAGATAATTGTTCCCTGTGGGATAATGCACATTCTACAAAAAGTGGGCAGCCATAAAGACGGGGCTAAAATGTGGCGAGTCGAAGAGACTTAGTAGTTGGCAGGAAAAAAGACAGAAGCGCAAGGGGAGAGCCAACTGTGCAACAGCCCCGACAAACAAATTTCTCTGCAGCACCTGTGGAAGAGCCTGTCACTCTAGAATTGGCCTTTATAGCCACTCCAGGCACTGCTTCACAAACCACTGACCACCTCCAAGCGCGTATCCATTGTCTCTCAAGATAAGGAGGCCAAAGAAGAAGACAAAAAGTGTAAATGGAAAAAAGGCTGAGGATAGACATAAAATAAAAGCAAAATACTGCGGATGCTGGAAATCTGAAACAAAAACAAGAAATGCTGGAACCACTCAGCAGCATCTGTGGAAAGAGAAGCAGAGTTAACGTTTCGGGTCAGCGACCCTTCTTCGGAACTGAGGATAGACATAACCAGTTTAAAGAAAATGTTGGAAAGGAACTAAACCTCTAAGCTAAGGCATGTAATTATTAGTCATCAACAATCAGACTGTTTCACCAAGAGGAATGTCTCTACCGAAAAGTTGTTGAAGATCCTAGAAGGAGGACACCTCGCTACGTAATGTTTGAGGATCTGAAATTTTACAGGGAGTTAGTCGAGAAAGGAAGAGTGGAAACTGGTATTTGTACTGAACTGTGGATTGAGAATAAAACAGTTGTGGATCACTGTCTCCTATTTCCTGATTTTGGTGAGTGGATATCTGCTAAGTGATCACAGCAAATAATAAAGCCTGCTTTGACAGCACCTCCTAACTCCACAACCATTGCCACCAAGTACAAAATCAGTACTATCAGGGGAACATCATAAACTGTAAATTCCTCTCCAAGTTACATATCTTAACTTGGACATATGATGATCACTGGGTCAAAATTCATCTAATTCCTACTTAAACTATTATGGGAGCATCATCACCACATTGACTGCATTGGTTCAAGGAAAAATCCCACACCTTATTAGTGCAATTGGAGATTGACAATAAAGGTGGCCTTGTCGATATCATCTATGAGTGCTTTATTGCCATTTTTGACTTTCCTCTTTTTAGGTCTCTGCACTGTGCTCCATTCCCTAGACAAGGGCATGGGTTGCTGAATGTTCGCTTCAGGCCTATGTGCAATGTAACTCTTAGTGATGCATGACAGTAAAGAACATTCATTCTGCAAAAGTGTGTCTGCTCTTTTTTTTTATGTAAATACTTCACCCACATTTTCTGTCTACCCCTCTCCCTGCTTCTGCCTCTGCCTCCGTCGAGGACTACCAGATCATCCACTGTTTAGTTAAGTTCCATTTATTCTGGCCTTTACTTCAACCACCAAATCTATTTTTCCCTTTGTAATCTATTTGTGTGTGTGATTCTCTTGTGCATGTGTGCGTCAATGTGTAACTTTTTTTATTATTTTTAAGTCGGGGTTATATTATTAAGTATAATAAACTCAAGAAAACCTGTCCGATTGGTTATTTCAAGGTCACAGTAAAGGTAAAACACCCAGAGGTGGTAAGCACAATCACTGTTTAAAAGCACTAAATCCTGTTGCGATCAAATAAGAGGAAGGACAAGAGGGGCGACTGTGACCCCACCCCCTGCTCACTTGGCTGTAACAGTATGTATTACACCCTTCTTTTTTGAGTTAAATGGACACAACATGTACCCATTTACCAGTAAGCCCACTGCTAAATTAATCAGGCCCATTCTTTAAGCATCCCAGGCGCCATGTAAAACAGGTGTTAGACCCCTTGCATATGTGAATGAGGGGCCTAACATCTGTTGAAGATTCTGGTACTAAAATTAGTTTAGGATGAACAGACCAGTCATTAGGCCTTCCCTGCTCAGAATTCTTCAGTCGCCCTGCAACTGCGAACAAGTGGTAAGATTTTCATAAAACTTTCCTGTGGATCCAGGAGTAGGAGTGCTGCTCAACTCCACAGTCATCAGAATCAGCACTCCCTCTACCCCATAGCCTGTTCCAACCCCTTGACCAGGATATATCTAAGGATTGCGGGCGGGCCACACAGCCTAAAATTGATTTTTCTCATCATGTGAGCTGGCTGCAGAGGTGCGACAGGCGCCAACAACTCTCCGAATATGTAGATGAGGCCCCAGGATCAATTCTTGCTAATTCTCAGGCCTCTCAGTTCAGATGTTTGGCGTCGAGTCTCGGGTCAATAACAGGCCCAGGTGAAAATCTACCCCAGATGTCAAATATGGAACCTTCCTCATCCGTTGGGCTCAGTTAATCACTAGTTAAACTTGCTGTCATCAGGTAAACCTTGAAGGATTTGCCTCTCCATTTTAAGAACAAAAGAAATAGGAGCAAGAGTAGACCATACAGCCCCTTGAGCCGCATTCAATCCAATCATGGCTGATCTTCGGCCTCTACTCCACTTTCCTGCCTGCTCCCCATATCCCTTGATTCCCTGAGAGATTAAAATTTATCTATCACATTATGGTATTATGTAACTGTCCTGGTTGGATTCTAATTTATTGGTCCAGTTGCACACCATTGAACCGTATTGACACCAGGGGCAAGATTTTCCCCTTAGGCTTTGGGACCCGGACAAATGGGGGACAGAAGCCTGCATTGTGCAGAAACAGTCATCGGGCTGTGATTTTCCCTGAATTGGCCAATTAGCGGCAAGCATCCAATTAAGTATGATGGGCATGCTGATCTGTGACCACAACAAGAGCTTCCTCCATGTGTGCGCTCACTTTCCTGGCAGCTGCCATGACTCCTTCACCCTTCGCCAGTCCAAGCTGCTGCAGCTCTTCACTCCACACCAAAAGTCCGTGGATGGATCCTAGCGGACAAGGGTTATCCCTTGAAGAGATGGCTACTTACCCCTCAACGAGAGCCCATGACAGAGGTACAGAGGCAATATAAATGAGACCATCTGCTCACTAGGGCAACCATTCAGCAAGCTTCTGAAGATGCGGTTCTGGTGTCTAGACCAGTCAGGTGGTGCCCTGAAGTACACTCGCGCATTGTGGTGGTCTGCTGCACTCTGCCTTCCAGAGAGATGTGGACCTTGACTTTGAGACCCTGGAACGAGATAGCTCCTTGGAGGAAGCGAAGTAGCAGGAGGTGGGAAAGAAGGAGGATGAGGAGGCGCCCGGGGGGCTGCAGAACACTGAGGTGCCCGGCTGCACAAGGAGGTAGCTGACGACGGCACGGGGCGTGAAGGTTTTGTCAGGATGCCATGAATGTCAAGGATTATCTTATTCAGGAATGTTTCAACTGAGTCCCTCTGACTCAGGATGAAGGGCATGGAATGCAAGTCACTCTGAGGTACTTGTGTTAACACATCCATTGAAGATGCAGCCTGGAACATCTAAATTCTTACCTCCAATGAAGGATGCATATCTGCCCAGAACCTTTGCCCTCACCATGTACGAATCCTTGACCGCCTTTGTCACATTATACCACTTTTCATGTCACACCAGCAATAAAAGGAGCCTCAGACATGTGCCTTGAAATAATTATTTAGACAGTGATAAGAAAGAGGAACTCTGCACAGAGACAGTAAGAAGACACCCTAGTGGCCTACTCCGTGCTCTGCATGACGCGGTGCTTGCCTTGGAGGAGGTGAAGACACCCTGCTCTCTTGTCTCTGCCTGCAGCTGAGATGCATGTGGCGGTCGACCTTGTTGTGGAGGTGGCCATGGGGGCATCTCCAGAGGCTGCTGTACCTGCATCATTGCAAGGGCAGCCTCCATCTCTTGGCTCTGCTGCACAAAAGCTCTCACAGACAGAGGAGTCAAGGAGGTCAAGGATGATGACGGTGCCCCGTAAGGGGTGGCACATTCATCCTCCTCCATGACATCCTCAGACCTTGGCCGGCACAGGGGTAGGTGGTGGCGTCGTGGTATCATCACTGGACTAGGAACCCAGAGACCCAGGGTATTTCTCCTGGGACATGGGTTCGAATCCCACCACAGCAGAAGGTGGAATTTGAATTTAATTAATAAATCTGGAATTAAAAGCTAGTCTAATGATGGCCATGAAACCATTGTCGATTGTTGTAAAAACCCATCTGGTTCACTAATGTCCTTTAGGGAAGGAATTCTGCTGTCCTTACCTAGTCTGGCCTACATGTGACTCCAGACCCACAGCAATGTGGTTAACTCTTACATGCCCTCTGAAATGGCCAAGCAAGCCACTCAGTTGTACCTAACCGCTATGAAGTCAATAAAAAAGAATGAAACCGGACAGACCACCTGGCATCAACCTAGGCACTGGAAACGACAACGGCAAGTCCAGCCCTGTCGACCCTGCAAAGTCCTCCTTACTAACATCTGGGGGCTTGTGCCAAAGTTGGGAGAGCTGTCCCACAGACTAGTCAAGCAACAGCCTGACATAGTCATACTCACGGAATTATACCTTACAGACAATGTCCCAGACACTGCCATCACCATCCCCGGGTATGTCCTGTCCCACCAGCAGGACAGACCCACCAGAGGTGGTGGGACAGTGGTATACAGTAGGGAGGGAGTTCCCCTGGGAATCCTCAACATTGACTCCAGACCCCATGAGGTCTCATGGCATCAGGTCAAACACGGGCAAGGTAACCTCTTACTGATTACCACCTACCGCCCTTCCTCAGCTGATGACTCAGTACTCCACCATGTTGAACACCACTTGGAGGAAGCACTGAAGGTGGCAAGGGCACAAAATGTACTCTGGGTGGGGGACTTCAATGTCCATCACCAAGAATGGCTCGGTAGCATCACTACTGACCGAGCTGGCCGAGTCCTAAAGGACATAGCTGCTAGACTGGGTCTGCGGCAGGTGGTGAGGGAACCAACACGAGGGAAAAACATACTTGACCTCGTCCTCATCAATCTGCCTGCTGCAGATGCTTCTGTCCATGACAGTGTTGGTAGGAGTGACCACTGCACAGTCCTTGTGGAGACGAAGTCCTGCCTTCACATTGAGGATACCATCCATCATGTTGTGTGGCACTATCACCGTGCTAAATGGGATAGATTTCGAACAGATCTAGCAATGCAAAACTGGGCATCCATGAGGAGCTGTGGGCCATCAGCAGCAGCAGAATTGTACTCAACCACAATCTGTAACCTCATGGCCCGGCATATCCCCCACTCGACCATTACGATCAAGCCAGGAGACCAACCCTGGTTCAATGAAGAGTGCAGGAGGGCATGCCAGGAGCAGCACCAGGCATACCTCAAAATGAGGTGTCAACCTGGTGAAGCTACAACACAGGACTATCTGCATGCCAAACTGCGTAAGCAGCATGCGATAGACAGAGCTAAGCGATCCCATAACCAACAGATCAGGTCTAAGCTCTGCAGTCCTGCCACATCCATCCGTGAATGGTGGTGGACAATTAAACAACTAACTGGAGGAGGTGGCTCCCCAAATATTCCCATCCTCAATGATGGGGGAGACCAGCACATCAGTGTAAAAGATAAGGCTGAAGCATTTGCAACAATCTTCAGCCAGAAGTGCCGAGTTGATGATCCATCTCGGCCTCCTCCTGAAGTCCCCAGCATCACAGATGCCAGACTTCAGCCAATTCGATTGACTTCGCGTGATATCAAGAAATGACTGAAGGCACTGGATACTGCAAAAAGCTATGGGCCCTGACAATATTCCAGCAATAGTACTGAAGACCTGTGCTCCAGAACTTGCCGTGTCCCTAGCCAAGCTGTTCCAGTACAGCTACAACACTGGCATCTACCCTACAATGTGGAAAATTGCCCAGGTATGTCCTGTACACAAAACGCAGGACAAGTCCAACCCGGCCAATTATCGCCCCATCAGCTTACTCTCAATCATCAGTAAAGTGATGGAAGGTGTCATCAACAGTGCCATCAAGCGACACTTGCTTAGCAATAACCTGCTCAGTGACACTCAGTTTAGATTCCACCAGGGGCACTCAGCTCCTGACCTCATTACAGCCTTGGTTCAAACATGGACAAAAGAGCTGAACTCAAGAGGTGAGGTGAGAGTGACTGCCCTTGACATCAAGGCAGCATTTGACCGAGTATGGCATCAAGGAGCCCTAGCAAAACTGAGGTCAATAGGAATCAGGGGGAAAACCCTCCGCTGGCTGGAGTCATACCTAGAGCAAAGGAAGATGGTTGTGGTTGTTGGAGGTCAATCATCTGAGCTCCAGGACATCACTGCAGGAGTTCCTCAGGGTAGTGTCCTGGGCACAACCATCTTCAGCTGCTTCATCAATGACCTTCCTTCAATCATAAGGTCAGAAGTGGGTATGTTCTCTGATGATTGCACAATGTTCAGCACCATTCATGACTCCTCAGATACTGAAGCAGTCTGTGTAGAAATGCAGCAAGACCTGGACAACATCCAGGCTTGGGCTGATAAATGGCAAGTAACATTCGCGCCACACAGGTTCCAGGCAATGACCATCTCCAACAAGAGAGAATTTAACTATCTCCCCTTGACATTCAACAGCATTACCATCACTGAATCCCCTACTATCAACATCCGAGGGGCTACCGTTGACCAGAAACTGAACTGGAGTAGCCATATAAATACCATAGCTACAAGAGCAGGTCAGAGGCTAGGAATCCTGAGGCGAGTAACTCACCTCCTGAATCCCCAAAGCCTGTTCACCATCTACAAGGCACAAGTCAGGAGTGTGATGGAATACTCTCCACTTGCCTGGATGGGTGCAGCTCCAACAACACTCAAGACGCTCAACACCATCCAGGACAAAGCAGCCCACTTGATTGGCACCCCATCTACAAACATTCACTCCCTCCACCACCAACGCACTGTGGCAGCAGTGTGTACCATCTACAAGATGCACTGCAGCAATGCACCAAGGCTCCTTAGACAGCACCTTCCAAACCTGCGACTTCTACCAACTAGAAGGACAAGGGCAGCAAATACATGGGAACACCACCACCTGCAAGTTCCCCTCCAAGTCACACACCATCCTGACTTGGAACTATATTGCCGTTCCTTCACTGTCGTTGGGTCAAAATCCTGGAACTCCCTTCCTAACAGCACTGTGGGTATACCTACCCCAAATGGACTGCAGCGGTTCAAGAAGGCAGCTCACCACCACCTTCTCAAGGGCAATTAGGAATGGGCAATAAATGCTGGCCTGGCCAGCATCGCCCACATCCCATGAATGAATTAAAAAAAACATCGTTTGGCCGGAGGGGACACCAGCTAGAGCGGAACTGGCATCCACTCCAAACATCTTTGCGCCACCAGCTCTACTTGTAATTTGTTCAGTTTTTTTCTACTGTGCCTACCCACTTTTTTTTATGTTTGTGTTTGTGGCTGTTCAGTTTTCACTCCATTAACACCCTATCTGTATTAATGCTTTGTCTTTCAACACACCATTATCATATTGTTTGCCTTTGCTCCATGACCTTCTGGTCAGTTATTCTGTGACCTTGTCCTATCAACACCTTCTCTTTTGTTATCTCTTGCCCCAACCCCGCTTTTACTTGCTTAAAATCTTTTACATTTCTTATATCTGCCTGTTCTGAAGAAGGGTCACTGACCTGAAACGTTAACCCTGCTTCCCTCTCCACAGATGCTGCCAGACCTGCTGAGTATTTCCAGCGTTTCTTGTTTTTATTTCAGATTTCCAGCATCCGCAGTATTTTGCTTTTAAATTATCAGAGATCTCAGTTTTGGCTTGCCTTTTTTAGAATTTTGAGAGATAATAATAAATAAACAGACTTAATTCTCTTCCTTCAGTTTAAATGGCTGAGAGCTCGTCTTTGAGGTGTTAACACCAGCTGTCTGTCTTCTGTTAGAACAGACTGTTTACACTATAAGCCAGTTCAAAATTGAATTGTAACAAATGTATCTCTCGATGCTCAGTTCCAGTGGCTGTATCCAAGGCAATGAGAATGCAACTTCTTGGTAACTCCTGAAGCCTGCTTATTCTTAAAGCAGTAGTGATCCTTTGCTGTCTTAAAGACACACCACATGTTTTCCCCCAAAAAACTACAGGATCAGAACAGTGGACACTCGCACCTGTGGAGACATAAGAAGAGATCATGAGAGCTAGCCTTGGAGAGCAGAAACCACTGCAGTGCTGAGACGACCCAATACAACTCAGTGCTTGACATGCTATTGGACGGGGTAGCATCCACTGCACCCCCTTAATGAATGCTTTTCCCTCTGTAATAAGCATTTCCACCATGAGTTCCCATTTCACCAGGGCCGACTTCCTCTTCATCCAGGATCCTGGCTATCAGTGGGTCTTCCATTGTTGTTATGCTCTGGAAATGCCCCACCTGTTTGTACCCTTTCCCAGGCATTATGCACCCATTTTTCCTGCAAGGACAAAAGAGAGCGAAATAATGCACTGCTGTCCTCTGTGGCCAATTGCATCTGCCCCTATCCATTAGAAGCTGCATGTTTCAGTGATGACAGCTCCTCAGCAGCACTATGGCTATGAGCCATTCTGAAGGGTCAGTAAGTGCCCAGGGCACACACCCCTCCCATGTTCAGAAGCAGGACGCATTCTGAGGGTCCTCAGTTGGAGTGTCTGCTGGAGGGTGCATGTCCAAAAGCCTGTCCTGAGGGTTGGGGTGCATTCACCTTGCCAGAGCTTATGAGGTCAATTAACCTTTTGTGGCACTGAATCCAGGATCTCCGATGACACTTCTGCTGCTGACAGTGGTTGCTATCTGAGCCCAGCCCTGTTTTGTTTGTATCAGTGGCCTCCTCCTGCCACCCTCCGGGAAGAGGATAAACCTCCTCTCCCTCACAGCCTCCAACATCACCTCAAGGTCGTTGTCTGAGAACTGAGGGGCTGCCCTGCTCCAGGTGCCAAGCCTTCAATTTTCCAACAACACTTAGTGATACTGTAGTCCAGTCCAAGGCTCCCTCAACACTCACACTTCAGCTATAGTAATAGCTTTCATGGAGAATTTAAATCGGGCCCACACTTCATCTAGTCCCCCTCTGCTTTCATCCCCAGGATCTCTAGTTGGCTGCTGAAACTGACTCCAATCCAATTAAGGAGTTGCCCTTGCAAAAATCGTGAGTTTAATCAGCCTCCCCCTGGGAGTGACTTTGGGACCTGGAAATAGTCCCGACTTCCATTTCTCTCTCCAGATTCTTTCAGACCTGCTGAGTATTTCAGATTTAATTCAGATTTCCAGCATCCGCAGTACTTTGCTTGTGCAGTTTTATTCCCAAGTTTTCCCTGCCTTCCAGAACACCATGTGTTATATTGGGATATAATTTCACTGGTGCTGGCAGCAGTACATATTTCACCCGACAAGCTATTCAATCAAGCAACTCATCAAGGGTCCTTCAACAGCACCTTCCAAACCTGCGACCTCTACCATCTAGAAGGACAAGGGCAGCAGATGCATGGGAATACACTACCTGCAAGTTCCCCTACAAATTGCACACCATCCTGACTTGGAACTATATCGCCATTCCTTTGTTGCTGCTTGGTCAAAATCCTGGAACTCCCTTCCTAACAACACTGTGAGTATACCTGCACCACATGGACTGCAGCGGCTCAGGGGCAATTAGGGATGGGCAACATGTGCTGGCCTTGCCAGCGAGGCCCACATCTCAAGAACAAATTAAAAAACAACAGAGTTCACCACACTGAGTCTGAAATTGTCCTCAGCTGTCATCCATATACATGTTTCCCAATATATGACACTAGACCAGCAATCAAGAGCAGTAACCTTTACTCATTTTTCACTTGTAAGGATGCTGAGGACATTTATGGTGCCTATTACTATCCTGCAATAACTGCATAGGTCAAGGACTGAACTTTGGTGTTTGTGGTCTGTGTTTCTTAGTCCCAGATTATGTGGTAAATATATGCACATGGGCCATTAAGAGATTACCCCAGAGATTTCCCACTCTAAATTCACTATAACTGTGAAGTGGGACCAGTAGGGCAACATTAGTAGATTATTTAGCATTAGGATACCCTAACAGTCTTAGAGGGAATATGGAAACACTGTAGTTGTGGGGAACCAGGGCATGATGAGATGCATGGCAATGGTCATGGGAAAAGTTGTACAACCCAGAGCCTAATGGCCTCTACATCTGTGTAAACATGCTGTCCTTGCTTCACTAATCAGAGAGACAAGGGTACGACTGCAGGAGGGACAGGATGCCATAAACTATGAGAGATGCCAGCTTTAAGGCTGGGGAGGAGACGGCAGGGAGATGATTAGTGGGGCAATGCAATCCAGTTTATTGATCAAGCTGCAGACTTGGAATGTGTTGGGGGGTAGTGTGAACAAATGAGTAATGATAATTGAATCCTATGAATGTGAGTTTTAAATTCTATTTCACTGAGAAGCTGTTTGGGTGACCAGAGACCTTCTCCCTTGCACCGTGCTTGAATAAACCTTTATTTACTTTAATCTTGTGGACTTGAGAGTGGTTAATTTCCCCACAACACTGTAATTTAGAAAAAAGTTCATAAATTTTAATCTGGCCAACAAACACCAGTTGTAATAAAAACAAGAAATGCTGGAACCACTCAGCAGGTCTGGCAGCATCTGTGGAAAGAGAAGCAGAGTTAACGTTTCGGGTCAGTGACCCTTCATCGTAATGTTGCACTCCACGTTTCAACTCTCATTTCATATCTTTTTGCTAAATGTGAATTGAAATATAGGCTACAAATTGGTGATGTTGACAGTTATTCAACATTTTAAATGCAGGAATTTCCTCCCACTACTCCATTTTTTGTCAACGAAGGAAAATTCTGTGTTCAGTGTTGTAATGATCTGTTAAAATGTTGTTTTTTGGAGTATGAGTGCAGTTCTTGTGGAAACTAAGGGTCTCGAAGGAAATTAGACCAAATTTCCAAGCATTGGGTCCTGCAATGAGCAGTTTTGAGTCTCCCACTTAGTAAGGGTCGTCAGAAACAGGTGTGTGTTGGCAACCAGGTTGGAATTTTGCACCTTCAGACCTGCAGCAATATCTGTACTTTGAGGATGTTCCTGGATGGTTTGTGTTGACGACATACTTCATACGTCAGCTGCATGGCCTGAATTATGACACGCAGCTCCTGTTCATTAATTTGTTAGACATCCATGCATCCTTGCAGGAGCTGCCTATCTTTGGGCAGCAGCCATCCCATGGGAGCTGCTGCTTAGGAATCTGCACTTCACGTGGTTGGCTTCGGCGAAACACAGCTGACTGAGACAACAGCCCTGGCTGCCAAGGTAACCAGAGTCAGGGAGATACTGGATGATGGAGGATGAGATTGGATAGCTACATTGGTATTGGCAGAACTGATGTCCTGGTGTTTCATCCAGCCAGCCGGCAATGCCATCAAGGCGCTGAAAGTCGCGCTTGACCATGACTCCACTAGGGTGTATAGAGGAGGCTCTAGAGTGTGAAGCGATCTTGTCTGAGATGAGTCTCAAACAGATGGGATTTCTCATTTGCACAAGGCCCTGAAATCTCCCTCGGAAGTCTATGCCTCATAACCTGAGCTATCTCTCAGAAATTTCCTCTATGCCATTCCATCCTTGAACCCTCTGTCCTTGCAAACTACTGTCACATCTCCAACCTCCCATTCCTCTCCAGGGTCCTTGAATGTGCAGGCACCTCTGAAATCCATGCCCAACTTTCCCAGAATTCCATGTTTGAATTCCTCCAATCAGGTTTCCACCTCTGCCCAGTACTAAAATGGCCCTTTTCAGATCTGAAAGTATAACATTAGGTTCCACATATACGCTGACGACACCCAACTTTACATCACCACCACCTCCCTTGACCCCTCTCTACTGTCTCAAATTTGTCACTGCTTGTCCAATATCCTGTACTGGATGAGGAGAGATTTCCTCCAACTAATTATTGTGAAGAGTGAAGATAAATTCTGTTCCCTAGCCACTGACTCCATCCCTCTCCCTGGCAACTGTCAGAGACTGAACCAGACCGCTCGCAACCTTGGTGTCCTATTTGACCCTGAGATGAGTTTCCAACTGCATATCTACACCATCATCAAGACAGCTTACTTTCACCTCCAGAACATTGCCTGACTCTGCCCCATCTCAGCTCATTTGCTGTTGAAACCCTCAACCATGCCTCTTGTTACATCTAAACTTGACTATCCCGATACTCTCCTGGCCAACCTCTCATTTTCCACCCTCCGTAGACTTGAGCACATGCAAAACACTATTGCCTTTATCCTAACTTGCACCAAGTTCCATTCACCCCCGCCAGCCCTGTGCTTGCTAACCTACATTAGCTCCTAGCCAGGCAACACTTTAATTTTAAAATTCTCATCTGTGTTTTCAAATCTCTCCATGGCCTCTCTGTAACCTCCTCCACCCCAACAACCCTCTGAGATATTTGCACTCCTTCAACTTTGTCCTCTTGCGCATCCCCAATTTTAATTGCTCCTCCATCAGCATCCATGCTTTCAGCTGCCTATGTCCTAAGCTCTGGAATTCCCTCCCTAAACCTCTCTCTCCTCTCTACCTCTCTTTCTCCTCCTTTACGAGACTCAGTAAAACCTACTTCTTTGACCAAACTTTTGGTCATCTGTCCTAACATCGGCTCATATGGCTCAGGATCAAATTTTATTTTATAGCCTTCCTGTAAGGCACTATATAAATGCAAGTTGATAGTGTTGCATGGAGGGGTTTCATGTTGGGGTGCTCCTATAAACTCTTCACTTCCTCACCATCATCTTCTGTCTGGATACAGCTATCTTGCCATCTGACAGAGATGATGGTCCCCTGTGGAGAGCTCTCTATGTGGAAATCCTCCCCGTTCCATTAGGGATCTGCGCGGAGAGTGTTGCATGGAGCAGTGCCATCCAATAGATTTTTAAGTCAATTCATGGACCCCTAGGACGCCTGTAATTTCCGTGGCCTTGATGATACCTTGTTCCACATTCACACAGATTGTGTGAGGTTGCAGCCCATGTTCTGTTATTTGAAGGAGCCGTTCCTCAATTTGTGGCTGCAATTCAGTCCCACCTTCCTGATCTTTGACAATCGGTGCCAGGGGGTGGGTGTGGTGTTGGGGGAGTGGCAGACAAGTCAGAGTGCCTTCTCATGGGTCTGTTCTTGAGTCTTGCAAAGTAGCTATGAACAGATTCAGCTTAGGCACGGCCCATGGGGATGACCGCTCTGGGTGCCTGCCTCTCCTCATTGGCTATGTCCCCGCCAGGGTGTCCTCAGAAAAGGAGCATGCGGAGTCTGCCAGTACGCTTGAGGCCTTCCATGACTGATGGATACTACAGCGCATTGTTGACAAAGAAAATATTATTTTCATTTGATGTTTCCTTTATTTTTAAATTGAGTGTTTATTGTTTTGTGCCCCTTTTAAAGAAAGCTTCTGTTAGATTAACTTTATTTTGATTGATAACTTCTAGGGCAACCCAATGTCATCATGATTGGCCAATAAGAAGAGAAGACCAAATTTCCAAACATTGGTCCATTGGTGCAGTTCTGCTTCCCACTTAGGGAGGGCAGTCAGTCATTGGACTGCATTCGCACCCAGATTACAACTTGTTACTTTCAGACCCTGCAGCGATACCTGCACATCGAGGGCCCTCCTAGGTGGTGTACGCTGGTGACCTATTCTTCCACCAGCTGCATGGTTGAATTATGACATGAAGGTACTGTTCATTAAGTTGCTCAACATCCACATGTCCTTGTAGGAGTTGCCCATCTTTTACCAGGATCTGATTAGGGTCTGGAAAATGTTTGCCTCCAGCTGCAGCTCTGCCTCATTTGAGGTAGTGGCTATCCTACCCGAACTGCTGTTTAGGAATCTACACCTCTGCGTAGTTGACTTCGGCCAGTCGACAAATGGCTGGCAGACAAGAGGGCCAAGGTAACAGGAGTTAGGGATATACTGAATGGCAGAGGAGCAGGCTGGATGACCTGAGGAACATTGGCAGAAAAAGATCCCAGTGCTACGTCTGGTCTGTGACCAAAGTGATCCAGGTGCTAAAAGTTGCCCTCGGCCCTAACTCCACTAGGTGTGTTGAGAAGCCTCAAGCATGTGAGCAATCCCATCTGAATGGAGGTCCGCTCAGACAGAGTTTCTCATTGGTGTGAGGCTCTGAACATCCATTTGGGGCCTGTGCTGCACAACTTGAGCCATCCCGTAGAAATTCCCTCTGCCATTCTACTCTGCGGAGCGGTTTCCTGTATGGGCTGCTCTTGCACACTCTCCACTTCCTCACATTCATTTTCCATCTGGACACAGGTGTCCCCATGGAGGGCTCTCTACGTGGAAGTCCATCCCTTCATTATTAGGAATCTAGGCTGGAGATTGTTTCAAGGTGCAGTGCCAGCAAATCATGTATTAAGTCACCACAGGCTCCCAGGCCGCTTTTAATATTTGTGGTCTGGATGAATCCGTATTCCATGTATGCACAGAGTGCGAGCGATTGCAGACCCTTAATTTCTGGCTGCACTTCAGTCCCATGCTCCCAATCTATGGTTACATGTTATGGCATGGTGGGGTGGGCAGGTTGGATGGGGGGAGTCGAGCAAGTCAGAGAACCTCCTTGTGAGTCTGCTTCTGGGTCTGGACAAGGTTTCTATCCACAGGTCCAACTTAGACATGGCCCATGGGATGGTTGCTTTGTCTTTCTGCCTCTCATCTGTGGTTATGTCCACACCATGGTGGCCTTAGAAAATGAGCATACCACATCTGTCAGCATGCTTCAGGCCTTCTGTGACCGATGTGCATTGTTGTTAACATATTAGCTTATCCAATTTGATAAGTTTTCTTTGGTTTTTATGATTTAGTTTTCTATTAGTTGTGCCTTTTTAAAAGGGGGCATTTTTATTGGTTTATTTTTTAATTGTGTTTTAATTGAGCAACCCAGTGTCTCCTTATTGGTCAATTAAAAGAGTAGACCAAATTACCACAGCTGAATAAACTCTGTTAGTGAGGCAGCATTGAATATGCGCTTATTCTACAACTTACACTAGTAGTCTGCACAAGTGGTACTCAGCACTCCAAATAATTAGCAATAAGGAAATAAACCAACTCTTTAGGGACTGTCTTAAAAGTTCTCATTCCAAGCTAAATGTATTGTGTAAACTCTCCCTTCAGTTTAGGATTGTGAAGATTTGGCTCTCTTATGAAGTGTGTCCCAAATATTTACCTTTCCATAAACTTTACATTTTTATTACAGAAAATGGAGGATAATTGTAGAATTGTGTACTATTTGTCTGATCCGTTTTCAGAAAACTTCCATACAAGTAGAAATTGAGGGCCCCAATGATGATGAATTTTAATTTTCTTCTACCCTTTCTTGGCTTGTCTCCAATTTTCTTTCTTTGTCCTCTTGCTTACTCGAGTATAATTAGATGTAAAACTGGCAGAATTAAGTTACACTACTAACTGGGCCTGGCACTGATTTAGTGTCAAATAAATTCTGCACATAAACATTTGGAAACATTCAGAGTTTCTCTCCTTGGGTAACTAATCTTTAAAGGTAGGAGAAAAAATCATAAGGAGCAGACCATTCTGCCCATATTAATACATCCATCTAGAAAAAACATCTATCATGGCAATTGCAACACTTAAAAAAAAAGCACTATTATTTAAATAGCACTTTTCATGACATCAGGATGAGAGATAAATATTGGCCAGGACACCAGCAAGAACACCTCTTCTCTTCTTGGAATAGTGACATGGGAACCTATACATCCACTTAAGACAGTAAATAGGGCCTAGGTTTAATGTCTCATCTGTAAGTTGGACCCTCCAACAATGCAGCACTCCCTCAAAAGTGCACTTAATTGTCAGCCTAGACTATATCTAGTCATTTCTTAAATAAATCCAGCAGTTTTGCTTTCAATAGTTTGCCCAGAAGTCCAGTCCAAGTGTTGATCTTTGTCAGCATGAAGAACTCTCTCCTAAAATTAGTTTTTACTAGTTTGAACCAATGTTCTTAATTTCAGGACCTACCATTTTAATTGAAGTAATATTCCAAGTTTACTGTATCCATATCACTGACTATCTTATGTACCTCTATAAAATCATCACTTATGTGCCCGCTCTTCATGGTGATGCCCAAGCGTCTCCAGTTGTTCCTCATGTCATAGATCCCTGACACCAAGAATCAAACTTTTGGCTTTTGTCTGCATTGCCTCCAGTGCTTGTTTATCTCCCTTGTGTCCAGTGCTTGAATGGCTCCTTTGTGTCTCAGCAAACAGAACCAGGCCAGATCAGGTAAGGACAGCAGACTTCCTTCCTTAAAGGACAATTTGATGATGACTTACATTCTAATGCTTGCTTATGTAGTTCAACATCCTTTTGGCCTGTTGCTTGCTACTTCGCATTGGTTGGCATATTTAGCAATAGAGTCTATTAAGGCTTCCAGGTCTTTTCGATTGCAACACTATTCATGGAGAATGTGTGTGCTTATTTTTCCATCTTATCTGCAGTGCTTCACACTTGTCTCCACTGAAGATAAACTTTTTTTTTAATTTGCCTACATACTTATTTAGTCCAAGTTTTCAGCTAAGTCCATTGCCCCCTTCCCGCTTGGCATTGTCAGCAAACTTGACCACTTTGCACTTAGCTTGTGGATCTATCATTTATGTAAATAAGGAACCGTAGTGGTCCCAACATTGAGCCCAAGAGACCCTACTTTATGCTTTCCTCCCACCGCCCCTCACCACCCTCCATGCCCACCAAACCCAACCTAACCTCTCTGATCAAGTACATGTTGCTTCTGTTCTTTCAACCAGTTTCTTATCCACTCCCAGGTGTTTCATAAAGGATTTCTACCAGGTTGTTAAGTACACCTTAGCAGAATTGTTGTCTCTCCTCTCGAGCAAACAGGAGAGTGAGTCTGAATCAACTAGGAAGTGGAGAGGAAAATAACATGCAGACCAAACATAGTTTTTGAAGCCCCCAAAACAGCTTACAAAAAAAGGAAAGGGACAGCAGCCGAAATTTTTTTTAGAAGTATACGTTTGCGAGCTAATTGTGAAATTTGGAGATAACCCCTTACAGTGCAGTGCCGGAGAATGCGCTGGGGAGCTGCTGTGGTACAAATACGGGGTAGCCCAGGGAGAGCGGTTTTTTTTTATTGGTGACATACTAGTATATTCTGCGTTGAAGTTAGTGGATTGCTAACAACATAGACGAAAATGACGGAACATATCCCAATTATTGACTATGTGTTAATATATGAGCTTGAGGCAGGACGCAGTGACCCTTTCGCCAAACAGAGGATGGCGTTTCTGAGCCAGGTGAAGAAGGTCGGGTTGCATTTAAACATCAATATAACCCAAGAGGAGTGGAATAAAGAAGCGAAAACTGAACAGAAAGTAGCCGCAGACAAGTATCGTATTATTAAAATCTATGCACCCTTTGAGCTGTTGAGTCAAACAGCTGAGAGGATGAAATTGAAGATGCCTTTGGCTGAGGTAAGGTTGTACTGACCATTAGTGACTGAAAGATTTGATGTAATGGACTAGGGGTTTCTGATTGTAACCTTATCTCCCGTTTTAACTATTATTTTAACAACTAGGACGCAGTTATAGGTTAAATATCACTTGTTAGAAATGTGTTCTTTTGATGGAGGAAACCGGCTCTTGTTGAACAATATGCTGAAGCTGGACTGCTTTTAAACTATTGCTAAGTTTTTGGTTTACAGTAAATCTTCATAGATTGAAGGTATTCGGTATTTTTTTAAATGAGTGAGAAATGATGAGAAACATATTGAGTGACCGATTATATTGCATGGAAATACTAACGCTATAACATACTGCGGATACTGGCAATTTGAAATAAAACAAAATGCTGAAAATGTTCAGGTCGGGTAGCATCTGTGGTGAGAGAAATAAAGAAAGATAATGTTTTAGGTTGATAACTTTTCTCAACATTTTTTTTGAGAAAAAGGTCAAGAGGTCATCAACCTAAAACATTAACTTTGTTTCTCTCCACAGATGCTGTCTGATCTGCTCAGCGTTTTTAATGTGTTCTGCTTTTACTAATGCTGAAACATTGTTACAGTTTTATTGTCTATCAGCCCTTCAACACGTTATATAGCCCAACTTTTCTCTGGGGCATCTTGATCTCCCAACATAAAGTGTAAGCATCAGATTGGGGATATTAAATTTGTGCCTAACTTGGGTGAGTATTGGGCTGGATCCCAGTGCCACTGATTTGGATGTAAAGTGAAAGCTGCCTGTTTTATGGTGGTTAGCTTATTCTGAAGCTACTGGGTAAACCGAAACAAGCAGGCATGAAATATATAATACATGACTTTGAGCCCCCAGTGCACCCTAACCAAGCTCCTGGGTGTGGGAAGCTGCACCCTCTTTTATAATAGATGATGCTGCCTGTCTTACTACAAAAACTTTGAAGTCTGGATTTGAAAACAAATGTACAGAAAGCACTGCAGAGACAATTGGCACCAAGAATGGCTTCTGTAATATGTTTCCTGATAATGAAATAGATAATTAAGTACCTAGATGTGTAAACAATTATTTTCAAAAATAAGGTCCTCCCCTCCAAGTTTTTTTTAGTCTTTTTTTATATAAAAATCATTTTACTGTAACCTGGTTCTCTAGCCTAGGAACAGGATTACCTGCTTCAAACTTCTGTTTAGATCACCTGTGACTGGAGGTGCTTGCACAAATCTAGTGACCCTCTAATCTATAGCTTATAACGCCTTGACATCCCACCCACCCACTTCAATTCAGACACTTGACTTTTACTTACCATAGAAGTTTTGCAATACTGGAAGGGAGGCCATTTGGTCAATGTTTGCCAGCTCTGTATGCCAGACAGGAGACAGTCTGTGCATTAGAATTTAGATGTATGTAAGCTTTGACCAGCTATAAGCCATGTATCACATTGGGGAAATGTTGGTTTAGCAGCAGACTGTAGTATTAAAACTTTTTTCACAGCAAATGTGAAGATTGCTTGAGCAATTCAAAACAAACCACATTGCCATGCTTTCTTTACCCATAGCCCTGTATTTTCTTCTGTATTGAAAAATATATACAATTTTCCCTTAAAAGAAGCAATGTGCTCTGCCACAGATAGTCCTTATGGCAAAGCTTTCCATGCTCCAACAACCCTTTTGAGTAAAGAAGTTTCACTCAACTTCTCTCCTCTGAGTTACTGTTTTAAGTTGATTATGTAAGGAAAACCTTCACAAATGTAAAAACCTCAATTGAATTGTCTCTTGGCCTATGTTCCGCTGCAAAAAGTCCTAACTTAAAGAATGCAAAGTCTGTCTGGTCAATACTGCAACTACAAGTCTCCCTTCTAGTAACTGTAGTTTCAAATTTCTGAAATCCAGGCTATATAAACTGTAGGCTTTAATATTGTTATAGCATGCACAAAACCACAGACAGGAGTCTGACCGAACATCATTAATCTTGTTTGTATTCTTCAACTAACTATAGAAGTCATAAATGCTTTTTGATGCACTTTTAAGGAGTTGTGCATTTGTACTATAAGGTGTCTCCAACTTTCATTTTTATATATTGCCCTTAATGTAATATGTTTCAAGACACTTAACAGGAGTGTTCTAAAACATAATTTGACACCAAGCCATGTGAGATGTCGAGGCAGATGACCAAAAAGCTTGGTGAAAAGAGGTAGGCTTTCAGGAGCAGAGGGAATTCCAGAACTTGAGGCCTTGGCAGCTGAAGGTATGGTCACCAATAGTGTAGCAATTAAAATCCAAGATGCTCAAGAAGCCAGAATTAAAGCAGTGCAGATATGCAGTTTGTGGGATTGGAGGAGATTGATTGTATAGATAGGGGGTGGTAAGGCATATAAAGAACAAAGAAAATTTCAGCACAGGAACAGGCCCTTCGGCCCTCCAAGCCTACGCCGATCCAAATCCTCTATCTAAACCTGTCGCCTATTTTCTAAGGGTCTGTATCTCTTTACTTCCTGCCCATTCATGTATCTGTCTAGATACATCTTAAAAGACACTATCGTGCCCGCGTCTACCACCTCCGCTGGCAATGCGTTCCAGGCACCCACCACCCTCTGCGTAAAGAACTTTCCACGCATATCCCCCCTAAACTTTTCCCCTTTCACTTTGAACTCGTGTCCCCTAGTAATTGAATCCCCCACTCTGGGGGGGGGGGGGGGGCGTGGAAAAGCTTCCTGCTATCCACCCTGTCTTTCCCCCTCATGATTTTGTACACCTCAATATGAAAACAAGGATGAGAATTTTAAAATCAAGTCCTTGACTTCCAGTTAAGCAATGTAGGTCAGTGACCATAGGACATCTCCAACATCACCAGCTGAGTGGGATTGTGCTCAGCTGCTTTCATTCTTGTCTTTCTAATAGCTAGAAAAATAACCTGCAATGCCTTCTCTTTCTGCTCTAGCAGCATTACCTCTGGAGAACAATCCCAGCTTCTCCAACCTAACCTTATAGCTAAAATCCCTTGTTGTGGGACAACTCAATCACCACATGAGACTCTGGAATAGGTTTCGATCGTTTATTCTAGTGTACGTGGGGAGAGATTATCTCGGGCAGTCCAAACTAGCACTCTGATTTTGTTTTTAATTCAAAGTTGCCAGTTTATGTATGTTTCCTGTCACACAATATGGTTATACAATGAGTAGTTCTTCATGTAGCTGTCTGATTAATCAGTTTTGTCTTTATCACATTAGCTAGACCTTCCATGACCTGTTGATTGTGCAGTCTGGGTTGCATTCTGGTTTCAATCACTCCTAACCTTGCCCCTAGCAGCTTGCTTGTTTATTTCTCATCTTACCTGTTGTATATTCTGCTGAATTGCCTTTCTAACTCTCATGTTATTTCTTCTTAACCCCTTCACCCTCATCCCTGGAACCATTCTGGCAAATCTCCTCTGCACCCTCTCAAGGACCTTCACATCCTTCTTGAAGTGTGGTGACCAGAACTGAATGCAATACTCTAGTTGTGACCTAACCAGAGCTTTTATAAAGGTTGAGCATAACTTCCCTGCTTTTGTACTCTATACCTCCCTATTTATGAAGCCCAAGATCCCAATGGCTTTTCTAATTATATACTGTCTGTCCTGCCACCTTCAAAAATTGATGTACTTGGACCCCAGGTGCTTCTGTCCCTGCACACCCTTTGAAACTGTGCCATTAACTTACATTTTCTCTCCCTAACTCTTCTGCCAAAATGCAGTGGTCCTAGGTCTGACCCTTGGAACATTACTATCTACCATCCTCCATTCTGAAAAACATCCATTTAGCATGACTTGCTGTTTCTCTCTTTAAGCCAATTTTGTTTTCACATATCCAGTTGGACACTGACCCTCCTTTGAGTCTCAGTTTTGTTAACCAGTCTTTGACAAAGTACCATATAAAACACTTTCTTAAAATCCATATAGACTATAGACAACATTCACTGCATTCCCTTCATCAATCTTCTCTATTACTTCGTCAAAAAATTCAATTAGATTAGTCCAGCACGATCTGCCTTTTACAAAGCTGTGCTGGCTCTCCTTAATTAACTCAAACCTCTCCAACTGCCTGACCCTTTTTCTGGTTTATTATTTCCAAAACCTTACCCACCACTGATAAACTGACTGGCTTGTAATTACTAGGAATATCCTTGGACCCTTTCTTGAATAAGGATGTTGCATTTATCACTCTCCAATCGTCTGGTACTGGGGTCTGCAACCTGCAGCTCATTAACATCTCCTTTGCAGCTTCCAACCTTTACCAGTTGGATAATGTTAACAAGAAGCCAAAAAAGTCAGAAAAGTGCTTTTTTTTTATTGTGTGGATAAAATGCTAATCATAATGCACTTTATGCTTTCAAATGATTTTAACAGAACATCAGTGCTCTAAACCTATGTGAATGGTATAGCTACACTATGGTTATAGGTCATGCCTTTGGTTCGAAGAACAGCTTTTATGGTTGTGACCATTGTTTCTAATATGGCTGACATCAATTATTCTGAATGTGCTATTGGAAGCTATTTTTAATCACAAGAATCAATAGCTGAAAAAAATTCTTAATTTTACGTATCTTAAGTTTCAAGTTTGTTTTAAAGATGACTTTACTGACCATTATAATAGTCAAACATGATAATTCAGAGTTGGGTCTCGGAGTCATAGTGTTATACAGCACAGAAACAGGCCCTTCAGCCCATCATGTCTGTGCCAGCCATCAAGCACCTATCTATTCGAATCCCATTTTCCAGCACTTGGCCCATATGCTATAGTGTTTGAAGTGTTCATCTAAATACTACTTCAATGTTGAGGGTTCCTGCCTCTACCACCCCTTCAGATAGTGTTCCAGATTCCAACCTACCTCTGGGTGAAATTTTTTTTTTCCACAAATCCCTTCTAAACTTCCTGCCCCTTACCTTAAATCTATGCCCCCTGGTTATTGATTCCTCCGCTAAGGGAAAAAGTTTCTATTATCCTATCAATGCCCCTCATAATTTCGTATACCTCAATGATGTCCTCCCTCAGCCTTCTCTGTTTTAAGGAAAACAGCCCGAGCCTTTTCAGTTTCTCTTCATAGCTGAAATGCTCCAGCCTAGGCAACATCCTGGTGAAATTCCTCTGCACCCTCTCCAGTGCAATCACATCCTTCCTATAGTGTGGTGACCAGAACTGTACACAGTACTCCAGCTGTTGCCTTACTGGCATTTTTATACAGCTCCATCATAACCTCCCTGCTCTTATATTCTATGTCTTGGCTGATAAAGGCAAGTATCCCATATGCCTTCCTAACCACCTTATCTACCTGTGCTGCTGCCTTCAGTGATTGATGGACAAGTACACCAAGGTCCCTCTGATCCTCTACATTCTAGGGTTCCACCATACATTGAATATTCCCTTGCCTGGTTTGTCCTCCCAAAATGCATCACCTTACACTTCTCAGGATTAAATTCCATTTGCCACTGCTCCACCCATCTTATCAGCCCATCTATATTGTCCTGTAATCTAAGGCTTTCCTCCTCACTACTTACGACACCACCAATTTTCATGTCCTCTGCAAACTTACTGATCATACCTCCTATATTCACTGAATCATTAATGTCTATTAATTTGTTTTTTCTATTGATTCATAAATTCAATGCATGCATTAACATCCTTGCCAAATTCCAGCACTTAGCACTGTCGCTAGAATGCTTGCTACCCACCAAAACCTTAACTGGAAACACTGCCAGCATTGATGAGTTTAGTGACTTACAAGCTTCAATCATCTATGAAGCGGCAGAAGCATAATTTTTGTAAAGACAAAACCTGCAACAAGGTTTGAGACCTACACAGCAGGGATGATGTCATTGATGCAAAAAACAAAACCTACACAATGCACAACATTAAACCCAACAAAGACCTTGCATGACCTGAAAGTAGCCAAGACAACCAGGCAAAGGAGAGGGAGATACTGCGCAAACAAATACAGGATCAGCTGATGTCAAAAAATCCAAACTACATGTGACAAAGAAAATCTATGAGCTATGTACTAAGGGATCACAAGGGTGCTTAGCCCTGCCATCACCAAAGTTGCTCACTGAAGTTGGCAGATGGTGAAGTACACAGTAAACAATGCCCTGCTGGGCTGAACGCTACTGAGTTGGATATCTCCCAGTCTGTGCTTGATGCTTTCCCACAACTTCCTGTCATGATTGAGTTGGATCAAGAACCCTCATCTCTGGAGCATGAAGGCCATAGACTGCTGAGCAAACAGCAAGGCATGCAGCAAGGACAGAATTGCAGCTGAACTGCTCAAGCACAGAAAGACCCATCTATTGCCACTCCTTTTTATGACCACCTTCTCTGCTGGAAAGTAGGTTCTGTTCCACAGGAGATGATGCCAAAATCATCCCACTGTACAAAAGCTACAGCAACAGGAGATTGCAACAACTTTGAGCAGGTGACCAAGCAAGTGGATGAGGGTAAACCAGTGGATGTGGTGTACATGGATTTTAGTAAGGCATTTGATAAGGTCCCCCATGGTAGACTTATGGAGAAAGTCAGGAGGCATGGGATAGTGGGGAATGTGGCCAGTTGGATTAAGAATTGGCTAACTGATAGAAGGCAGAGAGTGGTCTTAGATGGTAAATACTCAGCCTGGAGCCCAGTTACCAGTGGCGTGCCGCAGGGATCAGTTCTGGGTCCTCTCCTGTTTGTGATTTTTATTAACGACTTGGATGAGGAAGTCGAAGGGTGGGTCAGTAAATTTGCAGATGATACAAAGGTTGGTGGAGTTGTGGATACCGAGGAGGGCTATTGTCGTCTGCAAAGGGACTTGGATAGGTTGCAGTGCTGGGCTGAAAAGTGGCAGATGGAGTTTAACCCTGAAAAGTGTGAGGTCGTCCATTTTGGAAGGACAAACACGAATGCAAAATACTGGGTTAACGGTAGGGTTCTTGGGCATGTGGAGGAGCAGAGAGACCTTGGGGTCTATGTGCATAGATCGTTGAAAGTTGCAACTCAAGTGGATAGGGCTGTGAAGAAGGCATATGGGGTGTTAGCGTTCATTAGCAGAGGGATTGAATTTAAGAGCCGTGAGGTGATGATGCAGCTGTACAGGACCTTGGTAAGGCCTCATTTGGAGTACTGTGTGCAGTTCTGGTCGCCTCATTTTAGGAAGGATGTGGAAGCCTTGGAGAGGGTGCAGAGGAGATTTACCAGGATGTTGCCTGGAATGGAGAATAAGTCTTACGAGGAAAGGCTGAACATTCTAGGCCTCTTCTCATTAGAACGGAGAAGGATGAGGGGTGACATGATAGAGGTTTATAAGATGATCAGGGGAATAGATAGGGTAGACAGTCAGAAACTTTTTCCCCGGGTGGAGCAAAGCGTTACAAGGGGTCATAAATTTAAGGTGAAGGGTGGGAGATATAAGGGGGATGTCAGGGGAAGGTTCTTTACCCAGAGAGTGGTCGGGGCATGGAATGCCTTGCCTGGGGAAGTTGTTGAGTCAGAAACTTTAGGGACTTTCAAACGGCTTTTAGATAGGTATATGGATAAAGGAGAATGATGGGGTATAGATTAAATTGTCCTTGACAGAGGACAAAGGATCGGCACAACATCGTGGGCCGAAGGGCCTGTTCTGTGCTGTATTTTTCTATGTTCTATGTTCTAACTACAGGGGCATCTCCCTTCTTTGTCACAGGGAAGGCCTTTGCTAGGGTCATACTTAAAAGACTCCATTTACTTGCAGACTGAGTGTACTTAGAAGCACAGTGTGGTTTGTATGCCAGCAGATCCACTGTGGAAATGATCACCTCTGTATGCCAGCCACAAGAGAAGTGTAGAACTTTTGCAGATCTTGCCTAAGGCATTCAAAACTGACGGAGCAGGGCTGTACAAGATTTGTGGGGAGGGGGGGGGGTGGAAATAGTGGCTGTCCACCAAAGCTCCTCTGTCTCGTCTCATCCACTCCTTCCATGACCACATCCACTGAACTGTACAATTTGGCTACACTTCCGACCATTTCGGAGTGAAGAATGGAGTGAAATGGGGTTGTGTCCAGTCCCAACCCTGTTTGCTTGGCAGCATCTCCATGCTCCTGATCTTTGCCTTCCCTGCTGATATGGAAGGAGTCTACTTGCACACTAGGTCAGATGGCAAGCTCTACAATCTCTCAAGGCTGAAAGCGAAGACAAAACAATCAAATGCTGATCAGAGAACTCTTCTATGCTGACGCTGAGCTAGTTGCTTACATGGAAACTCTGCTACAATTTCTCATGGACTGTCTCCCATGCCAGTAACTTGTTCTTGACTAAGCATCAAGACAACCATGATTATGGGACAAGGTGTTGCATCTCTGCTCCTGATCACACTAAAGACACCACTGGAAGTCATTGGCAAATTTTGCTACCTTGGGTCCACACTGACAGACAATCTGTCCTTTGATGCAGAGCTCAATACACAGTAGAGAAAACAGCTACAACCTTTTTTTCTTTTGGCTAACTAGTAAAACACACAAGGGATAACACCAAGCTGATGGTTTATAGGGCCTGTGTTTTCAGCACCTTGCTGAAACATGGGTGACTTGCATCTACCAGGAAAAGCTCAATTTCCATCTTCACTGTCTGCAGCACATTTTATGATTATATCCTGGCAGGACAAAATCACAAATGTGGCAGTTCTCTCTCAAAGGCAGAGCTTCCGAGTGTTGGCAATAAACAGATTGCTTCAGCGGATCAGACATGTCTGCAGAATGGAAGACGGTTGCATAACCCAATGACCTTCTGTATGGTAAGGTAGCCAGGGCCAGGCGACTAGTGGAGCACCCAAAGCTCTCCAAGTATGCTTGCAAGCATGTCATGAAGGCCCTAAAATGTTAACTGTCACACCTGGGAGTCACTAGCTGCCAAAAGAGAAATTGCGATGCATTCTGTGGACTGATGTGCACTACCATGACCAGTGGCTACAGCAGCTTGGCAACAGGTGCTATCATCAAAAATGACAACTCTGCATCAGCTTGGTAGGTTCATGTGCAGCACTTGTGGTTGAACGTGGCTGTTGAGGATTGGCCTTCACACCCACCAGCAAAGTTTGCACCACACCTAAATGCAGAAATAAAAATAGTGCTGGAAATACTCAGCAGGTCAGGCAGCATCTGTGGAGAGAGAAGCAGAATCAACGTTTCAGTTGTGACCTTTCATCAGAACCTAAAAAATGCATGGTTTGCAGTGTCTTTTTGTTTTTGGTCAATGAAAGGATGCCAACCATGCCTTTTACCAGAGACACTTGGAAAATTGCTAAGTATTTGGTTTTGAAATGTTGAATTTGTCTTGCAGCTCCCAATTTGTATTTTCTCTTCAGGTATAAAAGGTTGTTGACCCTGCTTTGGCACTTTTCCTCTTTTTTTCCCTTCTCCACCTTCCCTGCCCTCCGTGCCCCACCACCCCCCCAGCCATATCTAGGAAAGGATTGGAAGATAATGGGAAGTGTTTTTCTTATCTCCACTCTTCCTTTAGCAACCTGGGATGCAAACCATTTGGAACAGGCAAATTACCTGCTTTTTCAGCAAAGCTAGCCTTCCCAATACTTCCAGCCTACCATCTCTGCTTCCAATATTGTCAGCATCCTGTTTCTTAGTAAACATCAATACAAAATACTCTCGTGTTCTAACTGCTCTGCACCTCAAGTTTATATTACGACCTTTATTTCTAGTAAGTCCCACCCTACTTACAATTCACAGAAGAAAATGTAATTTAACAATGCTGTGTTCCTAAAGCAATTTGCAAGTCATTCTATGGCTCTTCCTGGGTGTTCTGGCACTTTTTTTTAAATAAAAAGTTACTCATCTGTTATAGCTTCCTTTTTTTCTGGAGGATAGGTCTATCTCTGAATGTTCTCTCCACAGATGCTGCCTGATTTGCTGAGTTTTTATTGTTTTGGGATTTTCAAGCATGGAGTATTTTAGTTTTCTTGGATCTTAATGGGACACCCCACAGAACCAAGTTTAGACAAAAGTGAGTTGGTATTGAAGGGCAGATATTTTATAAATATAAGCACATTGTTTTCTCGTGAATTAAACAACCTATGGATTTTAGTGTGGGAGGCTGCATGATGTAGAAGGAAGAACACTTCTTGGTAATGGATAAGCCTATACTTGAGTAGTTTTCTCGACATTCTAAGGTTAATGACAGCAATGGCCATTTCTCTCCCTTTTGCTTTCTGGAATATGGGGTTGCACTGTTAACTTATTGTCCTTCTGAACAGCACTTCCTGCAAAATGAGTCATACTCCCATGTCTACAAATACCTCATTTTATGAGCTAATTGTGTACTTTGTTCTGAGCAGTATTACAAGAACAGAAGTAGACCATATAGCCCATCGAGCCTGCTCTGCCATTCAATACAATCATAGCTGATCTTGGGCTTCAATTCTACTTTGTTGCCTGCTCCCCATATCCCTTGATTCCCTGAAAATAAAAGCAAAATACTGCAGATGCTGTAAATCTGAAATTAAACCAAGAAATGCTGGAGATACTCAGCAGGTCTGGCAGCATCTGTGGAGCGAGAAGCAGAGTTGACATTTCAGGTCAGTGACCCTTCATCAGAACTGGTCGGCACAGACTCAGTGGGCCGAAGGGCCTGTTTCAGTGCTGTATCTCTCTATGACCAAAAATATCTATCAATCCCAGCCTTGGAACATCCACAACCCTCTGGGGTAGAGAATTCCAAAGATTCACAACCCTTTGAGGTGAAGTAATTTCTCCTCATATTAGTCCTAAATGATCAGCCCTTTTTTATCCTGAGACTCTGCCCCATGTTTTAGATTCCTCAACTAGTGGAAACAATCTCAGCTTCTACCCTATCCAGCCCTTTCAGAATCTTGTGTCTCAATTAGGTGGTGTCTCATTCTTAACTCCTGGGATATAGGCCCAATTTACTCAGCCTCTCAGGACAGGCCCCTCATCCCAGGACCAATTTTTAGTAAATCTTTTTGCTGCACTTCCTCCAGTGCAAGTATATCCTTTCTTCAACGTGGAGACCAAAATTGCATATAGTGTTCCAGGTGTGATCTTCATGAAGCCCTGTACAATTTTTTATTTTTTTAGTGATACCTCTTTATTCCTGTATTCTAATCCCCTTGCAATAAAGACCAACATACCATTTGCCTTCCTAATAACATGCAGGTGCAGCAGGCTAACTGTGTTCCGTGTATGAGTACCCCAAGTCTCTCTGAACATCTTGTGTGTGGGGGGAGGGAAACTGAGAGACTGTTAGGGTTGGGATGGAGGCAATGATGGCAGCCGTTGAGGGGATTTTCAGGTTGAATTCGTTTTTTGCGATAAATTGAGCGATGCCATCTTTCACCCTGGCAGCTGCCTGAAAAGTCGTTGAGTGACATTTCAGTGGAAAGGCTGCATTTTCACACTTGCTAGTTACTGTACCACCTAATGGTTGCATTGTCAGCAAACTGCCTTTTTTTTTGTTAGCCCCTAGGTTACTGCCTACTTCTGGTATTCAGCTTGTATCTTCTATTGTGAAAACAGATACAATATTTGTTCAATGCCTCTGCCATTTCCTCATTCCTCATGATGATTTCTCTTGTCTCTGCCTTTAAGGGACCCAATGTCTACTTTAGATACTTTTTTCCCCTTTAATGTACTTATAAAAAGCTCTTGAAATCTGTTTTTTTAAAAAAATATATTGCTGGCTAGTATACACTTTTCCTTTTTTTTTTCATCAGCACTTTGGTGGCCCTTTGGTTTCTAAAACACTCCCAATCCTCAAACTTGCTTTTTCTTTTTTGCAACATTGTAAGTCTCTCCTTTTAGTCTAATACACTCCATTTTAACTTCCTGAGTGAGCCATGGATGAGTCTTTCTTGATTTTTTTTGTTTTTGATCAGAATGTACTTTTGTTAAACCCTTCGAATTGTTTCTTTTAAATGTTTCCCACTGTTCGTTTACTGCCATACCTCCCAGTATATTTACCCAATAAACCTTAGCCGTTTCTCCCCTCATACCTTCATAATTGGCTTTAAGATTCTTGTTTGTGATTGAAATGTCACTTTCAAACTGAACTTGTGGATTATTGGATAAATTCTGTTTATGGGGCTCAAAAGGTGAATTTCTTGCTTTACTGTATTGATGAACTGTAATTGTAGCGAAGTTTTTTTTTAAATTTCTGAAACTTAGTGAATGTTTTATGGGATTCAAAGAGGAATCAATGACCATCATTTTTCTCCTCAAACAACTGCAAAAGAAGTGGCTCACAGATTGCAGGTACTCAAATAACTAATGGGCTTTGTTTTTTTTTGTTCTATTAAAGGGTGTGGATGTGAAAATGCCTGGACGTTTTCAGAGATTCATGGTTCACTTTGCAACTGAAGTTGTGGTCAACTTTATCGGTGCACATTATGAACATGACAAAAGACATCTGTTCCGAGGAATTGAAAATAAGGAAACGTTTTTTCGCCCTGCACTGAGATCTTTAATTGTAAATGGAGAATTTTGTTATAAATTCTTGCTGTGGGAGTACTTTCAGATTAGTCATCAATTATATATTCTATCTGAATAAAAGGCATTTTTTTAATGTCAAATTTTTCATCTCCATGCTTTACTGATCAAATCACAGATTTGAACCTCACCAGAGTGGCTTCATTAATTGCACTGGAGACTTTAATTTTAAACTGGCCTGCAGGGTAATTTTGGAGTGTCCAATTGTTGATAGCTGGGTCTGCAGTTCTGACTGAGTTGTACTAAATACTTTGTGTAATTTTAGCATTTATATTTGTGCAAACAAATATTAATACTAATCAGTTAATTTGGCTCATCTTGTGTTTCCATTATCTATATAACTCATTTGCTACATAGAATTCAGAAGTAGTGTATTGTTTTGTAGAATGAGAAAAGTGGGTGTTTTGATCTTGTCAGAGCCCTACAAAAGATATATTTGGGCTGTTTGAAGTTTGTTCTAAATGGACATAACACCATAAACTCAAATCTGTATAGGATTCTGACAAGGTGTTGGGGTGATAAGTGATCAAGGATTTGTACAGGATATAATGTGGAGCATAAGGCCGAAATGAGTTTAGGATTTGAGTTGTAAAACTGAGGAAGTTGGCCAAGAGCATAAAGGAAAAATTGAGCCTGAAGATGGCAAAAGTGCAACTAAGCATTCTGCAGTCATGGAACTGAGATTGGGGGTAGATCCACTTATAAATGTTCAGAGTTTTGCACAAATTGTGGACAAGACAAGATGGCTTCTGTTTCCACATGTGTATGTTGCCTTAACACCAGACACATGAATGAATTGTTGGTTGTTATTCATTACCATCAGTTACAAGATTCTCATTAAATGGGACATTTTTATATGAAAAATTAATCTGGGCGAATGGATTAAAGTCATTTGTTTTGTTTTTGTAGGTTCACTATATCCTCACTAACATACCTATAGATATTGGAAGTGATGATGCAGAAGGTAACTTCAGTTTTAGTAAGCAATTTAAGTTATAACCTATATACTTTAACAGTCTCCTTTTGTTTACTTCTGTGGTTAAGCTGCCCCAATTTAAAGCATTCTGTAGAGCCATTAGATTTTGAGCTATAATTACTGTTAGAAATTTAAAATGTTTGTTAAAGATGGCTAATATTTGATTTAAGGCAGAAATGGGCCTGAGATTCCTTTTTGTCAGTGTACATAGCCAGGCCACACTGCTTTCTCTGAGCTAGAACAGCTTAATTTCTCTTGTATTAAGTGAATATGCTGAGCAAGAGCTATGATCAGTTAGTTCATTTGGTACAACCTGTTGATTATTTGATATAAAGATATGCTGCACTATATCAGTGGGTCAGTAATATAAATGGTCCCTTATGAAAGTCTACATGTCATCACTCTTGAATTATGGATAGTTGCCTATGTTCCTGGCCAACCATGAAATAGTACAGCTTAGAAAGAGCCCATTAGCCCGTGGAGTATGTGCTAGCTCTTTCAAAAAGAATTCACTTGGTCCCACTTCCCATGCTTTCCTCATTCTTGCAATTGTTCTGTTAAGTTATTGAAAACTCGTTTATAAAAAAAAATCTGCTTTCACCACCCTTTCAGGCAGTGTGCTCCAAATTCTAACCATTCATTTGTATAAATGTTTTTTCCCCTCCTGTCACCTGATTTTTTTTTTTTTTGGAGTGTGGTGGGGGGAGAAATCGTCTTTAAGTTTGTGCCCCCATTTATTGACTCTTCTGCCATTGGAAACAGTATTTCCTTATTTGCTCTATCTTAAAACTGTTCATGATTTTTAAACACCTATCAAATCTCCTTTAAGGAAAATAACCCCACATCTCAAGTCTATCTGGATAACATCATCCTTCATCCATGGAACCATTTTAGCAACACTCTTCTGTACCCTTTCCAAAGCCTTTGTGGGGGGGAGTGGGTGGTGAAAATCTCTTATATAGGCGACAGGGCTCTCTGCCACCAGCTGAAGAGCTGGTGAGAGACCTGTGTCGCCTCTTTGTGAAGACCCTCCATGTAAATCTAACTACATTGTATTGAATGAATAATTTAGTTGCAACTAAATCCTTTTCTTTCTTTCCATCTTTGATATTGTTCCTAATCTTGTAATGAGTTCTTTATGTGCAGCAGAAAAGATGCATGGAGTCCAATCTGAAGATTTTAGTATTATTAACAGCTAAACAAGTATGTACTCTACAGAATAAACCATTTACAGAACCTTCATCTGGGTGTTAGTTGCAGAATGACAAACGTCTAGTCACATGACTATATCCTGGTACTTGGCTTATTAGCATACTGAGATCTTAAATGGACATCACTCTTAAGGCAATCCTACAACAAATCCCAAAATGTATTGGCCTACTTAATGGGGACCAAAACATTTTTTTTTGGCAGAATTTTACACTTTTATAGTCAGTGTAAAATTCCTTCTGCAATTCTTTAACCCTTGGTTTGATTAGTATATAACTTCTTAAAACCTGTTTGTCTTGTATTTGAGCCCTGCCCACAGCTTGGTACCTCTGACAAAACTGGGTATTGTTACAAAATGTTTTCTCTTGTATGTTAGCAGGATCAGGAGTTTACATGAGGGAACAAACCATATTATTCCAAGTCCTTCTACAGAGCAATACATTAGCAGCAATTTTCCAACTCTCTTCCCCCGATCGGAAGAACTTTCCTCCTAGGAATGCATATTGGATAATCTGCAGTCTTGTTTTAAAAATGAATTCATTGTCAGCTGTATCATGTAGTGAAGGTACCCACCAGAGTCTAATTGCTCCTCCATAGAGAGGAAGGGAAACCTGAAGTGAAGGTCATCCCAGCACTAGTAGTAACCAGTTACACAGTAGCATTCAGAAAATTTTGGATATCTGTCACCAGCCTTTTTAACTGGGGAAGGTGCAATAATCAAGGCAAGAAAGTGATAATGTAAATACATTTGAACATTACTGCTCTTAACTAACCATAAGCACTTTATTGAAATAGTTTACTGTATTTTTTTTTTTTTTGCAGCAGCAAAACCCAAAGTTACAAGAAGGGTTCCAGCTCTCCCATACCTACTCATGCAGAAGGCATTTAAATCTGCTTTTCCACTGCACGATCTAAAAGTATGCCAATCTGAAGTAGATTCCAGTCAGTTGTTAACGCAAAACAGTGGTGAGTAAAAGAAAACTTCTGCTGAAATTTGGAGATGGGTAATCTAATTTAACAGGCTTTTACATTTTCTTTTAAAGACTAGAAAATGCTGGAAACCCTCACCAGGTCAGGAACTATAGGCTGAATTTTATTCGGGCGCTGCATGGTGGCGCCCTTTCAACTCAGCCGCAGAGCCCCCGTAATATTGTGTGCGGGGGCTCATTAGAATCACAGCGCTGAGCCGCCCTCCCCATATTACGTGGGGAGAGGTGGGACATTTGAAGCAGTGCAAACATTTTTGACAGTTGTACAGCTACTGCTTTCTGACAGCTGTCAAAGAAATACTTAC
Organism: Heterodontus francisci; assembly: GCF_036365525.1. Taxonomy (NCBI): domain Eukaryota; kingdom Metazoa; phylum Chordata; class Chondrichthyes; order Heterodontiformes; family Heterodontidae; genus Heterodontus; species Heterodontus francisci. Next base: position 48,167,315 of record NC_090376.1, on the reverse strand, counting down.
TGGACTGCTGAAGAGTGGAGCTGCTGTCAATCTGGCTGAAAAGCAGAGTGCTGCAAAAATCCAGCAGGTCAGGCAGCATCTGTGGAGAGAGAAGCAGGGTTAACTTGTCCAAGTTCACAGACTTGAACTTCACTGGGTGAAAAAGTTTTTCCGCATGTTCCCTCTAATCCTTCTACCAATTGCCTTAAATCTGTGCCCCCTAGTAATTGCCTTACCAGAGAGGTCAATCAGGTCTTTCCTGTCTACTCTATCTAGGCCCCTCATAATTTTGTACACCTCTGTTAAGTTTCCCCCCCCCCCCCCCCCCCTTGCCCCCAGCCTCCTTTCTAAGGAAAAGAACCCTAGCCAATCCAATCTTTCCTCATAGCTGCAACTTTCAAACCCTGCCAACATTCTTGTAAATCTCCTCTGTACTCTTTCCAGAGCCATTACGTCCTTCCTGTAATGTGACCAGAACTGTACGCAATGTTCCAATTGTGGCCTAACCAGTGTTTTATACAGTTCCAGTATCACATCCCTGCTTTTGAATTATATACCTTGGCCAATATAGCAAAGCATTCCATATGCCTCCTTCACTGCTCTCTCTACCTGTCCTGCCACCTTCAGGGACCTGTGGGCATGCACTTCTACCCCTCTCAATATCCTCCCATTTATTGTGTATTCCTTCACTTTATTTGCCCTCCCCAAGTGAGAACCTCACTTCTCTGGATTGAATTCAATTTGTCACTTTTCCACCCACTCAACCAAACCATTGATATTTTTCTGGAGTCTGCGGCTATCCTCTTCACTACCAACTACACGACCAATTTTTGTGTCATCAGCAAATTTCTCAGTCATCCCTCAAGATTTAAGTCCAAATCATTAATATATACCACAAACAGCAAGGGGCCCAACACTGAGCACACTGCCTGACCAACTTCAGTGTTGAAAGAACATATTTAGCCAGGTTAATTGGAATCAAAGATTGGCAGACAAAACTAAATAGAACAATGGGCTGCCTTTTAAGAGGCAATATTTCATTTACAGCCAAGGTACATTTTGTGGGGGGGGGGGGTGGTTGCGAGTAACCAGGGAATCCAAAAGTGTTGTACAGGTGTAAAAATTGCAAATAAAGAGTGGGGTTAATTAGGGACCAAAAAGAAAAAAAAGTGGGGAAACTGCTTTCCATTCACAAAAATATCTGTTGACTAATACCCTTTGTTTCCTGTTCCTGAGCCAATTCTGGATCCAACCTGCCACATTCCCCTGTATCCCATCGACTTTCATTTTACTGACCAGTCTATGTGGGACCTTGTCAAATGCCTTTCTAAAATCCAAGTCGACCACATACACTGCACTGCCCTCATCAATCCTCGTTACTTCCTGAAAGAATTCAATTAAGTTAGTAAGACATGACCTTCCCTTAACAAATTCATGCCTACTATCCCTGATTAATCCGTGCCTTTCTAAGTGGCAGTTTATCCCGTCCCTCAGAATAGATTCTAGCAATTTATCCACCACTGAAGTCCGACTTACCGGCCTATAATTATTTGACCTGCTGCTTGCACCCTTTTTAAACAATCGTACAACATTCGCAGACCTCCAATCATCTGGTACCTCGCCTGTATCTAATGAGGATCTGAAGATGATCCTCAGTGCATCTGTTATTTCTTCCCTGGCTTCCTCTAACAACCTGGGATGCAATCCATCCGGCCCTGGCAATTTATCCACTTTCAAGGATGTCAGTCCTTTTGGTACTTCCCCTCATTATGCTTATCGTATCTAATATTTCACACTCTTCTTAACTGCAATGTCTGTCTACATCAGCCCTGTCCTTTGTGAAGACAGACAAAAATCTCATTAAGAACCCTGCCCACATCTGCATCCATGCATAAGTTCCCTTGTACATCTCTGGGCCCTACCCTTTCCTTAGTTATCCTCTTGCTCTTAATGTACTAATAAAACATCTTTAGGGTTTTCCTTGATTTTACCTGCCAATAATTTCTCATGTCCTCTTTGCTTTTCTAATTTCCTTTTTTTACTTCACCCCTGCACATTCTATACTCCCCTAGGCTTTCTAAAGTATTAAAATTTTTGTAATCGTCATAAGCTTTCTTTTTATGCTTTAACTTGCCCTGTAAGCTTCTAGATAACCAGGGGGTTCTAGATTTGGCTGTACCACCCTTTATCTTTGTGGGGACATGCCTACACTGCCTGTAGTATCTCGCTTTTGAATGCCTCCCAATGGTTTGCCACTGATTTTTTTTTTTTTTTTCCCTTCAAGTAGCTGTATCCAGTCCACTCAGTTTCTTTAAAATTTGCCTTCCCCCAATTTACTCCTGTTTTATCTTTGTCCTTTTCCATGATTATGCTAAAACTTTTTTGCTTGCTCTCTAATGCCTTCACATCCTTCCTAAAGTGTGGTGCCCAGAATTGAATACAATACTTCACTTGAGGCTGAACCAGTGTTTTATAAATGTTCATCATTTCCTTGCTCTATGCCCCAATCTATAAAGCCTAGGATCCTGTAAGCTTTATTAACTGCTTTCTCAACCTATTCAGTGATTTGTGCATATGCACCCCCAGATCCCTCTGCTCCTACACCCTATTTTGTTTTATAGAATTGTGCCCTTTTTTATTTTATATTGCCTCCCTTCATTCTTCCTATCAAAATAAATCGCCATGTGTCTGCCATTCTACCAGTCTGTCTATATCCTCTCGGTTTATCACTATCCTCCTCCAGTTTGTTTTTTTTATTCCTTCAATACTTCCAAGTTTTGTCATCTGCAAATTTGAAATTGTGCTCTGTACACCCAAGTCTAGATAAAGAAAAGCAGTGGTCCTAATACTGACCCCTGGGCACCACCTTCAGTCCAAAAAAAAATTGGCATTACTGTTTCCTGTCGCTCAGTCAATTTTTTATCCATGCTGCCAATGTCCCTTTTATTCTGTGGGCTCTAACTTTGACAAGCCTGTTACGTGGCACTTTATCAAACTCATTTTGGGAGTCCATGTACACCACATCAGCCACATTACCCTCACCATCACCTAATCAAAAAACTCCTCAAGCAAATTAGTTTTAACCATGATTTGGCCATAACAAATCCATACTGGCTTTCTTTTAACTAATCCAGATTTTGACAGTTTTGTCCCAAATAGGTTTCTCAAAGCTTTCCCACTATCCAAGTTAAAATGGCCGGGATTCTCCTTTACACTTGCAAATGTTTACACCCTACAAAAAAAAATGCAATTGTCCAGTCTGCTGGCACCACCCATGTATCTAAGAAGGATGGCCAGTGCCTCCAATTTCTACCCTTCCTTCGCTCAGTATCCTCCGACGTATCTCATCTGGTCTAGATGACTTATCAACTTTAAATTACAGCCAGCATATCTAATACCTCCTTTTTATAAATTTTTAGGCCATCCAGGTTCAACTACCTCCCCTTTCACTTCTTCCTTGGTAAAGACCGATGCAGAGTAGTCATTTTAGTACCTTTTTAGCTATGCTACTTATCTTGTGTAAATTCCCCCCCTTTTTTCCTTTTTGGTCCCTAATTAACCCCACTCTTTATTTGCAATTTTTATGCCTGTACAACACTTTTGGATTCCCTTGTTACTCGCAAACCCCCCCCCCCCCCAAAAAAAATGTACCTTGGCTGTAAATGAAATATCTCCTCTTAAAGGTAGCCCATTGTTCCATTTAGTTTTGTCTGCCAATCTTTAATTCCAATTAACCTGGCTAGATCTGTTCTTTCAACACTGAAGTTGTTGTCCTTTTTTTTTTCTCTCTCCTTTTTCCCCCAATTAAATTTTACTCCTAGATTGCTCTTTGTCCTTTTTCTATAACCAACCTAGACCTTGTGATCACTGTCCCCTAAATGTTCCCTGACTGACACAAAAGCAAAATACTGTGGATGCTAGAAATCTGAAGTTTAAAAACAAGATGCTGGAAATACTCAGCAGGTCAGACAGCATCAGGAGCAAGAAATGGTTAATATTCCATTGATCCTTCATCAACAATGTGTTTTAAATAGGTTAAATGGGGGAGGGTGGAAAAATGACAAAAGGGAAGGCCTGTGATAGGATGGAAGACAGGAGATGTTAATGGGGCAGAGCCACAGGGAATAGTAATGGGACAAGTAAAGAAACAAAAGGTGTGCCCAGAGGAGCTATGAGTGGCAGAATAATGAACAGCTGCTATCCAAAAGCAAAAGCAGATCAAGACTGAAACATTCAAGGAAAAAGAAACCATGGTGGAGGGGTGGGAGCAGGGCAGAGAATACAGTCTCAAATTGTTGAACAGTGAGTCCAGAAGGCTGTAAAATGCCCAAAGATGAGGGGCTATTCCTTGAGTTTATTTGGAATGCTACAGTGTCCCAAGGGCCAAGATCTCAAAGCAAAGTGCAGGATTAAAATGGCAGGTCACCAGCAGCTTGGGATCATGCTAGCAGACTAAATGTAGGTGTCCTGCAAAGTGGCCATCCAATCAGCATTTGGTCTTCCCAGTGCAGAGCAGATTGCATTGAGCTGTGAATACAGTATACTAAATTGAGATGCTTACTTTGCTGTTTCAATTGGAAGGAATATCTGGGGCCTTGGCTAATAGAGTAGGTGAAAGGGCAAGTGTTGCAGCTCCTGTGCTTGAATGGGAAGGGGCTGGGTGTTGGTGATTGAGGAGTGGACCAGAGTGTTGCAGAGGGAACAGCCCCTTTTGGAATGCTGAAAGGGGAGGGGAAGATGTGCTTCGTAGCATCACGCTGGAGGTGATGGAAATGGTGGAGGATGATCTGTTGAGGCTGGTGCTGTGAAAGATGAGGACTAGGGAGCCCTAGCATGACTCTGGGAGGGGGAAAGGATGAGAGCAGAAATGTGGGAAATAGGTCGGACATACTAAAGGGCCTTTTCATTTACAGTGGGGTGGTGTCCTCGGTTGAGGAAGAAAGACCTATCGGAAGCACTGGTGTAGAAGAATGCACCATCAGAACAGATGCAATGGAGAAACTGAATAGAATGGAATCCTTGCAGCAAGCAGGGTGTGAAGTGTAGTTGAGGTGCAAATCCACTGACTGCTGCAGCTAACAAATATATGTTCATTTCTCCATTTCTGGGGATAGGCTGAGAATTTGAAGGGAAGAGTTGGAGATGGACCATGTGAAGCTGAGGAGGGTGAAAATTGGAAGCAAAGCTGAAGTTTTCCAGTTCAGAGTGAGGGAGAGAATGTAACAGAAGAAGTGAGGTGCGGAGGGGGTGCTAGAAATGTTCAACATGTATTTCAAAGGCAGGCATAGTTGGGACTCGTGGGTACCCATGGCAGCACCTTATTTGGAGGATGTGAGACATGTTAAAGGAGAAGTTGCTCAATGTGAGCACTGGTTCAGCCCAGCAAAGGAGGAGGGTGGAAGCTGGTTGAACCTCTTCAAAGAAGCAGCAGAGAGCCCTTAGACTGTCCTGGTGGAGGATGGAGGTGTCGAGAGATTGGACATCCTTGATGAAGAGGTGACAGTTAGGGCCAGGAAATTGGAAACTGAGAGCTTTGGAAGAGTCACTGATGTAGGTGGGAAGAGACTGGACAAAAGGAGAAAAAATAGTTGAAGAAATCCGTTTGGTCGGGCTACCAGGAAAGTCCTGTTTGGATCTTGGGAAGGAGGTAGAAGCAGGATGTTCAGGGTTAGGGTCTGAGGTTGGAAGCTGTGGTGCAAAGATCTCGAGGAAATGAAGTCTGACAGTTCTGGGACAAAATGGTTTGATCAGTAATGGAGTCGTGGTCCATGGGGAGGTAAGAGGAAGTATCAGAGTTGGCGTTCAGCCTCTGCTAGGTAGAGGTCAGTTTGCCAGGTAACAGTACCACTCTTGTCAGTGGGTTTGAATTTAATGTTGGGGTTGGATCTGAGATTGGAGTGCTGCAAGTTCAGTAGGAGATGGATGTGAGTGAAGTGAACAGAGAAATTGAGACAGCTGATACCTCACTGGCAGTCCTCAAGGGAGGAGATCATGAGGGGGAGTGGCCCAGGTGGAGGGAGAATACTGGTGAAAGGGTCCAGTGTGCTCTGGGAGGTTCCAGTCCTCCTGAGGTTGGTGTTGGCTGTTGGAGGGGGAAAGAGAAGAGCAAGGGAGGAGTGTCCCCTAAACCTTTTTTTCCTGGTATGTGGATGATTGTATAGATGTCATTTCCTGCTCTCCCTCACAGACACACGTGGTTGACAGGACCTTTGACTTTTTGTCCAGCCCATTTCCCGCACTTCTGCTCTCTCTCCTCTCTTTCCTCCCCACCCTGCTCTCCGAACCACGATAGGGTTCCCCTTGTCTTCACCTTCCACTCCAGCAGCCTCCATATACAATAATTATTTTCTGCCACACCCAGTGTGGTGCCACCACTAAATGGATCTTGCTGTCCCCTTTCGGCATTCTGAAGGGAGTATTTCCTCGACAACACCCTGGTGCACTCCTCAATGACCCACAGCACCTTTCCACTCTCCTCCCCGTCCAAGGCCCCAAACACTTTCCAGATGCAACAGTAATTTGTGTACTTCTCTTAATTTAGTATGCTGTATTTGCTGCTCTATGTTGGAGAGACAAAACAAAGATTGGATGGGTGACCAATTTTGTGGAACACTTCCATTCAGTCTGCAAGCATGATACCAAGCTTCTGGTGGCCTGCCTTTTTAAATTCCCTTGCTCCTTGCTCTCATGCTGACCACTCTGTCCTCTGCCTACTTTAGTGTTCCAATGAAGCTTGGAACAGCACCTCATCTGTTGATTAGGCACTTTACAGCCTTCCGGACTCTACTTGAGTTCAACATTTTCAGACCATAATCTCTGCCACCATCGCCCTGCCCATTTTTGTTTCGTTTTTCTTTGCATTTTTCAGTCTTAATCTTGTTTTCTCTTCTGCTTTCTGATGGCAGCTGTTGATTTTTGTTTTACCATTCACACCTACTCTGGACTCTTTTTTTTTTTTTTCCCCCTTCCCGCCCCCCCCCCCCCCTTATTACTCTGCTTGCCTCTGCCCCACTAATTTTTTTGTTGTTGCCATTTTAATGTTTCTTGTCTTCTCTGCTATCATAGACCTTTCCCCCCCCCCCCCCACCCCCACCCCTACCCAACTACTTAAAACCTACTACATTTCTAACTTCTCTCCATTCTAATGAAGAGTCAGTGACCTGAAACATTAACTCCTGTTTTTCTTTCTCTCCACAGATTCTCTGCTGCTGACCCTTGATCCACTTGACCCACCTCATTCCCCAAAACCCAATCCAGCAATACCTCCCTCCTTTCTCCTTGGGCTGGAAGCATAGTGAATTAAGCGAATTCTCCTGAACGCACTTTAGAAATTCTTTCCCCTCTCTGCCCTTTACACTTGTACTATCTCAGTCTATATTAGTTTTTCTACATCTTTCCCTCTGGTTGGTGGCCTGTAGCATACACTCAGTAGTATAATGGTACTTCTATTGCTTAACTCCGTTTTCTGTCTCCACTGATACTTATTGACCAAAGTGTTTCCAGAGCTTTCTAGATTTATTTCCAAAATATCTCATCCATAGTTTGCTTTTTGATTTCAAATTTTTTTTCTAAAGTTTAATTTGAAATGCCAATTGATTCTTATCTGCAGCCTTCAAGGGCAGTCCATTCCATTTTATTACACTCATTTGTGTGAAGGATTTATGTATTATGCTTTTTGTTCTGGAATTTCATATCAAAATGGAGAAGTGTTTTGCTATCTGACTGACCAACAAATCCCTACATTTAGTCACCACCAGCCAGCCCTGTCTCCCTGTCTTCACCCCCTCCTCCCCACCCCCCCCCACCCCACTCTGATCACGCTAGTGATGGCCAGAATCCTATTCATCCTTTTTCTGTTCCACCCCATGCCCACACTTCTCCATTTAAACTCTATTTCTATCTGCTATTCTTGCATGCAAAAGCTACTACCTCTCACACCTTTTAGTGAATTGAGCTACATCTATTTCTCCAGCTACAAGAAGGCATGCCGTATGAAAATCAGGGCAAGTGGCTTGAGTTGGCACACTTCTGACTGCACATACCACCTTCAGGCTTGTTAGCTAGGCTGCCCAACTGTGAAGCATAGTTTTTTTTAAACCTAATAACTCTTGGTAGTGATCTGAATCTCTTATTGTACTGATGTTGCTGTTGGGCTGCAAATTCGGTTTTGATGCTGTACAACCTTGGGCAAACAATTCCTGGCAGGATTATTGAAGCCATATAGGAAAGGTCATCTTTCACCATAAGCAGTGGTTGTTATCCAGAAGTAACTAATGGAAAAGCCCTTGCCAAAAATGTAAACCAACTTCAATCATTGAAGAGAGATATGAAGTTTAAAAACATTACTGGAAATGGGAGGTCAATGAAAACCATTGTTGCAAATATTTAATACATTTGTAAAGCTTTGACCTCAACAATATGAGCATAAAGTGCAAACACTGGTTTATGCTTGTACTGCTGTGAAAAATCAGGCCAATATTTGAATCCTTTGATTCCAGGTATATAAAAATAAAACCATTCTCTTGTGCACTTATTTTTTGCTTTCCATCCTAATGTTTTTTTCTATTTCTCTTGTCTGGTCCCTATTGGAATGGGGAGGCAAGACCTTTACATCAAAATGGTTTTTGGTTTATAAAACTATATACATAATGTAAAATATTCTGTTAACCTTTGGGTTTAACATGTTTATTAACAGCAGTCTTTTATATTGTGCAGTTTTCATTGCTAATATCAATGCTTTTTTTTCTGGATGTGTCTTGTCTGACTTTCTGCAGGTCGTACTAAACCAGCCAGTCCTCCGGATACATGGTCAGAGCTCAATGACTTGTGGGCAAACACTTACCTAAAGTTCCAGCCTCTCTGGAAAATCCGAAATTATTTTGGTGAAAAAATTGCACTTTATTTTGCTGTGATGGAAACACTTTTAATTACACTCATTATTCCTGTGCTACTTGGTTTGGCTATTTTCATTTATGGCCTTTATTGCAGGTATTGTAATTTTCTCACTTAACTTTTCCAGCAGGATGTGATTTTTGTATGAATTTTGTGAGCTGCTAATGCTTGGGTGGTACAATAGGATGTTAAATTAGTTTTTGTTTCCCAAGGATCACAATTGTGTCTTGTTAAGAATAAATAGAATTTTCTAGCCAAGAACATTTTTACTGTGAGGTGCTTGTGAAGTTTTGTGTTGGCTCCCTAATGGATTATTCTGCAAGGTGGCATGACATGGATTTATAATGGTGTGATCTTGATTGTGTCCTCTGAAGCAGCTGAACTGAGGCTCATTCCCTTCCTTACTTACTGGAAGGGAAAAGCTACTGGAGGCAAGTGAGTTGGTTTATAATTGTATTTTTGACAACAATGGCAAAGGTCTGCCTAAACAGTTCTTTTCTCCTTCCTATAATACAGGCTCAGCCATGCAGGTGATTTGTAGCTGCCTGAAAGTCCATTCCCCTCCAGCAGTGTTGTGCAACCCCACACTTTATATAAAAAAAAATTTAAAAAAATCTCATGGGTAAAGTGACTGGGACAGCTCAGTTGGAGCAAGTGATGCATGGGAGTCGGTCCTGTGCCTCTTTTTGAGGAAGCTACAGTAAATAAAAATTTTCTTCCCCATGTGACCCCCCACCCACCCAAATTAACTGCAAGAAAAAGCATGCAAGTCCCATGGATAACCTATACTTCAATGACGACAACAAATTAGGTAGCGCCTCTTCCAGACTTCATATTTCAACTAGAGCAGAGCTGCTTGGACACTCGAGCAACTATCTATGTGCACGCAGTCTAGAATTGGGGGTCATAGCCTCTGAATAAAGGATCAGCCATCTAGGACTGAGATGATCAGTTTCTTCAAAGGGTTGTAAACCTTTTGGAATTCTCTACCCAGAGAGCTGTGGATGCTTAGTATATTTGAGGCAGAGATTGAAGATTTTTGGATACTAAGGAGATGGAGGAATATGTGGGTAATATGGGGAATGTGTAGCAGCCATGATCTTGTCAGATGGTGGAGCAGGCTTGATGGCCCTATTTCTTGTTACATTAACTGAGTAGCCATGTAACACTATGTAAAACTACATACAAGTTACTGAGGTGTACAAAAACTTACTGAAGTATGTAGACAATTACTTAGACTTATTGGCAAAGAAAGCTTTCTTTTTAAAAAAAAAATTTGGCTGCAGTGTGGGGACAAAGGGTAAAACGTCCCCTTTTTGTTTTTGCCATGATTATTAGAAGAAAACATTAGAGTCCTCCATTTGATGTGTAGAACATAACTTAAAGACAAGACATTGTATTTATCAAAAACAAATTTTGATTCATGAGTTACATGTCCTGAAGGTTCATATGACTTGCCTGTGGAGTTTGCATGGAAATACAATTGCAGATCCAAATTCTCTTATACAGAACTTCAGCATTTTTGCTGAGTAACTTCTGCTTCAGTGATGCTAAAGTTGCTGAATGCTCCATATTGTGGGCTGAACTCTACTCCAGAACCCAGCACTGAGGATCTCTCCACCTCCCCCCCCCCCCCCCCCCCCCCCCCAAAAAAACAGGTGGTGGTCCCACACCACTTAGATTTAACACCGTAAGGAATAAAATTCCAAGGCACCACCAAATCCATTTATATTAAAATAAAATGCTGGGTAAAGTGTAGATTTAAATCTTGAATATAGCTGCTCGAGCTGTCCAGCACAATGCAAACTGTTTATCCTGGTCAGGAAACTGCAGTTTAAACCAGGCAGTATTGAAGTGGATTCTACCTGGCTGGAATCTTCCCAGTTTGGGGTAATGTCTACACTTATGCTGCTATATCTGCTTTCATTTTTTTTTTTTTAAATAGTTGTATTGGATATTCAACTTGTACATTCACTCTATCCGATAACTCCATTTTCTATGAGAAGACATTCTATTAAATCACAAACTGTTTCCTTGTCTGTTCGATGCAAAAGGTTTGGCTCCATGAAAGGAATTTTCAAGTGACAATTAACAGCAAAACCTAGTCATAGGAAGCAAATGGTCACAATAGTATGAGATGTTGTAAACTTGTGTACAAACTTTGTTTTTGCTGGGCTGCAATGGTAGTACCTCTGACTCTAAGATTAACATAATCCAGATTAACACTTCAGTCCAATACTGAGTGCACCATTTTTTCAGATGAGGCATTAAACAAAGGCCTTGTCTGTGCTCTTGTAGATATAAAAGATGCCATGGTCAACATCTACCCTTCAGCTCCCTAAAAAACCAATTATATGGTCCTTCAGTGCTGTTTGTGGGAGCTTGCTGTGTAGAAGTTGGCTGCAATGTTTCTTGACTTGCAACAATGACTACTTCAAAAGTGCATCATTTGGCTTTAAAGTGCTGTGAAATTAATGTACCTTTTTTCTGTTGATCTAATTCTTAACTATTTTTCTCCTTTTTCCAGTATATCCTGTAACAATGCCAGCAATAACCTAGATGATTTTTTGAGTGGGCATAATTATAATGAGCTCTGTTCATCTCCAGACCTCCTCTCTGAAGTGGTAGACAAGGCTGTGGCTAGAATTCGGTATAATCATTTTGAGCATGACTCTTAAATGTATTGTTTTATTTCAGAAATAGATGCTATAATCACTAATCCTTACTATCTATTTAGCTTGAATGATGAAAGGATAATGTACTGCAGGAGTATTTATACAAGTTTGTTACAAGCTGATCAGCTGTAACAGCCTTTTTCATGAGTGCATGCACCATGTAATAAAACAGCAATGTTGAAATTTTTGCTTTATTACATTGACATTTCATGGAATGTGTTCTGAAAAATCTTCTGCAGTTCAAGAAATTGTAATGTTAATTCAGAACCGCACAGAATAATTGAGCAAGTGACATGATCTCTCTGAAGCCTAAAAGGCCCTGCAATTCCTCTATCTACATTCTGGATAAGATGCATATAATGGTATTGAGCAAATCTAATGGGGGAAAACGATGCAAAAATCAATATGCAGTATTCAGGCCAGCTACATATTTGCTTGCAGACTGCTGGGAAGTAATTCTTATCACCCTGGGTCTCTGTGCACATGTGATCTACTTGATGCATTTTAATAGAGTAAGCAATCCACTAAAGATTCACCACCAAAGAAACAACTTTCCCAGGCTGACCTAAAGAAGACTTCACTGCCACTATCTAGTCTCGCATCAATATTACCAAACCTCTCCAATCATCAAACAGACCAATTTTATTAAGAAAATGATTGTACAGGAACAGAAAAGATAACTTCAGTCCACTTAGTTGGGTCCCCAAACCTCAAATGTCATTCATCACTTGCATCTTTCAATCACTCTATTTTTCTGAACATTCCACCCAGCCTTCTTGCTGACATTATCCAATCCCACAATCTTTTCTGGGAAGTCTGTTCTACCCTCTGCATGAAAAGTTTCAATAACTTGTCTGATCATCACCCCTCAGCTGAAGTTTATGCCCTGGTTAGAGTTTATAATAAACTGAACTGTTTTACGTTTAACTATAACCCATATAATTTTTTCCCAGTATAAACACTTCTAAGCTTTTTTTTTAGTCTTTGCTCTTTCCCTGACTTTTTTTGTTGTACTACTTGATACCTTCTCTAACATTTCCCCACTGTAGTACAATAATCAAAAGTGAGAATGTCACAGTCCAGCACACTGATCTCTCCATGCCTCATTGAGACTTTGGCTGGAATTTTACAAACCCCCCACCCCCGCAAAAGAGCAGGAAGTTGGCGGCAGGGGCGTAAAATGGAGCGGGCGGCTTTGGGGGGGCCTTCGTGACCTGCACCTACCTCCACCTCCACTTTACACAGGGTGGCGGCAACAAATGACCTGTCCGCCCCAGGCCAATCAAGGCCCTTAATTGGCCACTTAAGGGACCCTGCTGCTGCCATGGGATTTTCTGTGGCTCGTCGGGTGGCCCAGGCCCGAGAGAAGCCACCTGACAAAAGCAGGCGGCTCTCTGGCCTGGGGGGTGGGGGGCCCCTCATGCTTGGGCACTCTGTGCCTGACAGAGGCCACCCCTGCTGTCCCAACCATGCCAACAAGCCCGTCCCACCCCCCCCACCCCATCGACCACCTTTGGTCAGGCCCTGGTGAGGCAACAAAAGCTTACTTTTGTTCTGGGGTTCCCTGACATCTTCGTCACAAAGCTGGGCTGCAGTCGCCACAGCTCCTGGTGGAACTAAGACTGGTCTTCCTGCCTCAAATTGGTGGACACTCGCCTCAGAACAATTAAAGGCCAGGGCACTGCAAAATGCAGGTTGGATCCCCAGGCCAGGTGGAAGCGGGTGCACCACCAAACTTTCAGTTGGTGGATGGCTCCTGTCCGCTGTGGGGAAAAGTCCCGGACTATGTGTGCATTGTGTTGGTAATGCAGTTAGATATTTGACAAAGCAAGTGATTGATGGGAATGTGAGCCATAATGGCGAACAGTGTTTCTGGACTTTTGGGACCAACTCAATGAAGCAAAATGGCTTTTTAAAGTACTGTAAGATGTATTCCTATTATGGGTAGATAGTGTTATTGCCAGTGGTTTAATACTCATAGCCACATCAAGACACATTGTGGTAAACTTAACCAAGTCTTGTGTTGCTTTATTTCAGAGATGTATGTAGTAACATTGCTGGAAGAAAAATTATAATTGAGAAAGCACTTAATACAACCTGTACTACTAAGAAATGGAAAAATGCAAATTTTCAGTAAGTGTTTGGCTCCTGATTTGAAATTTTTGACTATATGTATCCATATCTGTTTACTTCTGTGATGTGTAATCTATGCCATTATTTTTGCTGATCTTTTTGTGTCTTTTTCCTCATTAGCTTCCTATGTCCACATTTGCAAAGGATTCACTTGCGTAAATGTATCATGCTGATTCTGTAATTGGGTGGCTGAGAGGAATTTGAAAATTGATTTCTCTTGCTATAATGTTAAAATGATGCAACACAGAAGGAGGCCATTTGATCCATCGTACTTGTGCTGTATCTGTTAGTGTTATCCAATTAGTCCCAGTCCCCTGTAAATTTTCCCTTCAAGTATTTGTCCAACTCCATTTTAAAAGCTTCTATTGAATCTGCTTCCACCACCCTTTTCAGGTAATGCATTCTCGATCACAACTCGCTGTGTAGCAGAAATGTTTCCTCGTCTTTTGTCTGGATCTCTTGCCAGCCAGCTTTTTAAATCTGTGCCTTCTGGTTACTGACCCTTCTGCCATTGGGAACAAACACAGGAGACCAACACATGTAGCAATGAGGCTTTTATGTCAGCTGGAGAAGATATGCAGTAAGCCATGGTGGGGTAGCAGGATTCAATGGTATTGAACAGGGAAAAATGGAACGGTAAACATAGGATATCCAAGATGGAGGCATTTGGGATTAGGTGGTCATAACCTGGGGTATGAGCCACGATGGATGACCATTGTAGAGTGCAGGATATAGGAGTGACTAGGGTGCTGCAGAGACTGTATGCAATTGGATGGCCTTTTCTAGGAAGGGAATGGGTTCTGCAATGAGATTACAGTACAATTAACAGTAATTTACAATACAAGGCATAAAGAACCGTTTCACTCAAACAAATTTTGAATGGATAGGGAATTGGGTGTCTGTGCCCTGACCACATTCTCTGATCCACAACTTGAAACCTTCCTTAAAAAGTATATCTCCATTCCAACATTACACCCTAAATTACAGCTATGACACCATGCCATATAATGGAGTTTTGCTCCTGATGATTTTTATCACAAGTCTTGCTCTTTTTTTGCCTATTTTTGTAGTCTTCTGCCATTTCTGTTTTTGAGCCCTACTGTCTTCTGTTTTGTTTCTAAACTTTTATTTTTGGTATTGCTGCCAATGTTTCTGTATTTAAATAAAGCTCTGCTATTTCCTTTAACTCTCTCTTTATTTTCAAACTACAGCTCTGCTCTTTCTCTTTCCCCTACATTTTTTAAGAACCACTTTTTTTAAAATACTGCCACTCCAAGTCTTTAATGTAGCTATCTTTTTCATATTAATCTTTCTCCCACTCTTGCAATCTTTTTACTCCCACTTCTGGTATGTTTCCCAGTGTTTCAGTGGTTTATAATCCTACTCCATTCTTTCAGGGGAAAAAAATCCACCAGCTCATTAAGTCCCACATTCTGCTTTTATATAGATTTGAGTGGATACGGAGTTAAACTTTGCATTCCCTGGTCCGATTGGCCTACCTACTAAACCCTGTTCACCTATAGCCTATTTATTTTTGGCTCCCTCTGTACACAACCAAGATATTTGGGCAACTTTCCACAAACTTTACTTTCTGTCAACTTTTGGTACCAGCAAGATTTATTTACCATTGCAAGTAGTGCAATTGATTCTCAGCTGGCAGCTCTGTCATAATGATGACACTTCTGTACCTGACAACTAATGCAATTCTTGCATAGACAATGGTTAAACTGTTCCAAAACCATGAGAGATGCAAAATCTTTGTAGTTCTCTTCAGAATCATTTTTGAGTTCTTTAACGAAACATTGCATGAGCTGAGCCTTTCGTCACTACTGCGTTTGAAAGTAAGCAGTTTAAACAAGAATTAAAATCTTCTGTGAAGCCTGTTTACTTTGTATGTATCACTGCCCCAAAACATGACCTGATCAAAGGCATTGTTCAAAGTACAAAATGTAACTTGCTCAGGCCTGAAACACTGCATGTTGGAATTTTGACTAGCATGAATTTTATAACCTTGCATACATTAACATTTCAGAAAATTTAAATTCTAATGCAATTAACTGCTGACAGCAATGTGTTCTAACAATTTGCTGTACATGGGAGGTCAGATGGCTTCCTGGAAATTATGGATAGCCCTAGAGGGTATCTTTATTGGTACGAGCAAGGAAAAATAATTGTCTCCACACCAACTACACGAAGTAGTACAAGTGTCATTATTTGATCCCAGGATGGGTTACTGGTCATATATTCAGACCATCACTAAGACTGTCTATTTTTACTCCTGCAACATTGCCTGACTCTGCCCCTGCCTCAGATCATCGGTCACTGAAACCCCCCCATCCATGCCTTTGTAACCTCTAGACATGACTATTCCAGCATGCTCCTGGTGAGTTCTACCACATTCTACACTCAAACTTGAGATCATCTAAAAATCTACTGCTTGTATCCTAATTCACATTAAGTCCTGTTCACTCCTCATCCCTTTGCCAGCTGATCTACATTGGCTCCCACTTAAGCAACACTCATTCCACCCAGTACTTTTTCGCCCTAGTTTAAAAACTTCCTCCTTTTGACTCTACCTTTTAGTCACCTTCGTTTAACTCTTACCTCTTCAAACTTTTTTGACCCCTGCAAATTACTTTGGGATGTTTTAACTGAAAGGTGCTACCTTTGGGTGAAATGGACAATGTGTGACGCCTTTTATTTTTCACTATCTCTTTGATTACATAAACAATAAAAATTGTTTAAAATCTTGTATCAAGCTACAAAGATCTGCTTTTAGCACAGATGTCAAACCTAGACATTGAGGATATCCTATGCAGAGTTTTTTCTTTATTCTTTGTGCATTTTTGTAAGGAAATCATTCCAAATTCATTGGTTTAATAATCCAGAAAGATCACATTCATACTTGGATTTGAAGTTCTTGCCAGGCATAATCAAATAATTCTTGCTCCAGTTTATATTCATGAATGTCATTATTTTCACTCATTATTTTGTTTTTTCCACAGGATCTCTTCAGATGATTTCTTTACTGTAATCCAGTCTTCCTTTGATAATGATGCAACACCATGGTTTGGTCTTGTTATTTGCCTGTGGGGTAAGGAATTTCTAAATGGCAATAATAGAAATTGAAAAAATAATACTTTGAAGTGCTTTTATCAGGTAAACTAAATTTAAGCTGGAGCAATCACTCTGTATCGCTTTAGTTCATAGTCACACTATTGACTTCATGCTAATGAAATAAAGATTTTGGCCTTGTATATCTTAACTTTTCATTGAAGTATTACCAAATTTATATTTAATATTTTAAGATTTGCAATGATTGATCAGTTAGAATTTGGATACAATTCAAAGTTTTAAAATTGCCTGTTGGCATAAGCTTCAGTAGAAACCATTGTAATCCACCTCCAGTGTTTGATTCTGGCCAATAAGTGGTAATTTGATGAAAGCCAATGGGGGTGTGGGACTAGCTAAATTGTTCTTGCAGAGAGTTGACTTGGACTTGATGGGCCTCCTTCTATGCTGTAACCATTCCATGATGCTGTAAATAGAATCGGTTTCCTTTGGTCAGCCAGTTCACCTTGGCTAACTTAAATGAGGCACATGGTATCTTTTTTGTAACCATCCAATATCAGGCCAACCAGTAAAATGCATCGAAGGCTGGAGTTTACCAGTCCTCCATCAGGGGTTGTGGTGGTGGTGGGGGGGCCAGAAAATACCTCTAGGAGAGCCCTGCCATCTTCCTCTATGCCAGGAAGGCCCTGCCCCATATTACCGGTAGCAGCGACACCCTGCTGCTTGATGATGGGAGCAGGATTTAAATACGTTAATTAATGTAGTAATTACCTACCTGCTCCCGTCAGCCATCCCACTGCCATATTCTGGCCGGTTGTCAGGACTCCCATGCCTTTGGAATCTCCAACCAGAGAAACTATGTGAGACACTGATGGGGAAGGAGGTAGGTTTGCAGGGTGAAACCACTTTGGTCTAGGGGGTGGTGGGAAGGGGTAAGGTTCAAAGTGTGTAAACTTTGGGGTGGGGGAAGGTTGGGACGGAAAAGTAAGTTTTATTTTGGGGGGTGGGAGGGGGTTTGAAACTTAAGTTTTTAAAAAATTTTAAATCCACACTCCCTATTACTCTAAAAATGTTTAATGAATTGGAAAGGCTTGAAGCCCTTTAAAAATGGTGCCTGCATGGTGGCAGCTGATGATGTTGCTGGGGATGGAGTATCCACCCCCTCCACGTCAACTGGTTGGGGCGGATCCATCCCGGCCATTTGAGCTGCCATTCTAAATGGCACAGTGGCTCTGTGGTGCACATCTCGTGTGGCGGCGAACTTGAAAAATTCAGCCCCGAATCATAAAATAGTTACAGCACAAACAGGCCATTTGGCCTGTTATTTCCATGCTGACTCTCTGCAATAGTAAGTCACTTTAGTCATGAAGCCCTGCAAATTTTTCTTCAGGTAATTATCTAATTCACTTTTTTTTTTTTTTTTGAAGGCCTCATTTGAATCTGCCTCCACCATGTATTCAGGCAGTGCATTCCCGGTCCTAACCACTCGCTGCGTGAAGTTTTTTTTTTTCTCATGTCGCCATTGCTTCTTTTGCCAACCACCTTTAAATCATTCTACTCTGGTTCACATCCGTTCTGCCAACAGGAACAGTTCTCCCTATCTACTCTTCCCAGACCCCTCTTTTTTTTGAATAAAGTACTTATCGTAGTCTTATCTTGCAGTCTTGTGCAAGTCTTGCCTTTCTATTTGTACTGTTTACATTTTGCACAGATTAACATTATGAAGAGTAGTCATATTTCAATTTTTTATTTACTGGGCACCATGGTAAAATAAAGATTCAAAATTCTGCATTTTTAATTTAAACAAAATACGTTATTCAATAAAATAAAGGTTAGAGTGCTGGTAGTTTCCAAACTAAATCCAGCAGTGTGCACTTGCCCCTCTGATTATATTATTTGCTCTAAGATTTCATTGTTATGAACTGATGACATCTTGTAGCATTTCTTAGCAGACTTCTTCGAAGATGACGTCCCACTGACTTCAGTTAAACTGAGAATTTAAAGCATAATCATCTTTCTGCCTTGTGTATGATTTCTAGTGTTTAATAACTTAAATCACCCTGGTCAGGGTGACCTTTGGACTCTGCTGAGTTAGCCGATCCTTGCAAGAATGCTGGCAGCAGAGAGAAGATGAATAAACTACAAATCTCAAATAAAAAGAGAATATGAAATTCATAGGTCTACTGCATCTGAGAAATGTAGGTTACACCCCAAATATTAGATGCTTCCTCTCGGCAGAGGAAGAGTTTTTTTTTTGGAAAGTTTATGGTCTAGATTTTAAGAGCCTGCCGTCGATCTCCCATGCGGCGGCTCACTTAAATAGCCGGGTGACCTGCACACACCACCCCCCCCACTCGTGAAGGGGGTGGGCTGTCTGTCACCAGTGATTGCATCAGCTGCCTGTGTGCAAGCACTGCTGTCATTTTTTAAAGGGCAGCCAGCCCTGCTGTATTATTTAAATTTTAAGACAATGCCCTCCCCCGCAAGTTATCAAACGTCTAGCGCCCCATTACCACTCCCCAATAACAATTATGTAAATTATTGACCCCACACCCCCCTTGCCAAAACACTTGCCTTTCTATATCTGACCATCCCCACCTCTCCCAACTGCACAATGTTTAAAGTTCACCCCCTTCCCACCAACCCCGACACCCATTATGTTTGTTTGACCCCCTCCCCACACTGAAAATCTTAATTCCTGCACCGCACCCCCCCCCCCCCCCCCCCCCCCCCCCCCACCCGGCCCGGTGTTTCAACGGCTTTCCCCAGACGGGGAGTTGAAGGCGCGGGAGTGCTGCCAGGTCGAAGATTGCGACAGACCTGTCGCGATCTAAGGTAAGTTGATTTAATTTCAATTTGTGCATGTCAGGAACTTAAATATTTAAATCCAGTTTCTGTCACTCAGCGGCAGGGGAGGGGACTGCCACAGAGCCTTGCCATGGGCAGGAGAATCGGCCAGGCCCTTCCAGTGTTGGCATCTGTGATGGACCCCTGCCAGAACCATCTTTCGGCACCCTCCCCGGCCGTGGAGCTCAACATTGTGGGCTCAGTAAAATTCAGTCCATGGGCTGAGTTGGTGGCAAGCTTCCAAAATTGCGGCCTGGCGATTCCCAGCATCACAGCTCATTTTGAATAGCTGGGGCAGGCTGCACCCACCCACCCCATGATCACGTTGAGGGGGTGAGCAGTCTGTCCCCGGCAATGGCATAAGCTGCCTGTGTGCAGGCGCTGACACCATTTTTAAAGGGCTGTTGGCCTACCAGCAGATTTAATACTTAAATAGAGATTTTTATTTTAAAAAAAATTTTGTTCTTTTTAGTTCCTCTCGCCCTGCTAATAACAAGTTAATTATTGGCCCTTCGTGCCACCCCATCCTCCCCAAACCCTCCTAAAAACACTTGCCTTTACCATCTGATCTTTCCCAGCCTGAAACAGCACAAACTTTAAACTATAACCCTTCCCACCATCCCCTACACCCATGACATTTATTTGACCCCATTTCCCCCCCCCACCCCACCCCACCAGTGTCGCGTCTTTCCCCAGACAGGGATCCAAAGGTGCAGGAGTGCCAGCTGCTGGGCCACAGATCGCAGCGGGACATCAAGATTCATGGTAAGTGTATATGTAAATCTCTATTTTATTAATTTGCATATGCTGTGTGTGGTCCCATCACTGAACAGCAGGAGGCTGCCGCAGTGCCTCACTGCCAGCATTGAGGCCCATGGTGGGTCCAGAGCCATCTTCAAGCCTTCCCTGCTGTGGATCCTGATGTTGAGGGCTCCTTAAAATCCAGCCCTATATCTTTTGGGTGAGAACAGGATTGCACTCCATTGTGATGTCCTGCATATCTCCACAAAATCTTCCAGCATTCACTGCTTAGATCCAGAATGTGTACATGGGGAACAATACCCCAGCTTGTTTCCCTGCTTCTAGGAAAATGAGGCAAATGAAGAAAATTTGCAGGGCTCCAGTAGAGGAATGAAGGGGTAGGGAAAACTCCATGTGATTGTCAACTTGGGCAAACAATTCAAGCAAGTTACACTTAATAAAAAAAAAACTAATGTCTAGTGATTTCATCTATAATTTGAATTTTAAAATAACAAACTGCATTGAAGATTAAGAAAATATAGTTTTGATTCTTGGCCATGGTGCTCCTGTTGTGATCATTTGGGAACAGTACAAGTCTTGGGTCAAACTGACTGAATAAAAATATGCATTGCTTTCAGGAACAATTTTTCTGGAAATGTGGAAAAGGGTTAATGCAAAACTAGTGTACGAATGGGATGTTGACAACTATGAAAACAATGAGCCAGTCAGACCTGAGTTTTATGGAACAACTGTCAGAAAGGTACATGTTTTTCTGCTACTTGTAAATTCTTAATCTGTTTAATTGTTATGCAACTACTTCAATATATAAGGTTGTTTACTCAGTAAATTCTGTGATTGACTTTCAACAAAGTGGGGGAAAAACATAACTTCATGACAGATTTGGATTTTATTTGTCATTTAATATAAATCGGCAATTGTTTGGGTGTCACTACACAGGTTCATTCAGTTAGAGGATAGATCGAACATACTATTTATGATTCACAGGCCTCTATCTATAGCACAAGAGCCTTTTTTTAATCATCAAACCTTTCCAACCCTGATGGAGATTGTACTGATATTGCATTATGAATGATCTCAGAAGGTAGCAATTTAAACTTTCGTGGTGCATACATTTTTCTTGTCAGTAGTTGTCAAAACAGCAGAAACTCATTCATTGAAACTATACTGCTGATGCTTTGTGTATAGTTCCCTACTCAGTGCAGTATGCAATAGCAAAATTTCCCATAAATGGAAGCTGTCCTTACCTGTACACCCATAAAAATTGGGGATATCCTTTGGTCTACATCAGTCCTGAATTCCACAGCCTACAATATAGAGGGAACCTGTAAACACAGAATGCATATGCTGAAGGTAAGCATGTAGGTGCAACAGGTGGTAAAAAAGGCAAATGGTATGTTGGCCTTCATAGCAAGAGGATTCAAGTGCAGGAGCAGAGATGTCTTGCTGCAATTATACAGGGCCTTGGTGAGGCCACACATGGAATATTGTGTGCAGTTTTGGTCTCCTTATCTGAGGAAGGATGCTCTTGCTACAGAGGGAGTGCAGTGAAGGTTTACCAGACTGATTCCTGGGATGATGGGACAGATGTATGAGGAGAGATTGAGCCGGTAGGATTATATTCGCATGGAGTTCAGAAGAGTGAAGTTGGGGAGGGGGGGGAAATCTCCCAGAAACCTATGAACTTCTAACAGAACTTGACAGGGTAGATGCAGGAAGGATGTTCCTGATGGGGGGAGTCCAGAACCAGAGGTCATAGTCTAAGGATATGGGGTAAACCTTTCAGGACTGAAATGAGGAGAAATTTCTTCACCCAGAGAGTGGTGAGCCTGTGGAATTCGCGACCACAAAAAGCGGTTGAGGCTGAAACATTGTATGTTTTCAAGAAGGAGTCAAATGTAACTCATGGGGTGAAAGGGATCAAAGGGTATGGGGAGAAAGTGGTAACTAATTACTGAGTTGGATGATCAGCCATGATCATAATGAATGGCAGAGCAGGCTCGAAGGGCCGAATGGCCTACTCCTGCTCCTATTTTCTATGTTTCTATGTTTAACAAGGTAAACTTCGTCAAGGATATGACTTGAAACCATAGTCCATTTAATCTGAAGTCCACAAATGGAACCTGGTCCAATTGTAACCAGCATTTAAATTCAACTGGGCATAGATTTAGAATACTGAAACTAAGGCAATTTTGGGATTGATCTAGTGGTGCACTAATTGTCTGATAGAGCAAAAGTGTGCAGAATGCAATGTGAGGCTTCAAATGGAGCTATCTGTGTAAGCAGTAAAATGTCACTGATCTCCTGCAGTGCTGCAATATAATTGGAATTGAGACTATGATGAAAATGGTCCTGTTAATGTTGGTCCGAACAGGTTCACGTGTTTGATTATAGAGTTCTCAAAGCTGTCTTCTATGTCAAGCAGCAGTCTGGCTATTACACCGCAGGTGGGCAGATGAAGCATTATAAAGATGAACTGAAGGCCACTTCGAAATTTTGTAATGTTAACCCCAATACCTTTTGGAAAGCATGGTCATCAATGGACCACGATGGTGGCACACCTGCGAAGTATGTTTGAATGAATTTTCAGGTTACAAAATCTGGCTGGCAAACAAGGCAACTCCATCTGTTGGCTGCATCTAGCTTTAAATGGAATATGTATGTGCATCCAGGATGTGGCTTTTCTCAATTAGCTGAGACTCCATCAGGTCAGTAAAAGGAAATTCAGCATATCTTCAGGTATATCTGTTGAAGGTATGCAAGTCCTCCACAGAGCCCAAAGAATCCAGCACAAAGCTTTGCATGAACAATTGCTGGATTTAATGGAAGTGACACTTTATTGTTTACTGAGTCAGATATTATTCATTGATGCTTTAAAAAATAAGAATAAATAAATCTTTTTTCAGCTTTACATGTTGCTACTAAAGATGTTAAATATGTTTGAACATGCGACAGTGAGTACAAAGCCATTTTAGCACTCTCATCTCAGTTGTGTAGACAAGATAGATTTATTATCTATAATTCTCATTCTGATTCTTTAAATTGAAGGTCCTTTCCACAGCAACACTGGCTTTGGTTGCAAAGTCGCAACTATTTGGCCCTTCTCCCCCCACCTGCCCTTCATTTCTGCTATAGGTAGGACAATCTCCAGGTCAGCTGTGTTTCCTGAAAGAAAGCCATCATTGTGCATCTGCAGTTCAAATTCTGAAAAAGTAGCCATTACCTTGGGGGTGTTTTAAAATTGTGGGGGACCTTCTGCTTAAAGAATACGCAAGCTCTGCTTGTAATAGCTTTTCCTGAGATCTTCAGTCAAAACATTGGCAATCAATACCCAAGTAATATTACAATGCATGAGGCATGGTGTAGTGCATGTTGTTGAGACCCATTCGTAAACAGTGGTAGATAACACAATTACATCCACATTAACCTGATCTTTTCTAGAATCATCTAAGCAACAATGATTTGATTTTTTAAAAATGTGATGAGATGACCAAGTGTTACCAAATAAATTTGTTAAATGGGCAATGGAAACTGGATTAATTCCTCTTCAAAGAGGAATGAGGCAACATTGAAGATGGATGATGGTGAAACCATGATGTTTGCATGGAATAATTTAAGAATATGTTTTGGAAACTTGGGAAAGAATTGCTCGGTTTCTTCTAACCCAATATTGTGTTGGCATCTCCACCTGGAGATCTATTGCTCTACTCGCAACTTTTGAATAATGGGCTACTCAGTGGAGTTTGGTGGTGGATACTGCCAAATGCAAGATTATAACTTTATACAGTTTGGGAGGATTTCTAAAATATTGATGCAATCTGTTCCAACTGTTGACTGACTGACTACCTGTGGGCTGGTTGTATTGATGTCAACTTCAGCCTGCATTTGGTCTTCTGGAACTGTTGAGGAATAAAGGACACTTGTTGGTCTTTCTCACTTTTCTTTGATCGATAACAAACAGTTGTCTCTGTTCAGTACTCCTTCATTTTACACTAGTGGTTACTTTTTTCTGAGATAAAGGAACAAGCTGTGAGATGGATTTATGGCAAAAGCCAAAAATGGTTGCAAAGGCTCTGGCCTATAGCAACCTGTTGGAAGTCAACACATCTCTACCCTTGCACAAAAACCTGGATTAAATATTTGAACAATGAGCATGCATGCAATTGGATTTGGAAAGTTAAAAATGAAAAGGTGCTGTCCCTTTTTTATATGGATCCTTCTACTACATAGAAAGTAAAGGTCCATCATGCACCCAAGATGTAGCCAAGGCTATAAATAGTTGAGTGTATTGAGCTTTGATTTTTGAAGGGAAGGGTATGTTCATTTTAGTACCAGTGATCGTTGCATATGCTTGCCTGCCAGGTTCAGTGGTGAATGCTTTTATGGTTGGCATCTAAAGATGATGGACACACAGCAAACAATCCATTTAAGTGGTGTGTTTTCTCATGGTGCACCTTTTAGCTGTGAAGGCCTGAGAGGCAGGTTCTGCTACAAGTGCTGCATGTGAAGCTGCCAAGTGACGCTGTGAGTTGGTTTTGACATTGGCGCCTGTTGCCAAGCTGCTGTAGCAACTGGTCATCGTGGCAGTGCATACCAGTCCACAGGATGTCTCGCCATTTCCCTCTTTCGCCAGCAAGTGACTCCCAAGTGCAATAGTCGACATTTGGGGCCTTCATGTCACGCTTGCAAGTGTCCTTGAAGCAGAACTTTGGACGCCCCACTGGTCGTCTGGCCCCATGCTATCTCACCATACAGAAGGTCCTTGGGTATGCGACAGTCTTCCATCTTGCGGATGTCTCCAATCCACCGAGGCCACCTCTGTTTGATTAGAACCAACACACTTGGGAGCTCTGCCTTTTGAGAGGACTGCCGCATTTGTGATTTTTGTCCTGTCAGGATATGCCCATAATGTGCTGCAGAAAGTGAAGATGGAAATTGAGCTCTGCTGGTAGCTATAAGTCACTTTGTTTTAGCCATACAGCAAGGTGCTGCAAACACAGGCCTTCTAAATCATCAGCTTGGTCCTAAGGGTCAGCTTGGTTATCCCATGCACATTTCACAAGTTGGCCAAAGGTTGTATCCGCTTTCCCTATACGCGCATCGAGGGACAATGTCTATCTGTCTGTCACCATGGACTCAAGGTGGCATAATTTGCTAACCACTTCCAGTGGGGGTGTGTTTAGCGTGATCGGGGACAGATGCAACACCTTGTCCCATGATTATGGTTTTCTTGACACTTGTATTCAAGGAGAACAAGTTACTGGCACTGGAGAGACAGTCCATAAGTCTTTGTAGTTGAATTTCTGTGAGCGATGAACACAGCATCAGTGTGGAGGAGTTCTCTGATCAGGACGTGATGTACTTTATTTTTGTCTTTGCTTTCAGCCTTGATCGATTGTAGAACTTGCTGTCTCTACTAGTGTGCAAGTAGACTCCTTCCATATCTGATCAAAAGTAGAAACTTTTTAACACCCTTTCCAATTTGGGATTTCATTCTGGAATACAATATCCCAAGGTGAATTATAACTGCCTTACTTTAGTTATTATTGATCAGTGCTGAGCACTCCTGACCTTGGGAATAAGGGAAATGCCATCTAATGGTGAATGTAGGGGGAGTAAAGTGATCGCTCAGACAGCCTGACCTGAAGAGAACCGAGGCTGAACCATTTCTCAATTGTCACTATATAAACCGAAGAAACAGGTGATACAAAAGCAAAACACTATGGCTGCTGAAAATCTGAAATAAAAACACAAAATGCTGGCAATTCTAATTCTGGCCTCTTGTGCATCCTTGATTTTTACTCGCTGCACTATTGGTGGCCGTGCCTTCAGTTTCTTGGGTCGCAAGCTCTGGAATACCCTCCCTATACCTCTCCACCTTGCTTTCCTCCTTTTTAGGATGCTCCTTTAAAATTTACCTTTTTGACCAAGCTTTTGATCAGCTGACTTAATATCTCCTTATGTGGCTCAGTGTCATACTTTTTGATAATGCTCCTGTGAAGCACCCTGGGACATTTTATTACAGTAAGGTGCTATAAAAATGAGTTGAACTCCAAGTGTGGCAGAATCTGGAGAGAGAAACTAAGTTAATGTCTCAGGTCCATAACATTTCACCAGAACTGGAAGAAATACAATATTTGGGATTATAGTGTTATGGACAGGTGGTAAGGGTGTGGGTGGTTCCCACTGTTCACTTCCCACCTGACAATTGTTAAAATGATGCTATAGCCCCTGAGAGTCTTCAGGGACAAAAAAAACCTACAGGTTTTCTTGTAGGTTTAAAAAAAAAAGTGTTTAACAAATCCCGAGATGATCGCAGCCTTACTCATTTGTCCACGTACTTTTTTTATTCATTCATAGGATGTGGGTGCTGCTAGCTAGGCCAGCATTTATTGCCCATTCCTAGTTGCTCTTGAAGGTGGTGGTGAGCTGCCTTGAACCACTGCAGCCCTTAAGGTGTAGGTACACCAGTGCTGTTACAAAGAGTTCCAGAATTTTGACCCAGTAACTGAAAGAACGGTGATATGGTTCCAAGTCAGGATGGTGTGTCGCTTGGAGGGGAACTTTCGAGTGCTGGTGTTCCCATGCATCTGCTGCCCTTGTCCCTCTAGGTTGTAGAGGTTGTGGGTTTGGAAGGTACTGTCAAAGGAGCCTTGGTGAGTTGCTGCAGTGCATCTTGTAGATGGCACACTGCCACTGTGCACCAATGGTGGAGCAAGTGAATGGTGAAGGAGGTGAATGGGGAGGGGGCGGCAATCAAATGGGCTGCTTTGTCCTCGATGGTTTCAAGTTGCTTCTCCATCCAGACAAGTGGAGAGTATTCCATCACACTCCCGACTTGTGCCTTGTATATGGTGGACAGGCATTGGGGAGTTTACAAGAATTGATGGAGAGAAAAAAGTAAGCTAGTTTAAAGTCCCAAGTGAGGTAAGTTTCAGAAGATTATGGAGTCTTCTCAGGAGGCTACCACCAGTCTGGGTGCCATTCCTCATCGCTGAGTACTGTTTTTGTCTAAAAGGCTGCTAGTAACAACAAATTGTAAAGTATCTACAACAACTGCTTGTATTTACTATGATCAAGCTATTCTTTGCTACCATTATGGAGTCCACTATTTATGCATATGAAGATTCCCTCAAGATGTTGAAGTGCTTCACTGCCTGATGCATACCCTGGTGATGCAATTATTTGTCCTGATTTGAAGACTCTGCATATTCTGGTTGGGAGCCAGCAAATGTTTTCAAAAAATTCTTTCACAGGTTGTGGGCGTCACTGGCTCGGCCAACATTTATTGCCTGTCCCTAATTGCTCTTAAAGCCAAACTGGTAGTATTAATTTTTCTGTGCTCATGTGCAGATATCTAATGGATATTTGTGAAGATGATATTCAGGTTGTGTTTTTGTGGTACCGATGTTGCTGGAAATGATTTTTGACATGCTGTGGCAAAGTTAAGTGTGCGTGTGATGAGAATATGAATGACACCATGGGGAAATATTTGAGTTTATACACTTTTTTTTTCTGCCTTTTTTCCTTTTGGCTTGTGGTCATCTTGTGCCACTAACAATTTATCTGTTGAGGTAACAGTTTGTGCTTTTACAATCTCCCGTTGAGCCTCTTGCTTCAGTTTTTGGGATCCTTTTTTATTTAATTACTGCCTCCTGCCAAAAGCATTCAACTTCCTCTTTGAACCTTTTTTTCCATTGTTAATGGGATGTGGATATCAATGATCAGGCCAGCATTTATTGCCTTTGCGAAGGTGGTGGTGGTGAGCCTCCTTCTCAAACCACTGCAGTCCATGTGTTGTAGGTATACCCACTGTGCTGTTGGGGAGAGTTCCAGAATTTTGATCCAGTGACTGTGAAGGAATGGCTATATATACTTCCAAGTCAGGGTAATGTGTAACCTGGGAGGGGAACCCACAGGTGGTGGTGGTCCCATTGTTACAACCAAATGCTCAAGTCAAAGCCCCCAATCAAATTATCTAATTATGATTTGTGGTGGGAGAAACACACTGATTCAATCGCCAAATTGTACCATCTATTAACCCCTGAATTAGGGGGAACCAAACTAGGTGTCTTTAAATCAACAAATTAACTGTTTAATTAGAAAAACTGAAATTCTTAAATACTACTAAGATATAAACCACATTTAAAATAGAAAAAGTTAAGAGTCCGTGCAGATTTACACTCCTGCTGGATATGGAACAGTTCAAGGTTGCTTGAAGTCCTCCGAGCCATCCAATTTGTGGGGGGTGGGGAAGGTTCTTCAACAGTAGAACAGTCCGCAGTCTAATCTAGAAGTCAAAGTTGTTGCTTTTCTTCTCCAGCGATGAGTTTCAACAATTAACAACTTGCAAACACTTTTTAATCAATTTGGCTTTAGAATTTTTGAGGGATAAAAGATTGTCAGTCTAACTTCCCTTCCTTCAGTTTAACTTATCAGAGATCTGCTTCGGCTTGACTTTAGAATTTTGAAAATAAATAGACTAAATTCTCCAGTTTAAATGGTCTGAGTGCTCCTTTTCAGGTGCTAATGCACAGCTGTCTGTGTCCTTGTTAGAACAGGCTTTTTGCCCCCACTATAAGCCAGTTCAAAATTAAATTGTAACAAATGTATCTCTGCTCAGTCTGAGTGATTGTATCCAAGGCAACCAGGATGCACCCTTTTGAAGCTGGTTGGTTCCCTCTCTGTATGGTTGTCCAACGGCAACCAAAATGTACCTTCTCGGTAACTCTTGAGGCCTGCGTGTTCTTAAAGCAGTACTGATCCTTTTGCTGTCTTAAAGACACACCACATTTTTCCTGGAGAGGAAGAAAAAGACAGGATCATGACACCATGTGTCTGCTACCCTTCTAGATGGTAGAAGTCAAGGGTTTGGCAGGTGCTGTTGAAGGACTCTCCAGTCACTTGGGGAGTTACTGACTTAAACTATTGAAGGTTCTAATTTCTGGCTTGTTGCAAAACTTGTGTTTTCATTTGAATTTTCCAGTGCCCTAATAACAAACAATTTTATATTGTGGGATAGATTATTGTTTTTGCCCCTCATTCACTCCAAAACAGTCTAAACCCCACCAACATACCTTTTTTTAGGATATAAAAGCACGTGGAAAGTTTTTGACAGGTCAAAACTAGAAGCTACCTCCATGGCCTAATCTATCGTGGACTCTGTCCCGTCTATTTGATCTCTTGAGATTAAGTACTGCAGATTTTCTCCACCTATGCCACCCCAACCTTCTTACAATCCAAAGCATTTGTCTACCCATCTGCACTAGTCCACCCCAACTTTATAGCTTTATAGTTGACAACTACTTGGTCACAGCAGCACACAAATCATTGTTCCTTTTGTGTTCCTGATTTAACTTCTTTATATAAAACTTTTTCCCATTGGCTTCAATTAACCAGTTGTTAAAAATTAATTGCATTTATTAGGACTCTGTTGCACATGCTTATTCAACAGAGTGGATAGATTTTGTAGTTGCTTGAGGTGTATTAGTTTTTACTCTAGTGCATGTTCATAGTCTGTGTTTAAATAATGCTTTTATCTATATTGCCTATACTATCTTGCTTTCCTGCATGCTACCTGGATAATAGCTTTTGGAGGCTACCTTGGCCAAATCTGACTTGTGATTTCTAATTATCTTCTGTGTATCGGATAGGGTCAGTGAAGAAAATCGCAAAGTAGCGGTTAGATATTTTGAAATATTGTTCTAAATGCTAATCGCATGAGAAATTTTACACTGGATCTAATCATTTCTGATGTAGATGATTTTCTCTGCCTTGCTGAAATTTAGGATTCTATGGATATTGATATGCCCGCCCTTTCAGCATTCTCTTTATGAAGAGCTGTTTTGAGTAAATCTGTTTTTAAAATTTATTGTTGGCTGGTTTTGAAAAAGATTGTTAAATTTAGAATTTTAATGAATTTAAAAAAAAATTAAACCTGTCTCCAACCTGAATTTACATGTGTGTGAGCGCCCCAAGGCCTTTATGTATCTAGGTCTGATATGTTCCATAATTTAAGCTTTTGGTTATTTTGTGAATAAAATATTCTACCTCCTATATAGAAAAGAACACTATTCAGCTGCTGGTGTAAAATGAGCATCTATGACTACTAAATATTCACTTATTTTGTAGGACCCAGTTACAGGTGAAATAGAACCTTACTACCCAGGTACTCTGCGACGTACAAAAATGCTACTTTCATTTTTAGTGGGGATTCTGATGGTAAGTATCATGTCCTTTCACTATCTTTTTCTCATCCTGCTTTACAGAACAAGTTTCTGTTATCCCAACTCTGCCATTTTGTTTCCCCCTTTAGCTACCTAGCTGATCAGCCCTATGGCCACTTCCAGAATTATCATTGTTCTGATTCCCGGTAGTAGAGAATCTGGTACACAAAACACATCATTGTCTAATCTGACCATTTTTATCCTAAATATAGCCAATATAGATATGTTTTATTTACCCCAAGAGCTCCTTGCAGGTCACACCAGAGCTGCACTCAATTATCATGGAAATGGTGTACAGTGCCTATTACTCATGATTTGAAGTTTCGATTGAGCCTTCTGTGCTATTAATTACTTTGAATTATATTATAGAACAAATCTCATTATATTTGCCAAAAATGAATGAATATTTGATGGCATTAGAGCTACCAGGAGACATGTGCATTTCAAAACTGTTGGTATTTGTGAAAGCTGGTAAAATTGTCTGTAAACTAATTACAACTCATGAGCTGATGGTGCCCATCTTAAGTGATCTCTCGCTTAATTGCATGCTTCTAGGTTTTTGTCCCAGTGGGTTCATGAGGTAGAAGGCTGTTGTGGCTCATAATTGTTCTTGATCAGCAACCTCTAGGAACTTGGGTCTGGGACTGCATTGACTCTACCATTACCAGTTCAGTATGACCCAGCTGCCTTTCTAGAACTAAGTCAGTTGAGGGATTCATAAAGGTGCAGCATGCTCTCATGCCAAGAAGGCAATATATTCCACACCCATTGCATGACTCCCTCTCAGACTATAGCTTAGCACTTCCACTGATCTGTAGGAGAGCACACTTTAGGAGATTGGTGCTCGAACTGAGGTCCTTTTATCTATTTGGTCTTTCCACCTGTGCATCCCTGAGGTATACTACTAGTGCCACCACTGAATCCAAAGAAGGAGTGTGCTGCAATTTCCATTGAGGTGGCCACATGCTCCACAGTTGACTGCAGAGTATCAATGGAAATGAATGAGATTACCTAACTACTTTTATTCTAGATGCCTAATCACTGCTTTGTATTAACGCAGGTCTGCTGGGTATTTGCCAGTCTCATTGCGGTGGTTATTTACAAAACCTGGGCAAGGCTTAGAATAACTACTTCTAACTCAGTTGAGAGCTTTTTATTGACCACAGTTGCTGCTGCACTCCTCAATGTAGTGTCTATTATAATCCTAGGAAAGGTAAGTGCCTCTTATATATGTGATTATTCCTGGTTTAGATCAAAATCTGCCTTTTGACCACTTCTAATTCATTTTTGTTAATTTGTGTCACTAGCTAGGGAAGCATTTATTGTCCTTTGCTAATTTGTCCTTTAATTGGCTTGCAAGGCCATTTCAGAGGGCATTTAAGAGTCAACCACATTGCTGTGGGACTGGAGTCACATGTAGGCCAGACCAGGTATATGGCAGATTTCCTTCCCTAAAGGACATTAGTGAACTGATGATTTTTTTCAACAATCATGAGCTAATATAAAACCTCAAAGCATTGTATGGTAACAATCTAACAGAACTGTGCTGTTATCATTGGACAATACTCTGAAAGCTTAACTCATGGTGAATATTTAGCTCTTGCACTTGTAGTTCAAGCTATCGTGTAGAAACCTAGAAACATAAGTATGTTTGTCACTTTTTATATGTTGCAAGGCCAAAATCTCATTTTATTCCCTTGTCCGAAATGGTGAGTGTTGCTATGGATGATTGGAGTTGGATAAAGCTAAGTTTTCCTGAAGTCCTATTTTAATGTAATCAGAAATTGCACAAATTTAGTTTATTGGAACAAATTTATCTTGAACATAAACTGAGTCATACTGTCATGGCTAATAGTTTGATACTTTGACATGAGACCATGTACTTCAACAAAACCACCATTTCCAGGAATGGAAACAGTTTTTTTTTCTCAAGAAATGCCTAAAATACTTCATCTGGATTTAACTAAAACTGACACGGACATGGCTAGTCAGAAATAAAATTTCCAAATGCTTATCTAGAAGTAGTGAGATGTGGTTAGACCACTGGCAAGCAAGAACTTGGTTTAAAGTGTGTCTACTTCAACGCCAGGAGCATCCGGAATAAGGTGGGTGAGCTTGCAGCATGGGTTGGTACCTGGGATCTCGATGTAGTGGCCATTTCAGAGACATGGGTAGAGCAGGGGCAGGAATGGATGTTGCAGGTTCTGGGATTTAGATGTTTCAGTAAGAACAGAGAAGATGGTAAAAGAGGGTGGGGTGTGGCATTGTTAATCAAGGAGAGTATTACAGCGGCAGAAAGGACGTTTGAGGACTCGTCTACTGAGGTAGTATGGGCCGAGGTTAGAAACAGGAGAGGAGAGGTCACCCTTTGGGAGTCTTCTATAGACCTCCGAATAGTTCCAGAGATGTAGAGGAAAGGATAGCGAAGATGATTCTCGACAGGAGTGAGAGTAACAGGGTAGTGGTTATGGGGGACTTTAACTTTCCAAATATTGACTGGAAATACTATAGTTCGAGTACTTTAGATGGGTCAGTTTTTGTCCAGTGTGTGCAGGAGGGTTTTCTGACAGTATGTAGACAGGCCAACCAGGGGCGATGCCACATTGGATTTGGTACTGGGTAATGAACCCGGCCAGGTGTTCGATTTAGATGTAGGTGAGCACTTTGGCGATAGTGATCACAATTCGGTTAGGTTTACCTTAGCGATGGGCAGGGACAGGTATATAACGCAGGGCAAGAATTATAGCTGGGGGAAAGGAAATTATGATGCGATTAGGCAAGATTTGGGATGTGTAGGATGGGGAAGGAAACTGCAGGGGATGGGCACAATCGAAATGTGGAGCTTATTCAAGGAGCAGCTACTGCATGTCCTTGATAAGTATGTACCTGTCAGGCAGGGAGGAAGTTGTCGAGCGAGGGAGCCGTGGTTTACTAAAGAAGTTGAAGCGCTGGTCAAGAGGAAGAAGAAGGCTTATGTTAGGATGAGACGTGAAGGCTCAGTTAGGGCGCTTGAGAGTTACAAGCTAGCCAGGAAGGATCTAAAGGGAGAGCTAAGAAGAGCAAGGAGAGGACACGAGAAGTCATTGGCGGATAGGATCAAGGAAAACCCTAAGGCTTTCTATAGGTATATCAGGAATAAACGAATGATAAGAGTTAGAACAGGGCCAATCAAGGATAGTAGTGGGAAGTTGTGTGTGGAATCAGAGGAGATAGGGGAAGCGTTAAATGAATATTTTTCGTCAGTATTTACAGTAGAGAAAGAAAATGTTGTAGGAGAATACTGAGATTCAGACTACTAGGCTAGATGGGATTGAGGTTCACAAGGAGGAGTAGTTAGTAATTTTGGAAAGAGTGAAAATAGATAAGTCCCCTGGGCCAGATGGGATTTATCCTAGGATTCTCTGGGAAGCCAGGGAGGAGATTGCAGAGCCTTTGTCCTTGATCTTTATGTCGTCATTGTCGACAGGAATAGTGCCGGAAGACTGGAGGATAGCAAATGTTGTCCCCTTGTTCAAGAAGGGGAGTAGAGACAGCCCTGGTAATTATAGACCTGTGAGCCTTACTTCGGTTGTGGGTAAAATGTTGGAAAAGGTTGAGACAGGATTTATAATCATCTTGAAAAGAATAAGTTCATTAGCGATAGTCAGCATGGTTTTGTGAAGGGTAGGTTGCGCCTCACAAACCTTGAGTTTTTCGAGAAGGTGACCAAACAGGTGGATGTGGTGTATATGGATTTCAGTGAGGCGTTTGATAAGGTTCCCCATGGTAGGCTATTGCAGAAAATATGGAAGTATGGGGTTGAAGGTGATTTCGAGCTTTGGATCAGAAATTGGCTAGCTGAAAGAAGGCAGAGGGTGGTGGTTGATGGCAAATGTTCATCCTGGAGTTTAGTTACTAGTGGTGTACCGCAAGGATCTGTTTTGGGGCCACTGCTGTTGGTCATTTTTATAAATGACCTGGAAGATGGTGTAGAAGGGTGGGTTAGTAAATTCGCGGATGACACGAAGGTCGGTGGAGTTGTGGATAGTGCCGAAGGTTGTTGTAGGGTACAGAGGGACATAGATAGGCTGCAGAGCTGGGCTGAGATGGCAAATGGATTTTAATGTGGACAAGTGTGAGGTGATTCACTTTGGAAGGAGTAACAGGAATGCAGAGTACTGGGCTAATGGGATGATTCTTGGTAGTGTAGATGAACAGAGAGATCTTGGTGTCCAGGTACATAAATCCCTGAAAGTTGCTACCCAGGTTAATAGGGCTGTTAAGCAGGCATATGGTGTGTTAGCTTTTATTAGTTGGGGGATCGAGTTTCGGAGCCACGAGGTCATGCTGCAGCTGTACAAAACTCTGGTGAGGCCGCACCTGGAGTATTGCGTGCAGTTCTGGTCACCGCATTATAGGAAGGATGTGGAAGCTTTGGAAAGGGTGCAGAGGAGATTTACTAGGATGTTGCCTGGTATGGAGGGAAGGTCTTACGAGGAAAGGCTGAGGGACTTGGGGTTGTTTTTGTTAGAGAGAAGGAGGAGGAGAGGTGACTTAATAGAGACGTATAAGATAATCAGTGGGTTAGATAGGGTGGATAGTGAGTCTTTTTCCTCAGATGGTGATGGCAAACACGAGGGGACATAGCTTTAAGTTGAGGGGTGATAGATATAGGACAGATGTCAGAGGTAGTTTCTTTACGCAGAGAGTAGTAGGGGCGTGGAACGCCCTGCCTGCAACAGTAGTAGACTCGCCAACTTTAAGGGCATTTAAGTGGTCATTGGATAGACATATGGATGAAAATGGAATAGTGTAGGTCAGATGGTTTCACAGGTCGGCGCAACATCGAGGGCCGAAGGGCCTGTACTGCGCTGTAATGTTCTAATTCTAATCTAGAGTACTGTGCAGTCTGAGCACTGCACCTTGGGATATATTGGCTTTAGAAGGCATGCAATGCAGATTTACCTAGAATGTTACTAGTGCTCCAAGGGCAAGACTGAGGCAAGATTACATATATAGAAGACTAAGAGATGATTTGATTGAGGTTTTTAGGATTTTGAAAGGAATTGATGGGTAGATAGGTTTTCTGCTAGTGAGGGAGCCTAGAATAAGGGGATGTAACTGCTCCTGATTGGCCTGATTCTGATTTAAAGTTATGAAACCCATCATGCAAAGGGTGGTAAAAATGAGAAATGTTCTACAAAAAGCAATAGACACTAGTTCAACTAATTTTAAATCAGACATGGATTTAAAAAAAATATATTTCCACGAGCCAAGGATATGGAACCAAGGTAGGTGGTTGGAGTTGGGATATTGAGTAGTGGAAAAGGCTCTGAACTGAGACAACCTCGTCCTCCATCACCACCCACCACCCTCATTTTCTTAAATTCCACATTGCTGTTACATGGTTCTATCCGTCGCAGCATTAAATTTGTAACAGGACGTCTTATTGACCGACACTAAGGAGTGAATTTTAAGCGGACTCCAACCTGCCTGCTTCTGGGCTCCCAGGAGGCGGATGGACAATTAAGAGACTGGCAGACTGATTTAACTTGCTTTGCTGGGTTTCCCAGGCCTTTGGAAATTTATGGCTAAAAGAAAGCAAAACAGCTTTGGGGAGAAGACATGTGCCTTTTACAGCACTGCTTGTATGCCTGGAGCAACAGATGTGATTCCAATGCCCACAAACCCATGTTTCTAGTAGCAACTGCAAGTTTCCCATCTGAAACCCCACCCAACTCTAGCCTAACATCCTGGCCCTGCCTGGATTGGAGCCTCAATCATTTGCAAAGCATGTATTGGCACAACCTGGTGAGCCAAAACCTGATTACTTAATAAAATGAAATGCATTGATAATTGATAAAACTTTGATATTCTGATACAACTGTGAATTATGATCTTTTAAAGGAAAACAAAGTAGAAGTGCTAATGTTCTAGGCCACAATTCTCCAGAGTTCATGAGGTTCTTCGCAGATTTAGTAGGCAGAACATATATCTACATTAAAGGCCTGCTACCCGACCCGAACCAGACGACATGTTTTGGGTTGGGTTGCACTTCTGGGTCTGGCATTCAGGCTTGGGTTGGGCTGGATCGGACACTCTCCACCTGGTAAATGGCTCCAATGTTAATTTAATTTTTGGACTAGAAAGGTGGTTTTGTTTTAAGCTTGTGTAGATCAGCAACAGTGAAAAATGGAAGGTAAGTTAACTGATGGTTGGGTCGGGCACGGGAAAAATGGAAGGATTCTGACCAGGTCAGATATGGTTCTGTTGGGCTCTGGTCGGGTTTTGGTTTTTTTTTTTTTTTGCAGACCCGAGCAGGCCTTTAATCTACATCTTAGAATGATGTCCTTTTCTAAAAAAATATTAAAATTTCCTAATGGAATTGCAAATTTTATTTTAATAGCAGCCCAACCAGTACATATATTTTCACTTCAGGCAGATGCTAGTCTTCTGCAATCCTAACATAAAGATCTAACTTAATTCTGCCCCTGCCCCCATACCCTGCAACATTCTAGACCTTAGAATTAAATGATTCTGTACAAATTCAGAGCTCTGCCCCACCTTTTACTTTCACCATAAACTAAGAATGCTGAATTCAACATCAACCATGGGGGAATAATACACATTGGAATAGTTTTGTGCATATATTATAAATCCTTATTTCGAAATGAATAAATGAGAATGAGCTGAAATATGAAATCACTTAGAACTGTTGGTGTATTTTGACTGAATTTGGTTAATAGCTTTACGTGTGAAACAAACTAAACAGGCCATCAAGTCTACTGCATTCAGATGGGGTACAGCCACATACAGCAACAACTGGCACTTGTGCCTTTTAACATTAGGCATCTTGATGTTTTATAGGAGTAATTTATCTTTTTTTAAAAAAAAAAAGAAAAAAAATTGCACCAATTCTCAAGAGAATGTTTGTTTGGGTAGGTGACCAAAAGCTTGATCAAAGTAGTAGGTTTTAAGTAGCATCTTGGAGTGAGGTGGAGAGATTTAGGAAGGGAATTGGGTTAGGGTTTTGGCAGCTGAAGACATGGCCACTGATAGTAGGGTGAAGAAAATTGGTGATGTGCAAGAAGCCAAAATTGGAGGAGCACAGATCTCTGGTTGTAGGGCTGCAGGAGGTTAGAGATAGGGGAGAGGTCATTACAAGATTTGAAAATGAGGATGAGAATTTTCAAATATAGCAGTTGAACAAAGGGAGCTAGTGAGCATGGGTGAATGGGACTTGGTGCAAGGTGGGAGACAAGACAGGAGAGCTTTGGAATAGTTTAGTTTAGCCTAGAGATAACAAAGATATGGATGAAGGTTTCAACAGCAGATGAGCTGAGGCAGGTGCAGAGATTGGCAATGGAATGGAAGTGAAAGTAGGTAGTCTTGGTGATGAAGATACAGGATTGGAAACTCTGCTCTGTCAAATAGGATGCCAAAGTTGTGAGCAGCCTGGTTTAGGCTCTGGTATGGCCAAGGAGAGGGATGAAGCCCACTATTTGGAGAACTGAGTTTGTAGCAGGCACCAAAGACAATGGCTTTGGTCTTCAATGTTTAATTGGAGGAAATTTCTGATTGTCTGACGTCCAGTATTGGATAAATCAGCATGACAATTCAGAGGTAGTGGTGGGGTTGAGTAGGTGGTGAGGTAAAACCGGATGTTTTCTCACATTTGGAACTTAACATTTTTTTGGGATGTTAATGTGAGGTGGGGCCGAAGATGGATTATTAGGGATTCCAAAGGTAATGGTGCAGCAGCGGGAAGAGAAGCCAGTGCAAATGACTATCTGGCTACAATTGGATAGATAGGAATAGAACCAAGCAAATGCACCCAGATGGACAATGGTGGGGATGCATTGGTGGATAGTGGCACAGATTAAGATCTGTGGCAAAGGCTGCAGACAAGTTGAGGGATAGGGTACCACGGTCAGTCTCACAGGATGTAATTTGTGACACTAAGGGTTGTTTTCCGTGCTGTCGAGACCAGAAACCTGATTGGAGTTCAAAGATAAGCATGGATTTGAGGCA
The DNA here is from genome assembly GCF_036365525.1 of Heterodontus francisci. Classification (NCBI taxonomy): domain Eukaryota; kingdom Metazoa; phylum Chordata; class Chondrichthyes; order Heterodontiformes; family Heterodontidae; genus Heterodontus; species Heterodontus francisci. The sequence goes on along the minus strand of NC_090376.1, from coordinate 48,128,722 downwards.
ATAGCACATTCCAGGATTTTGCAGAGGATTGGGTGGTAGTTTGCAAGGACAGAGGTGTGAAGGGTTTTTTTCCAAGAGTGGGGGGTTTATGTAATCTGCTTACTGTTGGTCTAGTACAGAATATCTGAAGTCAGATGGGTTAAAAGAAACAGCAGATGTAAATGCCTTGCTGCTATGGTTTGTGTCTTCCAAGCCTGTACGCAAGGTATCAACATCTATTACATCACTGCCTGTGATATACTGTATCTAGTATACCACATACTGTATCTCCTGTTGTCTCTGACTTCCATTTTTTTTGCATAGATGATCGCTGTGGCCATCCAGCAAACCTGTCATAACAAGTCCTCCCCTTTTGAAGGGGATTGAGGTTTTATTCTCTGAGTAGTCTCTGACTCCGCTGTGCAAGAGTGGAATTGGTAGATTATTCAGGTTCTTCCTTCAGGTTGTCTTCTGGATTGGTGAATGAATGCAGCATCTCTGGTCCATTTAGATTTTGGAGATAACTGATTTCCCAGAATACAAGGCTGCTTCTGTATGGCCTGCAATGCATATCTATTTCATCTCCCTGTACCATGCTTTGCTTGGATAAGATAGGACCTTGAACAGACACCATATCCAATCACTTATCTAATGATTATGGTCTCTGATCCAAACTGGCTGTCCTGGTTGGAGGTTTCATACCTTGTGACTTTTTTTTTTGTCGTAGTTCCACTTTTGGAATGATCCCTATCCTTTCTCCTTTGCTTTCTCCAAATCTTCAACTCGTGCGTGCATACTGATGGAGGCATCTTTGCTAACTCCTGTTTTTTTTTAAATGCAAAGGAATTAGCATTTGGTTTTGTGGTCTCTCGATCTTGAAGTCAAGACTAATAACGTCATCTGCAAACTTTTCACAAGGCCTAGATAGCTACATGGCGGCACAGTGGCGCAGTGGTTAGCACTGCAGCCTCACAGCTCCAGGGACCCGGGTTCGATTCCGGGTACTGCCTGTGTGGAGTTTGCAAGTTCTCCCTGTGTCTGCGTGGGTTTTCTCCGGGTGCTCCGGTTTCCTCCCACAAGCCAAAAGACTTGCAGGTTGATGGGTAAATTGGCCAGTATAAATTGTCACTAGTATAGGTAGGTGGTAGGGAAATATAGGGACAGGTGGGGATGTTTGGTAGGAATGTGGGATTAGTGTAGGATTAGTATAAATGGGTGGTTGATGTTCGGCACAGACTCGGTGGGCCGAAGGGCCTGTTTCAGTGCTGTATTTCTAATCTAATCTAATTCAGATACTAATGCTTTATCACTGCATATCTCTATTCAGTTTCTGTCAGAACAGTATGTGTAGTAAACTGGTCTGTACTTTCCATATGTCTGTCTGAAACATTACAGCTACCAGCCCTGTAGAAGATGCATTTGTAGCAATGATGGTGGGTAGCTCTGGATCCAAGTGAGTGAACACGACAGGTGATATCAGCATTTCTTTTGATCTTTTTTTTTTGTCAACAGATCCCCTGTGCTTGCTCCAACACCATGTATTATCTTGTCAATGAGCCACTACGTCAATTGTTTACAGCTAGGTTGTGCAAAAACTTTCCAACTTGGTTTACCATGCCCATGAATCTCTGTAGCTCAGTCACGTTCCTAAGAGCTGGAAACTCTGCTCTTGTCTTTTGTGGATCAACTTGCACCAGATCCATCTACAACGTGTCCAAGGAATTTGACCATCTGTTGCAAGAACTTTTTTTTAAAAAAATAAGAGTCCTGCTTTCTTTAAGTGTTGCAACACTGCTCTGACTCTAGTGTCCTGTTGGAGTGGATCCATAGCTCAGGACATCATCTGTATGACATATGACTCAATCTAGTCCTTCCAAGTTGCTTGACATTGTCCTGTGGAAGATTTCAGTTTCATCTGTTGAAACAAAACCTTCCAAATGGGGTAATGAAGGTTGTGAGCAACTTGGACTCTTCAAGGGGTAGTTGCCAAAAACCACTATTTGCATGCAGCTTCATAAAGATTAAACCCTTCCCCAATTTAGTTAACCGGTCATCTACAGAGAACATTTGGATGGACTTCACCTTCCACTGCTTTGTTCAGCTGTGTAAGATCAATGCAAATTCTAATAAATGCATTTGGTTTTTATACGGGAACCATACCTGAACACTAGTTTGTAGGCTCTGTCATGGATCAAATAACACTCCTCCTTGCTTCACCATACAGTCAATTTCTTTACCTTTGGCAAGAGTGAGTGAGGAACTTTTCTGGGTGTAAACAGGCACACTGCCTTCGCTTCTAGCTGTAGGGTTATATGGTATGCTGTTTTCAACTTCCCAAGTCCTGTGAACAGTTTTGGGAATTCCATTCTAAAATTTCTGGGTTGACCACCTCTGCTTTCTAGTTCCTCCACTTTGCAGATTAAATGTAAGTTGGTGCAAGCTTTCCTGCTCAAAAGTGAACAATTGTGATTTTGAATCGCCTCATGTTTGTGATTTCTTTTTCTTGGTATTTGAGGGTTGCGTTCAGTTCTCCTATGACTTTTTAAGTTTTATTCCTCCTGATCCATTTAACTTCTTGCTCAATGGTTGAAGAATGTTCTTTAACCACTGTTCATCAGAAAGAACCAAAACTGGTGCTCCAGTATTCAGGACAAAACAACCCACTTGATTGGCACCCTGTCCACAAACATTCTCTGTCCACCACTGGCCAGCAGTGTGTTACCATCTGCAAGATGCAGTGCAGCAATGCACCAAGGCTATTCAGGCAGCACCTTCCAAACCTGTGACCTCTACCACTGAGAAGGACAAGGGCAGCAGATAGGTGGGAACACCACCACCTGCAAGCTCCCCCTCCAAGCCACACACCATCCTGACTTGGAACTATATCGTCGTTCCTTCATTGTCATTGGGTCAAACTCCTGGAACTCCCTTCATGATGGCATTGTAGGTGTATCTACCCCACGTGGAGTGTAATGATTCAAGAAGGCAGCTCACCACCTTCTCATTGGCAATTGGAGATGGGCAATAAAATGCTGGCTTGGCCAGTGACACCCACATCCCATGAAACTAATAAACAATTTTAAAATGTTTTGTTTCCCTGTACAGGAATCTCTGCTCCAGCAACTCCCACTTGATTCCTGGATTTCAACTTCATGGATATCCTCTACTTCATGCATTTTTCCACTTTCCAAAAGTTTCCCTTCTGTATGTTCTGTACTGGCTTTTTGCTATAGCACACCACTTGGACGTGGCCCATCGTCCCGCATGATGGCGTTCAGTGGCAGGACAATTTCTCTGCCTGTTTCTCTTGGCCACACCTATTGCAGTTAACCTGGGCAGCCAAAGTTATACAGTACTGAAACAGGCCCTTCGGCCCATGTCTGTGCAGGCCATCAAGTACCTATCAATTCTAATCCCATTTTCTAGCACTTGGCCCATAGCCTTGTATGCTATGGTGTTTCAAGTGCTCATCTAAATACTACTTTAAATGTTGAGGGTTCCTGCCTCTAACACCCCTTCAGGCAGTGTTCCAAATGCCAACCACCCTCTGGGTGACAAATTTTTTTTCTCAAACCCCCTCTAAACCTCCTGCCCATTACCTTTTTAAATCTATGCCCCCTGGTTATTGACACATGCGCTAAGAGAAAATGTTTCTTTTCTATGCCATTCATAGATTTGTATACCTTGATCAGGTCCCCCTTCTGCCTTCTCTGCTCTAAGGAAAACAGCCCTAGCCTATCCAGTCTCTCTTCACAGCTGAAATGCTCCAGTCTAGGCAACATCCTCACACCCTCTCCATTGCAATCACATCCTTCCTATAGTGTGGCGACCAGAACTGTACACAGTACTCCAGCTGTGGCCTAACTAGCATTTTATGCAGCTCCATCATAACCTCCCTGCTCTTGTATCCTATACCATGGCTAATGAAGGCATATGGGATACCTTCCTTTCTAACCACCTTTATCGACCTGTGCTGCTGCCTTCAGTGATCTATGGACAAGTACACCAAGGTCCCTCTGACCTTCTGTACTTCCTAGGGTCCTACCATCTGTTGTATATTCCCTTGCCTTGTTAGTCCTCCCAAAATGCATCACCTCACACACTTCAGGATTAAATTCCATCTGCCACTGCTCTGCCCACTTTACCAGCCCATCTATATCGTCCTGTAATCTAAGGCTTTCCTCCTCACTATTTATTTACGACACCACCAATTTTTGTCATCTGCAAACTTACTGATCATCCCTCCTATATTCATGTCTAAATCATTAATGCACACTACAAACAGCAAGGGTTCCAGCACAGATCCCTGCAGTACTCCACTGGTAACAGGCTTCCAATTGCATAAACAACCCTCAACCATCACCCTCTGCCTCCTGCCACTGAGCCAATTTTGGATTGCTAGATACTCCTCCTGTCTCCCTTGCTTTTTGCTGCCATCTTTCCTTTTTTCTTATGCCTAACAAACTCAACTGAAGTGGCTGCCCTCAATGGGACTCTCCCGGTCTCCTCAGACCATGGATTGATTCTTTTTCCTGACCTCCACTTGTCTGCTGAATTGAATTACCTTTGCTTGGGTTAGATCATCTCTTGACTGCAAGTGATCAGACAAGGCATCATCAAACACTCCAACAATTCTATCCCTGATTAGCTCATCCTTCAAGCTGCCATACTCTAGTCATCTGTAAGCTTGTGTAGGTGGTTTTATAAATGCATCAACACTTTTTTTTTTTTTTCCCCTTGCTGCTGAGTTAAATTAGGTGTGCTCAATAACATCCTTTCTCAAATTGATAACTTATGTGGGTTTCTCCTCGTTGATACTTTGTGCGAATGATATGTCCTACAGTCACCCATCACACTTGCAACAATGTACTGACCTGTTCACTGCTCAGTTTTGTAGCTTGACATGACATGGTGCTGTACTTGGCAAATCTTTGATACCACTTTGGCCATATCTCAGCTTGATTTTAGGCTTGTGACTTTTTTGAACCTTTCTGGTAAAGGTAGGGACTTTTCCATCATTTCTAGTTTATTGCCACCATATGATCTGCACTGTTAAACTAGTACAGAATATCTGAAGAGTCTGGTTAAAAGAGACAAGAGCTTTATTAAACACTTCTTACGACTATGGTATTCATCTTCCAAGCCTGTACGCAAGGCATCCACACATGGTGTTCATCACTTCCTGTGATGAGGGATACAGCATCATTTTGCCCAGTAACAAGCCAGTGTCTATTAGACTACAGGGTGCAGTACCTGAAGAAAAGAAACTGCTACAGTATCCTTTAATACAGTGGCCTGAAACACATTGAATGGTTAGCAGTTTGGTGGAAGAGTGTGAATGCAGCAGAACATGGGTCTCATGGACAAGGTGAGCTCCGAGGGCATGAGAGGAGATAAAGAAAGACGAGAGTTCACAGCTTGTGCGAGGGGTAATTTTGGGAAGTTTTTGTCTTGTGCAGTGGGGGAAAGGAGGGAAGTGGCAAAGCAGCTGAACATATGGTCTCGATCTTGGTTACAAAGAAGCTCATGAGCTCCTTGCACTTGTTGGAAATCAAGGGGGAGGGGTTTAAGGAGAAGGTTTGTAATTAAAAGAAGCCAGGGCCTATGATCTTGTAAAAATGTGGTTTTTGGCAGAGAAGAGCAGGACCTGATGGTGTTTGTGGTCCAGTCAGATCTGATGAATGGCTAAAGCAGTTGTCTGCATTCTTTGGACCTCAGCGAATGTGAATGGGGGCCATACCAGAGTGAGATTAAAAGGGACAAGGGCATCAAAGGTGGCAGTGAGTGTGATTGAACAGATCAGTCACTACAGAAATGCTGTGGCAAACAGAGGGTGCCAACAGTTAGTGTTGTGAACAAAAGGGCTAAATTCCAGAAGTGAGGTGAGTGACTGCCCTTGATATCAATGCAGCATTCAACTGAGAGGCATCAAGTCAATGGAAATCATTGGGGGGAGGGAGAGGAAAACTCTCCACTGCTGCAGACATATCTAGCACAAACAAAGATGGTTGTGGTTGGCCTATACCAATCATCTCAGCCCCAGGTCGTCATTGCAGAGTAATGTCCTCGGCCCAACCATCTTCAGCTGCTGCATCAAGACCTACCCTCCATTGTAAGGTCAGAAATGGGGATGTTTGCTGATTGCACAGTGTTCAGTCCCATTTGCAACTCCTCTGATACTGAAGCAGTCTCTGCCTTCATGCAGAAAGACCTGGACAACATTCCGGCTTGCTGACTAGTGACTAGGAACATTTGTGCCAAGCAATGCCATCTCCAACAAGAGAGTAACTAACTAACTCCCCTTAACATTCAATGCATCACCATTGCTGAATCTCTAGCATCAACATCCTACTGGTTACTATCGATCAGAAACTTAACTGAACCAGCCTTATAAATACTGTGCCCACGAGCAAGTCCGAGGCTGGGAATTCTGTGGCAAATACTTCACCTTGAGTCCCCAAAGCCCGTCAAACATCTACAAGGCCCAAATCAGGAGTGTGACGGAATATACTCCACTTGCCTGGATGAGCACAGCTCAACACCATCCAGGACAAAGCAGTCCACTTGATTGGCATCCTATCCGCCACCTTTAAACAATCACTCCCTCTGCCACCAGCACATTGTGGCAGCGAAGGTTAAGAAAAGATAGTTCTATTCCATGAATAATTTCAATGGAGTAAATAAGGAGAAACTGCTTCCAATTGCAGAAAAGCCATTAATCGGAGGACATGGATTTGAGGTGATTGGCAAAAGAACTAGAGGTGTTGTGGAAGCTTTTTTTAAAAAAAAAAATCAAGTTGTGATCTAGAATGCACTGCCTGAAAGTGGATTCAATAATAACTTTCCAAGGGCAAGTGGATAAATACTTAAGGAGGGAAATATACTACACTTATGGGGAAAGAGTGAAGGAATGGGACTAATTAGTGAGCTGTCAAACATTGTGCCAAATGGAAGCCTCCTATGCTATAACGTGGTTCAGTGAAATCTTAAGTAAGAACTTGCTCTCAAACTGGAACTGCACTTTTCCCTAAGCTTTTGCCAAGTGCAAATCCATATACTGGAATTTTACACGCACCCCGACAAAAATGCTCTGGAGAGGGTGGGGTCGTAAAATTGAGCGGAGGGCAGTGGGTGCTGTTCCCATCTCTTTTTCCTGCCCTGCTGCAATTTTATGACTGGTGGACTGTTTGTCCCTGGCCAATTAACTCACTTAAGGGCCTCCTGCCACTGCTGCTGGTATATTACCGGTGGCTCAGGATCCAATTCAGTAAAACCTGGAGGCCTCCTTATGGGCTTGGTGGGGGGTGGTGCCCCTCTTGATCAGGCACACTATACCCCTTGAAGGGCCCCCCATGGCACAAGTTGCCCCCACTACACTACATTTGCCCTCCTACCTAACCAGCCCCCTCTTGCCGAGGCCTGGCTGACTGTCCCTAGCGAGGTCCCACGCACTTGTCTTCATTCTGGGGCTGGCATCCCTCTTGCTCTTCTGGCTGGGTGCAGTCCCAGCAGTGGCCACAGCTCCTGTAGCGCTGCTGAGACTGAGCTGCCAGCCCACTGATTGGCTGGCAGCTCTTGGACATGGAACCTCCTGTCTGAGGGGTATAAGTCCACCTGAGGCTAATTGAAGAGCAGAGGTGGGCTCGCCCTAACTTTTTGGCTGGTGGGCAGGGCCTCCTGCCCAACATAAGTCCGACCTACACAGTTTTAGTAATACTTTCCAAAGATTCTTCCTGGCATTTAACCTAATTCTGGTTTATGGATTTAATTTGCCTCACCCCTCCATCCTATCTATCTCAAATAACCTGTTGTCTGAGTCCTTGAACATTAAAATGTTCACTCTAAATCTGCATTTCTTAAGTAAATCGCGCTAACACTTGTAGCCCATCCACATAACAAAGCTTTTGGGGTGAATATAATTTCAAGTTGCCATCTTATACACTTTCCTCGGCGCCTCTGTGTATGGACCAAAACTGATCAAAATACTCAATGTTGGCATAGAAAAGTTTTTTTTTTTTATTTATAAAAATATTTTTATGTGCATGCATGGCTCCTAAGTAGTGTTCTACAATTTTATATTTTATGGTACCAGCAATGCAAACTAAAACCCAGAAATATAAATAAAAGCAAAATACTGCAGATGCTGGAAATCTGAAATAAAAACAAGAAATGCTGGAACCACTCAGCAGGTCTGGCAGCATCTGTGGAAAGAGAAGCAGAGTTAACGTTTCGGGTCAGTGACCCTTCTTCGGAACAAATTTGTCAGTTCCGAAGAAGGGTCACTGCCCAGAAATATAAACCTTTGTTTCCCTATAGTCACCTTCAAATGCTTATTAAGCTTTGAATAAGTCACCAACTATTAGTCAAGTTTCTTTTTTTAATCCACTATCTTTAATGGGAACCTCCTGCATGTTAGGAAAATGTTTGCAATCCTAAATGCATAACCTCAGCATTTGTCCATATTAAGCCATTTGCCACACATGGGCACAATTCCAATAGCTTGTCTCAATTAACAAACATTGTGCATGTTTTGATATCTGTAAACTAAAAATGGCCCTTTTATGACCTCAATCATTTGATGGACAGCAATGATACAAATGCAGTCTTGTGGAAGTCAGCTCTGCCCTGTTCACGTCCACTCCCATTGATGCCTAATAGATTTGACCATGGATTGAAATCTTATCAATAATCCTGTAATATTTCATGTTCTCCAATCAAGGCAATTAACACCAACAAGAGTACCATTATTCACCAACCTGGTGACTTCCTCAGGTCATTTTTAGGACCTGTGGGGAATTTCTAATATCTGAATTTCCAAATTATTTAGGAGCAGATACATTTTGGAGTTAAACAGTTCAGTGTTAACTCAAACCCAAAATTACCTTTTTCTTTAAATAATTGGACTATATCTGCTTTCCTCCAGTCCATGTGAACCAGCCTAGACCTCAGTGAGCAACTGAAGATATCTTTTTATCTTTCAAATAAGTTCCATGTATAAAAATGCGAAGTAATTTGTGGTGTTTGTTCTTTAACAAGTATTTCTATTTTAGGTATATCATATAATTGCAGTTAAGATGACAGATTGGGGTAAGTAACTTTCTTTGTACATATTTCTAGCACGCTACTGTGTGCGTGTACTGAATGTTGGGACGTCTGATGAATCTATATTGTTTGGACCCTGGTAACATTCTTAAACTGAACAAGATAGCTTGCAACGTCCGTTTGACCCCAAGTTGCATTTTCCTCTATGGCAGCACCATCACCAACACTGCCTACTTCCACCTCTATACCATCACTAGACTATGCTTATCCTTTCGGCTCCCTCAGCTTATCTGCTGCTGAACTCCTCACCAATTCCTTTTTGTTATTTCTACATTTAATTATTCCAGTGTTCTCCAGACCTGCCTCCTATCTTCCACCATACATTTGTGCTCATCCAAACCTCTGCTACATGTATCTTGACTCAATCCAAATCACATTCATCAATCACCCCTGTACTGATGTTCACTGGCTCCTCCATTTGAGAACATATCAATTATTTTATTTTTAAAATCCTTATCCTTGTTTTTAAATCCCTCTATGGCCTCACAACCTCCTGTAGCCCTACAGGCCTTAGCTCCCCATGCTCTTTTAATGCTGGCCTCCTGCATATACTTTTTTTTTTTAAATTGCTCCAACATTGGCTGTGCTGTCAGCTGGCATGACCAAGTTCTGGAATTTTTTTTCTCTTTTTTTTTTCTTCCCCTGCCGGACACTTTTTTTTTCCATCTACAAACATACAAATTAGGAGCAGGAGTAGGCCACTCAGCCTGTCGAGCTTGCTCTGCCATTCAACAAGATCATGGCTGATCTTTATTGTAACCTCAACTCCACATTCCCACCTAGCCCAGATAACTTTTCACTCACTTGCTTATCAAGAATCTATCTACCTCCTGCCTTAAACATATTCAGACTTGGCTTCCACCACAACTTTGAGGAAGAGTTCCAAAGACACTCAACCCTCTGAGGATAAAATGGGTGAATGTGTTGGGGAGTTTACATAGATGGAAAGATTAAGGGAGGATAAGGGGGCTCTGAACTCGAGAGAACCTGATGAGCGAGAAATCACTCTATGCAGAAGCTGAGGGAGGAAAGCTGTTAAAGTAGCTTGGTGAGAAAATTGCCATGGTACTTGTGTGGGTGGTGGATAACAAGGATTTTAAATGAGGTGAGGGGGGTATAACCAGGTGAGATCCTCAAAGGAGGAGAAAGTACCAGAGGGGTAGGGGACAGACCATGATATGATATGCAAGGTATGATTCTATGCCTTTAAAGCCATGGATTCTGTGCCTTTTTTTAACAGTTTCTCAACTTGTCCTGCCCCTGCAACAAAAGTAATACCACCTATGGCAAGTAGATAAATAGTATAAAAGCCTTTTGTTTGCTTCAGCAACCAGAACTGAAAATGTATTGGTATTTGTATAAATAGCTTGTTCCAAGGCTTAGTGTAATTTTAAATCATTGGCTTGTTCTCTCTTGGCCTTGCATGTTTGCCCTGGGGTTTTGCCATTGTTAGCTGTGGCTCAGTGGTACTGTTGCCTCAGAATAGGATTTCAAGTCCCACTTTTAAGACTTTCATGGAACTGCAGTGCTGGCCTGTCAGATGAACCATTAAAATGAAACTCCGTCTGGCCCCTCGGGTGAATGTAAACAATCCCGTGGTACTATTCAAAGAAGAGCAGGAGAGTTCTCCTTGCTGTCCTGACCAGCAATTATTCTTCAAGCAACAATGAGAAGAAATTACCTGGTCATTATTGCATTGTTGGAGCTTGCTGTTAAATTGGTTGCCACATTTTTGTTTATACGTTCCTGGGGTGTGTGTTGCTGGCTAGGACAACATTTATTGCCCATCCCTAATTGCCCTGGAGGAGGTGGTGGTGAGCTGCCTTGAACGACTGCAGTCCATGTGGGGTAGGTACACCCACAGTGCTGTTCAGAGAGGAGTTCCAGGATTTTGGCCCAGTGACAGTGAAGGAACAGTGATTATATTTCCAAGTCAGAATGGTGTGTAGCTTGGACGGGAACTTGCCATGCGTCTGCTGCCCTTGCCCTTCTAGGTGGTGGAGGTCACTGGTTTGGAAGGTGCTGTTGAAGGAGCCTTGGTGCATTGCTGCAGTGCATCTTGTAGATGGTACATACTGCAACCACTGTGCCTCAGTGATGGAGAGAGTGAATGTTTGTGAATGGGGTGCCAATCAAGCGGGCTGCTTTGTCCTGGATGGTGTCGAGCTTCTTGTGTTGTTGGAGCTGCACCCATCCAGGCAAGTGGAGAGTATTCATCACACTCCTGACTTGTGCCTAGTAGATGGTGGACAGGCTTTGGGGAGTCAGAGGTGAGTTACTCGCTGCAGGATTCCTAGCCTCTGACCTGCTCTTGTAGCCGTGGTATTTATATGGCTACTCCAGTTCAGTTTCTGGTCAATGGTAACCCCCAGGATGTTAGTGGGGGATTCAGTGATTGAACATCAAGGGGAGATGGTTAAATTCTCTCATTTGAGATGGTCATTGCCTGGCACTTTCCAGCTTTGCAACAGACCTGTAATTCTAAAGTCCTTCATTGGTTGTAAAGTGCTTTGGGATTCCTGAGGTTGAGAAAGGCACAATATAAATGCATGTCTTCAATATTAATACCATTGGGTTTTCTCATTTAGTAAAGGCTAACTGAATAATTTTTAATTTATTAGGTTATTCAGTGAGTCATTAACATGTGCTGAGACTTAGCATATGAAGTTTTGAAATGCAATAAAATATTTGTGTATTTAAGTCTAACCATCAAATTGACTTGTGATTTGGAAATTATTTTCTCCTGAAGAAAAACTAAATCTCTAATGTAAGATAGGTAATCCTAAACTAATGAGCTTTAAACCAGACAATTTAAAAAAAAAAAAATTAGACTTTCTCGCCTTGTACATTGGTATCAGATCTTGGCTTTTCTTTCTTCAAGCTGCTATGTAAAACTTTACACTTTATTTCCTCAAACAGTAGATCCCTGTTACATGGAGCTACATAGAGACCAGAGCCATTCACCAAGGAGAGAAAGAGCTGTTGTGAATTTACACTTTAAATCTGTTTTATATAATGAATGTTTGTTTGTTGATACTAACTTGTACCAGGCAACATAAATACTAACAAAAACTGCCTTTTTTCTCTAGAAAACCACAGGACTCAGACCAACTACAGTGATGCTTTGATATTAAAGCTGTTTGCCTTCCATTTTGCCAACAGTTACTCATCTCTGTTTTATATTGCCTTTCTTAGAAAGGTAGGTAATAGTGTAAATATGTTTGCAAAGTGGTTACATTGATTTTTATAAATATTAACCATTGATTTTTAAAAATTATTTACAGAACAATCAAAGGTTTTTCCAATTGATTGGACTAACTGATTTTGAGGATAATTGTGGAGTGCTGAACAATTGTATGTCAGAGCTTGGCGTGCAAGTTGTTATACTCATGATCTTCAAACTACTTCCCAAACTTGTGACTGATATCGTCATACCGTAAGTCTTCGCAATGATGTGTTATGTAATTGCATATAATATATCATTCAAAACATAAGTTTTCCATTTTAATATTTCAGATCACTTTGGTTTGGGCAATCCAGTATGGAAAGAAAGAACTTGACTTTATATAGTGTTGTATTGTGTCTTCTTCCAATTACCTTTTAAGTGCAATCACTGTTTTGTGCAAACCAACTGTTTGTATTTGCTGATTGTGGACCCTTCATGTGTAAACAAACACCATCAATAAGCAGTTAAATTATTTTTTGGTGGTGACTGATGAATTGAGGGATAAATATTAGCCAGGACACTGGGAGGAGTTTCTCTTTTTTTTGGTCTTTGCATCAACTTGAAAGATCTGTCTGGCCAATAGTTCATCTGAAAGATGGAACCTCTGACAGTACAATTCTCTGAAATATTCTAGAGTGACAGTAGAGGCACCTGGTATTCAGTTCCACTTGCAACTCACACTGAAGCCTCTGCCCATGTGCAGCAAGACTTGGACAACATTCAGGCTTGGGTTGATGTAGCAAGTAACAAAGTAACATTCATGCCACACAAGTGTCAGGCAATGACCATCTCCAACAAGAGAGTCTAACCATCTCCCTTGAACATTCAATAAAATTACCATTGTTAAATCTCCCAGCATCAACATCCTGGGGGTAACCATTGACCAGAACCTTAACTGGATCAGCCATATACATACTGTGGCTACATAGGCTGGAAATTCTGTGGTGAGTATCTTGCCTTCTGACTCCCTAAAGCTTTTCTACCATCTACAAGGCTCAAGTGAGGGGTATGATAGCATATTCTCCACTGAATGAGTGCAGCTTCAACAGCAGTCAGGAATTTTGATACCATCCAGGACAAAGCAGCCCACTTGATTGCCACTTCTTCCACCACTGGCAAGCCATAACTGCAGTGTGTACCGTCTGTAAGATGAACTGTAGCAACTTGCCAAGGTTTCTTGACTGCACTTTCCAAACCTGTGACTCTTCACCTAGAAGGACGAGGGCAGTAGGCATATAGGAACACCACCACCTGCAAGTTCTGCTGCAAGTCTCGCACCATTCTGACTTGGAAATTCCTTCATCACTCGGTCAAAATTTTGGAACTCCCTTCCTAACCGCACCATGGGAATATCCAATGCCATATGGATTGCAGCAGTTCAAGAAGGCAGCTCACTACCACCTTTTTCAACGGCAATAAGATCCATAATTAACTTAGTGGCAGGAAGCATTGGGTAATGGTTGACAGATGTTTGTGACTGGAAGGCTGCTTCCAGTGGGCTTCTGCAGAATTTCATACTTGGTCCCTTGCTTTTTCTGGTATATATCAATGATTTGGACGAATGTAGGGGACAGGATTAAGTAGTTTGTAGATCATACAAAAATTGGCTGTGTGGTTGGTGAGGACAAATAATGTAGACTGCAAAAAGACATCAATGGACTGGTTAGGTGGATAGAAAAGCAGCAAATCTAATACAATCCAGAGAAGTGAGGTACTGCATTTGGGGAGGACAAACTAGGGCGACGCAGTGGCCAGCACTGCAGCCTCACAGCTCCAGTGACCCTGGTTCGGTTCTGGGTACTACCTGTGTGGAGTTTGCAAGTTCTCCCTGTGACCATGTGGGTTTCCTCCGGGTGTTCCAGTTTCCTCCCACATGCCAAAGACTTATGGGTTGATTGGCCATTGTTTTTATTAAAAAAAAATTGTCCCTAGTGTAGGTAGGTGGTAGGAGATTTGAGGGAAGGTGGGGATGTGAGGGAAAATGGGGTTAATGTAGGATTAGTAGAAATGGGTGGTTGATGGTCAGCGTGGACTCGTTGGGCTGAAGGGCCTGTTTCGTTGCTGTATCACTCTAAGGCAAGGGAATAATGGCCTAGACTTGGTGGTGGGGGGAGGGGTGGTTAAGTTGGTTGGTGAACTGTCTGCATTTGCCATCATTACTGATTTGAAACCGATTGACATCAACTTCTTCAGGATGTAGCTCGTGTGCAGATTAGTGTGGAAATCCTAAAGTTGCAGTCTCATTCAGCTCCAACGCAGGCTGCTATGTGACTCCTCCCAGAGCTGGCAATTAGTGAGAATGACAACTTTCCCGGTCCCACATCACCAATTGAATAAAGTGTAACTGGCCCTGAAAATATTGTATAATTGTAGAATGCTGTTAAGTGATTAATTAGTAGATGTTTAAGCTTTTTAATATTTTACACTTTCAAAATATTTTGCCTTTTATCACCTTGTAAAAAATAATCATTTTTTATTTTGCTGCTTTTCAATTTCTTTTGGTGGAGTGTGGCATGGTGTATATGAAAATCCTTTTACTTTAATTGGCTACTTGGACAGCCTGATGACATCACTGCAGCTCCATTCTGGGAATGCCCAGTAAAGAACACTGATCAATTGCCACACCACTGCATGGTGATGGAGGTGAACTTCATGCCAGAGATATTGCTAGATCTCAGCAAGACTGACTTCATGGCCAGCAGCAAATGTTCTGACTGCAGAACCTGGCCAAATGAATGATAGGATAGTGAAGTTTAGAGGAACAGGGAACTTGGTGTGCATGTTCACAGATCCCTGAAGGTAGCAGGAAAAGTAGATAAAGTGGTCAAGAAGGCATACTGGATATGATTTCCTTTTATTAGCTGAGGCATAGAATCTAAAAGAAGGAAGAATATGCTAAAACTGTAGAAAACACTAGTTGGGCCACAACTAGAGTATTGTGACTGCATTACAGGAAGGAAGTGATTGTGCTAAAGAGGGTGTTGCCAGGAATGGAACATTTTAGACATGAGGAAAGATTGGATAGGCTGGGATAAATATAAGCAAAATATGGCAGATGCTAGAAATCTGAAATTAAAAACAAAGTGCTGTAAAAACTCAGCAGGTCTGGCAGCATCTGTGGAGAGAAGCGGAGTTAACGTTTCAGGTCAGTGACCTTTCATCAACTGGTAAAGGTTAGAAGTGTAATTGGTTTTAAGTGAAGTGGGGGGGGGGGAGAAGAGGGAAAGAGGGAGGACAGGGAGGGAAAGGGAAGGTGTGTGATGGGATAGAGGGAAGGAGAGATTAACTGATCAGGAGGTCATGGGGTAAAGGAAAAGGAGTGCACTAATGGTGTGTTGAAAGACAAAGCATTAGTGCGGAGAGACTTGATGAACAGCTCTGTCCAAAAGCACAAATGTGAAAAACCAAGTTTAAGGCAGGCACATGGCTTTAAAAGATCAAATAAAATAAAATGACTGTCATGCTCTGAAATTATTGAACTCCATGTTCAGTCTGGAAGGCTGTAGAGTGCCTAATCGGAAAATGAGGTGCTGTTCCTCGTTTGTGTTGATCACTAGAACACTGCAGCAGGCCAAGGACACACGTGTGGAGACAGAACTGTCACTGACCTCTCCTCCAGAGATCGTCCCTCTACAGGTTACAACCTTATAGTCCCGCAACCCCAGACACCCGCTTCTACCTCCTTCCCAAAATCCACACAGGATTGCCCTGGTAGACCCATCATTTTCAGCCTGTTCCTGCTACACAACTTATTTCTTCCTAACATGACTATCTTTTTTTTATTTCTCCCTGTTCCAGTCTTTTCCCACCTACATCTGTGAATCTCCAGTTTGCTGGCCCGAACAGCCTCCTGTTCACCATGGGTGTCCAATCCCTCTATACCTTCATTTTCCCCCATCAGGATAGTCTGAGAGCTCGCTGCTTCCTTTTCAACAGAGGTTCAACCAGCCCGCATCCACCACCACCCTCCTCTGCCTGGCTGAAATAAAAACAGAAAATGCTGGAAAAACTCTGCGGGTCTGGCAGCATCTGTGGAGAGAGAAGCAGAGTTAATGTTTCAGGTCCGTGACCTTTCATCAGAACTGGCAAAGGCTAGAAATGTAATGGGTTTTAAGCAAATAAAGCTGGGGTAGGGGGCAGAAAGAACAAAAGGGAGGTGTTGATAGGACAGAGGGTCAGAGATTAACTGACAAGGAGGTCCTCAGGCAAAGGCATTGTGTGCTAATGGTGTGATGAAAGACAAAGCATTAGTGCCGAGAGGGTGTTAAATGACAGAATAATGAACAGTCCTAGCCAAAAGCGCAAACCTGAAAACCAGTGGGCAGGCGTATGGTTTAAAAAAAAAAATGAAACAAAACAATAAAATTAAAAAAAAATAAAATAAAGGGGGCAGTTATTCTGTAGAATTATTGAACTGTGTTCTGTCCAGTAGGCTGTAGTGTGCCTACTCAGTCACATGAGGTGCTATTCCTCGAGCTTGCATTGATGTTTATTGGAACACTGCAGCAGGCCCAGGACACATGAGGGGGGTGGTGGTTGTTGAAACAGCAAGTGACTGGAAGCTCTGGGTCATGTTTTCGGACTGAGCAGAAGTGTTCTGCAAAGCGGTCACCCAATCTGCATTTGGTCTCCCCAATGTAGAGATGTTTTTTCATTTTTGTGCTTTTGGTTAGGGCTCTTCATTATTCTGTCATTTAATACCCTCTCTGCACCAATGCTTTGTCTTTCACCACACCATTAGCACACTCTCTGCCTTTTCCCCATGATCTCCTTGTCAATGAATCTCTCTGACCCTCTGTCCTATCAACACCTCCCTTTTTTTGTTCTCTTCCTCCACCCCCACTTTATTTGCTTTAAACCTATTGCATTTCCACCCTTTGCCAGGTCTGATAAAAGGTCACTGACCTGAAACGTTAACTCTGCTTCTCTCTCCACAGATGCTGCCAGACCTGCTGAGTATTTGCAGCACTTTGTTTTTTTTTTATTTCAGATTTCCAGCATCTGCAGTATTTTGATTTTATTAGCCTGGTTGAACATGTTCTTAAATTGAACAACTTCCCCTTCAACTCTACTCACTTCCTTCAAATAAAAGGTATTATGGGTACCTGCCTGGGTCCTAGTTATGCCTATGTCTTTGTGGGGTATGTTGAACATTCCTTGTTCCAGTCCTACTTGGGCCTCCTCCCCCAACTCTTTTTTTTTTTTCCCCTGTACATTGACTGTATAGATGCCCCGAACTGAAAAACTTCAACTTTGCTTCCAATTTTCCACCCATCTCTCCTTTTTTCCCATCTCCAACACTTCCCTTCCTCAACTTATCTGTCTCTATCTCTGGTGATACTGATATTCATTACAAGCCCACCTCTCTCCACACCATCTAAGGCCCCAAACTCTCCTTTCAGGTGAAGCAGCGACTTACTTGTACTTCCTTTAATGTAGTATACTGTATTCAATGCTCACAACGTAGTCACCTCTACACTGGGGAGACCTAACGCAGATTGGGTGACTGCTTTGCGGAACACCTCCACTTAGTCCATAAGTTTGACCACAAGCTTCCAGTTGCTTGCCATTTCAGCACCACCCTGCTCTCATGCCCACATGTCTGTCCTTGTCCTGCTGCAGTGTTGCAGTGAACATCACAAGCTCAAAGAACAGAACCTAATTTTCCAAAACTTGGTTTCTCATGTTTGTGCTTTCGGACTGAGCTGTTTATTATTTGTCATTAACGCTCTCTGCACGAATGCTTTCTTTCACCACCCAATTAGCACACTCCCTTTGCCCCATGACCACCTTGTCAGTTAATCTCTCCTGCCCTCTGTCCTATTGCACATCTTCCCTTTTTTGTTTTTCTGTACCCCCACTTCACTTGCTTTTAAACCTATTTCGAACCTTTGCCAGTTCTAATGAAAGGTCACAGACCTGAAACATTAACTCTGCTTCTCTCTCAACAGATGTTGGATATGCTGGGGTTGTTTTCTTTGGAATTGTGGAGATTCAGATTTAATTAAGGTGCATAAAATTACAAGGGGCATCGATAGAGGATAGGAAGGTACTATTTTCCTTTAGAGGGGCATAGATTTCAAGTAGCTGGTTCAATAAGAGGTAAGTTGAGAACTTTTTTCACTGGGGGTCTGGAATTACCGCCTGAAAGGAGGTCGGGGCAGAAATGCTCACTGCTTAAACGCCCACTTGGATATGTACTTGAACTTTCAAGGCTATAGACTAGGAGCTGGCAAGGAGGATTAGGCTGGATAGTGTTTATGGCTCATACTGACTGGCTTGAATGGCCTCCTGTACTGTAAATTCCTGATTCTAATTAGGGATGTGCAATCATTGCTGGCCTTGTCAATGACACCTGCATCCCATGAATGAATGAATGATTTTTAAAAAATGGCCATTAGGCTTTTCATCAATTTCCTTCTCCACATGATCCACTCTGCTAATTTTTATGTCCCCTTACATTAAATAGCCCTCTTAAACCATGGCTTTCTGCAGTGAATTTCAGAGCTCAAATTCTTTTGAGCACTTTAACCCACTGTATAAAGATTCATTTTTCAAAAGTTTTTAAAAAATCCTTCCTAATTTTTTTTTTAACTGGCACTAGCTGTGTTTCAGTTGGTGGCACACCTGTCTGAGTCAGAAGGTTCTGGGTTCAAGTTCCACTTGAGGACTTGAGCACAAAATCTAGGCTGACGCTGCAAAATTGGTGATATAGTGGACAGTGAAGAAGGTTGTCTAAGGTTACAACAGGATATAGATCAACTGGGAAAGTGGGCAAGGGATTGGCAAATGGAATTTAATGCAGACAAGTGTGAAGTGATGCATTTTGGGAAGTTAAACCAGGACATATACGGTGAATGGCAGGGCCCTGGGGAGTGTTGTTGAGCAGAGACCTTTGGGACATAGTTCCTGAAAGTGGCAACACAGGTAGACTGGGTGGTGAAGAAGGCAAGCATGCCATATGCTTTCATCGGCCGAGGCAATGAGTACAAGAGTTGGGACGTCCTGTTACAGTTGTACATAACGTTGGCTAGGCTGCATTTGGAGTACTGTGTGCAGTGCTGGTCACTGCACTACAGGAAAGATGTGATGAAGCTAGAGAGGGTGCAGAAAAAATTTACAAGGATGTTGCCTGGTTTGGAGGGCTTGAGTTACAAAGAGAGATTGGATAGGCTGGGTCTGTTTTCCCTGGAGCGAAGGAGGCTGAGAGGGGACATGATAGAGGTATATAAAATTGAGAGGCGTAGATAGCCAGAGTCTGTTTCCCAAGGTAGGGGTGACTAAATCTAGAGGGCATAGATTTAAGGGAGAGGGAGGAGGTTTAAAGGGGTAAATTTTTCACACAAAGAATAGTGGGTATCTGGAATGAGCTGCCTGAGGAGGTGGTGGAGGCAGGAACAGTAGTGACATTTAAGAGGCATCTGGACAGGTACTTGAATGAGCAAGGCATAGAGGGATATGGAATTAATGCAGGCAGGTGGGATTAGTATAGATGGACATTATGGTCAGCATGGACGCGGTGGGCCGAAGGGCCTGTTTCTATGCTGTACGACTCTGACTGCAGTGCAATACTAAGGGAGTGCTATGCTGTCTGAGGTGCTGTCTTTTGGATGATATCTTAAACCAACGCCCTGTCTGTCCTCTGATAGATGTAAAAGATCCCATGGCACTATTTCAAAGAATAGGACTGTTTATCTCTGGTGCCCTGACCAATATTTATCCCTCAATCGACATCTCAAACTGATTATCTGGTCATATATTAGAGATGCTTGTGGGAGCTTGCTATGTGCAAATTGGTTTGTACTGTAGAAAATGTGGCAAAAGTGACTTTACTTCTAAAGGGACTTCATTGGCTATAAAGCACTTTTGGACATTCAATGATCATGAAAGGCACTATGTAAATACAAGTCTAATATTCTTGTGATAACTTTAAATTTTCACCCTGTCATTACCATTCTGCCAACTGTTACATGTACTTAGGTACAAAACTCCAATCTCCGAGGCGATTGGAAGTTTAAAATGTAAACGAGTAAATTTTTGTTGAGTTTGGCTGGACAGTTGGACAACCTCTGATTTGAGCAGGAGAATCATGACCTCCTGACATTTTGAACAGCTCCACTGGAGGAGGAGGGAATGGAGGTGATCATGGCCAAACTTCCACCTCAACTCCACTTTGCTGCCTGCTCTCCATGTCCCTTGATTTCCCCAAGAGATCAAAAATCTATCATCTCAATCTTAAATATATTCAATGGAGCATCCACAACCCTTTGGGGTAAACTATTCCAAAGATTCGCAACCCTGAGTTGAGAAATTTCTCATCTCAACCTTAAATGGTTGACCCATTATCCTGAGACTCTGTCCCCTGTGCTGGATTTTCCCCCAGCCAGGGGAAAACGACAATTCAGTGTCTACCCTGTTGAGCTCCTTCAGAATCTTGTATGTTTCAATTAGATCATTTTCTTTCATCTAAACTCGAATATAGCCTTAATTTACTCAACCTCTCATCAAAGGCCAACACTCTCATCCCAGGAACCAAACTAGTGAACTTTCACTGTACTACTTCCAAGGCAAGTGTATCCTTCCTTGCGTATGGAGACCAAAATTGTGTACAGTACTCTAGGTGTGATCTCACCAAAGCGCTGTACAATTGTAACCAGACTTCCTTATTGTACTCCGATTCCCTTCCAATGAAGGCCAACGTACCACTTGCCTTAATGGCCACTTAAGGGCCCTCGCGTGCCTCCATGGGTATTTTGCCCATGGCAAGCGGGTGTGCCAGGGATGTGAAAGGTCACCCAGCAATAGCTGTCAACCTTTTCTGTGCCTGGGGGGGTGGGCATAGCAGTCGAGCACTGCATCCCTGATTGAGGGCCGCCCCTGCCTCCGAACCCACCCCTGGGATCCAAGATGCCCCCCCTCCCCCCCCTCCCCCCCCCCCCCCCCCCCCCCAAACGAGGCAACGCAAACTTACCCACTCTCAGGTCCATGGTGTTGCCTGAGCTGCAGTCCCAGCAGTGGCCACTACTCTGTGGTGCTGCTGAGACTAAGCTGCTGGCCTGCAGCTCACTGAGGCAGGACATCCTCCCTCAAGTGGGTGGATGTCCCGCATTGGACCAATTAAAGCCTGGGGATCTGTAAAATATGGGACGGATCCCCAGGCTGGGCGGAAGCGGGTTTGTCACCGACATTTACGTCAGAGTCCGGCTCCCATTTTTTAATTTCCAAAATATAATTTATTCATCTGTAAATTAAAAAAAATACATTACCAAACCGTTTCAAACAGCACCAAGTCAAAAATTGCAAACAGTGCAAAGGTGATCCGTTTCCTTCAATACAATCATGAGTTGCCTCAACCCTTCCATTTCATTTGTCATGCCATATATTTTTATATTTACAGTAAATGTAAAATTTCCCAATATAGTTCGAGGGGTTTCCCATGGATCCAGCCCCTCAGTTCAGCTTGGTGGGGGGACCTTGCACAGTGGTCTTTCCCCATTGAGCCTTTGCTGCGGCTGCCCCAAGCTTTAGTGCATCCCTCAGTACGTAGTCCTGGACCTTGGAATGTGCCAGTCTGCAACATTCGGTCGTGGACAACTCTTCGCGCTGGAAGACCAGCAAGTTTCAGGCAGACCAAAGGGCGTCTTTCACTGAATTGATAGTCCTACAGCAGCAGTTGATTGTCTTGGTGTGCGTCTTTGGGAACAGCCCGTAGAGCACAGACTCCTGTGTTAGAGCTGCTTGGGATGAACCTCGTCAAAAAAACCACCATCTCTTTCCACACCTGCTTTGCAAAGACACATTCCAGAAGGAGGTGGGCAACCATCTCTTCCCCACCACAGCCACCGCCGTGGCATTGTGTGGAGGGGGTGAGACTTGGGGCGTGCATGAAGGATCTGATGGGGAGGGCCCTTCTCACCACCAGCCAAGCTACGTCTTGGTGCTTGTTTGAAAGTTCTGGTGATGAGGCATTCCGCCAAATGACTTTGATGGTCTGCTCGGGGAACCATCCGACAGGATCCACCGTCTCCTTTACCCGTAGGGCCTTGAGGACATTCCGTGCAGACCACTGCCTGATGGAGCGGTGGTCAAAGGTGTTTTCCCGCAGTAACTGCTCCACGAAGGATAGGTGGTACGGCACGGTCCAACTGCAAGGAGCGTTCCGCGGCAATGTGACCAGGCCCATACTTCGCAACACCGGGGACAGATAGAACCTCAGCACGTAGTGACACTTGGAGTTTGCGTACTGGAGGTCTACACACAGCTTGATGCAGCCGCACACTAAGCTAGTCAGCAGGATGAGGGTGACGTTGGGTACATTTTTCCCACCCTTATCCAGAGGTTTGAACATCGTGTCCCTCCGGACCCGGTCCATTTTAGATCCCCAGATGAAGTGGAAAATGGCTCGGGTGATCGCCACAGCGCAGGAGTGGGGTATGGGCCAGACCTACACCACGTACAGCAACAACGTGAGCGCCTCGCACCTGATGACCAGGTTCTTCTCCACAATGGAGAGAGATCGCTGCCCACACATTCTCAGCTTGTGTTGTACCTTGGCTACTCGCTCCTCCCAGGTTTTAGTGCATGCCCTGGCCCTTCCAAACCATATCCACAGCACCTTCAGGTAGTCTGACCTGATGGTGAAAGGGACAAAGGATCGGTCGGCCCAGTTCCCAAAGAACATGGCCTCGCTCTTGCCATGGTTAACTTTGTCTCCCGAAGCCAGTTCGAACTGGTCGCAGATGCTCATCAGTCTGCGAACAGACAGCGGATGCGTACAGACGGCGGATCCGAGCAGAAGACGGCGACATCATCCATGTACAGGGAGGTTTTAACCTGAGTGCCTCCACTGCCTGGGATTGTCACCCCTCTTATGCTCGCATCCTTCCTAATAGATTCAGCAAAGGGTTTAATACAGCAAACAAACAAGACCGGGGAGTGAGGACAGCCCTGTCTGACTCCAGATTGGATCGGGAAACTTTCCGATTCCCACCCATTGAGACTGCACTACTGATGTTTGCGTAGAGCAGTTTGATCCAATTGCAGATTCCCTCCCCAAACCTCATTTTGGAAAGCACGCCCATCATGTAGGTGTGCGATATCCTGTCAAAAGCCTTCTCCTGGTCCAGGCTGATGAGGCAGGTGTCCACCTGGCGTTCGTATCCCTGAGTAGCGCGAGTCTATCAGATCTTCCTGCTGGGTACAGTACAGGTCTGATCGGGGTGGATCATCAACTCCAGAGCAGACTTGACTCGACTGGCTATGACTTTGGACAGAATCTTGTAGTCAACATTAAGCAGTGAGATGGGCTGCCAATTTCTGATTTCTCCCCTCTTTTTTTTTTTTCTCCCCTTCCGCCCTGCTTGTAGATGAGGGTGATGATGCCT
Source organism: Heterodontus francisci (assembly GCF_036365525.1). Taxonomy (NCBI): domain Eukaryota; kingdom Metazoa; phylum Chordata; class Chondrichthyes; order Heterodontiformes; family Heterodontidae; genus Heterodontus; species Heterodontus francisci. The sequence continues at coordinate 48,105,031 of NC_090376.1, read as the reverse complement.
TTCCTCATGGATTCTGACATGCTGCCGGCCGGGAGCATACTCTCGTATACTTCCAGCAGGTCTGGGCCGAGTACAACTTGACCAGTAAGCTGTCGCTTCCGGGAGTTTTACTTGTTTCGAAGGACTCTACGGCCTTTGTCAGCTCGGCTCCCGTCTGCCCGCTGTAAAATTCCAGGCATTAACTCTGTTTCTCTCTCCACAGATTATGCCACCTGTTGAGTATTTCCAGCACACACTTTATACTCAATCTGCCATCTTGTTGCCCACTCACTCCACCTACCTATTTCTTTGCAGCCTCTTTCGTGTCCTCCACAGCTTACTTTCCCACCTAACCATTGTATTGTCAGCAAATGTGGATACATTACTCTGTCTCTTCATCCAAGTCATTTAATATAGATAGTAAATAGTTGAGGCCCCAGCACTGATCCGTGCAGCATCCTACTAGTTACTGCCTGCCAACTTAAAAAATGACTAGTTTATCCCTACTCTCTGCTTCCAGTCCATTAACCAATCCTCCACAACTACATTGATTAACTCTTGTTTATACAAGTGTTTATAATGGACTCGAGTAGTTTACTGCAGAATGAAGTTTAAAATTGGCTTGTCAGTTTGGCTCTGTTAGTAAGTGTGCTGGAAAGAATTCTTGAGTGACAGAAGGTTCTGGATTTAAGCTTCACTCCAGGATCTGTTCACATAACTAAAAGTAGGTGTTGTGATTATAATGGAGTGCAGCATTTTTTGAGGTACCATCCTTCAGATGAGATGTTAAGCAAGGTGGATGTCAAATATCGGTCAATACTTGAAGAGCATGTATTCTTTGTTCTGGGCAACATTCATCAATCTCTCAATCAACATTTTAAAAGACAACGAATTGTCTACTTTTTGTGTGGAGCCTTCCAAAAATAGAGGTAGACTAATTTATCAACTTTCCCCATCTATTACATATTCTTTTTGCTGCGATTTTGAAAAATTGGAAAGTCAGTATCCACTTCTTCCCTGAGCTTGGAATAGTTTCTTTAGTACAGTTCCCTTTTGAAAAGTAACCTCCACTAACTGTTCTACCTGCACTTATGAATGTTCTGCAATTGCAGTCTTCACAACTTCTGAAAACTGAGATGAAATATTTTGGTGTCTCTGCCATTCCCTCAGTTCCTGTCACAAACTTGACTTCATTTTCTCAGTGAACTGCCCTCTTTAGTACTAAGTTTTGTTTAAACTGCTCCTTGATGTTTTTTGTTAACTTTTTCTCTCTCTCTCGTGCACCCTCCTTGGCTATTTAAATTCATTTTTGTAACTCTTATATTTTCTACTAGTTTAATTTTTGTTTGCCTTCGGAGAGCTAAATGCCATTTTGTTCCAGATTTGATCTAATCACCTACCATCCATGGAATTGGAGTTTTTGATGCACTCCCTAATTTCCTTACTGAAATGTAATTCAGTATCCATATCCTGTTTAAAGATTTCCATTGCTGTTAAAAGGTTCTGTTTGCTAGTTCTCCTTCCATTTCAATTTGGCTAAGAATTTTTTTAGTTTTGTATAATTTGACATTAAAAAGGGCCTTGCCTTGGTTAAATTAAATCACTGACTCCAATAAACCTAATTGTGCTCATGGCATTCAAATATTGCCTTACTTTTTAGGTCAGTTCATTTAGGTAAACTATCACCCAAAACAGATGCTTCCCTCCTTCTTGGAGTAGCAATATATTGGCTGAGAAAACAGTCTGCAGATAAATACTTAGGACAGTACTTCTCCAAAAAAGTGAACATTTTAAGAGAGATGCATATCTTATCAAATACAAGAACTATGAATATCAGAATCTGCATAGCTAATTTAAATCTATTATGTGCACCGTTTTGAGTGAACAAGCAATATAACTCTAATGACAGATCATGCACAGCAACATCTTTAGTCATTGAATATCATGAAGTACACTTGTGACTGGACCTTTTTTCTAATTTTATTTAAATTAATAGATGGACTGAGGAAAAATCATCAATTTAATGTTTTTAATTGCATTCACCTCACCCAACTAAATTTATGTATTTTTAAAAAAAAAATAAACTTTGTCTTGTCTTTTGTTGACAAAAGGCAGACATTTTTCTCAACCAGTCTTGGCCTTTCCACCTGCAATCTGGGCAATGCCCCTCGCAGTGAATTTTAAAGGCTTCAAGAAACATTTAGGGGCTTGTGATCTAATTGGATCATAATCAAAGAATGTACATCGCCGCCATTTTTTTTTGTGTGCAACTAATTTATTTTAGCTTTTCTTCCCCCTTGATGTCTTGCAGATGGTTGCGGAAATCTAAAAACAGAATCTCCAGCTGGACAAACATTTCATTACCTGCAAAAAATGATGACATGAAAGTGACAGTGGATGATTGTATTATAAAGGAATCCAAGAAACCAGATCTTGGAGATTTTACGCTGGAGGAGTACAGAGAAAAAATCATACAGTATGGTTACCAAATGGTAAGATTGAACAAGTAACTTTCTTGAAAGGTATAGTTTGGACAATTGCAAACTGACAAGGATTTGAGTTGTGTAACGAAATCCATGTACTTTTTTTTATTTTCCACTTTTTTGCACTTTTCCCAAATTATTTGGAGGATAAAAAAGCTGAACAGAACTAGTTAGCTATACTGATGGAATATTTTAGTTCCTAATGGAATGGTTTTGACTCATCCTGAATTACAATATTGCACATGCTCAGACTGCAGAATTTGTGTTCAACTAAATTGCAGATCTAAGCAAAATATCAACTCTAACTGAAGTTTGTTTGAAATTAGGGTTACTGAAGAGGAGAATAGCAGATAGAATTTTTGAGCAACTTGTGGGTTTAAAAATTGTACAGGAGTACTCGGCATGACACTCCGTATGCAGAGGGTGTTCTGTACAAGGTTTTTTGTTCATGTGACTTGCATCAATGGCAAAGCTAGCATTTATTGTCCTTGAAGGTGATGGTGTGTTGCCACCTTGAAGCTGTGCATTCAGTGTGGTGTAGCTACACCCACACTACCATTGGGTGGGGAGTTCGAGTTTTGACCCATGACCAGAAGGAATGGCGATATGGTTGTAAGTCAGGGTGGTGTGTGACTTGGAGGGGAATTAGAAGGTGGTGGGATTCCCATGCACCTGCTGCACTTTCTCTTTTAGATGGTAGAGGTCGCAGGTTTGGAAGGTTCTGTTGAAGGAGGCTTGGCAAGTTGCTGAAGGGCATGGTGTGCCATTGGTGGAGGGAGTGAATGTTTAATGCAAATTTGGTGCCAATCGAGCAGGCTACACTGTCCTGGATGATGTTGAACTTGTTTTGTTGGAGCTGCACTCATCCAGGCAAGTGGAGAATATTCCATTATGCTCCTGATTTGTGGCTTGTAGATGGTGGACAGGCTTTGGGGAGTCGGGAGGTGAGTTACTTGCTGCAGAATGTCCAGCCTCTGACCAGTTGTTGTAGCCCTAGTATTTATATGACTGCCCCAGTTAAGTTTCTGATCAATGGCGATCCTTAAGCTGTTGATGGGGGATTCGGTGATAATGCCATTGAATGTCGAGGGTTAGACTTTTTTTTTCTTGGAGATGGTCATTGCCTAACATTTGTGTAGCACAAATGTTTCTTTAAACTGAAAAGTAGTTAATCTTCCCAAATAAGTGTGAAGAAATTATTTCCTTAAGCATGATCAAACACACTTTAATGAATGATGCATATATAAATATGTAACTTTTTTAATATGGATATTCAATGACCAAGTTAATTATTCACTCCCAACTTTTGTTTCCAGCTTTTTTCTATCTCGTTCCCTCTGGCACCACTTCTTTTCTTCATAACTATTTTATGTGACATACGTGTGGATGCCAAGCGACTGTTGTGGATGTACAAACGACCCATTGCTTTCATGGCTCAAGACATAGGTAAGATATTGTCTGACTGGCATATATCAGGATTTATTCATACTAACCATGATTAAGTGACCTAACCATACAAGTTAAATGTGTGTGAAGTCATGAGCAGTCATTAAGCATTGCTCTAATTCTCATCCTCTGCCCACAAGAGAAAAATGACCTATGATATCACTTTGCACCCTCATCACTCCACTATTCTACCCATGTAGAATGTAGAAAAATTAGGCCAAAATGAATCACTTAACATGGTCTTTTCTTGTGCATGTAACATTACTTGAAACCAAATTCTGCACTGGTTACCAACCTTATACCAAGAGCAATATCTTGGAGATGTAAGCAAGCTTTTGGATAATACAGTATTGGGAATCAAACTTTCTAGACTTGAACATTATTGGCTCCAATGTGTTTTTATCGCTTCCTGGTTTTGTACTTGTGTTGCTGCACCTCTTGGTGAAAGATCTTATTTGTGGAAATGGTCATTAGTCTTTTTAGCTCAGGATAGCACACTGCCCTGTGTCAGAAGATTCTCCATTCAACCCCATTCCAGGACTTAGTAGAGCACTCGCTCAGTTTAAAAAGTGCCAGCCTATTTGGAGTTTTGTCTTTTCAATAGATATTAAACCAATGCCCTACCTGACGTGAAGGGAATGTATAAGATCTCATAAGTTCTCAAGATATCCTAGCCAACATTCTCTCATCCAACATTGAAAAAGATGAACTGCACATTAATTCGTTTGCTACTTATGGGGCCTTTGAGTAAACTGACTGTGAACTAGTTTGGGACATCCTGAAGATGTCAGTCACCACATTAAAAATTAGTTTTTTTATTTTAGGTAGTGGGGCAAAAATTACTGTTAACTGCCATTAAAACTTGTCAAGTTGTGTGCTGTTAATTGAATAACTTACTAGTCCATTTAAAATAGGGTTTGAAGGAGGACAATAGCATAGTGGTAGGATTACTAGTCCAGTAACATTGAGTTCAAATCCCACCACGGCAGCTGGTGGAATTTAAATTCAATTCATTAATAAAAATCTGGAATTAGAAGCTAGCCTCAGTAATGGTGACCATGAAATACTGGTTGTTTTTAAAACCCATCTGGTTTTGGCAATTTTGGTACTGGTCCCCAGATGTTAATGAGACAGACCTTGCAGGGTGTGCTGTTGTCATTTCCTTTAGGGAAGGAAATCTGTTGTCTTTACCTGGTCTGGCCTACATGTGACTCCAGACCCACAGCAATGTGGTGGGCTTCTTAATTGCCCTCTGAAATGGCCGAGCAAGCCACTCTTGTACAACACCACTACAGAAAAGTTGGAGGGACAAATCTCGTCGGACCACCAGGAATCAGCCTAAGCACTGGAAATGACAACAGCACACCCTGAAATGTCTGTCTCATTAACATCTGGGGACCAGTGCCAAAATTGGGAGAGCTGTCTCATAGACTTGTCCAGCAACAGCCTGACATTGTCATACTCTCCAAACCATACCTTGCATCCAATTTCCCAGACTCCTCCTCCACCATCCCTGGATATGTTCTGTCCCACCAGCAGTTGCAGCACAGTGGTATTTAGTCCGGAGGGAGTTGCCCTGGGAGTCTTCAACATTGTCTCTGAGCCCCATGAAGTCTCATGGCATAAGGTCAGACATGGGCAAGGAAACCTCCTGCTGATTACCACCTGCCGCCCTTCTGCAACAGATGAATCATTACTCCTCCGTATGCTACTTAAAAGTACTGAGGGTAGCCAGGGCACAGAATGTACTCTGGATGGGGGACTTCAGTGTCCAGCACCAAGTTGCTTGATAGCACTGCTACTAACCAAGCTGGCTGAGTCCTGAAGGACATATCCGCCAGACTGGACCTGTAGTGGGTGGTGAGGGAAAAACATGCTTGACCTCTTTCTCTCTCTTTTTTTCCCCCCCCCCAATCTACCTGTCACAGATGCATCTTTCCATGACAGTATTGGTAGGAGTGACCACCACATAATCCTTGTGGATTCAAAGTCTCGTCTTCACACTGATGCCTTCCATGTTGTGTGGCACTACCACAGTGCTAAATGGGAAAGATTCAGAACTGATCTAGCTGCTCAAAACAGGGCATTCAGGAGGCACTGTGGGCCAACAGCAGAATTGTCTTCAGACACGATCTAACTTAATGGTCTGACATATCTTGATCTGCCATTGCCATCAAGCCAGGATCAACCTTGGTTCAATGAAGGGTGCAGGAGGGCATGCCAGGAGCAGCACTAGGCATGCCTAAAAATGCGGTCAACCTGATGAAGCTACAACACAGGACTACATACATGCTAAACAATAGAAGCAGCATGCAATAGACAGCTAAACAATCTCTCAACCAACAGATTAGATGGATCAAAGTTCTGCAGTCCTGCCACATTCAGCTGTGAATGGTGGCAGGCAAATACAGTTAACTGGAGGAGGAGGCTCCATAAGCACCCCCATCCTCAATGATGGGGAAGCTTGGCAAATCAGTGCAAAAGGAAAGGCATAAGCATTTGCAAACATCTTCAGCCAGAAATGCAGAGTTGGTGATCCATCACTGCCTCAGAGGTGCCCAACATCACAGATGCCAGTCTCTCGCCAATTCGATTCACTCCACTATATATCAAAACAGCTGAAGACACTGAATACAGCAAAGGCTATGGGCCCTGACAACATTCTGACAATAGTACTGTAGACTTGTGCTGTAGAACTAGCCTGAGCCAAGCTTTGCCAGTACAGCTACGACATTGGCATCTACCTGGCAATGTGGAAAATTGCCCAGATATGTCCAGTCCACAAAAAGCATCAAGTTAAATCCGGCTAGTTACTGCTCCCTTGGTCTACACTTAATCATCAGCAAAGTGATGGAGGGTGTCATCGACAGTGTTATTAAATGGCACTTAAACAAAAACCTGCTCCGCTTGGGTCCCGTCAAGGCTCTTGACCTTGTTACAGCCTTTGTCCAAATGTGGACAAGAGCTGAAATCCAGAGATGAGATGAAAGTGACTGCCCTTAACATCAAGGCAGCATTTGACAGTGTAGCATCTAGGAGCCCTAGCAAAATTTCAAGTCAATGGGATTCGGTGGTGTGGGGGTGAGCTCGCCACTGGTTGGAGTCATACCTAGCACAAAGGAAGATGGCTGTGGTTGTTGCAGGTCAATCATCTCAGCTGGCAGTACATTGCTGCAGGAACCCTCTGGGTAGTGTCCTAGACCCTACTATCTTCAGTTACTTCAAGAACAAAGAACAGTACAGCACAGGAACAGACCATTCGGCCCTCCAAGCCTGCGCCGATCTTGATGCCTGCCTAAACTAAAACCTTCTGCACTTCTGGGGTCCGTATCCCTCTATTCCCATCCTGTTCATGTATGTCAAGATGCCTCTTAAACGTTGCTATCGTACCTGCTTCCACCACCTCCCCCGGCAGCAAGTTCCAGGCACTCACCACCCTCTGTAAAGAACTTGCCACGCACATCCCTTCTAAATGAGTTCATAAGGTCAGAAGTGGGATGTTTGCTGATGATTGTAGTGTTCAGTATCATTCATGACTTCAGATACTGAAGCAGTCTGTGTCCATATTCAGAAAGATGTAGAAAACATTCAGGCTTGGGCTGATAAGTGGCAAGTAACATTCATGCCACACAAGTGCCAGGCAATGACCATCTCCAACAAGAGATTCCAGCCATCTCCCCTTGACATTCAACAGCATTACCATCGTTAAATCCCCCACCATCAACATCCTGGGGGTTACCATTGACTAGAAACTGAACTGGATTAGCCATATAAAGACTGGTTAAAAGAGCAGGTCAGAGGCTGGGAAATCTGCAAGAGTAACTCACTACCTGGCTCCCCAATGTCTGTCCACCTACAAGGAGTGATGGAATACTCTCCACTTGCCTGGATGAGTGCTGCTCCAACACCATCTCAGGAATCTTGGCACCACTGGCGGAGAGTGGTAGCAGTGTGTACCATCTACAAGATGCACTGCAGCAACTCACTAAGCCTTCTTCGACTGCATCTTCCAAACCCGTGACCACCTCCCCCTAGAAGGACAAGGGCAGCAGATGCATGTAAACGCCACCTGCAAGTTTTCCTCCAAGCCACACACTATCCTGACTTGAAACCATATTACCGTTCCTTCACTGTCGCTGGTTCAGCATCTCGGAACTCCCTTCCTAACTGCACTGTGGGTGTACCTACACCCAGATGGACTGCCGTAGTTCAAGAAGGCAGCTCATCACCTTCTCGAGGGCAATTTGGGATGGACAACAAATGCTGGCCTTGCCAGTGATGCTCACATCCCATGAAAATTTTTGTTATATTTTAACAAGGAATTTGTAACAAGACTTGCATCAGTTTCACCACATCTGGAGATGCTGCAATCCATCACACTGTCTGCAAAAGCATATTGCATGTGATTTTACTCAAATATTTGAATGCCAGACCAACTTCCCTTTTTAAGAAAATCTTTTTGCAATTACTCTCCTGTCTCAAAACATAAGGAGGTTTCTAGAAATCTAGTGTGCTCCAGCATATTCAAATTGAGATAAAAGACAAGAATTCTAGATCGTGAAATATCAAACTTTAATAAAGCTGCCGAATGGTGTATAATGGCTGCTTGTTATAAATAAAACTGCTTTAATGATTGCTCTTATAACTTCTTCCAATAGGTCATAAAATAAATTACCTAACATATCTATTGTGGCTCTATGGTATTCCTATGCAGCTATTTTATAGACTGTTCTCATCGCTAGCAATTTATATGTAATAGATTTTATACATTTTAAGTAATGGAAAATGTCTAATTCCATATTTTCAGGCCAATGGTTGACCATATTAGATCTTATAAATGGAGTAGCAGTGGTGACCAATGCCTGCGTGATTGCTTTCAACACAGATTTTGGGAGGGAGAGACCCTTTCATGAGCAACTGATCATCCTAATTATAATTGAGGTACCATATTACAATCTTCAAATCTCACTTAATTCCTGCAGAAAATATTCAAATGTTTTGCTAGATTTTTGTAACCAATTATATCTATAACTCATGAAGGTTCTTGAGATTGCTTGTTTACAGAGGAAAATACGACCATTTGTACTTTGATCTTGAACGAGCTCATCAAATGTTTGCATTGTGTGTAAATAAAAAGGATGGACATTTTCTGTCAGTTATGGTAGATTAATTTGGCTTGGGTTTGAGGGCATAAAGTGGATGGAAAAAATTGGGTCTAGTCCACAAGATTTTTGACACGATAACTTTGAAACATTTGAGTATTGATTGTATAACAGTAGTTTTCACCTATAGTCCAAGACTGCAGATATGCTACCGCTCCTGTTTTTTTTTTTTTTTGTCTTGCCTCCCTGGCGCACATCACTCCGGCTTTGTATTCATGTCTGATTCAGATCGTAGTGACATGGGCTCTCTCTAAAGTTTAGCACAGTATGAATCCATTGTGGTGTCAAATCTGGTTTTTAAAAAAGCTCCCAGAAGGATCCTCGTGCTCCCCGTACATTTTTTTTTTAACTAAGATTTCTTAAGCATTTTGAGTGTGTGCTACTGCCCATAATTTCAAGATATTTAATGACTGGGGCTAGAGTTGTCTGTACATGGTGTTTGTGGCCAGAGCTTTGTCCTGGCTGGGGCTAGACAATATAAAATGATGTTCACTGGAACACTGCAGCAAATATCAACGCAAGCTCGAGGAACAGCATCTCATTTACTGATTTAGGCACACTACAGCATGCCGGACTGAACATTTCCGAGCATGATTGGGCCCCCCATTTTACTTTTTTTTTTAACTTTTGTGTTAAGTTTGTTTCTACTGTGCCTACCCACTTTTTTTTTTAATGTTTGTGCTTGCAGCTGTTCAGTTTCAGTCCATTAACACGCTATCTGTACGAATGCTTTGTCTTTCAGCACACCATTAACATATTATTTGCCTTTGCTCCATGACCACCTGGTCAGCTATTCTGTGACCTTGTCCTATCAATAGCTTCTTTTGTTATCTCTTGCCCCACCCCCACTTTACTTGCTTAAAATCTTTTACATTTCTTATCTGCCAGTTCTGAAGGGTCACTGACCTGAAACGTTAACTCTGCTTCTCTCTCCACAGATGCTGCCAGACCTGCTGAGTTTTTCCAGCACTTTGTTTTTATATTTATATATAAATATTTCATGGCTTAAACTGATTTTAGTAGCTTGTGGACACATTTCCAGATTGATTTTATAAGAATGCCATATATCCTTTGGGAAGGGGGTGAGGGTGGGTGGCGGGGTAGTGTGGATGCAAGGGATGGAAACTTTACAGTATTCTATTAGAAATGCATATAGATAACCGACATGAGAAATTTGATTTCCATGCAACTACATTTAGTTTACTTCAAAGATATATAGGTGCTCGAAAACATAACAAATAAACTACCGAGTTTTCAGTGGTGGTTTTGCTGGAAGTCAAAGTACTATCTGATTTTGGTGCCTCATGCTCTGGAATTCCCTGCCTAAACCCCCTCCACTTTCTCTTGAACCTTCTTTTTTTTTTTAAACTCCATCTCTGACCAAGCTTTTTGCCACCCCTGCCCCCTACTTTTTGTGCCTCATTAATTTTTGCATTAAAGGTGCTATATAAAAGCAAGTTGTTACATAATGAGGAAAATATATTTATTTCTTTCAGCATATAGTGTTTGTGGTGAAGTTCCTGCTATCAAATATGATCCCAGATGTTCCTCAACACATACTCCTAGCAATGAGGAGGGTAAGTCTTTAATGGAAAAATATTTATCTCAAACATTATACATGCTGTTCCATTGCCTTAACAAGGAAAAAGGCCCATATTTTTATAGCATTGATTTTTTTTTTTTGGGTGGTATACCATGGGGAGTAAGTATTCTGGAGTTAACACAATGATGCGACAAGTATGTGCAACTTGATGTGATGCACCAATAGAGACCTGAATTCTGTGCAGTCCCTGGACCATGATGCTTCCAGTTAAATTTAAAGATAAAAGAATTAATACAAATGCTAGTGGTACATTATTTCTATCTGTTCACATTCATACAATTTTATATATATTATATCGAATTACCTGTAACTGTACTCTGCTATATTTGTTTTAGGAGAAATATAAAGTGGCAACAAAAATGAGAGGTTATCCACATCGCCTTCACCAATTCAGATCATTCTAGAAAAACAGGACTGTAAGTTATTTTATATTTTGTATAGTCTTTAATATTGATCATTATACAAGTAGATTTAATTGTGCCAGACTTCCTCCTGTGAAGCACCTCGGGATATTTAACTGCACTAAAGGCGGTATATAAATGCATGTTCTGTAGCTTGGCATCTTTTTTGTCTGATTAGACTTCCATTGTGAGACCTTGCAGTGTGCAAATTGGCTGCCACATTTCCTACACTTCACAAAATGGTTCATTGCTTGCAAAGAACTTTGGGATGTCATTTGTTAAAGGTATTAAGTCTTGTTTTCACATTTCAAGATCGCCAGCTGCTACAGGAACATTCTGACAAATTTTTAAACATTGTATCTCTCAGCCCTCTTCATATTTATCACTTTGGTGTGAGCTCCTTGCACGTAATCTGAAATGCACTTTACCTGCTCTACTGCTTCAAGGTGATCTAGCAGGGGCGGCACCGCAGCCTCACAGCTCCAGTGACCCAGGTTCAATTCTGGGTACTGCCTGTGTGGAGTTTGCAAGTTCTCCGTGTTTGCGTGGCTTTCCTCCGGGTGCTCCGGTTTCCTCCCACATGCCAAAGACTTGCAGGTTGATAGGTAAATTGGCCATTAGCAATTGCCCCTAGTATAGGTAGGTGGTAGGGAAATATAGGGACAGGTGGGGATGTGGTAGGAATATGGGATTAGTGTAGCATTAGTATAAATGGGTGGTTGATGGTCGGCACAGACTCAGTGGGCCGAAGGGCCTGTTTCAGTGCTGTATCTCTAAACTAAAGGTACAACATGAAAGGAAGCCTGTTGTCGTTGTTGATTCTGATTGGTCAGTAGTTCAACACTAACACCATATTGATAGTTATGACATTATTTAACTTGAGTAAGAATGACTACATTACAGTATTTAAGACCCTCCATTCATTCCTTATTGGCTGTGTCTCAAAATTGTTAGTGCACAGAATTTCTTTCTAATACAAATGTTGTGCCCTGAAATCTGCATCAGCTTTTTTTCAGATTTAGAACGCCATCTGGCCTGCTGAACTGAGTGTCCCTTTACCATCCTTGTTACTTCCACCTACTCCTGCTCACTTGTGCTCAGTGCCTCAATGCAGTCCCTTCAAACTCAAAGTTCACAAGATGTTTATTTCTGTGCTGGTGTTTGGTTAGTGCTGGTAACCATATATGGTTTTCCAGGGTTTTCATACTCTGTCTTCCTGGCAGTAGTCTCCATTCCTATGGCTTAGAAGGGTAGAGGAAAAGCGTTTGCCTGTAGTTTCGATGGCCAGCAGTTGCTGCAACATTGTCATGCCAGATTGTCTTGATTAGTAAGTGTGCAACTTAAATTATGAAGAAATGGGGAAGACATCAACAAATCCTGCTGTGGCAGTCCTGCAGCTCTGCTATCTATCAATGGTGACTGCTTCCATGGGGTTTAGAGTTTGCACCTCCTCCCATGCTAGTTGTCTTCACCCACTGTGTGCAAGTTTCTTCAAGAAGAATGAAAAGTAGGTAAATGTGTGCCCTGGACAAGGACATTCAATTCTTGCTCTTTATTGTGCCAGCTTACCTAAGTATGTATGGTAGCAAGAAGCAGAAGGTGTGACCACAGTGAAACGTTGAGGACAGCAGCAGCATTTGAGGGTGTTACTGCAAGCAAAAAGATGAGATGAGATCTGTCATATTGACTTCGACAACCAAGGGCCAGATAGAAGGGAAGGATTGATTGCTCATTCTTTCTGCACAATGTGAAGGAGAGTCCTGGCTGGGTGTGGCTCGAGGTCCTTAACTTTGTTCCTGCACTGCATTCATGTGTGTCCCTCTCTCCATGCCTCTTAACCAACTATCCCTGGGACCTGAGCGAAAGAGGACTTGCTTCCTTTCCTGAACTTGCTCTACCAGTTTCTTCCTAGCTGAAAACCTCATGACTTCATCAGAATTCTTGCTCTCTAAACATGTTCCTAGAGCTTTATGGTATTGCTTACCAATTTTGGTCACAAAACAAAACCTTCCCTTTTAATCTTCTGCAGATACCAGAGCCTGAACAGCACCCTATTTCCCACCTCCTAATTGAACTGTCGATGGAGAGCATATTTCAAGTCTCCTGCAAAATGAGAAGTAACTGTGTGCAAGTTCTCTGCCTGCTTTTCTGGACAGCCATTGCACCCGCTCCATCACCTGCCAGTTTCACTCCAGAGTACCAAAATCAATTTCTATTTTTCCACAGCTGAGAGTCCCCTTGTAATGTGACTACAAATATAGCTGCTCCATGACAAAGACTTGAGAATGTTAGTTTTACTTGATATCTGGTTTAAAATGAAAGGGAAGAATTTCATTCTCCTAGCAGCGCTGCCCAGGGGCAGACAGCACTGAGCCATTACCTGTGCAGACCGCACAGTGTTCTTTACTGATTGAAGAGCGCTGCATAACTATGATAACTGCCCACGGCTCTGCCTGCCCATCCCCGGAGATAGAGGGAAGTCTGCATAGTTCTGCTAGAAGCAGCACTAGGCAAATTAATTTCTCCCCTAATGTATGGTGAGTGGGTTCATTGCTAGCATATCCCACCTTGTAAAGTGCCAAGATACTAACTTGGCAATTTAGCGAATTGACTTGGGCTTAGAATTACAAGACTAACCACATGAATCACTGTTTGTTTTATTGTAGATTCTGCATAAATGATGCGGTCTAAAGTGCACTTTATTCCTGTAATTCCTAATGAATCAGTCTGTGGATACACTAATGAAGAGGAATAAATTCCTTGATGAAGTTGAATGTTTTCACAAAGTGACTTGTTCAATTATTTTAATACATCTCAACAAACGCTTTTCCCCTTAATGCTAAAATAGGTTAAGATGTTGCCATTATTTCATTTATATTTTTAAAGAAAAAAGCAGTTACAACAGCAAACAAATTTAGTTTATCAATGGGCCAAAGTTTGCTATTGCCAAAGGCCATTCTGTTTTGAACTAACCAGAGCATTTATACAACTATGGAAAACATTTTCATTTTTAATATGTCACTAGTGATCCTGTTGTGCTTTTGTACCAAATAAATTATTTCTCATTAATTATCATGTTTAATGCATACATATTTAACAATAGCTTAAAAGCTGAAGCTTTATTTGGTTGAGTGAAAAATGAATTGTGTGAAGAACAAATTGTGTACTATCTACACCTGTAATCATCTTCAAATTGGTAAGCCTTTTGTAAAATTTAATCCTGTCTTTACCACCATTGTAGTAAGTGGGGGGGAGGGTGCATTCCTCATTCTGGGTAACTAGCGAAGTAAAAATTAATATCTTGCCCTGTTGTCTTTTTTGTTTTAAAAAAAAAAATACCCTTGCATTTGCTCAAACATACTCACTAGTGAAAATAGCTTTTGCAGCATTGCATTAATGTCAGCTTTTGCAAAATGGAAAAGATTATGATTTTTTTATAATAACTATTTAACCTTATCTTAGTGCTGTACTGTTTCTCACACAAATCAATGTGAATCTTGTTCTGGTTGGCTCCAGTTTTGATGGGTCAATGCGAACAAATATGGTTTCAAGCTAATGTGCATTTATGCAGTTATAAGTGCTGTAATTTTCATGTTTGTTTTTTGTTTAAATGTGTTTTTGGTCATAATGTAAAACAATTAACCAAATCAAGGACTTCAGCTGCCTCAGTTTATGAATGTTACCTGAACGCCAAAATTGAATTACTGCCTTAAATGTATTTGATCTGTCAGTAATTCATGATTCCTTCTAACATTGTGTGTAATGTAGTAGTCATTAAATTTGTGGTGTTTGAAGAAAGTGTTGCATGACAGAGCAAAGAACAGTCAATGTCCTGAAGATGCATCAAACTAAGAAATAAAGGCCTGCATTATTGCCAGTTTTTTTCATAGATCAGAGGAAGGTGTGTGTGCGCAGTTCATAGATTGGGGTTTCAGAAACCTATTTGTAAAATGACCACCAAAGGGGAGCTCTAGAAAAAGGTGTGTCTGATTTCTCTCCATTGACCGGTGAGTTGGGGAAGCACTGTTAAGGAAAAATGCCAAGGAACAGTTTCATCCATGTATGTATTTTATAATTAACTCCTCTCAAATGTTACTAACTGTGAATGTGTCATTCGTGCTTGCTGAGTCACTGTAGAAAATTGCCTTCTGTGATTGTGAGGATCAGTGAAACATAGTTGCTATTGTCCTCTGTACCCCACTGGAATGTCCTGCTGTGGGAAAGGCATTGCACAGACAGAACCACCTTTGTTACCCTCTTGAGTAATATTCCAGTACTGTAAAGTCAAAATATTTGTAGTTTATGGTTTCCATCTCTTCACAATATTTTCAATGACAGTTGTCACTACCTTTTTTATTTTACATTCCACTACGTAGTTCAGCAAGCCACTATTTCATTCGAATTGTTTAAGTCTAAAGTAATGCACATGGTGACACCAAGCGTTGGTATAAACTAAATTTAGCAACTATTGTATACTTTTCAATAACTACTACTATCAGTGTATAACCACTTAGCCTGCCCCCTCATATCACTTTGATTTTCTGGTGCCCTTCAATTCCTTGGGTATTTTGTGGTGAAGTAGTCTGACCACAGGATAAAGATATGGTCCTTATCACAATCAGACTTGTCAAGAGTACTCAATTTGGCATGAAACTCGCTCATTTTGTTTGTTTTATTCTATCATTCTTGTGTATAAATTGAATTTCTATTTGTTTAAAGTGATTTGCAATTTGTTCTGACCTCATTCACTCCTAGCTTTCTCCAAATATTGACGCACTTTGGGAACAACTCTTCAAGCTCATTGGTTTTCAGTGACATTAGAACCCAGATCTCCATTCGGGCAATTTACTATTGCTCTGAATGTCACTTGCCTATGATTTTAACCCCTCTGGTCAGTCAGCAGGCAATAGTAACTGTTTCATGTTATGTAATTGTATTTTAGTCCATTTTACATTTAAAGCAATGGTGTAAGAATTTAAATAATTTCTGAAATATTCACTGCATTGACGACCATGTTTGTATAAAGCCTTGTAAATAACAGTAACCAAAAACTATTTTATGCTGAAGTATTAAAAATTAAATTTGATAGGAAATATCTTTGCTATTTTAAATGTTTTAATCATTTTCCACTTGAAAATCCATCAAAAAATTTAAATTATTTTCCAGAAGTCAGTTGTTGCTTTCAATGGGGAACCAGTGGAAGAGCTGTTCCAGTAGTTATTTTGCATGAATTATTAAATAGAACCTAAGGTACATGATAAAATTAGGCATTGAAGTTTTCTTCAATACTTTCATTTCCACTTTTCTACCTCTTGTAAAATATTTCCCCTTCCTGGTGTTTGAGCGAGTGGCTAAAGCTTATTTGATAATTGTAATAGGCACCATGCTTGCAGAAAGGCTCCAGTCACATCTCTAAGTGGAATGTATCATTCCACATGACCATCTGATCAAAAATTGATAAACTTGCACACGGGTGGCACGGTTCATGGAACATACTGAGACGGGAGCTGGATTTTCACTTTGGGGGTAGGAACAGCATTGTTACCAGATCCTAAGCCTGTCCCTGAAGGGTAACAGTCAATTTGGGATTTTGACCCAGGATGCTGCCTTAATTGACATGGAAACCAGTTCCCTGTCCAGTGCCAGCCCACTGCCCTTAAACTGGACATTACAGGGCCCATCAGAGGCCTTCCAGCTTGAGAGGAGCAGTAGGCTGCAATGAAGGGTAAGTAACTTGAACTTCAACATGGAGGAAGCCTCCAACTTTGTTTTTTTTTAAATTAAAGCTTTTTAAAAAAAAAAGTCAGGCCACTATGGGGAGGGGCTGGGTGGAATTGTTGACAGGGTGGGCTTTGGCTTGGGGGGTGGGGGGGATGGAAGAGGAAAGAGAAGAGAGAGAGATAGCACTGCCAGCGTTGAACCTGCCTCAGCAAAAATGGAAAATGGCATACCAGCTGGTGCCAGTATTTTCAGACCCTGTCTGTCTCCATTCCTGACCTCCGCTTGAAAATTCAGCCCATGGTGATAAATGCAAATCAGTAATCACTACTTTCTATTATGTACGGTTCATTTTTTTTTTAAAACAGTGGCATCACTTGAAAATAACTAGTGTTGAAGATGAAAGAGAAAAATTGCAGGGCCAATCATTGCATGAAATTCCATAGTGTTTGGTCAGTTAATGATTGTGGTGGTCTGGGAGAAGTTGCCTATCTGTCCTGTCCATACTGTATGAAATCCTGGAAGAATTTAAGTAATAAACCTTGGTCTTGAAGCTGCAATAACTCAAAGAATAAAATGCCTTGTGTTATAGGACAGCATGATATTAGGAGCTGTAATTTACTCCTAGTTTAATTGAAGCTGACTTCATTCCCTTCCCCTTCCCCACTGCCGCTTGGCTATTAGATAGGTAGAACATACCTGAAGTGCACCTGGTTGTAAATTGCTGTCACCCAGATATCCACGAGCCAACTGTCCCCTTGGGAAAACCAAGCACCTGGAGCAGAGAAGGAAAAGTCAACTGCTGGTGCTGGGTTTTCTGGCTGTTATCCAAACACAGCAGCCAGAATGTCTCCAATGCCCATATCTGACCTTTTGGAAAACTAAACTGTTACTGTTGAAACTGTGCTTCAGCTAGGTTTGTGTCTCATGCTCTTAGTCTATCTAACTCTAACTCTCACCATGTCTTGTTCACTCATCACACTTGTGCTCCCTGACCTACATTGGCCCCTGGTTAAGCAGTGTCTTGTTTTCAAATCACTGGCTTTGCCCCTTCCCCTCTCTGCAACTTCCTAAAGCCCTCATCTCTCGTCCTCCTCCAATTCTGGCCTCTTGGACATCCCAATTTTAATCACTCCACCAGTGCCACATAGACCCTAAACTCTGGAATTCTCACTAAACCCCTTTTTACCTCTCGGAGTGTATTAAAAGCTACCTATATGCCCTAATATCTGCGTGTGTGGCTGTGTCCAATTTTGTTAAATTTCTTGTGAAGTGCTATGAGACGTTTTACTGCATTAAAGTTTTTATATAAATAAAAGATGGTGTTTTTGCTGCTCAAACGGCCTATTCATTTGGACCAAGTTGTATCCTTTACATTGTTTTAAAGCCCTCAATTAAATATACTTAAAATCTGGAGGAAAAGTTCATTACCATGTTGAGACCAATTCTACCCCCTCACCCCCACAAATGCCAAATGGCAGTGGCAACTTCAAAGTGACCCAGATACATGCCTGAACTAGTCGTATTGAATGTTTTATCAGGGGCCTAATACCCATTCTGACCCTGTTCCCATATTCAGCAGAAACTGGGTTGAGCATGTGCTGTCTTCAGTGTTTCTGGGTCTACCATAACCTAGCCAGCAGTCCTTAAAGTGACCACAGGAGGCCACTGTAGAACAAACAGAGAATAAACAGACTAAATATCCTATTTAAATGGGTGAGAGCTTTTTTTTTAGGTGCTAAACACTACTGCTGTCTCTGTATCCTTTGTGTCTGTGTTCTGTTAGAACAAACGGTCTTCAACTAAAAAGCCAGTTCAAAATTGAATTGTAACAACTGCTTAATACTCCCTCCTCGTGACTGTATCTATGGTAACGAGCATGCACCCATTGAATCGCAGTCTCCAAATGACTGTTTCTAAGGCAATGAAAAGGCACCTTCCTAAAACTCCTGAGGCTTGCTCCTTTTTAAAGCTGTAGTGATCCTCTGCAACCCTTAAAGGTAAACTGCATATTCCTGGAAAAAAAACCTACAGGACCATGACATCAGCAACAAGTACTGTCTCTTTAGTGCTGACCATGAAATCCAGGCCATCATGGAGCGAGGAGGAATGAGTGCTTTCTCGGGATATGGGCATTACTGGCAAGGCCAGCATTTCTCGTCCTAATATCCTTGACAACAGTGGCTTGCTAGGCCATTTCAAAGGGCAGTTAAGAGTAAAGGGTCTGGAGTCACATGTTGGCCAGACTAGGTAAGGACAGCAGATTTCTGTCCCTAAAGGACATTAGTCAACCAGATGGGTAGTTTCATGGCACCATTACCAGATTTTTTTTGTAAATTAATTGAATTTAAATTCTACCAGCTGCCATGGTGGGATTTGAACCTATGTCTGCAGGGCATTACCCCAGGCCTCTGGATTACTAGTCCAGTGACATTACCACTATGCCACTCTCTCCCCACTGCTCTTGGTTACACAGCACTACTTGTTCACAATAACCCCCAGCAGTTTTGAGAATGAAACTGAGTGAAATGTTACATTTAACTTTATGAAGAGCCAGGTACCAGATATGGGCCCATTCTATCATATCCAGATCTGGCTGTGATCGAGTTCTTATGCTTGTGTAAAGGACCCTAGATATTTCTTTACATGCGAGTTTGCAGATGATACAGTCTCATTTCCCCCACCCCAGCTCATTCATGGATGTCGGTCTTGGCTCAATGGTAATACTAAATCCAAATGTCATGGGTTCAAGCCCCACTCCAGAGCACATAATCCCGGTTAACACTTCAGTGCAATACTAAGGGAGTGCTGTTCAAGAAAAGAAAGAGCTCCCATTTGCATTTAGTCCAGAAAATTGCATGAAAATTTCATTTAACATATTGTAAATCATATATTTGGAGAAATCAACTGTTTTGAATACTTGTATAAACTAAATTTCCACAGTAAATTGGCAGTATAAAACTTTCCGTGTTATTTTATGATGAGATATGGGGGTGGTTTAATCTATCTTGTCCACTTAGTATCTGTTTAGATAGAGTTCTGTTACCATTAGAGTTATAGAGGGCAGACTGAGCTAATATATTCAAGGAGATAGATATATTAATACCCAAGGGATGTGGGGAGAAAGTGGGAACAGGGTACTGAATTAGACGATAGGCCATGATCTTTCTTGAATGGTAGAGCAAGCCCAAAGGGCCGAATGGCCTACTCCTGCTCCTATTTTCTATGTTTCTATGATGACACACCATGGATCCCTATGGATGGAAATCTTTGTCTCCCAGAGTGCTTCTGATGGTTCAGGTGGTTAGCTATCAAAACCATTCATGAACACTGAAGGCACATATTGTCGTCTGATACAGTATTATATCTCAAACAGTTTAAATATTCTTGCTTGGTCCAAGTTATTAACATTTTTATTTTTTATTTAGCATTATCAAACCTCTTGGACCTTTTTAAATTTCCCAAAATAACCTGCTATATTGTGCTTGGGTCCATTTTATCTTTTCAAAATTGTCCCAAATCTAGCAGTATTGCTGTACTATTAGGACTTGTCAATGTTCAATTATATTTTCCCAAAAACTTTCTTCTTTTAATGCGCAACATTCAGCAAGAACTGCCTCGACTGCACTCCTCCTTTTTACTTTCAACAAAATGTGATTATCTCCTTAAATCTCGGGTAAATTTTTACTTCTTGAGCACTTGAAGAGCACTCCTATTCATTCATCTTCCGAAACAAATTATGCCCAATTTTGGTGGCTTTACAGCAGAGGCAGAAGCTCTTGTAATTACTTTTGGAGATGACCATATCACTCCCTCTTCCTCTTCTTCTTCCTCTTCCTCTTGTTCAGTCTGTGCCCACCCCCCACACTGCCACTCCTGAGCACAAATGACCCTGACTAGTTGAAACCAAGCATTTGAAAGGCAAGGTCTGGTCAAAATTGCCATGCAATGATATTTGATATCAGCTGCTGTCTGTAAATAAGGTCTTTAATTTTTAATGTGACTGGATCTCCATCCGCACGAACACTTCTCCAGCAAAGCTTGCTTAACTTTGATGTAATTTTTATGTCAAAGAACTTCTTTAGCAAATCCTGCACCATCACTGCTGTTGAGGTCCTGAAAGCCCATTGTCCCGTTTAAAAGGAAATTAAAACAAAAAAAACTCTTGTGGCACCTCTTGAGAGCCGAAGGGATTAATTTGTCAATTTGTAATTTCCTTGTATTACTGTGCAGAAATATCCACTCAAAGTAAGCAACTTTAAAATGTAATAATTCCCAATATGTGTTTACATTCAGCAATGCAAAAGCTGTTGCTTGGTGAATTAAAAATGGTTGTCAGTGAAGGGGGTTAACTTCTTTGCATGCTTATAAGACACAGATGATCAAACTCCAGTCTCGCTTCACATAAATGTTTTAAAATATTAGCTAATGGAACCAAGTTACTTTTGTAAAACATATGCAATGATTCTAATGCAATTAAATTCTGGATTAATTTTAAACATATTTTTGTCAGGGTAGACAACATTTTTCAGATTAAACTTGAATTGTTAATGCAGTTAGCATTTATTATAGAAGTATCAAGATTGATGTTGGCACTAATAGTTAATAGTCCAATTACAAGGTTTTTCCAGATTGTTCTCATTGGAGATAATGAGAGATCCTTTTTTTTTTCTTTCAGTCCTTCTTTGACTGTAATTTTAAATCACAAAATCAGTGTGTCATCTGTTTACTAACCATTATCATATTTAAATTAAACAAGCAAAATCACCACACTGTCCCAAACTTTTAACAATAGTATTCATGTCCTTCGAAAGTCAAACACATCTCTTACACTCAACATCAACTCCTTGTCCATTTCAAATCATTTAAGCATTAAAGAAATTCAAAAATGACCATTTTTTTATGTGCTAGTTTCATGTCTTGAATTAGAGACCCCCACATAATATACAATAACCAGAATTTCACTATGGCCACAATAATACACTGATTTGCACAATTTAAATCGGTTAACCTCAATAACTCCAATTTAATACAGCAATATCTTAAACTTAACAGAATAGAGAGCAGATAAAATCATCAAAATTTCACGTGCTTCCAAAAACTCAATAAATTGTCTTTTTTCAGACACTCTTCCAAATGATTGCAATGTAACTGAAGAAAAGGTTAGTCTACACAGCTGAATAAAATCTTTAACAGTGTTATAGAAAAGGGGCTCACGGTGGAGCTTCCCCCAGCTTGTGAGCCCTGAATCATTCACACAGGCTTCTTAAAGGGACAGGAGACTGAAAACTAAAGAACTCCTGCAGCTTGTAATGAGAAAAGGGCCCAAATCCTTCCCTTTCTCCTTCATTCCATAGTATAGATGAATTTAGTATTTTTCTCTCAACGTAATGTTCAATTTCTGATGTTTGCAACTCAATCCTATTTGGTAAATCGCGAATAATATATATTGTGCATTTAAACCAGTCCCAAGGGATTCTAGAGGGGTATTCTCAAACAAAATTTGACACTGAGCCATATAAGGAGATTTTAGAATGGGCGACCAAAAGCTTGGTTATAGAGGTTTTTAAGGAAATCTTAAAGGACGAGCGGTAGACAAGTGGAGAAGCTTAGGGAGGGAATTCTAGAGCCAGTCAGTTAAAGGCAAGGTCACCAATGGTGGAGCAATTAAAATCAGGCATACGCAAGTCACCAGAATTGGAGGAGTACTGATTATCTTTGAGTGTTGTAGGGCTGGATGAGGTTACAGAAACTGGGAGAGGCGAGCGAGGCCACGAAGGAATTCAAAAACTAGGATGAAAAGTTTAACAGTGAGGGATTGCTGGACTGGGAGCCAGTATAGGTCTACAAGCATAGGGCTGATGGGTGAATGGGACTTGCTGCGAGTCAAGATAAAGGCAGCAGAGTTCTGGATAAGTTCAAGTTTGTGGAGGGTAGAAAGTGAGAGGTCGGCTAGGGGAGCACTGGCATAGTCAAGTATAGAAATAGCAAAGTTATGGATGAGGGTTTCAGTAGCAGATGAGTTGAGGCAGATGTGGAGATGTGTGGTGTTATGGAAGTGGAAATAGGCTGTCTTGGTGAAGGAGCGGAATGTGGTCAGAGCTCATCTCCGGGTTAAATAAGGGATGCCAAGGTTGTGAGTAGTATTTTTGAGCCTCAGTGATCAGTAAGAGGGCTGGAGTCACTAGCTAGGGAACAGAGTTCGTGGTGGGGACCAAAGGCAACGACTTCTGTCTTCCCAAAATTTAATTGGAGGAACAGTCTGCTCATCCAGGTTTGGATGTTGGACAAGCATTCTGACAATTTAGAAACAGTGGAAGGGTAGAGAGAGTAGAGCTGGGCATCCTCAGCATACATGTGGAATCCATCATTGCAATTTCCGGTGATGTTGCCAAGGGGCAGAACATTGAGAAATAGGATGGGTCCAAGGATAGCTACTTGAGGGATTCCAGATGTAACAGTATGAATACAGGAGAGAAGTCATTGCAGGTGATTCTCTGGCTATGACTATTTAGATAAGACAGGAAATAGGTTAGGGCAGTCCCACCCAGCTGGATGATGGAAAAAAGAAAGAAAAATAAAGACAGACCTGCATTTAGATAGCAGCTTTTATGACCACCAGACATCTCAAAGCACCTTACAGTTAATTTAGTACTTTTGAAATGTGGTTGCTGTTGTAATGTGGGAAATGCAGCAGCCAATTTGCACAAAGCAAGCACCCACAAACAGCAATGTGATGACCAGATAATCTGTCTTTGTGATGTTGATGGAGGGATAAATATTGGCCAGGACACTGGGATAACTGCCCTGCTCTCTTTTTGAAATAGTGCCATGGGGTCTTTTATATCTATCTGTTTAAAATCTCATCCAAGAAACAGCACACCCCCTACAGTACTGCCCTCCCTCGGTACTGCACTGAGGTGTCAGCTTTGATTTTGTACTCAAGTCCTGGAGTCGGACTTGAATCCAGGAAACTCTCATCCTCCCTGATGCTCTGCAATGACTTCAGCTGCCTCTCAATCTTGGAAACCCTGTGCTCAAACTCTCCTCTTCCTTCTGTGCATTACGGTTTGACATTTTATATTTCAGCCTGCATTTTGACTTCAGCCTCACAAAGTCTGTATTAGTCTCGCCATTACTTGACTTGCACCCTGCTATTTATTAATACTCTGTTCTAGCTCATGACCTCTTGCTGGGTATTTCTAGATGTCCTCATTTTTGATCTGTGATGAGACAACCATTTGTTCCAAGTTAGAAATTGTCCCTCGACAATAGTCCGCAAATTATCCCTTTTTATGTTTGAAGTATGTTTTAAATTCCTCATTGCCTTGTTTTTTTTTTAAGTTTGTTATCCATTTTCTATCTTTCCTTTTAAGTGATAGAAAAGGGCTGCTGCTTTCCAGTCATTGGCCTTGATTTTATTATCTTTTGCCATGCGCCAAATAGCTTATCAATCTTTTTTATGTTTTTTTGTAACAATAAGCATTGTTGAAGTCTATTTATGCTTAACAGTCGCTTTTTAAAAATTCATTCCTGGGATGTGGGCGTCGCTGGCTAAGTCAGCATTTATTGCCCATACCTAATTCCCATTGAGAAGGTGGTGGTGAGCTGCTTTCTTGAACTGCTGCAGTCCATGTGAGGTAGGTGCACCCAAAATGCTGTTAGGAAGTGAGTTCCAGGATTTTGACCCAGCTACAGTGAAGGAATGGTGATATAGTTCCAAGTCAGGCTAGTGTGTGACTTGGAGGGGAACTTGCAGGTGGTGTTCCCATACATTTACTGCCCTTGTCCTTCTAGTTGGTAAAGGTCACGGGTTTGGAAGGTGCTGTCTAAGGAGCCTTGGTGAGTTGTTGCAGTGCATCTTGTAGATGGTACACACTGCTGCCACTGTGCGTCGATGTTTGTGGATGGGGTGCCATTCACTCCATCCACCAATCAAGCAGGCTGCTTTGTCCTGGATGGTGTTGAGCTTCTTGAATGTTGTTTGGAGCTGCACCCATCCAGGTGAGTGGAGAGTTTACTATCACATTCCTGACTTATGCCTTGTAGATGGTGGACAGGCTTTGGGGATCAGGAGGTGACTTACTCGCCACAGGATTCCTAGCCTCTGACCTGCTCTTGTAGCCATGGTATTTATATGGCTACTCCAGTTAGGTTCTGGTCAATGGTAACTCCCCAGGATGTTGATAGTGGGGGATTCAGTGATGGTAATGCCACTGAATGTCAAGGGGAGATGTTTAGATTCTCTCTTGTTGGAGATGGTCATTGCCTGGTACTTAGGTGGCGTGAATGTTGCTTGCCACATATCAGCCCAAGCCTGGATATTGTCCAGGTCTTGTTGCATTTCTACACGGACTGCTTCAGTATCTGAGGAGTCGCGAATGGTGCTGAACATTGTGCAATCATCAGCGAACATCCCCACTTCTGATCTTATGATGGAGGGAAGGTCATTGATGAAGCAGCTGAAGATGGTTGTGCCTAGGACACTACCCAGAGGAACTCCTGCAATGATGTCCTGGGACTGAGATGATTGACCTTCAACAACTACAACCATTTTCCTTTGCGCTAGGTATGACTCCAGCCAATGGTGGGTTTCCCCCCGATTCCCATTGACTTCAGTTTTGCTAGGGCTCCTTGATACCATACTCAGTCAAATGCTACCTTGATGTCAAGGGCAGTCACTCTCACCTCACCTCCTGAGTTCAGCCCTGTTGTCCATGTTTGAATCTAGGATGTAATGAGGTCAGGAGCTGAGTGGCCATGGTGGAACCCAAACTGAGCAGGTTACTGTTAAGCAAGTGCTGGTTGATGGCACTGTTGATGACATCTTCCATCACGTTACTGATGATTGAGAGTAGGCTGATGGGGTGGTAATTGGCTGGGTTGGACTTGTCTTGCTTTTTGTGTCCAGGACATATCTGGGCAATTTTCCACATTGCTGGGTAAATGTTAGTGTTGTGGCTGTACTGGAACAGCTTGGCTAGGGGTGTGGCAAATTCTGGAGCACAGGTCTTCAGTACTAATGCCAGAATATTGTCAAGGACCATAGCCTTTGCAGTATCCGGTGCCTTCAGTTGTTTCTTGATATCATGCGGAGTGAATCGAATTGGCTGAAGTCTGGCATCTGTAATGCTGGGGACTTCAGGAGGGGACCGAGATGGATCATCAACTCGGCACTTCTGGCTGAAGGTTGGAAATGCTTCATCCTTATCTTGGTCACACTGATGTGCTGGGCTCCCCCATCATTGAGGATGGGGATATTTGTGGAGCCACCTCCTCCAGTTAGTTGTTTAATTGTCCACCACCATTCATGGCTGGATGTGGCAGGACTGCAGAGCTTGGATCTGATCCGTTGGTTATGGGATCGCTTAGCTCTGTCTATTGCATGCTGCTTACGCAGTTTGGCACGCTGTTAACCTGGTGAAGCTACAACACAGGACTAACGCATCATTTTGAAGTATGCCTGGTGCTGCTCCTGGCATGCCCTCCTGCACTCTTCATTGAACCAGGGTTGGTCTCCTGGCTTGATGGTAATGGTAGAGTGGGGGATATGGCAGACCATGAGGTTGCAGATTGTGGTTGAGTACAATTCTGCTGCTGCTGATGGCCCACAGAGCCTCATGGATGCTCAGTTTTGCATGACCTAGATCTGTTTGAAATCTATCCCATTTAGCACGGCGGTAGAGTCATAGAGTTATACAGCACAGAAACAGGCCCATCGTGCCTGTGCCGGCCATCAAGCACCTCTCTATTCTAATCTCATTTTCTAGCACTTGGCCCGTAACCTTGCATGCTACGGCGTTTCTTAAATGTTATGAGGGTTCCTGCCTCTACCACCTCTTCAGGCAGTGTGTTCCAGATTCCAACCACCCTCTGAGTGAAAGTTTTTCCTCAAATCCCCTCTAAACCTCCTGCCCCTTACCTTAACTCTATACCCCCTGGTTATTGACCCCTCCGCTAAGGGAAAAAGCTTCTTCCTATCTAACCTATCAGTGCCCCTCATAATTTTGTATACCTCAATCATGTCCCCCCTCAGCCATCTCTGCTCTAAGGAAAACAACCCTAGCCTTTTCAGTCTCTCTTCATAGCTGAAATGCTCCAGCCCAGGCAACATCCTGGTGAATCTCCTCTGCACCCTCTCCATGGCAATCACATCCTTCCTATAGTGTGGTGCCCAGAACTGTACACAGTACTCCAGCTGTGGCCTAACTAGAGTTTTATACAGCCACACAGTGGGAGTGCCACACAACACAATGGAGGGTATCCTCAATGTGAAGACGGGACTTCGTCTCCACGAACTGTGCGGTGGTCACTCCTACCAATACTGTCATGGACAGATGCATCTGCGGCAGGCAGATTGGTGAGGACGAGGTCAAGTATGTTTTTCCTTCTCCACCTGCCGCTTTCCCAGTCTAGCAGCTATGTCCTTTAGGACTCGGCCATCTTGGTCAGTAGTGGTGCTACTGAGCCACTCTTGGTGTAAAATGGAGCGGGAGGCTTTGAGGGCCCTTCCTGACCCGCTCCTGCTTCCGCTTGGTCATTGAAGTCCCCCACCCAGAGTACATTCTGTGCACTTGCCACCCTCGGTGCTTCCTCCAAGTGGTGTTCAATAACAAGCTGAGTGAGCGTGGTAACCAGCAGGCGGGTTCCTTGCCCATGTTTGACCTGATGCCATAAGACTTCATGGGGTCCAGAATCCATGTTGAGGACTCCCAGGGCAACTCCCTCCCGACTGTATACCACTATGCTGCCACCTCTACTGGGTCTGTCCTGCCGGTGGGACAGGACATACCCGGGAATGGTGATGGCAGTGTCTGGGACATTGTCAGGTATGATTCCGTGAGTATGACTATGTCAGGCTGTTGCTTGACTAGTCTGTGGGACAGCTCTCCCAACTTTGGCACAAGCCCCCAGATGTTAGTAAAGAGGACTTTGCAGGGTCATAAGGGCTGGGTTTCCATTATCGTTTCCGATGCCTAGGTCGATGATGGGTGGTTCGTCTGGTTTCATTCTTTTTTATTGACTTCGTAGCAGTTAGATGCAACTGAGTGGCTTGCTAGGGCATTTAAGAGTCAACCACCTTGATGTAGGTCTGGAGTCACATGTTGGCCAGACCAGGTAAGGACAGCAGATTTCCTTCCTAAAGGACATTAGCGAACCAAATGGGTTTTTACAATAATCAACAATGGTTTCATGGCTATCATTGGACTAGCTTTTAATTCCAGATTTATTAATTGAATTTAAATTCCACCTTCTGCTGTGGTAGGATTTAAATCCATGTCCCCAGAGCAATACCCTGGGTCTCTGGGTTACTAGTCCAGTGACAATACCAGTACGCCACCGCCTCCGCTGTTGTAAATGCTTCAGCCTTATCTTTTGCACTGATGTGTTGGGCTCCCCTATCATTGAGGATGGGGATATTCGTGGAGCCACCTCCTCCAGTTAGTTGTTTAATTGTCCACCACCATTCATGGCTGGATGTGGCAGGACTGCAGAGCTTAGGTCTGATCCATTGGCCATGGGATCGCTTAGCTGTGTCTATCGCATGCTGCTTATGCAGTTTGGCAGGCAAGTAGTCCTGTGTTGTAGCTTCACCAGGTTGATACCTGGTCTTATTGAGACTTTTCCTTTTTCACTTTGTCAGAGTTACCAGTTATCATATCACCAATTCAGTCTTGAATCCCATTACCTTCACACCATTACCCCTCCTCCCCCAGGGATCACTGAAGTAAACTTGTCAATAAATGCTATCTCTTCAAACCCCATTTTGGATGCTTGCCCACTCAGCATTGATTCAAGAAAGAGTTCTGCCACTGAAGGCAATAGAAATAGTTTTATTAACCCATTTGAACATCATGTTACTACCAATTACAAGCAATATACTATGACTGAAATGTCACTACAGCCTCAACATCTGTGCCTAAAATGCAAGATGATCAATCTTCCTCCTATCAATGGCACTGATGCCACAAATCGCCTTTCGAGCTATGCCTCAATAATATGTTTGGCTTTTCTTATATTGAGTTTGAATGTACGCTTGACACAATTTCCCATCCCACTTTTGGCCCTATACATTATCATGCTTTAGTATGGAAATTTTTTTTTCTTATCTGGAATTCCACATATTGGGTCTGGAAGTACAAAGATTTCACCCACCAGGACATTGCACCCTTACAACCACAAGACCTCCTCTGAAGAACAGACCTTAAGCTGATAACACACCAGCTATCCCTGTCTTCTTGCATAAGCTGTCGAGTTGGCAGTTTCAAACTGTCGTACTGGTAGGTTTTTAGTTGTAAAATATATTTTACTGTCTAAATTAATCCATTTTCTCAAACCATGCTGGATAAAGTTACTGGATTCCTTTTGTACAAGAGATCCTTGAGAAAAATAGCTGTCGGATATAAGATTCATCAAAATAAAACATACCTTTAACTATGTTTTTCTAACTATTATGATTGAAGCTTAGTTTATCTTTGACACACCAATAGCATTTTTCATAACCTGATAACAAATGCAATTATCCTCCATAAAGTTGACGTATATTATCATGAGTAATGGAACCAAGGATATTTTCAACAGCAATGAAAGTCCTTGTCAACTTTGACCAGGGCTAGTTAGTTTTTGCTGAGGTAAGTTTAAAATTCAACAAGTCACTTTTTTATTTTATTCACAGGATGAGAGAGTTTCTGCCAAGGCCAGTAATTGTTGCCCATCCATAATTGCCCTTGAGGTGATGGCCTGAGCCGTCCTCTTAAACCACTGTTGTCAATGTGATGTATGTAGTGTTTTGAAATTGCAATTGCATCGTGCATTGTGTACTCTAGAGCCTGCTGTAGAACACACATGCTAGCAAAGAAAAAGTGAAACTAAGAATAAAATGAAGAAGCCTTTATGTTCAGCTGCTGCAGTCTTTGGGCTGAATTTTAAGCACTCTCCCGCACCCACCCCTCCCCCAACCACCCACGAGCAGGATGGTGGCGAGGGGGGGGGGGGTGGGGGTTTGGTGGTGTAAAATGGAGCGGGAGGCTCGGAGGGCCCTTCCTGACCCGCTGCTGCTTCCGCTGTCATTTGACGCAGGGCGTGGTGGTGAAAAACCGCCCGCCCGCCCCAGGCCAATGAAGGCCCTTAAGTGGCCAGTTAAGGGCCTCTGCCCGCCGCCACGGGGATTTTACTCTTGGCCGGTCAGGCGGCCCAGGACCGAGAAAAGCCACCTGTCAAAAGCAGGAGGCTTTCTGACGGGGTGTGGGGGGGTCCCTCATGCTCAGGCACCCTGTGCCCGACGGAGGACCGCCCCTGATCAATTACCTGTGCCTTGCCGGGGCCCGACTGATCAACCCCGGTGAAGCCCTGAATACTTACCTTTTCCCAGGGCTGTCCTTTATCTTCCTTCCAATGGATGGGTTGCAGTCGCTACCACTCCCAGTGGCTTTGCTGCAACTAGAGCTGCCGGCCAGCTGATTGGCCAGGAGCTCCATTAGGTGGGATTTCCTGCCTCAATGAGGTGGAAGTCCCACCTCAGACCAATTAAAGGCCTGGGGACCATAAAATGCGGGTCGGATCCCCAGGCCAGGTGGTGAGTTCACCACCAACTTTTCAATCGGTGGACGGCTCCTGTCCGCCAAGGGTGAAATTCAGCCCTTTGTCTCCCTGTCTTTGCCTCATATCCTATACCAACTGTGGCTGAACCTAACCTATGACCTAAGGACATCACAAGGTAGGTACACCCACTGTGCTATTAGGAAGGGAATTCCAGGATTTTGACCCAGCGACAGTGAAGGAACGGTGATCTTGTTCCAAGTTAGGATGATGTGTAACTTGGAGGGGAACTTCCAGGTGGTGGTGTTCCAATGCATCTGGTGCCCCTTGTCCTTGTCGGTAGATCTCATGGGTTTGGAAGATGCTGCTGAAGGAGCCTTGGCAAGCTGCTGCAGTGCATTTTGTAGTTGGTGTTCACTGTTACTACAGTGCGTTGGTGGTGGATGGGGTACCGATCAAACAGGCTGCTTCGTCCTGGATGCTGTCGAGCTGCTTGAGTGTTGGAGCTGCACTCATCCAGGCAAGCAGATTAGTCAACCTTTCAAAACTCAACAATTGGAGAGTGAAATTGCAATAATGACAAAAGATCAGAAGTGTTAAATACATAAACAAGTATGCAAAACAGTATTCTCACTGTATTTGTAAGTATACCATGCAAGAAATTTGAAATCAAAACAGAAAATGCTGGAAATACTTAGTAGGCCAGGCAGCATCTGTGACGATGGAATTAATGTTTCAGGTCAATGAGAGATAGAGGAGCAGATATGTAGGCAAATCTCAGAGGTATAAAAATAATAGGGTAATAATAGTAGGAGATTTCAACTTACCTAATATCAACTGGGATAGTCTTAATGTAAAAGGTTTAAAGGGGGCGGAATTCTTAAAATGCATACAGGAGAGCTTTTTGAGCCAGTACGTAGAAAGTCCTACAAGAGGAGGGGCAGTACTGGACCTAATCCTAGGGAATGAAGCTGGACAAGTGGTAGAAGGGGGAGCATTTCAGGGATAGTGACCATAACTCTAAGACTTAAGGTAGTTATGGAAAAGGATAAAGACAGGCCAGAAATAAAGGTACTGAATTGGGGGAAGGCCGATTTCAATATGATAAAACAGAATCTGGCCAAAGTGGACTGGGAGCAGCTACTTGTTGGAAAGTCTACAGTACATCAGTGGGAGTCATTCAAAGAGGAAATAGTGAGGGTTCAGATCCAACATGTACCCATTAAGGTGAAGGGTAGGACCAACAAGTCCAAGGAACCCTGGATGTCAAGGGATATAGAAGTTTGGATCAGGAAAAAAAAGGCTTATGGCAGATTCGGAACACTGAAAACAGCGGAGGTACGAGAGGAGTATAGAAAGTGTGGGGGGGGGGGGGGGTGGTACTTAAAGTAATTAGGAGAGCAAAGAGGGGACATGAAAGAACACTGATGGGCAAGATAACGGAAAATGCTAAGGCATTTTATAAGTATATTAAGGGTAAGAGGATAACCAGGGAAAGAGTAGGGTCCATTAGGGACCAAAGTGGCAATCTTTGTGTGGAGCCGGAGGACGTAGGTGAGGTTTTAAATTGATTACTTTGCATCTGTGTTCACTATGGAGAAGGATGATGTAGGTGTAGAGGTCAGGGAGGGGGGTTGAAATATACTTTGAACATATTAGCATTGAAAGGCAGGAAGTATTAGCTGTTTTAGTGGGCTTAAAAGTGGATAAATCCCCAGGCCCAGATGCGATGCTTCCCAGGCTGTTGGGTGAGGCAAGGGAGGAGATAGGGGCTCTGACCCAAATTTTCAAATCCTCTCCGGCCACAGGAGAGGTACCAGAGGACTGCAGGACAGCAAATGTGGTGCCATTATTCAAGAAGGGGAGCAGGGATAAACCAGGTAATTATAGGCTAGTGAGCGTAACATCAGTGGTTGGGAAAATATTGGAAAAAGTTCTGAGGGACAGGATTAATGTCCACTTGGAGAGGTAGGTATTAATCAGGGATAGTCAGCATGACTTTGTCAGGGGGAGATCGTGTCTAACTAACTTGATTGAATTTTTCGAGGCAGTGACTAGATGTGCAGATGAGGGTAAAGCAGTTGATGTAGTCTACATGGACTTCAGTAAGGCTTTTGATAAGGTCCCACATGGGAGATTAGTTAAGAAGGTAAGAGTCCATGGGATCCAGGGCAATTTGGCAAATTGGATCCAAAATTGGCTTAGTGGCAGGAGGCAGAGGGTGATGGTCGAGGGCTGTTTTTGCGATTGGAAGCCTGTGAACAGTGGTGTACCACAGGGATCGGTGCTGGGACCCTTGCTGTTTATAGTGTACATTAATGATTTAGATGTGAAACTAGGAGGTATGATCAGTAAGTTCACAGATGACATGATAATTGGTGTCGTAAATAGTGAGGAGGAAAGCCTTAGATTACAGGACAATATAGATGGGCTGGTAAGATGGGCGGAGCAGTGGCAAATGGAATTTAATCCTGAGAAGTGTGAGGTGATGCATTTTGGGAGGACTAACAAGGCAAGGGAATATACAGTGGATGGGAGAACCCTAGGAAGTACAGAAGGTCAGAGGGATCTTGATGTACTTGTCCAGAGATCACTGAAGGCAGCAGCACAGGTAGATAAGGTGGTTAGGAAGGCATATGGGATACTTGCTTTTATCAGCCAAGGCATAGAATACAAGAGCAGGGAGGTTATGATGGAGCTGTATAAAACTCTAGTTAGGCAACAGCTGGAGTACTGTGTACAGTTCTGGGCACCACACTATAGGAAGGATGTGATTGCACTGGAGAGGGTGCAGAGGAGATTCACCAGGATGTTGCCTGAGCTGGAGCATTTCAGCCATGAAGAGAAACTGAAAAGGCTCGGGTTGTTTTCCTTAGAGCAGAGAAGGCTGAGGGGAGACATGATTGAGGTATACAAAATTATGAGGGGCACTGATAGGTTAAATAGAAAGAAACTTTTTCCCTTAGCGGAGGGATCAATAACCAGGGGGCATAGATTTAAGGTAAGGGGCAGGAGGTTTAGAGGAGATTTGAGGAAAAAAGTTTTCACCTAGAGGGTGGTTGGAATCTGGAACACACTGCCCGAAGAGGTGGTAGAGGCAGGAACCCTCACAAACGTTTAAGAAGTATTTAGATGAGCACTTGAAACGCCATAGCATACAAGGCTATGGGCCAAGTGTTGGAAAGTGGGATTAGAATAGTTAGGTGCTTGATGGCCGGCACAGACACGATGGGCCTGTCTCTGTGCTGTATGACTCTATGACCTTTCATCAGAAATTTTGAAACCTAGCTTTATTTCCAATTATTAACTCAAAATCTGAATTACACACCCTCCTTTCCTTTCTTTCCTATTTCTTCTCTCTTGATTGTAGTTTTATTACCACACTGATTTCAATGCTCTCTCTTTCATTCACATTCTTCCTTGTCTCATTCCCTGGGTGTCTCTCTCTTTTGTTGCACTCATCTTAACTTTCTTATTGCTTCTTTCTCATTCCCTCTCTCATTCACTCATCTTTCCTTCATTTTCTTGTTTTGAATTCACCCTTTCCCTTCTCTTGTTTTTTTTATCCTTTCATTATCTGCCCTGGGTCTCGCAAGCTCTGTGTTCTTAATTTCCTTCACTCCCTGTACCCTGTTTTCCACTTCAATCATGTATCAGTCAACATTATTACTGGCCAGGCCTTACAAAGGGTGTGATCAATTTTGTAGGACATGCCATACGTGACAGATGGTGAGAAAACTGCAACCTACCACAAAAACGACACCCATAATTCCCATATCAGTTATTGAGGAACAATTTTGGAGAGTATTGGTAGGACCCTTGCCAAAAACAAAAGCAGGGCATCAATATTTACTCACTATCATGGAAATGGCGACTCGATTTCGAGAGGCCATTCCCTTGAGGACAATTACTGCCAAAGTAGTAAAATAGTACTCCTAAAACAATCAGAACTCAGTGATGCCATTGATTTTCCAGCCAGTGGAAAAGCCCCTGGAAAGGATGGCATTACCCCTGAAATAATCAAGTGTGCCAAGCCTGCTATACTCTCAGCACTCCCTGAACTGCTTTGTCTGTGCTGGGATGAGGGAACAGTACCAAAGGACATGCGCGATGCCAATATCATCACCCTCTATAAGAACAAGGGTGACCGTGGTGACTGCAACAACTACCGTGGAATCTCCCTGCTCAGTATAGTAGGGGAAGTCTTCACTCGAGTCGTTTTAAACAGACTCCAGAAGCTGGCTGAGCGTGTCTACCCTGAGGCACAGTGTGGCTTTCGAGCAGAGAGATCCACCATTGACATGCTGTTCTCCCTTCGCCAGCTACAGGAGAAATGCTGCGAACAACAGATGCCCCTCTACATTGCTTTCATAGATCTCACCAAAGCCCTTGACCTCATCCTGAGTGGCGTGAAACAGGGCTGTGTTCTCGCATCTACACTGTTTGGGATCTTCTTCTCACAGCTGCTCTCACATGCGTTCAAGTCTTCAGAAGAAGGAATTTTCCTCCACACAAGATCAGATGGCAGGTTGTTCAACCTTGCCCATATAAGAGCGAAGACCAAAGTATGGAAAGTCCTCATCAGGTCACTCCTCTTTGCTGACGATACTACATTAACATCCCACACAGAAGAGTGTCTGCAGAGACTCATCGACAGGATTGCGGCTGCCTGCAACGAATTTGGTCTACCCATCAGCCTCAAGAAAACGAACATCATGGGACAGGATGTCAGAAATGCTCCATCCATCAATATCGGTGGCCACACTCTGGAAGTGGTTCAAGAGTTCATCCACCTAAGCTCAACTATCACCAGTAACCTCTCTCGATGCAGAAATCAACAAGCGCATGGGAAAGGCATCCACTGCTATGTCCTGACTGACCAAGAGGGTGTGGGAAAATACCGCAGTGACGCGGAACCCAAAAATCCGAGTGTTTCAAGCCTGTGTCCTCCGTACCTTGCTCCATGGCAGCGAGGCCTGGACAACGTATGTCAGCTAAGAGTGACGTCTCAATTCATTCCATCTTCGCTGTCTCCGAAGGATCTTTGGCATCAGGTGGCAGGACCGTATCTCCAACGCAGAAGTCCATGAGGCTGCCAACATCCCTAGCATATACACCCTACTGAGCCAGCAGCGCTTGAGATGGCTTGGCCATGTGAGCTGCAT
Organism: Heterodontus francisci; assembly: GCF_036365525.1. Classification (NCBI taxonomy): domain Eukaryota; kingdom Metazoa; phylum Chordata; class Chondrichthyes; order Heterodontiformes; family Heterodontidae; genus Heterodontus; species Heterodontus francisci. The sequence goes on along the minus strand of NC_090376.1, from coordinate 48,069,535 downwards.
GGAAAATGGCAGGATCCCCAAGGATGCATTGTACAGCGAGCTTGTCACTGGTATCAGACCCACCGGCCGTCCATGTCTCTGCTTTAAAGACGTCTGCAAATGCGACATGACGTCCTGTGACATTGACTACAAGTCGTGGGAGTCAGTTGCCAGTGATCGTCAGAGCTGGCAGACAGACATTAAGGTGGGGCTAAAGAGTAGCGAGTCAAAGAGACTTAGCAGTTGGCAGGAAAAAAGACAGAGGTGCAAGGAGAGAGCCAACTGTTCCAGTTGGCGCTGCTCCACAAACAACTGACCACCTCTAGGCACTTACCCATTGTCTCTCGAGACAAGGAGGCTAAAGAAAAGTAGTAGAGAAGATAACCCAATTCTTTACGAGATATGGATTACTACTTGAAGTTCAATTGGATCAAGGTTCTAATTTCATGTCTCAGCTATTTCAAGAAGTCATAGGCAATTTGGGTATCAATCATTTAAAATCTTCAGCATATCACCCACAGAAACAGGGAGCTTTAGAAACGTACCATCAAACTCTCAAAACAATGAATCGAGTATACTGCCATGAATATCCCCATGATTGGGATAAAGAGATGGACTTTCTTTTATTTGCTACGAGAGATTTGCTGAATGTGTCTACAGGTTTTAATCCTTTTGAATTGGTTTACAGACATGAAATAAGAGGTCCTCTAAAACTCATCAAAGACAGGTACTTGGAACAAAAGAATGAATCTTCAGTATTAGACTATGTATCCGTGTTCTGGGAAAGACTCACAAAGGCTTGCAATATGGCTCGGACACCTTAACGCATCCGAAACCACTATGAAAAAATGGACAGACAAGAATGCAAAGACCCGAACTCCTCAACCAGACTACAAAGTATTAGTATTATTACCTTTACAGGACGAACCATTAAAAACACGGTTCAGTGGTCTGTATAAAGTGGTCAAAAATGTTGGTAAGATAAATTATTTGATTAGCAAACCAGATTGTCAGAAAAGGAATCGGCTGTCATATCAGTACGTTAAAGCAATATTATCGCAGGGATGAGGATAAGCCAGTACAGGTATGTCCGCTAATAAGGACAGATAAGAATGAAAGGGATAGTGAGGATGAGGCAGAAGGAGGCCTGGACAATTCTCAAATTGAAACTCCTACTATCCAGTTAGCTAATACATAATGGCTAGGAAAATTGGACAACATGCTTGAACATGCTTAAATGCAGAACAACGAGTAGACCTAACCAGGCTACTCATAGCATTTCAAAGAGTCTGAAGGGATAAGCCAGGATGTATAACCATAGCCACACAAGATATGGATGTAGGGGAATCCATTCCTATAAAACAACATCTTTACCATTTAAGTCCAGACAAACAGGCCCAAGTAAAAGCAGACATCCAATACATGCTGGAAAACAACTTGATTGAACCTAGTCAAAGCCGCTGGAGTTCATGAATAGTATTAATGCCTAAACCTGATGGATCAACCCGACTGTGCATAGACTACAGAAATGTCAGTGTGGTAATGAAGGCAGAGTCCGACCCAATTCCTTGCTTGGAAGACTGTATTAACAGAGTGGATAGTGCTATGTTCCTTAGAAAGATAGATTTGTTAAAGGGATACTGGCGAATTTCTTTAACACCCCAAGCTAAGGAAGAACCAGTTTTTGTTTCACTGGGCAGGGTTTGCCAGTGTCAAGTGATACCACACAGGTTAATGGATATTTGAAAACTTCTCAGAGACTAGTGAATCCAATAGTGGCCAGTGTTCCTAACTGTGCAGTTCACCTTGCTGAGGTGCTGGTCTATATGGACACTTGGAAAGAAGCCATGAAACAACTGGGAGACTATGTTTGGAAGGTTATAATTACTTGATTGGAACAACCTTTGTGGACAAATTTAAAAACCAAAATGCCTGAATAGTTAGATGGAGTTTATTGTTACAGCTTTATCACCTGAAGATTGTACACATTTTGGGAAAAAACTGTTATCACTCTGTCACAAATTTAACTTTATTGAGTTACATGAGTATCAATGGTTCAAAGCTAAATTGTGTTAACTACCAGTAGAATGAATGATGGGCATAAGTGTGAAAAAATGTTCACAATATTTTCAACTTCTGATTTTACTTTGTAATGAAACACATTCAAAAATGGTGTTTCATTTTGCCAAGGGTGAAGGTGTTACTAAGGTTTTTTTTGTACTCAGAACTTAGGATTCTGAGAAAAGGATTTTTGCTCAGTGGAAGACATCTAAGCAGAGTTGGAATTCCTGCAGTGTTTTGAAAGAAAGTCATAACAAAAGTTGAACTTTATCGGTGCTTTGAAAGGAAGTTGAACTTGTACAAGGACAGGAAAACCAGCAATTTCAAGGAAACCACAGTGGTGACCTTCCTCAGAACAGCCTTTTGAGTGATAGGAGGAGACTCTGTGTCTGGACATGTGACCATGTTCAGGAAGGGTTTTTTTCACTTTGGACTCTTTAAAAAGCTAGTAATATGGACAAACAGGAGGCATCTGAAATTTTTGCTTTGACCTGCCTGGAGCAATGAAGGAAAAGGCCTCTCTCTGTAAAGGAAGACTTGCATCTCTTGGAAAGAAATCCTACATTTGAGGTGTGGCTGTGATTTGCCTGGAGAGAGGAAAAGACCAGGAAAAGAGGAGTTGCTACTCTCTGTGGAGGAAGAATGCATTGCAGAGAGGAAGCCCCTGCATTTGCAAGGTAGCAGGTTCCTACTGTCTCCAATCTGAGGAATCCCTGCCTTAAGAGTGACTCATGTTGCCTTTTATATTTGGGAAGATTCTGAAATCTCTAGAAAGCTTCTATTGCTAGACTGCTACTTCAAAACCCAGGCAGACTGTTGCTGCACCCCTGCTGAAAGACCTGTGTGATGCCTGCTGCAGAGAAATTGCCTTGAAAGCCTACCCAAGGCTGGACAGACTTCAAGTGGCATCCAACTATTTGACTCTGGGGCACCTCACCGTACTGAAAACATCCTACCAGAATGTAATAAACTCAACTATTTTCATTATTCTTTCTATTCCTAAGAAACAGCTGTAAACCAAAAAATCATTTTCCCCTGATTAACAGTTTTTTTTAAATGTATGTGCCTGTGCATGAGTGTTAAGGAAATAAAGGAATTTAATATATAGATTTATCTCGTTAGTAGTTGAGACTTATTATTTCTTTTCTAATAAATAGTTAATGATGTTGTTTAAAGGTCTGCTTTATTCTGGGGGATAAATAATGTGTTTAATTTGGGCTATTCTTCAGTAAGATGGGAAACTTTATTTGCTATGATCTGTGGAGAAGTGGGATTGAATTAACAGTGCATTTCTCCCGCCTTGGTCGTAACACTACCAAGTCAATAGCAGTGGCACTTCAATTCCACATATTACTGAAATCATCATCACATCCCTTCCTACACCCACCCCCCCACCGATATGAGCAGTTGCTGGTTCCCTATTACCCTCTTAATCCATTAAGAGATTTTAACAATCCCCCCCCCCCCCCCCCCCCCACAACCCGCACCACCATTGGACCCACACTGCTCATTGGCTTTTCAACCTCTCCACCCCAGCACTGTATATCTACATCCCAACAACCCCCAACACCATTGAGAGATCTTTCCACATTGCCGCTCCTTCTAAGAGACGTCTCCACCAATGAAATTATGGAATTATATTAAAATTAAGATTCAACAATATTTAACTACAAACTGGTCAGCATGTTTGCTGCAAGTAAAATTAAAAAATAAAACAAAGTGCTAAATAGGCTGAAGTCTGCCATAATGCATCTGTGTCCATTTTTCTGATCAGTTGCACACATTTTAGGGTGGTGCAGTGGTTAGCACCTCAGCCTCACAGCTCCAGCGACCTGGGTTCAATTCTGGGTACTGCTTGTGTGGAGTTTGCAAGTTCTCCCTGTGTCTGCGTGGGTTTCCTCCGGGTGCTCCGGTTTCCTCCCACAGCCAAAAGACTTGCAGGTTGGTAGGTAAATTGGCCATTATAAATTGCCCCTAGTACAAGTAGGTGGTAGGGGAATATAGAGACAGATGAGAATGTGGTAGGAATATGGGATTAGTGTAGGATTAGTATAAATGGGTGGTTAATGGTCGGCATAGACTCGGTGGGCCGAAGGGCCTGTTTCAGTGCTGTATCTCTAAATCTAAAAAATCTAAATTTTATCAATCAGAGAATCAACCCCAATATTTAATCTTCCCAAAACAAATTATTAGACACTTCAAATACTCATATTGTTTTGTGTGTGTATATGAAGTCATTGTGGGAGGATATGATTACCTCAATTATGAAGCTTTTACAATGGAACCACCTGTGTACACTCACCTATCTGTACACAAGAATGCCCTTTGGAGGTGTTAGCCTTTGCCCATAGAAACATAATAAGCATGAATCACAATCTTCAGGAGAAAGGGAGAAAATTAGTTGACTTACAAGTTGTTTGTTTAATGCTTATTATTAAATACAGTGCCCAGATCCTGCAGCTAAGTAAATTATGTAAATGATGAGGCGGAGGCAGCATAAAATGATTTTACATTGCCAGTCCACGCTTGTAGTGTACAGAGCAGTGCCCTGTAGGTGTGAGGTGCAATCGATCACTGAGAAATTGTACCAAAGTTCACAGGAACCAAAGAAATCTACATCAGAGCCAATTTTTAAAAATTCATTCATGAGATGTGGGCGTCGCTGGCTAGGCCAGTTAGTTGTTTACCTAATTTCCCTTCAGAAGGTGGTGGTGAGCTGTCTTCTTGAACCGTGGCAATCCATCTGAGGTAGGTACACCCACAGTATGTTAAGAAGGGAGTTCCAGGATTTCAACCCAGCAACAGTGAAGGAATGGCGATATAGTTCCAAGTCAGGATGGTGTGTGACTTGGAGGGGAACTTGTAGATGCTGGTGTTCCCATGCATTTGCTGCCCTTGTCCTTCTAGTTGGTAGAGGTCGCGGGTTTGGAAGGTGCTGTCTAAGGAGTCTTGGTGAGTTGCTGCAGTGCATCTTGCAGATGGTACACACTGCTGCCATTGTGCATCGGTGGTGGAGGGAGTGAATGTTTGTAGATGGGCTGCTAGTGAAGTGGGCTGCTTTGTCCTGGATGGTGTCGAGCTTCTCAAGTGTTGTTGGAGCTGCACCCATCCAGGCAAGTGGAGAGTATTCCATTGCACTCCTGACTTGTGCCTTGTAGATGGTGGACAGGCTTTGGGGAGTCAGGAGGTCACTTACTCGCTGCAGGATTCCTAGCCTCTGACCTGTTCTTGTAGCCACAGTATTTATATGGCTACTCCAGTTCTTTTTCTGGTCAATGGTAACTCCAGAGAGTTGATAGTGGCGGCTTCAGCGATTGTAATGCCATTGAATGTCAAGGGGAGATGGTTAGATTCTCTCTTGTTGGAGATGGTCATTGCCTGGCACTTGTGTGGCATGAATGTTACTTGCCACATATCAGCCCAAACCTGGATATTGTCCAGATCTTGCTGCATTTCTACACGGACTGCTTCAGTATCTAAGGAGTCGCAAATGATGCTGAACATTGTGCAATCAGTGAACATCCACATTTATGACTTTATGATTGAAGGAAGGTCATTGATGAAGCAGCTGAAGATGGATGGACCTAGGACACTATCCTGCGGAACTCCTGCAGTAATGTCCTGGAGCTGAGATTATTGGCCTCCAACAACCACAACCATCTTCCTTTTGTGCTAGGTATGATTTCAACCAGCGGAGAGTTTTCCCCCTGATTCCCATTGACTTCAGTTTCACTAGGGCTCCTTGATGTCATACTTGGTCAAATGCTGCCTTGATGTCTAGGGCAGTCACTCTCACCTCCCCTCGTGTTCAGCTCTTTTGTCCGTGTTTGAACCAAGGCTGTAATGAGGTCAGGAGCTGAGTGGCCCTGGCGGAACCCAAACTGAGCATCACTGAGCAGGTTACTGCTAAGCAAGTGCCGCTTGATAGCACTGTTGATGACACCTTCCATCACTTTACTGATGATGGGGAGTAGACTAATGGGGCGGTAATTGGCCGGGTTGGATTTGTCCTTTTTGTGTACAGGACATACCTGGGCAATTTTCCACATTGCAGGGTAGATGCCAGTGTCGTAGCTGTACTGGAACAGCTTGGCTAGGGGCACAGCAAGTTCTGGAGCACAGGTCTTCAGTACTATTGTCGGAATATTGTTAGGGTGCATAGACTTTGCAGTGTCCAGTGCCTTCAGTCGTTTCTTGATATCACGCGGAGTGAATCGAATTGGCTGAAGTCTGGCATCTGTGATGCTGGGGACCTCAGGAGGAGGCCGAGATGGATCATCAACTCGGCACTTTTGGCTTGTTGGGGTGGAATGACTAAATTAATCACTCGCCACCCAGATCTGATTCAACCGTCCAAGATTTTATTGTTTTACACTGGTGGGGAGCAGGCCTCTGAGCAGTCCAGGTATCTCTCCACTGACCAAAGGAAATCAACATATCTTATACATTTACTCAGCCTATCCCAGCTGGATACAATCCAATCGTAACATTTATTGATTACATACATTGCATCCATTGCCAATAGGATTAATAATTAGGCATCATGTGGCTGCATGATCAGCTCATGTTCTACCCCTTATTCTGAGGGTCTCATCCTCTTGTGACTATGTGATCAAGTCCTGTCGTACCCCTTATCTCTTTAGGTGAAGAAATAACAGATGGAGAACTTTGAGCTTGTTTTTAACCTTAAGCTTGTTTAGAACAATGAGCTTGTTTCAAACAATGAGACCCTGTATCTGTGTGTGCCCAGGGCCTATTATCTAAATGCTGTCTGGGTTTGTCCATGAGTATGCTTCTAATCTAGTTTCTATCAAGACAGCTAATTAATATATTCCTTACTACAATTTACTATGTGTTACACATTACTATGCTGACTACAATCTGCTGTTTCAGCCAAATACCACCTTCAGCCATTTTGTAGCCGTCCCTGTCACTTTGTTCATTGAACTGCTGCTTCTGCCATGGCTGGTCCTTACAGGTTGAAGATTGTTGCAAATGCTTCAGCCTTGTCTCTTGCACTGATGTGCTGGGCTCCCCCGTCATTGAGGATGGGGATATTTGTGGAGCCACCTCCTCCAGTTAGTTGTTTAATTGTCCACCACCATTCACGGCTGGATGTGGTAGGACTGCAGAGCTTGGATCTGGTCCATTGGTTATGGGATTGCTTAGCTCTGTCTATTGCATGCTGCTTACGCAGTTTGGCATGCAAGTAGTCCTGTGTTGTAGCTTCACCAGGTTGACACTTCATTTTGGGGTATGCCTGGTGCTGCTCCTAGCATGCCCTCCTGCACTCTTCATTGAACCAGCCTTCATGGTAATGGTACAATGGGGGATATGCCGGGCCATGAGGTTACAGACTGTGATTGAGTACAATTCTGCTGCTGCGGATGGCCCACAGCGCCTCATTGATGCCCAGTTTTGCATTGCTAGATCTATTCGAAATCTATCCCATTTAGCACTGTGGTAGTGCCACACAACACGATGGAGGATATCCTCAATGTGAAGTCGGAACTTCGTCTCCACAAGGACTGTGCGGTGGTCACTCCTACCAATACTGTCATGGACAGATGCAGCTGCGGCAGGCAGATTGGTAGCTGCGGCAGGCAGATTGGTGAGGACAAGGTCAAGTATGTTTTTCCATCTTTTTCCCTCAGTGTTTCCTCCAAGTGGTGTTCGACATGGAGTACTGACTCATCAGCTGAGGGAGGACGGTAGGTGGTAATCAGCAGGAAGATTCTTTGTCCACTTTTGGCCTGATGCCATGAGACTTCATGGGGTCTGGAGTCGATGTTGAGGACTCCCAGGGCAAATCCCTCCTGACTGTATCCCACTGTGCCGCCACCTCTGCTGGGTCTGACCTGCCGGGATGGTGATGGCAGTATCTGGGACATTGTCTGTAAGGTATGATTCCGTGAGTATGACTATGTCAGGCTGATGCTTGACTAGTCTGTGGGACGGCTCTCCCCATTTTTTCACTAGCCCCAGATGTTAGTAAGGAGGACTTTGCAGGGTCGACAGGGCTGGGTTTGTCGTTGTCTTTTCCGGCGCCTAAAGGACATTAGTGAACAGGTGGGTTTTTACAACAATCAACAATGGTTTCATGGCCATCATTAGACTAGCTTTTTAAATTCCAGATTTAGTAATTGAATTCAAATTCCACCTTCTGCTGTGGTGGGATTCAAACTCATGTCCCCAGAGCAATTCCCTGGGTCTCTGGGTTATTAGTCCAGTGACAATACCACTACGGCACCGCCTACAGACTGAAGAATTTACGTAGGGATTCAATATGGCTCCTGGGTGGACAACTCTCTTGGGAGCTCCTTAATGTGCACCTTTATTCTTGGCCATCTGCTACCATCCTTTGCCCTTTCGCCACCAACTTCCTCTCTTCCACAGTTTAAGTTCCTCTGGCTCCAACCGTGGGTACATTTCAGCCCTACCTACAGGTGAACTGCTAGTTAAACTGCCACTGCCCATCCCACAGTCATGCCTGTAGAACAAGGGTTTGAAAGGGTTAATGTCTGGGACAATGTGATTAACACCTCCCACCTTGATGATGTAAGAGATCACAGCAGTAAGGCATCAGTGGAGTTCGACATTTTTCTGTAAAGCTGTACATAGTTCTTTTATATGTAATAAACTAGTTATTGTTCAAACTTACCAAAGACTCAGTAATCTCTCCTAGCTAGACGAACCAAACATATAATAATGCCTACTCTTAGTTTTTCTTATAGTGAGCACTGGATCTTTTCTTAAATTTGGCATCTAAAATTCCTGGATTTCTCTGGATATCAAGACTACGCTTCCGCACTGGACTATACCAACTTACATGGTAAGACTCACCTAGTGCGTGTCTGATTTACTGCTCTGTTGCTTAAGTTTTAAAGCAACTTTGATCAGCCCTTCCCCCACTACTGCTGCTCCCCGCTGAGCCTGTGACTGGCCTACTGGTCCTACTGGTTTTTCAGCTTCAGCCACAGTCTGGTTCCTGGCCAGAGATTCACTCTCCTGGTGCAAGGTACATTTGCTGCTTTGGATCTTATAGTGACCTTGAAATTGGCCACCTTTTTTTTCTGTCCCACAACTGATTCTGCACATCGCCGTCATTCCCACAGAAATACCTCCATCAGCGAGTCCTCCGATACTGTATTCTTCCAATATCTTCTGAACTTCACTCACCCACTACACCTATCTCTGAACTTGGTTCATCGAGGCTTCCCACTGACGCCACCCTACTTTATCCCTCTGACTTTAACTCTGAACTCCCTCCTATTGTCTCTTCTCTAATCCCGGTTTACTACCAGAATATATGTATCCTAATAATTGTTATGTAACCAGGCCTTTGTAACTTGAGTTTCTCCTGTGTACATTTGCGTTCAGCTTTTTGCTGCCTTTCCAGAAACATACCTATTATTTCTATTTCCATTTTGTTTTTTCTAACCTTTTTTAACTTTTCTCTTTACACCCTGCTAGACCCCTCTCCCTCCTGTTGGCATGCTTCCTATCATTTCTCCATCTTGTATCCTACTTTTTCTATGTTCCTCCCCACTCTGGTACTTTTGTCCATAGGATGTGAGCGCCGCTGGCAAAGCCAGCATTTATTGCCCATCCTTAATTACCATTGAGAAAATGCTGGTGAACCGCCTTCTTGAATCACTGCAATCTATGTTGTGTAAGTACAATCATAGTGCTGTTATGTTGGGTGTTTCAGGATTTTGACACGATGAAGGAACGGCGATATACTTCCAAGTCAGGATGGAGTATGGCTTGGAGGGGAATTTGCAGGTAGTGGTTTCTCATACATCTGCGACCTTCTAGTCGGTAGAGGTCATGGGTTTGGAAGGTTGAAGAAGTCTTGGCAAGATACTGAAGAGCATCTTGTAGATGATATACGCTGGAGCCACAGTCGCCTGTGCTGGAGGGAATGAATAGAAACATAGAAAGTAGGAGTAGGCCATTTGGCCCTTCAAGCTTGCTCTGCCATTCATTATTATCATGGCTGATCATCCAACTCAGTAGCCTGTTCCGGCTTTCGCCCCATACCTTTTGATCCCTTTCGACCCAAGAGCTATATCTAACTCCTTCTTGAAAACATTCAATGTTTTGGCCTCAACTGCTTTCTGTGGTAGCAAATTCCACAGGCTCACCACTCTCTGGGTGAAGAAATTTCTCCTCATCTCAGTCCTGAAAGATTTACCCCATATCCTTAGACTATGACCTCTGGTTCTGGACTCCCCCACCATCGGGAACATCCTTCCTGCATCTACCCTGTCAAGTTCTGTTAGAATTTTATAGGCTTCTATGAGATCCCCCCTCACTCTTCTGAACTCCAGCGAATATAATCGTAACTGACTCAATCTCTCCTCATATGTCAGTCCTGCCATCCCAGGAATCAGTCTGGTAAACCTTCGCTGCACTCCCTTTATAGCAAGAACATCCTTCCTCAGATAAGGAGACCAAAACTGCACACAGTATTCCAGGTGTGGCCTCACCAAGGCCCTGTCTTATTGCAGCAAGACATCCCTGTTTCTGTTTAAGGTGGTGAACTGGGTGTCTCGGATGGTGGAGTTTCTTGAGTGTTGTTGGAGCTGCACTCATCCAGATGAATGGAGAGTATTCCATCACACTCCTGACTTGTGCCTTGTAGACGGTGGACAGGCTTTGGGGAGTCAGGAGGTGAGTTACATGCCACAGGATTCCGAGCCTCTGAACTGCTCTTGTGGCCACAGTGTTTATGTGGCTAACACAGGTAAGTTTCTGGTCAATGGTGACCAGAATGGTGGGGGTTTCAATGATGGTAATACTGTTGAATGTCAAGGGAAGTGGTTAGACTCTTTCTTGTTTGAGATGGTCATTGCTTGGCACTTGTGTGGCATGAATGTTGTTCGGGATTTGCTGCATTTGGGCACGGAATGCTTCAATATCTGAAGAGTTGCGAATGGAACTGAACGCTGTCCAGTCATCAGCGAACTTTCCCACTTCTGACCTTATAATGGAGGGATGGTCATTGATGAAGCAGCTGAAGATGGTTGGATCTGGGACACTGCCCTGTGGAATTCCTGCAGCAACATCCTTGGGCTGAAATGATTGGCCTCCAACCATTGTGCTAGGTATGACTCCAACCAGTGGAGAATTATCCTGCTGATTCTCGTTGACTTCAATTTTGCTGAGGCTTCTTGATGCCAAACTGAGTCAAAGGCAGTCTCTCTCACCTCACCTCTGGAATTCAGCTCTTTTGTCCATGTTTGCACCAAGGCTGTAATGAAATATGAAGCTAAGCGGTGTTGGCGGAAGCCAAGCTAAGCATTGGTAAGCAGGTTATTGGGGAGTAAGTGCCATTTGATAACACTGCTGAAGTCACCTTCCATCACTTTGCTGCTGATTGAGAGTAGATTTGTTAAGGGAAGGTCGTGACTGACTAACTTGATTGAATTTTTTGTTCAAGTAACAAGGAGGATTGATGAGGGCAGTGCAGCTGATGTGGATTTTAGCAAGGCTTTTGACAAGGTCCCACATGGCAGACTGGTTTAAAAAAAAAAACCAAGGGATTCAGGGGAATGTAGCAAGCTGGATACAAAATTGGCTCAATGGCAGGAAACAAAGGGTAATTGTTAACAATATCATATATTATAAAAGCAAAATACTGCAGATGCTGGAAATCTGAAAGAAAAACAAGAAATTCTGGAAATACTCAACAGGTCTGGCAGCATCTGTGGAGAAAGAAGCAGTATTAACCTTTCAGGTCAGTGACCTTTCATCAGAACTGGCAAAGGTTAGAAATGTAATAGGTTTTAAGCAAATAAAGTGGGGGTGGGGCAAGAGATAACAAAAGGGAAGGTGTTGATAGGACAGGGTCACAGAGAATAACTGATCATGGAGCAAAGGCAAATGGTATGTTAATGGTGTGCTGAAAGACAAAGTGTTAGGGCACAGAGGGTGCTAATTGACAGAAAAATGAATAGCCCTGGCCCAAAGAACAAACATGAAAAAAAAACACAGTGGGCATAAACATGGTAAAAAAAAATGAATGATGAAGTAAACTAAAATAAAATAAAAATGAAAAAAATAACTAAAAATAAAAAGGGGGCCCGTCATGCTCTAAAATTATTGAACTCAATGTTCAGTCCGACAGGCTGTAGCGTGCCAAATCAGTAAATGAGATGCTGTTCCTCGAGCTTGCATTGATGTTCACTGGAACACTGCAGCAAGCCCAGGACAGAGATGTGAGCATGAGAGCAAGGGGGGGTGTTGAAATGGCAAGCAACCGGAAGCTCGGACTGAGCAGAGGTGTTCCGCAAAATGGACACCCAATCTGCGTTTGGTCTCCCAATATAGAGGAGACCACATTGTGAGCAGCGAATACAGTATACTAAATTGAAAGAAGTACAAGTAAATCGCTGCTTCACCTGGAAAGAGTGTTTGGGGCCTTGGATGGTGAGGAGAGAGGAGGTAAAAGCGCAGGTATTACACCTCCTGCGATTGAATGGGAAGGTGCCGTGGGAAGGGGATGAGGTGGTGGGGGTAATGGAGGAGTGGAGCAGGGTGTCGCAGAGGGAACGATCCCTTCGGAATGTTGGCAGGGGAGGGGAGGGGAAGATGCCTTTGGTAGTGGCATCACGCTGGACATGGTGGAAATGGCTGAGGATGATTCTTTGGATGTGGAGGCTGGTGGGGTGGAAAGTGAGGACAAGGGGAACCCTGTCGCGGTTCTGGGAGGGAGAGGAAAGGGTTAGGGTAGAGATGCGGGAAGTGGGCTGGACATGGTTGAGAGCCCTGTCAACCACAGTGGGGGGGAATCCTCGGTGAGGAAAAAGGAAGACATATCAGAAGTGCTGTCATGGAAGATTGCATCATCAGAGCAGGTGCGTCGGAGACGGAAAAGCTAGGAAAATGGAATGGAGTTCTTACAGGAGGTAGGGTGTGAAGTAGTGTAGTCGAGGTAGCTGTGGGAGTTGGTGGGCTTATAATGAATATTAGTAGACAGCCTATCCCTAGAGATGGAGACAGAGAAGTCAAGAAAGGGAAGGGAAGTGTCCGAGATGGACCAAGTAAAGGTGAGCAAAGGGTGGAAATTGGAAGCAAAGTTGATATAGTTGTCCAGTTCAGAGCGGGAGCAGGAAACGGCAACACTATAGTCATCAATGAAAAAGACTTGGGGGAGGGGGCCTGAGTAGGACTGGATCAAGGAATGTTCGACATGTCCCACAGAAAGACAGCCATATCCCATTTCACAACGTTTACTTGAAGGAAGTGAATGGAGTTGAAGGAGAAGTTGTTCAATGTGAGAACAAGTTTAGACTGGCAGAGGACGGTGGTGATGGATGGGGACTGGTTGGACCTCTATTCAAGGAAGAAGTGGAGAAGCCCTCAAACTGTCCTGGTGGGGGATGGAGGTGTAGAGAGATTGGACGTCCATAGTGAAGAAGAGGTGGTTTGGGCCAGGAAATTGGAAATTGTCAAAATGATGTATGGCGTCAGAAGAGTCACGAATGTAGGTGGGAAGAGAATTGACCAGGGGAGAAAAGATAGTCAAGATAGGAAGAAATAAGTTCAGTGGGGTAGGAACAGGCTGAAACAATGCATCTGCCAGGATAGTCCTGATTGTGGATTTTAGGAAGGAGGTAGAAGCGGGCTGTCCGGGTTTGCAGGACTATGCAGTTGGAAGCTGTAGAGAGATGATCACCAGATGAGATGAGGTCAGTGACAGTCCTGTGGACAGTAGCTTGATGTTTGATGGTGAGGTCATGGTCCAGGGGGAGGTAGGAAGAAGTGTCTGAGAGTTGGCACTGAGCCTCTGCAAAATAGAGGTCGGTACACCAGACAACAACAGCACCACCCTTTTCTGCAGGTTTGATGACAATGTCAGGGTTAAACCTGAGAGAATGGAGTGCAGCAAGTTCAGAGGGAGACAGGTTAGAGTGAGTGAGGGGGGCAGAGAAATTGAGACGGCCAATGTCTCACCGACTGTTTACAATGAAAAGATCAAGAGTTTGTAAGAAAAACAAGAAATGCTGGATTCACTCAGCAGGTCTGGCAGCATCTTTCCACAGATGCTGCCAGACCTGCTGAGTGAATCCAGCATTTCTTGTTTTTGTTTCAGATTTCCAGCATCCGCAGTATTTTGCTTTTATTTAAGAGTTTGTAAGAGGCTGGTTGGAGGGGTTCAGGTGGAGGGAGAATGCTGGAGGTGAGTGAATGGGTCTGCTGGTCGGGGGGAGGACTCCTGGTCAAAGAAGTGAGCCCAGGGGCGAAGATGACGCTGTTAATGGGTGTTTTTGCGAATGGAAAGATGTTTCCAGTGGAGTTCCAAGGGGCTCAGTATTGGTCCCCTGCGTTTTGTAGTATATATTAAGGATTTGGACATAAATTAAGGAGGAATGATCAGGAAGTTTGCGGAAGATACAAAAATCGGCTGTGTGGAGGATAGCTGTGGACTGCAAGAAGATGTCAATGGTTTGGTCAGGTGGGCAGAAAAGTGGCAAATAGAATTTAACCCAGAGAAATGTGAGGTGATGCATTTGGGGAGGTCAAACAAGACAAAGGACTACACAATAAATAGGAGGATACTGAGAGGTGTAGAGGAAGTGAAGGACTTTGGAGTGAATTTCCACAGATCCCTAAAGGTAACAGGGCAGGTCGATAAGTTGGTTAAGAAGGCATATGGAATCCTTTCTTTATATAGAGTATAAGAGTAGGGAGGTTATGCTGGAACTATATAAAACATTAGTTAGGCCACAACCTGCATCCTGTGTGTAGTTCTGGTCACCTCATTACAGAAAGGATGTAATTGCACTCGAGACGGTAGAGAGGAGATTCACGAGGATATTGCCGGGACTGGAAAATTACAGCTGTGAGGAAAGATTGGATAGGCTGGGGTTGTTATCCTTGGAACAGAGGAGGCTGAGGGGAGATTTGATTGAGATGTACAAAATTGTGAAGGACCTGGATAAAGTGGATGGGAAGAGTCTATTTACCTTAGCAGACAGGTCAGTGACTGGGAGGCACAGATTGAAAGTGATTTGTAGAAGGGTTAGAGGCGAGATAAGGAAATATTTTTTCACCCAGAGGGTGGTGGGGATCTGGAACTCACTGCCTGAAAGGTTGGTAGAGGCAGAAAACCTAATTTTATTTAAAGATACCTGGATGTGCACCTGAAGTGCCAAAACCTGCAGGATTCCGGATCAAATGCTGGCAAGTGGGATTAGGCTGGGTGGCTCTTTTTTTTTTCAGCTGGCACAGACACGATGAGCCAAGTGGCCTCTTTCTGTGCCGTAAACTTTCTATGTTTCTATGATTCTAGACTGATGGGGCAGTAATTGGCTGCATGAGATTTGTCCTTCATTTGTAGACAGGGCATACCTGGGAAATTTTTCACTTTGCCATGTAGATGTCAGTGTTGTAGCTGTCCTGGAATAGATTGGCTCGAGGTGCAGCTAGTTCAGGAGCACAAGTCTTCAGCACTGCAGCCGGGATGTTGTTGATCCCATGGCCTTTGCTGTATCCCATGTGCTCGGCCATTTCTTGATATTATGTGGAGTGAATCGGACTGGCTGAAGACTGGCATCTGTGATGCTGGAGCTTGGGAGTCGGCCGAGATGAATCATCCACTGACTTCCATGATAAAAGAAAGACTTGCATTTATATAGTGCCTTTCATGACCTCAGGCCATACCAAAGCAGTTAACAGCCAATTAAGTACTTTTCAAGTGTGGTCACTGTTGTAATGTGGGAAACATGGCAGCCAATTTGTGTACAGCAAACGCCCACGGACAGTAGTGTAATAGCCAGATAATCTGTCTTTGTGATGCTGATTAAGAGATAAAGATGGATCATTCACTTGGCACTTCTGGCTGAAGATGGTTACAAATATTTCAGACTCGTCTTTTTTGCACTGACATGCAGGGGTCTGCCATCATTGAGAGTGGGGATGTTCATAAAGCCTCCTCCTCCCATTAGTTATTTAATTTTTTTTTGCCATTCACAACTGGATATGGTAGGACAATAGAACTTTGATCTGATCTGTTGGCTGTGAGATTGCTTAGCACTGTCTACTGCACGCTGCGTCCGCTGTTTAGCATGCATGTGGTCCAATGTTGTAGCTTCAACAGGTTAGCACCTCATGCCTGGCGTTGCTCCTGGGATACGCTCCTACACTCCTTGGGACTTTATTACAATGGCCACACCTACCAATACTGTCATGGATAGGTGCATCCTGTGACAACTATTTTGGTGAGAAAAAGGTCCAGTAGGTTTTTCCCTCATATTGGTTCCCTCAATATCTGCTGCAAACCCTGTCTGGCAGCTATGTCCTTCAGGATGCTACCAGCCTGATTGGTAGTGGTACTACTGAGCCACTCTTGGTGATGGACATTGGTCTCCCACCCAGAGTACATTCTGTGCCTTTGTTAGCCTCAGTGCTTCTTCTAAGTGGTGTTCAACATGGAGCAGTATCAATTCATCTGTTGAGGGAAGGTGGTAAGTAAGAATCAGCAGGAGGTTTCCTTGCTCCCTGCTGATGCCATGAGATTTCCAGAGTCAATGTTGAGGACTCCCAGGGCCAATGACTTCCGACTGTATACGACTGTGCCGCCCGCCACCTCTGGTAGGTCTGTCCTGTGGTGGGACAGGACATACCCAAGAATTGTGATGAAGAGGTCTGGAACATTGTCTGCAAGGTATGATTCTGTAAGTATGGCTATGCCAGGCTGCTGCTTGACTAGGCTGTGGGACATCTCTCCCAATTTTGGCGCGTCCCCAGATATTTGTGAGGAAGACAATGCAGGGTTGACTGTGCTGGATGTGCCTTTGTCATGTTTGAATCTGGTGCTTAGGTCAACGCTGTGTGGTGTGTCCAATTTTATTCTTAGTACAGTTTATCGTAGTGCTTTGGTATAACTGAGTGACTTGCTAGGCCAGTTCAGATGGTAGTTAAGAGTCAATCGCATTGCTGTGGGTCTGGAGTCACATAGAGGCTAGCTGGGTATGGAGGGCAGATTTCTTTCCCTTACTGATATTAGTTTTTTATTCCACATTTATTTAATTAACTGAATTTAAATTTCCCCAGCTGCCGAGGTGGGATTTGAACTCTTTCTCTGAATCATTAGTCCAGGTCTCTGGATTACTAGTCCAGTAAAACAATTACAATGCTACAGTACACTTGAATACTATCCCTCCCAAATCCCTTCCCCAACCCTTAATTTCTCCTCAACCTTCCCCTTCTCCTGCTACCATCCCAGGCTTGACTCCTTCTTAGATAAGTTTCCAGTTTCCCTTCATGCGTCTTTGGCATCCTCTGAAGGGCCCATTGATGAACAGCAACCCCAACTGCCCCATCCATCTCTCTCGCTGACCTTCCCACCCAGGACACCCACTGGGGGATAATCTTATCAATCTCCTCCCATCCAACTTAACACCGGTGCTGAACCTGTTCTCTTTGCTAGCGGTCAGCTTTCAACGCCCTCTCTGTATCTGATGGCAGATGAATTGAACAGTATATTGTATCGATCTTCAATTTAGAGGATACAAGTAACATCCTAGGATTAGCTGTAAGTCAGGAAATGGAAGAGAGGGAGGAATTCAAGAAAATTATAATCACCAGGGTAGTGGTACTGAACAAATTGTTGGAGCTGCGGGCTGACAAGTCCCTGGGTCCCGATGGACTTCATCCTAGGGTGTTAAAAGAAGTGGCTAGTGAGATAGTTGATGCATTGATCTTAATTTTCCAAAATTCTCTAGATTTGGGGAAAGTTCCATTAGACTGGAAAATAGCGAATGTAACTCCTTTATTCAAAACGGGATGGAGACAGAAAGCTAGAAACTACAGGCCAGTTAGCTTAACATCTCTCAGGGAAAATGTTAGGTGCTATTATTAAAGACGTATAGTGGGGTACTTAGAAAAATTCAAGGTAATCAGGCAGAGTCAACATGGTTTTGTGAAAGGGAAATCATGTTT
Source organism: Heterodontus francisci (assembly GCF_036365525.1). NCBI lineage: Eukaryota > Metazoa > Chordata > Chondrichthyes > Heterodontiformes > Heterodontidae > Heterodontus > Heterodontus francisci. The sequence continues at coordinate 48,051,544 of NC_090376.1, read as the reverse complement.
AAACAATTTATTGGAGTTCTTTGAGGGAGTTACATGTGCTGTGGATAAAGGGGAACCGGTGGATGTATTGTACTTAGATTTCCAGAAGGCATTTGATAAGGTGCCACATCAAAGATTATTGCAAAAAAATAAAAGCTCATGGTGTCGGGGGTAACTATTGGCATGGATAGAAGATTGGCTTGCTAAATGGGTCATTTTCTGGTCGGCAAGATGTAACGAGTGGTGTGCCAAAGGGATCAGTGCTGGGGTCTCAACTTTTTACAATTTATGTAAGTGAGTTAGATGAAGGGACTGAGGTATGGTTGCTAATTTTTGCTCATAACACAAAGATAGGTAGGAAAGGAGGCTACAAAGGGATATAGATGGGTTAAGTGAGTGGGCAAAGACCTGGCAAATGGAATATAATGTGGGAAAATGTGAAATTGTCCATTTTGGCAGGAAGAATAAAAGAAAAGCATATTATCTAGATGGTGAGAGATTGCAGAGCTCTGTGATGCAGCGGGATCTGGGTGTCCAAGTGCATGAATCGCAAAAGGTTAGTATGCAGGTACAACACGTAATTAAGAAAACTAATAGAATGTTATCATTTATTGTGAGGGGTCTTGACTAAAAAAGCAGGGAGGTTATGCTTCAGCTATGCAGAGCATTGGTGAGACCACATCTGGAGTACTGTGTACAGTATTGGTCTTTTTTAAGGAAGGATGTAAATGCATTGGAAGCAGTTCAGAGAAGGTTTACTAGACTAATACCTGGAATGGGTGGGCTGTCTTATGAGGAAAGATTGGACAGGACAGGCCACTGGAATTTAGAAGAGTAAGAGGTGATTTAATTGAAACATACAAGATCCTGAGGGGTCTTGACAGGGTGGATGTGGAAAGGATGTTTCCTCTTGTGGGAGAATCCAGAACTAGGAGTCACTGTTTAAAAATAAGAGGTCGCCCATTTAAGAGAGATGAGGAGAAATCTTTTCTCTCAGAGGGTCGTAAGTCTTTGGAACTCTCTTCCTCAAAAGACGGTGGAAGCAGAGACTTTGAATATTTTTAAGGCAGAAGTAGATAGATTTTTGATAAGCTAAGGGGGAAAGGTTATCAGGTGTAGGCGGGAATGTGGAGTAACCAATTCAGCCATGAACTTATTGAATGGCGGAGCAGGCTCGAGGGGCCAAGTGGCCTACTCCTACTCCTAATTCGTATGTTCATATGTATGTTCATCTCCTGCAAAATGTCCATTCACTTGTGTACAGGGCCTTGCTATCCATGAGCTTATTGTGAATAATTGCATCAATATCATGGCCTTGATGGCTGAGGACTGATAACCCCTTGCTCTTAAATGAAGTCTCCCTGCCTGGCCATAACTTCCACCACCTGCCCCACCCAAATGGTCACAGTGGTGGAATGATTCATCACCAAATCACACCTTGGTCTATCCCTCTTCTCCTCTAGCACATTCTTCTCCTTTGAGCATCTCATCTTGTTCCACCCCTCTTGCATCTGATTTCAAATTCTTGGGCTGAATGTTGTGCTCGCGGCAAGGGTCCTGATGACGGGCCGTTGCATTTTATGGGGGTCAGGGAACTACTTAGTTGCCGTTCGGACAGCTGTCCATTTAAAGGAGGGCCACCCAGGAGCTGCCAGCCAATCAGAAGACTGGCAGCTCAGTAGTCTCAGCAGTGCCATCAGGAGTACTGGCCACTGCTGGGACAGCACCTGGAAGAAGAGGACAGCATGGAAGGACTCCACCCTCCCAGCCAGGCATGTAGGACCTGGGGACGTTGGAGTCAGTCAGGTAGGTCCCAGATCAGGGGTGGGGGGTGGGGTGATTGTTGACATGTCAGCAGCCATAGCTACCAGAGGGCCCCTCCATGAGCCAAAGAGTGCTAGAATAGGAGGGGCCCCCACCTAGCCCTCAGGGAGGCCACCAAGGTTCAGATACCCCAATCTCCTCTGAAGACGCGTTGCCTGCCCTTGATGTGGATGTTCACAGACTTCCTGCTGTCCAGTATGTGTACTGTTGCAGTAATTTGCATTTTACCTCCATATAGAGGGGACTCTTTGATAAGTCATATTGTAAACCTGCACCACATTAATTCCCAGTTCTAGGGAGGTGCTGCACGATGCCATGCTGGACCTGATCTCCTGCCTCACAGGTTATTGGAGTGGTTGCCTGCAGATGACAAAAAATCGATCCAGCACAGCCAAAGTCTGGGCAGGAGAAAGCAGAGACTGGGCAACGGTTGGATCCGTGGGGTGTGGGAAGGGCTGGGATGCAATTTGTTAACAGTCAACCTCACCCCCCAGAGGGGAACTAGGACCTACCTAGAAGTTGTGGCTTTTCTGTCTCTAGGTAAGTTGTTAGACTATCCCCACATTCCGTTGTCTGTCTCCAGGTGCATTCTCCACCTCCATGCATTGTTTTATAATGACTCACCTTTTTCAAATATTGCACTGCTGCTTATAGCTTCCAGTCACTGCCAATTTTCCATTAATCTCACTACACCACATATGCCAATTTGAGAATGGGTGGTGCCATATTTCATAAGAGCAATACATTGTCAGACCCATTGTAACCTTAGAGGTCCGTGGGCCTCGGTTGAGAACTCTGGTCCTAGACCACCAGGCCAAACCTCCTGTGAGGTTTCCCAGTGTTGTGGCCCTGACTCACATCTTTCTTTAGTTTCTCATGCTCTTTCTGAGCTCATCTTGTCCATAAGACTCACCTCCTGCTCTCTCAACCCTATTCCCACTAAACCACTGACCACCCAACTTCCATGCTACCTGGAATTGTTAACAGTTCTCTCTCTTCTGGTGTTGCCCCTCGTTACTTTAAATCTGCCATCATCATCCCTTTCCTCAAGAAACAACCCTTGATCCCACTGCCCTTGCAAACCACCACCCCATCTGCAACCTCCCTTTCCTCTCCAAAGTCCTTGAATGTGTTGTCAACTCCAAAATCTGTGTCCATCTTTCCTGGAACTCCAATCAGTTTTTCGCCCTGCCACAGGACTGAAACAAGTCTTTCCAAAGTAACAAATGACATCCAATGCGATAATGACAAAGGGAAACTGTCCCTCCTCATCCTTCTTGACCTGTTTGCAGACTTTGACATGACTGACCACACTATTATCGTTCAACACCTCTCCACTATCATCCTTCTGGGTGAGACTGCACTCGCATAGTTCCATTCTTATCTATTCAATCATAGCCAGAGAATCCCCATCAATGGCTTCTCTTCCCACTCCTGCACCATTATTTCTGGTGTCCTCCAAGGATCTATCCTTGAACCCTTCCTATCTCTCATCTTCATATAACCCCTCAGCTACATCAACCGAAAACACAGTCAGTTTCCACATGTACACTGCTGACACCCAGTTCTACTCTCCCACCACAAGTCTCAGCCCTTCCACAATCTCCAAATTGTCAGACTATTTGTCCAACATCCAGTACTGGATGAGTAGAAATTTCAACCAACTTTATATTGGGAAGACCAAAGCCATTGTCTTCAATCACCACAAACCCTGTTCCCTAGCTGCCGATTCCATCCCTCCCCCTGGAAAGTGTCTGAGGCTGAATCAGACCATTCGCAATCTTGGTCTTATATTTGACCCCAGCATGAGCTTCTGACCACATGTTCATGTCATCGCTAAGATTGCTTATTTCCATCTCCATAACATTGCTCGACTTTACCCCTGTCTCAGCTCATCAACTGCCGAAACCCTCATTCTTACCTCTAGACTTAACTAATCCAACACACTCCTGTCCTGCCTTTCACATTGTTTCCTACATAACTTGAGGTCATCCAAAACTCTGCTGTCTGTGTCCTAATGTGTACCAAGTCCTGTTCACTCCTCGTCCCTATTCTTGTTGACCTATATTCACTCCCTGTTAAGCAACACCTTGATCTGAAAATTCGCACCCTTGTTTTCAAATCATTCCAAGGCCTTGCCCCTCCCCATCTCTATAAAGTCCTGCAGTCCTAAAGCTGCCAAGGCCCTAAGCTCTGGAATTCCCTCCCTAAACCTCTCTGCCTCTCTACCTTGCTTTCCTCCTTTAAGACACTGCTTAAAACCTACTTCTTTGAACAAGATTTTGGTCATCTGCCCAAATATCATCATATGTGGCTTGTTTTCAAATTTTGTTTGATGAAACAAAAAAACTCCTGTGACGTGCTTTGGGACTTTTAGTACATTGAAGGTGCTATATAAAAATAAGCTGTTGCTGTAGACTTTGGCAACACTGCGGCATGAGTTAATAATAGTTTTTACCTCAAATATTTTTGCTCATGAAAGTTACAACATGATCAGAGCCAATGGTTAATGGTGGTATTCTAGTATTTTTGCCTGTATTTTGAGATTGAACTCTGGAATTTTGATTTTCTTTTGTGAAAACTAAATCTATGACTATAATTAATTTTATTGCAGTTAAATGTTCCTCTATACATGTACTCAATTTTATCTCATCTTTTCTAAAGCCTATAACGCACAGTAAAATGGTACACACCAAATACTAGAGGTAGATAGTTGGCATTTAGCAGCATGAGGAAAGAGGGGCCATGGGGTTCAGCAACACTGGGGAATTCCTGGCATTTCATAGTATTGGGAGAAAAGTGAGCCGGAGGGGGTTCTACACTTTAATAACATTGCGGTAGCTGTGAATAACAGTTATTACTTAAAACATTTTTGCTCATAAAGGTTTCAAAATTCCCTCGCCTGTCCGCACATTACTTGGAGTGTTTAAAAAAGCAAGCTCGGACTCCCGCGCATGTGCGTCCGCGAAAGAGGACGTTCTCCTGTTGCCGATCAATGTACACAGTTTGTGAGCCAAAGGAAGGTTCTGTCTTTTCAGGTTCTGCTTGAGGCTTGTTTATTCATGCTAACATTCTCAGTATTCATGTTGAAGACTGTGTAAAGTTCAGGCTATTCGTACTATACAAGGACAATGGAAAGAGGAACAGCAGAGAAGCTGCAGGTGGTTGACTTTGTGTTAGTGTACGAGAAGAGGAATGACCATCCGTACGCTGAAGAGATAGTGGACTTTCTGAAGGAGGTGAAGAAGGCTGGGCTCAGCCTGGACCCTGACGTGACTGACCAGGAAGGGGCTGTGAGATTGGGAAATAAGGAGATGGCGAACGATGAAAGCAAACGGAAGGAACAGGGAAACGAAAATCAGATTATTAAAATCCATGCTCCGTTTGAGATACTGAGCCAAGCAGCCGAGAAAATGAGATTGAAGATGCCCATGAATGTTCAGGTGAGAAAATCATAACCACTTCTAAATGTGTAGCAACTTGTAAAGATTCAGTACAGCATCTGAGAGCTCTAGCACAAAACACACTCGCATTGGAACTATTGCTTATACACAGAAATACATGTATCTCAGAAAGGCATATGTTATTGATTAGAATTTATAACCCCTTCATTTGTTAAAGGTGTGGTTGTTTACACAGTCTGAGCAATTTATAACCTGCATCTTTGGACTTTACACACGTGTGACAAAGAGCTTTATTTATTGCAAAAGAGTGTGCTGGAATTAAGGAATGATATTTTAGCAATCACAGAATAATACAGCGCAGAAGAGGCCCTTCGGCCCATCGAGTCTGCACCTATGCATTAAAGACATCTGACCTGTCTACCTAATCCCATTTGCCAGCACTTGGCCCATAGCCTTGAATGTCATGACGTGCCAAGTGCTCATCCAGGTACTTTGTAAAGGATGTGAAGCAACTCGCCTCTACCACCCTCCCAGGCAGTGCATTCCAGACCGTCACCACCCTCTGGGTAAAAAAGTTCTTCCTCAAATCCCCCTTATGCCTCCCATCCCTCACCTTAAACTTGTGACCACTTGTAACTGATCCTTCAACTAAGGGGAACAGCTGCTCCCTATCCACCCTGTCCATACCCCTCATAATCTTGTACACCTCGATCAGGTCACCCCTCAGTCTTCTCTGCTCCAGCGAAAACAACCCAAGCCTATCCAACCTCTCTTCATAGCTTAAATGCAACATCCTGGTGAATCGCCTCTGCACCCCCTCCAGTGTAATCACATCCTTCCTATAATGTGGCGACCAGACACACAGTACTCCAGCTGTGGCCTTACCAAAGTTCTATACAACTCCAACATGTCCTCCCTGCTTTTGTAATCTATGCCTCGATTGATAAAGGCAAGTGTCCCATATGCCTTTTTCACCACCCTATTAACCTGCCCTTCTGCCTTCAGAGATCTATGGACAAACACACCAAGGTCCCTTTGTTCCTCGGAACTTCGTGTCAGGCCGTTCATTGAATACTTCCATGTCACATTACTCCTTCCAAAGTGTATCACCTCACACTTTTCAGGGATAAATTCCATCTGCCACTTTTCTGCCCCTTTGACCATCCCATCTATATCTTCCTGTAACCCAAGACACTCAACCCCACTTTTAACCACTCGGCCAATCTTTGTGTCATCCGCGTACTTACTGATCCTACCCCCCACATTGTTATCTATGTCGTTTATATAAATGACAAACAATAGGGAACCCAGCACAGATCCCTGTGGTATGCCACTGGACACTGGCTTCCAGTCACTAAAACAGCCGTCTGTCCTCACTCTCTGTCTCCTACAGCTATGCTAATTTTGAATCCACCTTATCAAGTTACCCTGTATCCCATGTGCATTTGCTTTCTTGATAAGTCTCCCACGTGGGACCTTGTCAAAGGCTTTGCTGAATTCCATGTAAACTACATCAACTGCACTATCCTCATCTACACACCTGGTCACATGCTCAAAAAATTCAATCAAATTTGTTAGGCATGAACTCCCTCTGACAAAGCCATGCTGACTATTCCTAATCAAATTTTGCCTCTCCATGTGGAGATAGATTCTCTCCTTCAGAATTTTCTCCAATAGTTTCCCTACCACGGAGGTGAGACTCACTGGTCTGTAGTTCCCTGGCTTATCTCTACAACTTTTCTTAAATAGTGGGACCACATTAGCTGTTCTCCAGTCCTCTGGCACCTCCCCCGTGGCCAAAGAGGAATTAAAAATTTGGGTCAGAGCCCCTGCAAACTCCACCCTCGCCTCCCACAGTTGCCTGGGACACAAATCATCCAAACCTGGAGATTTGTCCACTTTTAAGCCTCCCAAAATCTCCAATCCCTATGACAATTTGATCAAGAACCTCACAGTCTCTCTCTCTCTGTTCCATTTCTACATCCTCATTCTCTTGAGTGAAGACCGATGTGAAGTTTTCGTTCAACACGCTACCAATGTCTTCTGGCTCCACCCACAGATTTCCCCCTTGATCCCTAATGGGTCCTACTCTTTCCCTGGTTATCCTCTTCCCATTGATATACTTATAGAATATCTTGGGATTTTCCCTACTTTTACCAGCCAGAGCTTTCTCATATCCCCTCTTCGCTCTCCTAATTGCTTTCTTAAGTTCCATCCTGCACGTGTACTCCACTAATGCTTCCATTGATTTGCTCTCCTTGTATTTGCTAAAAGCCTCTCTTTTCCTTCTCATCGTACCCTGAATGTTTCTGGTCATCCATGTTTCTCTGGGCTTGTTGCTCCTACCTATTACCCGAGAGGGAACATGTTGGGCCTGTCCCCTCCCCATTTCCTTTTTGAATGCCCCCCACTGCTCTTCTGTAGATTTTCCGACAAGTAACTCTTTCCAGTCTACCTTGACCAGATCCTGCCTTATTTAACTAAAATTCACTCTCCCCCAATCCAAAACCTTTTTTTGCAACTTGTCTATTTCTTTCTCCATAACAAGCTTAAATTGTACCATGTTGTGGTCGCTATCACCAAAATGTTCCCCCACCAACACATCAACCACCTGTCCGTCTTCATTCCCCAGAATTAGGTCCAGCACTGCACCCTTCCTTGTTGGATCCTTTTGGCTAAGATCAAGTGTAGTATCTGTTCTTATCAGTGCTTATTTGATTGAGAAGAGACCATGATCATTGCCTTTTGATCCTGGGGAAGCTTTGAGTAAAATGGCTGTAACCAATTTTCGAGCTTCGGGCCAGGGAGTGCGCAACACCGTTCGGGTGGTCGTGAAGGACAAGGAAGGAGATGCACCGGTCGATCGCACCTTCTTCATCAAGAAAATTCTTTTCGATTGCTGCGGATTTCAAGCGACGGATGTCTTCTGCCTGCAGGATTTCCCCAGCAGTGGATACTTCGACGTGACGTTCCGGAACGTGGCGGGATGCATCAAGTTCCTGAAGGCGTTCAAGGAGAAAGGGGACCGGGCTCCACTGTCGATCCTCACAGCGGAGCCGCTCTTCACGCTTCCGTCACAGCGGGACCGGGTGGTGACGATTCACCTCTACAACCCCCATGTTCCGGTGGTGGATGTACTCACCTTTCTCGCCAGGTACGTCGAGGTGGCCGGCAGCAGCACTGATGTCAAGGACCCCTTTGGGATCTGGACCAGCAAGCGGCAGGTCAAGGTGACCTTGAAGGTAGATCCCAGTGGAGCCATCATCCACCCTCCCTCCAGCTTCGCTATCGGGGGAAGTCGAGGCTTCTTGGTCTACGCTGGGCAGCCCAGAGTTTGTCGCACCTGTGGCAAATCTGGTCACATGGCAGCCAACTGCAGCACGGTTGTTTGCAAGAACTGCAAGGAGGAAGGCCATCAGACCAAGGACTGTAAGCAGACTAAGTGTTGCAACTTGTGCGGTGCGGCAGGCCATCTCTACAAGACCTGCCCCAAACGTTGTCTCAGCTATGCTCAGGCGGCAAGGTCCAAGGAAAGGCCGGGCGAAGGTTCGACGAAGGCGTCCGCTGTTCGAAAGGAGACCAGCAACCTTCTCCGCAGTGAGGAACTTCAACCTGAGAAGGAAGGGGAGGCGGCTGAAACCAACGACCCAGCACCTACCCAGCGCCCGGAAACCCCTCCTCCACAGACAGAATCAATGGAGGAGGAGGCAGCAGATGGACAAACAGGTCAGTGGCAAGTGGTCCAGAGGAAAACCACAAAGAAAAAACATCCCAAAGCCACCACCCAAACCAGTGGCAAGAGGAGGCTTTCTTCTGAATCAGACTGCAACAACTCCTCTTCACTGGACGGGGAAATGCTGGAACGACAGCCCCTTCAAAAGAGGCGGCAGAACTCCGAGATGGATGATCAAGCATCCCAGCCCCCGGGCACTGGAAGCTGTGATGGGCCCGGCGTGCCCCAACCCCAATTCCCCACACGTAACGACGTGGCCAACGCATCTCAGCTCCGGGACACCGGGAGCAAAGACACGTCTGGCGCACCTGAGCTCCGGGAGACCGGGAGCTGTGATGTTTTCGAGGAGGAACAGATGGAAGCAGCTGAGGACAACCCAATCCTCTCTGCCTACAAGACCCCCCCGATGTCACCCGAGCGGCACAAACCCTGCAGGAAAAATCAGGAGGGGTTTCTGAGCCCAACCAACGTGAAACTGCTTGCGCATACGATGGGTATGCAGGAACATCCCGAAGGGGAAGGACTGGGACTAGTGAGGACAAATGGTATGGGAAGCAACAACTAATTTTTAGTAAAAAATGGGTGTAAGAATTGCTTCCATTAATGTGCGTAGCATTAAATCGACTACGCGATGTGTTTCAACCTTGGATTACCTTGCCAAGGTCAAAGCTGACCTACTGTTTCTGCAGGAGTGTGGAATACCACACCTCAGCACCTACAGGCAGTGGTCGCGATGGTGGTCCCACGGGCCATCGATCTGGTCGGGGGGTAATGACTGCCGTTCCTCCGGCCTGGGTATTCTGCTGCGGGGAGGTAACTTCACCATCTCCGAAGTTAAGGAGGTGGTGGGCGGCCGCCTCCTCGTAGCAGACGTGATGTACAAGAACGCTCCGCTCCGGTTGATCAACGTGTACGCCCCGGTACAACGCAGCGAGCGGCTGACCGTCTTCCAGCAGCTCCCACTGTTGCTGGCGACGTCCAGGCCGGTCATCCTAGGCGGTGACTTCAACTGCATCATCGATGCGGCTGGACGATCCGGCAGTGACGACAGAAAACTGGACGCTACGTCCAGATTCCTCATAGAAACAGTTAAGGATGCCAAACTGCACGACGTCTTCAGCAAACCTGCAGACGGAGCGCAGCGCAGATACACATGGTCAAGATCGGACGGGTCTGCCCGTTCCAGGATTGACTTCCTGTTTGTTTCCCGTGCTGTCACGGTCGGATCCACCGACGTCAAGCCGGTGTTCTTCTCCGACCACTGCCTCTTACTGGCCGACTGTCACTTACAGGACGACCAGCGGGTTGGCAGAGGGACGTGGAAGCTCAATGCGACACTGCTGACCCCAGAGAACGTTGAGGAACTCAAAAGGGATTACAATGGTTGGAGGACCGTGAAACCCCTCTTTGAGTCTCCAGTTCACTGGTGGGAAGCGATTAAGGAGAACATCAAGAGGTTCTTCATCCACAAAGGTGTTCAGAAGGCGAGAGAGAGACAGAGGGAACTGTCCCGACTCCAGAAAATTATGCAAAATCTACTCCGGTTGCAGTCAATGGGGGTCGAGGTCAAGGAGGACCTCCAAGAGGTGAAGAGCCAGCAGGCCTCGCTCTTTGCCAAGGAGGCCTCCAAGATCATCTTCCGGTCCAGAGTCCGCTCCATCGAGCAGGATGAGACGTGCTCGCGTTACTTCTTCCAAAAGGTACACAGAGAGAGCTCTGTTATCAGCAGCCTGAAGGAAGAAGATGGCTCGGTAACGTCTTCGCAGTCCGACATACTAAGGATCAGCAAATCCTTTTATGCTGGGCTGTATGACGCGAAGCCCACAGACAGCAGAGCCTCCCAGTCCTTCCTGTCATCTATCACAGAGGTCTTAGATGACAGCAGGAGGGAGGGACTGGACAAGCCGCTAACTCTGGACGAGCTGACAAAGGCCGTCGAGTCTTTCGAGGCGAGTAAAACTCCCGGGAGCGACGGCTTACCGGTCGAGTTGTACTCGGCCCTGTGGGACTGGGTCGGCCCGGACCTGCTGGAAGTATACGAGAGTATGCTCCTGGCCGGTAGCATGTCAGAATCCATGAGAAAAGGCATCATCACCCTCATTTACAAGCAGAAGGGGGAGAGGGTAGAAATCAGAAATTGGCGGCCCATCTCACTGCTTAATGTTGATTACAAGATTCTGTCCAAAGTCATAGCCAGTCGAGTCAAGTCTGCTCTGGAGCTGGTGATTCACCCCGATCAGACCTGTACTGTACCCGGCAGGAAGATCTCTGATAGTCTCGCGCTACTCAGGGATACGATCGCCTACGTACGGGACAGGAGGGTGGACACCTGCCTCATCGGCCTGGACCAGGAGAAGGCTTTTGACAGGATATCGCACACCTACATGATGGACGTGCTTTCCAAAATGGGGTTTGGGGAGGGAATCTGCAATTGGATCCAACTGCTCTACACAAACATCAGTAGCGCAGTGTCAATCAACGGGTGGGAATCTGAAAGTTTCCCGATCAAATCTGGAGTCAGACAGGGCTGTCCTCTTTCCCCGGTCTTGTTTGTTTGCTGTATTGAACCCTTTGCTGAGTCTATTAGGAAGGATGCGAGCATAAGAGGGGTGACAATCCCAGGCAGCGGAGGCACTCAGGTCAAAACCTCCCTGTACATGGATGACGTCGCCGTCTTCTGCTCGGATCCGCTGTCCGTGCGCAGACTGATGAGCATCTGCGACCAGTTCGAACTGGCCTCGGGAGCCAAAGTTAACCACGGCAAGAGCGAGGCCATGTTCTTTGGGAACTGGGCTGACCGATCCTTTGTCCCCTTCACCGTCAGGTCAGATTACCTGAAGGTGCTGGGGATATGGTTCGGAAGGGCCGGGGCGTGCACCAAAACATGGGAGGAGCGAGTAGCCAAGGTACGACAAAAGTTGGGCATGTGGGGGCAGCGGTCTCTCTCCATTGTGGGTAAGAACCTGGTCATCAGGTGCGAGGCGCTCACGTTGTTGCTCTACGTGGCGCAGGTCTGGCCCATACCCCACTCCTGCGCCGTGGCAGTCACCCGAGCCATTTTCCGCTTCGTCTGGGGATCTAAAATGGACCGGGTCCGGAGGGACACGATGTTCAAATCTCTGGACAAGGGCGGGAAAAATGTACCCAACGTGGCCCTCATCCTGATGACCACCTTCGTGTGCGGCTGCATCAAGCTATGTGTCGATCCCCAGTACGCAAACTCCAAGTGTCACTACGTGCTGAGGTTCTATCTGTCCCCGGTGTTGCGAAGGATGGGCCTGGTCACATTGCCGCGGAACGCTCCGTGCAGTTGGGCGGTGCCGTACCACCTATCCTTCGTGGAGCAGTTTCTGCGGAAAAACACATTTGACCACCGGTCCATCAGGCAGTGGTCTGCACGGAATGTCCTCAAGGCCCTACGGGAAAAGGAAACGGTGGATCCTGTCGGATGGTTCCCCGAGCAGACCGTCAAAGTCATTTGGCGGAATGCCTCATCACCAGAACTTTCAAACAAGCACCAAGACGTAGCTTGGCTGGTGGTGAGAAGGGCCCTCCCCGTCAGATCCTTCATGCACACCCGAAGTCTCGCCCCCTCCGCACAGTGCCCCCGCGTTGGCTGTGGTGGGGAAGAGACGGTCGCCCACCTCCTCCTGGAATGTGCCTTTGCAAAGCAGGTGTGGAAAGAGATGCAGTGGTTTTTGTCAAGGTTCATCCCAAGCAGCTCTGTAACACAGGAGTCTGTGCTCTACGGGCTGTTCCCAGGGACGCACACCGAGACAAACATCAACTGCTGCTGGAGGGCTATCAATTCGGTGAAAGACGCCCTTTGGTCTGCCCGAAACTTGCTGGTCTTCCAGCGCAAAGAGTTGTCCACCACCGAATGTTGCAGACTGGCACATTCCAAGGTCCAGGACTACGTGCTGAGGGACGCACTAAAGCTTGGGGCAGCCGCAGCAAAGGCTCAATGGGGAAAGACCACAGTGTAAGGTTCCCCCACCAAGCTGGACTGAGGGGCTGGAACCATGGGAAGCCCCTCGAACTGTATCGTTAATATTCTCAATTGCTGTAAATGTAAAACTGTAATTGACATGACAATTGTGAAACGGAAGGGTTGGGAAGAAACTCATGACATTATTGAAAGAAACTGATCTCTTTTGCAATGTTTGTATTTTTTCGTGCTGTTTGGAAACTGTTTGGCAATGTAATTTTTACAGATTTTTATGAATAAAGTATATTTTGGAAATAAAAAAAAAAAAAATCCTCTACATATTGAGCTAAAAAGTTCTCCTGTATACATTTTAAGAACTCCACTCCATCTAAGCCCTTAACACGATGACTATCCCAATTAGTGTTGGGAAAGTTGAAATCACCTAATATAATTACCCTATTATTATTTTTACACACCTCCTGCGAATTGCGCAGATATTTGCTCCTCAATTTCCCGCTGACTATCTGGGGGTCTATAATAAACAGCTAGCAATGTGGCTGTCCCTTTTTTATTCCTAAACTCTACCCATAAAGCTTCATTTAATGCCCCCTCCAAGATATCATCTCTCCTTACTGCAGTAACTGACTCCTTAACTAATATTGCAATGCCCCCTCCTCTTTTACCCCCTCCTCTGTCTTGCCTGAAGATTCTATATCCTGGGATATTGAGCTGCCAATCCTGCCCCTCCCTCAACCATGTCTCCGTGATGGCTACTATATCACAATTCCACATGTCAATCCTTGCCCTTAACTCATCCGTTTTACCTGTAATACTCCTGGCATTAAAGTAGAGGCCATCCATCCTGGTCTGACTCCCTTAAAACTTATTTCTGCTGTATTCCCTCTGACTTGTTTGCTTTCCTGTGTTTAGCTGTGTCCCTATTCTGCTAGGAGTCTGCGTCCCCTCCCCCTGCCAAATTAGTTTAAGGTCCTCCCAACAGCACTAGCAAACCCGCCAGCAAGGATGTTAGTCCCCCTCTGGTTCAAATGTAGACCGTCCCACTAGTACAGGTCCCACCTTCCCCAGAAACGGTCCCAGTGGTCCAGGAATCTAAAATCCTCCCTCCTGCACCAACTCTTAAGCCACGCATTCATCTGTGCTATTCTCCTATTTCTATACTCACTCGCACGTGGCACTGGGAATCATCCAGAGATTACTACCCGGGAGGTCCTGCTTTTTAGTCTACTGCCTAACTCCCTGAATTCTTGATGCAAGACCTCATCCCTCTTTCTACCTATGTCATTGGTACCAACATGTACCATGACCTCTGCCTTATCACCCTCCCCCTTCAGGATGCTCTGCAGCCGTTCAGTGACATCCTGGACCCTGGCACCAGGGAGGCAATATTCAGAGTTACTGTGGAAGATCTATCTGAAGAAGATTGTGTTGAAAGTGCATCTTCTGAAGGCTGGTAGGCATGCCATAAGATTCATTTTATCAATAAAAGTCAAATTCCAGAAAAGAAACTAGCAAAAGATTTGTGCTGTCCCATTATCCGTATTGCTATGTTTATCAGAGATTGTTTTGTGTTTTCCTGCACCAATTGGCATAACCTTCAAAAATGCTATAAAATGCAAAAAAGGTAAACAAAATTTTCAAAAGCAGACCTAAAGTCTAAAATTTAACGATTAATAGAATTTTACAAGTACCTCAGTCTTAGAAAAATAATTATGGAGCCCCTCTCTTGCACCTGATAAAGTTCCACAAGTAACTGTTCCACAATGAGACTAACAATGAATGTCACCGACAAGTTATTTGACAGTGGAAGGCATCAGAACTGCGCCCAATCTTGTCTCCACCCGACAATCGCTTAAAGCAAGGGTTACTGGATACCAAGCATCAGAAACTATGGCAGATGTTTTCTCCTCTTGGCTCAGGGATAACTGAGCCCAATGTTTTGCTGGGCTGGGGCAGAAATGTGCTTGACAATACACTCCACCCCATCCCTGTCTCCATCCCCAATTTTCTGGCAACCAAGTCCAATGGCGGAGGATATGCCCAATCAGATGTGGGTTAGCTTATATGAAAGAAATACACATGAGGAAAATATGTCCTCCAACATATGCATCAGTTGAAAACTGAAAGCAACAGCCACCTGCTAGGCCCAAGCACCTAGTGTTTAAGGTTTCAATATTGTGGGTTTGCGAGCTGGTTAAACTAAGTCCGCGTGTCAGGCAACACTGGAACTCAAAAGTTTCTGGCAACAATAATATTCAGTTGAACCTCTGGATCATTCTGCCCACATCTACCTCTATACCTTGTGAAGTTACCAGATCCTTGCAGCAGTGGCACCTGTAACAATTACAAAATGAAATATTACCGCACAAATTAGATACTCAAAAAGCAATTTAATTTTTGTTTGTTGAAACTTTGATTCTGGCTATTCCAGATTACAGACACTTCAAGAACTGGTCTGTCGAACGTGCTGAAGTATCTTGAGACAGACAATGAAGAAAACTATTTCAGTACACCTTATAGACATGACAGACAAGATCTATTCAAAGGAATTGATGAGAAGACCACCTTTTTTCGTCCTGCCGTGAGATCTCTAATTGTAAGTTGCATTTTTTGGGGGTGATAGTCATTGTTTTAATTTGTACTGCATCTGTTCATAAAGTAATAACGTTTTCCTCCCAAAATAATTTCCCACAGAGTATCTACATTTCTGCAGAATTACTACATTTATAATATACTTTAACTCATGCAAAATGCAGAATCTTACAAACTGTGCAACAAAAGTGTTGGGGCCATTTTATGTCAGTGCCAGTATTTTACCAACGTTTGAGCAGCCCCCTGCCATGTGTAGAGGCTGCTGGCACAATTGAGGCAGCCACATGGCAGCAGGCTGGGGGCGGGGGTGGAGGGTGGGGGGGCGCAGGGGTGAGGGGGTTGCCATTGCAGGCCCCAATGACAGGGCTGCATGGATGAAAGGCTGCAGTCCCGTTCATAGGCAAACGGGGGGGTTTCCCCTCCAACTCAATGATTATATTGGCTTGGGGGCTTTTAATTTATAACTTCAATGCAGGCACAAGGGTTAGGGTTTTTCCAAGGAAGGCCCAAAAGGAAGTAGTGTTGGGAGAGGAGGGTGGAGAGCGATACAAGGAAGTGATCAATATGGCCTTATCTTTGATTGACATGATGGGAGTAGCGAGGTCAGTGAAATGACAAGGTCAAGGGGTGGTGGGTGCCATGCATATGGATTAGGGAGCTTATATGGAGGGAGAGGTTAAGAGAGTATAGGAGGACAGTGAACACAGAGGAGAGAGCATAAACTGAGATGCAGGTTGAAAACTCTGAGAATGAGAAGTCGCATGGTGCAGAGGCTGAGGGAGGAAAGCAGTGAAGATATCTCATTGAGAACATTTTTTTATGATAGTTGAATACGCAGTAGAAAATGTGGATTTTAAGTGAGAGGCGAGAGGAGTGGAACAAGGTGAGATGCTCAAAAGAGGCAAAAGCACCAGAAGAGTGGAGGGACAGACCAAGGTGTGATTTGGTGATAAGAGCCACCTTGCCACCATGATGGTGTTGGTGGGTAAGTGGTGAAAGGTATAGCCGGGCAGGGAAGCTTCATTTAGGGGAAAGGTGTCATCAATGCTTATACAGGTTTCCATCTTGTCCATGATGTCAATGCAATCATCTACAATAAACTGATGGATTGCAGGGGCCATGCTCAGAAGTGAATGGACATTCTGGAGGGAGATGCGCTGAGGGGTGGTGATAGCTGATCCACTGGCTGAGTCCAAAGGAACCGCACTGGGGGTGGTGAATTGGATGGGGAGTTGATTGGCTAGGTTCACTCCAAGTGGATGCAGTGGGTGGCTTAGTTGACGAGAGATGGATGGGGCAGTTGGGATTGCTGCTCGTAAGGAGGCAGCAACAAGTGCCCCAATGGGCTCTTTGAGGATTACAAGAGAGGCAGAGAAGGTAGCTGTCGGCTAATCTAAGAGGGAGTCAGACCTGGGATGTTGGCTGGACAATAGGAAGGTCGAGGAATGCTGTAGAGTTAGCGTAGGGATTTGGGAGGGTAAAGTACACGAGAGAGGAGAAATGAAAGGAGGCATGACAACAGAAGAAAGAGGTTTATGAAGGGTTAAGAGAAAAGAAGTAAAAAAATGCATTGATTAAAAAAAGCAGAAATAGAAATGAAGGGCTCAGGTTCGAAGCAGCCAAAACCCACAAGCAAATGGACACAGGAAAAACTCAAGTTACGTAAGCCTGTTACTTAGCAGTTAAGATATGTATATCCTGATAATAAACGGGGAATAGAGAGGAGGGAGTCCAGCGATAAAGTCAGAGGTCCCGTGGTGGCATAAGCTTGACATAGGTAGCATGACGTTGGCATAGAGCATCAATAAACTGTTGTCCAAATTCAAACGCAGGTGTGGCTGCTCAGTGAAGTTCAGAAACTATGGGCTGGATTTTGTTCTCAGCCCGACGTCGGGTTTTGTGGTGGGGTTGAGGGGGGGCAAGAGAATTGGAGCGGCAGCCATGGAACCCGTGCCGGGAATGCCAGGCCAATCTTCCTGGTGGCAGGGAAGCTTCATGGCAGCCCCTCTGCCACTCTGCGATGGGACCCTGGTTTAAATATTTAAAATAACTATGTGCACACATTACCATGTCATACGATGCAATCTTCCCATCCGTTCCTAATCTTGTTCAGCAGGACGTGCACACACGCCCCTTCGCTTTCCCGTTCAGGGAAAGCCAGTGCCACCGAGGAGAGGAAAGATTCTTTGCTGCATTCTGAGTATAGATGGGCGGGAAGGGGTCAACTCTGCATTCTGTGTAAGGATGGGGGTGGGGGGAGCTCTGCATTATTTAGTGTATTGGGGGGACGGGGTCAACTCTGCATTATTTTGAACTGTTTGCAGGGCTGCAGCCTTTCAAAAATGGTGGCAGCACCTGCTCCAGCATCTGGTGACGCCATGAATGGCATCACCAGTGGTGCCCCTACCACGTGGTTGAGGGATGCCGTCGCCGTCAATGTGTTAAGTGGCTGCCCGCCGCATTGCCGCAGCCGTGTGCAGCAGCTCAGCTCCTGTGTGGAGCGGCCACCATCTTCTGCACTTGTTGCTACTCCTGGTGGCGGGGAAACAAAATCCAGCCCTATGTGAGGAGTGGATATCTGACTATCAAGGAGTCATCTGGAAACCAATCCAAAGACCTACCACAGGGCACTATAAATACCTGAGGACAGATGATAATATTGAGGATATGGTGCATGCCACTGCAGTGATCTGTGCATTGGTAGTTATATAACCTTCATCAATCAAGGGCAGCATTTTGATCTTTACAAATTTTAACTGATTAAGTTCACCTGGTTAATGTGAAACTTCTAGGTATGGTCGTTTTTCATTAGCCATTTATTTGCATTCTCACTTTTCCTGCTGACAGACTGGAGTATATAGTTTGAAGATGTTTGAATCTTTCAGCTCATTTATCAGTGTTATCTAGCCTGTTGTACAGTATTCCTGCTTTTATTTCATTATGTTCCCTGTGCTGACTTGAGTCCTGCTCACTACAGCTACCATCCTAGCTAGTGTCATAGCCACCAAAGGTTCATAGAATTACATTGGTCCATATCTTTGCTATGAATTCTATCAACTCAACTGGTCTATGCTGGTGTTTCTGCCTCACACGAGCCTCCTCCCACTATATTACATCTAACCCTATCCATAAATCCTTCCATTCCATTCTCCCTCTTGTAGCTATCTAGCTTCCTCTGAAATTCATCTGTTCCTATTCGCCTCAGCCATTCCAAGTGGTAGAGAGTTCTACATTTTTATTCTGGGGTCAGGACCCCGACATTGGGAAAAATCTGGGTCCCGACTCTGTGCTGTGGGGTCTAACATGCCCACAGCTATTTTTAAACTGTAAGGCCAATTATCGGCCAGGGAGCAGACTTGTCGTCCAATTAAGGATGGCAGGTGGTCTCCCAAGGCTGGAGGGCCATTGGGAGGCTATGGGTGGGAGCTGTCGATGCAGGTGAAGAGACAGAGAGGTGCCTCAACATGGAGGGGCTCCCTAAAGACAAGGTAATTTTTTTTTAATTTTAAAAAAAGGCCACAGCTGCCAGGCTGTAATCCTGGACGCGGCTGCAGCCCAGCGGCCATGATGGGTGGGCGGGGGTCCCTCGCAGGATTAATCGCGACTTCATCCCCCTGCCTTGAGTCTGCCCCATTGCACTGGCTGTGTTTTGGCTGCTGCACTAGCCCACTTACTGACTGGAAAACCCCAGTCAGCGTGGGAAAGGGGCTTTAATAAGCGCTGTAATTGGCCTCAAGTGGCTACTCACCACTTGTGGGTGGGTAGCCATTCTGAACTCGACCCAACCATTTTAAGAATGGCTAGGGGTCGGGATTGTGGTACTAAACTGATACAATGGCCAGTGCATGAATTTCCGGGGCCACCCACCTCCGATCCCGACCCTGTCGGGATTTAAAAATTCAGTCCATCTTCTCTGTATCAATCCTATCAAATACTTTCAGTATTTTAAAGACCTCTATCAGGTCATCTCACAGTCGATTCAACCTTTCCTGATAGTTGTACCCTCTCAGTTTCTATATTATCCTTGTAAATCTTTTTTGTATGTTCTGCAGTGATTCTATATCCTTTTTGTAATATGGAGATCAGAACTGTGCATAGTACTCCAATTGTGGCCTAAGTAAGGATTCTATATAAGTTTAACATAACTTCTCTGCTCTTGAATTCTATTCCTCTAGAAATTAACTCCATGTATTTTTTGTGACTTTGTTAACCTGCATTGCTACTTTTAATGATTTGTAAATCTGTACCCCTGGACCCTTTGCACCTTTACCTGATTTTGACTCTTGTTTCCCAAAGAGATGACCTCATTCCTCCTACCAAATGCATCACCTCACACTTATCTATATTGAAATTCTTTTACCATTTATACGCCCATTCTGCAAGTGTTCAGTGTCAGTCTGGCTCAATGATAGCACTCTAGTCTCTGAGTCTGAAGTTTTTGACTTCAAGTCAGTATCGCTCCATGTTGAACACCACTTGGAGGAAAGACTGAGGCCATCAAGGGCACAGAATGTACTTTGGATAAGAGACAAGAATGGTTTGGTATTATCACCACTGACTGGTATTTATTACCCATCCCTAGTTGTTTTGTAGAACCAACTAGAAAGCTGGGTCCTGAAGGACAAAGCTGCCACAGTGACTTGCAGTAGGTGGGAAGATAACTAACATGAGGGAACAACCTACTTGACTGTCCTTGTCAATCTACCTGTCACATATGTGTCTATCCACGATGGTATTGATAGGTGTGATGACTGCACAGTCCTTGGGAAAACCAAGTCACATTCGAGCATAAGAACATAGAATGAGACAGGATTAATAACTGACCTCATAGTAAAGCATCCTCTAGGCAAGAGTGAGCATAACATAATAGAATTTCACATTCAGTTTGAGGGTGAGCAGTTTGGGTCTGAAACTAGTGTCTTAAACTTAAATAAATGCTTTTACAAGAGTATGAAGACAGAGTTGGCTAAAGTGGACTGGGAAAATAAGTGAAATGATAAGACAGTAGAGAAGTAGTGGTAGACATTTAAGGAGATATTACATAACTCTCAACAAAGATATGTTCCAATGAGAAAGAAAGACTCTCTGAGAAGGATGCATCATTCATGGCAAACTAAGGAAGTTGAGGATGGTGTCAAATTGAAATAAAAGGCGTACAATGCTGCAAAAATAAGTGGTAGATCAGAAGATTGGGAATGTTTTAGAAACCAGCAGTGGATGACCAAAAAAAAGAGGGAGAAATTGGAGTATCAGAGTAAACTGGCAAGAAATATAAAAACAGACCATAAAAGATTCTACAGGTATATAAAAAGGAAAAGAGTAACTAAAGAAATCCAATAGCCTATCTTGGCAATCAATAATCTGCTGTCACTCATTATATTGGGAAATCTCTGATCCTTTTTAGGCTATGTACAAAGGGAGATTTAAAAAACACAGTTTGGAGACACAGGCAGAGTCAGATTTTTTATAGAGCAGAATAAGGTAAAGACAGCCTGTTCCAGCAAAGGCTGCAAGAAGTTTAGAATGCAGGTAAATAATTCCAAAAGATGTTATGGGAAAAAGTACATTGTTCATTATTACACATATTGAAATAAATAAGCCTACTCATAACTGTTCCTCTGTACATTCACATGCTGTGAAATAAAACAACGTAACAATTTATATTTGGTTTCTTTTTGCCAAGTGCTTGCATGATCTGTCTTTGGAGAGACTGAAGAAGTACATGTGTGAATGACACAAATATTCTGTTTAGATAATTGAATACTATTCTTAACCTTGGGTTATGTTATTGTATAATTAGATGTCCAGACCACTCACGAGCATATCTAGCACAGCTACACCCAGGAGAATATTAACAGTTCATTATTTCATATATATTCAATCACAAATTTAGCTTGAGTCTCTCACCCAAAAATATACTTTTACCTTCCTTCATGTTTCAGTTAGTATTACATCAAACATAGTAAGTCCTGCTATTTGACAGTTCTATCTCTCCAAGAGGGACAGATATAACAGAAAACATGAGATCATTTCTAGATTGATAACATTCTTTCTGAAAGGTAATCATGTCACATTCTGTTTGTTTTGTAGGTTCACCACATTCTGAATGACATCCAAATACCCATTGAAAATCAAAAGGAGAAAGGTAACTTTAGGAAGCCATCAATTTACAGTTTCAGCATTTCTGTTCAAGAAGTACTTTTTATTATATATACTATAACGATGTTCTCCACCAAGAACTCATCACACTATGGATACATTGCAATTATCTACTGAACTTTTTATATATGTATTTTATATATTAAACTTTTGGTATCCAGTTTGCTCTGCCTTTTATAATATCTTTATAATTGTTGTTGTTAATAATTTCAGGAGAACCTAACGAAGATACAGAAATGTGTTTTTTGCAGAGTAGTAACACAGAGAAAGGTACGCCATTCCCACAATTTAGAAATATATTGTCCAAACTAATCTAATTAATTTTCTTTGTTTTGGCTGAAGGACATAGCAGTGAAACTGCACCTGCGGCAGGTGGTGAGAGAACCAACACAAGGGAAAAACCTACTTGACCTCGTCCTCACCAATCTACCTGTCACAGATGCATTTGTCAGTGAGAGTATTTGTAGGAGTGACCACCACACCGTCCTTCTGGAGGTGAAGTTCTATCTTCACACCTTCCATCATGGGCCTGAATTTTATTCGGGTGGCGTGCTTCGCGGGGGCGCCTATTGAACACAGCAGCATGCCCGCCGCCGAGCCCCCACAATATTACACGTGGGGGCTCATTTAAATAGAGGGGGCCGAGCAGCTGCCCCAGATGACATATGGGGGCAGCCGCTGCGTCCCTGGCAATGGCATCCAGTGCCACTACGAAGGCACTGGAGCCATTTTTAAAGGGCTTTAAGCCCTTCAGTACTATTTTAATATTTAAAGTTGCAGCATTGAAAAATTTTATTAAATAAAAAATTTTGTAATGGAGGCCCTTCCCCAACACCACCCCCCTCCCCCCCCCCCCCGCAACATGGTAATTTAAATGGCACTTAATGTCAGAAAAAACTTTATTCCCTACCCAAACTCACCCCCCCGCACCACCCCCCCCCCCCAAACCTTCTAACATTTGGCCTCTACCTCCTTCCCGCCATTCACACAATCAATAATGTTTGTTTTCCCCGCTCCCCCACCCCTGCTGCCCTGAAAATGTTATTCCTCCCTATATGGAGTTCCGAAGGCATGCGGAGCTCGAACGCGGCCTTAATATCGGTGTGGGACGGCAGTCGCCTGCAGGTAAGTTTATTTACATATGATTAATGCTACTTTGCATATGCTGATGAAGGGCCCGCTGGCAGGCGGCAGGGTGGCCTCACTGAGGTCCTCCCGTCACTGCTAATATGTGGCGGGATCTTCTCGAAGTCGCAGTCCAAGCGGGCCTCTCCCCGCAAAATTTTAGCGGCCCGCCCCCCCACAGCGCTCGACCTGCTGCATCAAGGGGCCGATAAATTTCAGCCCATGTTGTGTGGTACCACCACCATGCTAAATGCATAGATTCAGCAAGAAATATAAAAACAGACCATAGAAGATTCTACAAATATAAAAAAAGGAAAAGAGTAACTAAAGAAATCCGATAGCCTATCTTGGTAATCAATAATCTGCTGTCACTCAATATGTTGGGAAATCTCTGATCCCTTTAGGCTATGTACAAAGGGAGATAAAAAAAATGATAGAGACGCAGGCACTCAGTCAGATTTTTTAAAAAGCAGAATGAGGTAAAGTCAGTCTGTTCCAACAAAGGCTGCAGGAAGTTTAGAATGCAGGTAAGTAATTAGAAGTTTCTTTAAGTAAAACATGATGTTATGGGAAAAAGTACATTTTTATTACACCTTGGCAACTCAAAACTGGACATCCGTGAGGCGCTTTGGGCCGCCAACAGCAGCAGATTTGTATTCAACACCAATCTGTAACCTCATGGCCTGGCATATCCCTCACTCTACCATTACCATCAAGCCAGGGGATCAACCCAGGTTCAATGAGGAGTTTAGAAGGGCATGCCAGAGTAGCACCAGGCGCACCTAAAAATGAGGTGCCAACCTGGTAAAACTACAACACAGGACTACATACATGCTAAACAGTGGAAGCATCTTGCTATAGATGGAGCCAATCGATTCCACAACCAACAGATTAGAACAAAGCTCTGCAGTCCTGCCACATCTAGTCATGAATGTTGGTGGATAATTAAACAACCAATGGGAGGAGGAGGTCCCATGAACATCTCCATCCTCAACGATGCAATAGCCCAGTACGTGAGTGCAAAAGACAAGGCTGAAGCATTTGCAGTCATCTTCAGTCAGAAGTCCCAAGTCAGTGAGCCATTTTGGTCCCCTCTTGAGGTCTCCACCATCACAGAAACCAGTCTTTAGCCAATTGGACCAAAGAAATGACTGGATACAGCAAAGGCTATGGGCTCAGCAGAATCCCAGCTGTAGTTCTGAAGACTTGTGCTCCAGAAGTAGCGGTGTCTCTAGCCAACCTGCTTCAGTACAGCTACAACACTGGCAACGACCCAACAAAGTGCAAACTTGTCCAGGTACGTCCTGTCCACAAAAAGAAGGACAAACCTAATCTGACCAGTTACTGTCCCATCTGTCCACTTTCAATCATCAACAATGTGATGGAAGGTGCCATCGACAGTGCTAGCAAGCATCACTTACTCAGCAATAGCCTGTTGCTTAGCTTTGGTTCTGCCAGGACCACCCGGCTGCAGACCACATTATAGCCTTTGACCAAACATGGAAAAAAGTGTGAAATGCCAGAGGTGAGGTGAGGGTGACTGCCCTTGACATTAAGGCAGCATTTGACTGAGTGTGCCATCGAGGAGTCCTAGCAAAACTGAAGTTAATGGAAATCAAGGGGAAAACTCTCCACTGGCTGGAGTCATACCTAGCACAAATAAAGATGGTTGTGCTTGTTGGAGGCCACTCATCTCAGCTCCAGGACATCACTGCAGGAGTTCATCAGGGTAGTGTCCTACGCTCCACCACCTTCAGCTGTTTCATCAATGACTTTCCCTTCATCATAAAATCAAAAGTGGGGATTTTTGCTGATGATTGTACTGTGTTCAGTATCATTCACAACTCCTCAGATACTGAAGCAGTCCATGCCCATATGCAACGAAACCTGGACAACATCGAGGCCTGAGCTGATAAGTGGCAAGTAACATTTGCACCACACAAGTGCCAGGCAATGACCATCTCTAACACAAGAGAATCCAACCACCTCCTCTTGATATTCAATGGCATTATCATCACTGATCCCCTACCGTCAACATCCTGGGTGTGGGGGGGTGGGGGTGGAGGTGCGGTGTCACCATTGACCAAAAACTTGACCAGCTATATAAATAATGTGGCTGCAAGAGCAGGTCAGAGGTTGGATATACTGCAGTAAATGACTCATCTCCTGACTCCCCAAAGCCTTTCCACCATCTACAAGACACAAGTCAGGAGTGTCATGGACTACCCTTAACTTGCGTGGATGAGTGCTGCTACAACAACACTTTAGAAGCTCAACATCATCCAGGACAAAGCAGCCCACTTGATTAGTACCCCATCCACCCCTTAACCATTCACTCCCTCCACGACCAGCGCACCCTGGCTGCAATGTGTGCCATCTACAAAATGAAATGCAGCAACTTACCAAGGCTTCTTCAACAACATCACCCAAACTTGCAACCTCTACCACCTAGAAGAACAAAGGCAGCAGGCGCATGGGAACACTATTACCTGAAAGTTCCCCTCCAAGTCATATGCCATCTTGACTTGGAATGTGTTGCCATTCCTTCACTGTCATTGAGCCAAAATCCTGGAATTCCCTCCCTAACAGCACTGTGAGTGTACCTACACCACATGGACTGCAGTGGTTCTTGAAGGCAGCTCACCACCACCTTCCCGAGTGTAATTAGGGATGGGCAATGAATGGTGGCTTTGCCAACAACACCTACATCCCATGAACAAATTAAAAAAGAAAATTCTGTCAATTTATTTTCTTTTGGTTAAGAGGGGCTGACTGTTCCAAACAAAGGAAAACAGAATTGCAATGTAAGTAGTTGCTGATGTTTTTATAATTTAATAAAGGGAAACTCCACTTTATGTAAGATTAATTCCAAAATAATGGAAGCCTACATTGTTCTGTTTAAAAGGGAATTTGTTCTGAATTTCAGCAGCTAAAGTTTTCCTCTCACCCATTAAGGTCAATAATTTTAATAATGATTAATAAGTGGTTATGCTTGTCAGTTATAGCAAGATATAATTTCCTTAGAGACAGAGAAAACAATACAGCATTTAATCTACCCTGCCAATGTTTCAATGATATGCCATGCTGTGGTGCTTACTGAGGCCAACTCTGCCCAGTGTCTGAGGTATATACAGACCCCATACCAGGAATTCGAACATGGCTGTCCAAACGTTTATAAACAGAGATAAAATCAATTTTTTTTTGTTGTATCTCAAGAAATTTTTCCCAAAGAAATAGTCATGATAATGCCATCTGCATAAATCTCTCAGCTTTATTTGAAAATAATGATCTGATTTCTTACTGGTCATTCATCAATTCTAATTGATGCATGGCTAAAAGAGTGCAAGGGAGGCAGGGGTTTCAATTCATGGGACACTGGCACCACTACTGAAGAAAGAGGAAGCTGTTCCTTTGGGATGGATTCCACTTAAATCAGACTGGAACCAAATTTTGACGAAATAAATAACTCAAGTGGTCGATAGAGCTTTAAACTAATAAGGGAGAGGGAGAGTTCATGTAAACTTAAATTTAAAATTCTGAAGAGAAAGTCAAGGCAGAGTACTGATTTGGGTAAAAGCAAACAAATTTTTTTATGAATGGCAATGCACCATTAGTGACGAAGACCACATCAGGAAAAACAAGTTCAAAGTTAAAATTAAATGTACTATATCTGAAAGCACAAAACATTTGTAACAAGGTAGTTGAATCAATGTCTCAACTAGAGATTAATGGGCTTGATCTTGTAGTTATAAATAAGATGTGGTTGCAGGGTGACAAAGGTTGGGAACTAAATATTCCAGGTATGATTTTTAGAAAAGATAGGTAGTAGTAGTGGGCATCCATCCATCTTGGAAGGCGATGTCACTTCTGAGCTAAAGATCACCTCTGGTGGCTGTAGAGGCTAGCTCGTGAGTGACAATTCCATCTACAGCTGGCACAGATGAATATCGTTGCCCCAAGGTCGACTGATGTTTTTTCCTTCCACTGGGCTCTCTTTTCCGCTATATGATCATTTATTTTGTCCTCTGCTTTTTCCACGTCCTTCCTGACTGCCATTCTTCAGGAACTCCGGTCAGCAGCAAGGACTTCCCATGCATCGACTCTGATCCAGTCAGCTTGAGGACCTGCTTTCAGATGTCCTTGTCTCGCAGATGTGGGCGACCTGTTGGTCTTATGCCAATAGCAAGCTCGCCATAGAGCATGATGTTGGGTATGAGGTCATCATCCATTCAGCACACATGACCCAGAGAATGGAGTCACCGCTGACTTTAGAGGACAAACATGCTGGGGATCCTTGCACATTGGTGTACTTCCATATTCGGCAATCTGTCCTACCAGGAGATGCCCAATAAAAGATAGGCAAAATGGAAAGGAGGTGGAGTACCCCGATAACAAAGGATGAGATAAAGGCAAGAGTGAGAAAGGATCTTAGCCCAGAAAATCAGGTTGTAAAATCAGTATGGGTGTCACTAAGAAATAACAAAGGGCAGAAAGCTTTGGTAGAAAACACGAGCAAGAAATATAAAAACAGATTAGTGAGAATAAATATGGGTCGATTAGAGGCAGAAACAGGAGGATTTATTATGGAGAATAAGAAATGGCAGTGACGTTATTCAAATATTTTGTATCTGGCTTCACAGTAGAAGACACAAGAAACATACCAGAAATTGGGAACAAGAATCTAATGAAAGTGAGGAATTTAAAGCCATTAAAATTAGTAAAGATAATACACTGGAAAAATTAATAGGACTAAAATCCAGCAAATCCCCCGATGGCATATGCCCTAGGGTTTTAAAAGAGGTCGGCACAAAGATTACATCCCACACAGAAGAGTGTCTGCAGAGACTCAGCAACAGGTTTGCGGCTGCCTGCAACGAATTTGGCCTAACCATCAGCCTCAAGAAAACGAACATCATGGGACAGGACGTCAGAAATGCTCCATCCATCAATATCAGTGACCACGCTTTGGAAGTGGTTCAAGAGTTCACCTACTTAGGCTCAACTATCACCAGTAACCTGTCTCTCGATGCAGAAATCGACAAGCGCATGGGAAAGGGGTCTGCTGCTATGTCCAGACTGACCAAGAGGGTGTGGGAAAATGGTGCACTGACACGGAACACAAAAGTCTGAGTGTTTCAAGCCTGTGGCCTCAGTACCTTGCTCTATGGCAGCGAGGCCTGGACAACGTATGTCAGCCAAGAGCGATGTCTCAACTCATTCCATCTTCGCTGCCTCCCTTGTCATCAGGTGGCAGGACCGTATCTCCAACGCAGAAGCCCTCGAGGCAGCCAACATCCCCAGCATATACACACTACTGAGCCAGCGGTGCTTGAGATGGCTTGGCCATGTGAACCACATGGAAGATGGCAGGATCCCCAAGGACGCATTATATACAGTGAGCTCGTCACTGGTATCAGACCCACCGGCCGTCCATGTCTCCGTCATTAAGGCGGGGCTAAAGAGTGGCGAGTCAAAGAGACATAGCAGTTGGCAGGAAAAAAGACAGAAGTGCAAAGGGAGAGCCAACTGTGTAACAGCCTCGACAACCAATTTTATCTACAGCGCCTGTGGAAGAGTCTGTCACTCTAGAATTGGCCTTTATAGCCACTCCAGGCGCACCTCCACAAACCACTGACCACCTCTAGGCATTTACCCATTGTCTCTCGAGACAAGGAGGCCAAAGAAGAAGAATTAGAATTAGAATTAGAATATTACAGCGCAGTACAGGCCCTTCGGCCCTCGATGTTGCGCCGATCATCTGACCTACACTATTCCATTTTCATCCATATGTCTATCCAATGACCACTTAAATGCCCTTAAAGTTGGCGAGTCTACTACTGTTGCAGGCAGGGCGTTCCACGCCCCTACTACTCTCTGCGTAAAGAAACTACCTCTGACATCTGTCCTATATCTTTCACCCCTCAACTTAAAGCTATGTCCCCTCGTGTTTGCCATCCTCATCCGAGGAAAAAGACTCTCACTATCCATCCTATCTAACCCTCTGATTATCTTGTATGTCTCTATTAAGTCACCTCTCCTCCTCCTTCTCTCTAACGAAAACAACCCCAAGTCCCTCAGCCTTTCCTCGTAAGACCTTCCTTCCATACCAGGCAACATCCTAGTAAATCTCCTCTGCACCCTTTCCAAAGCTTCCACATCCTTCCTATAATGCGGTGACCAGAACTGCACGCAATACTCCAGGTGCGGCCTCACCAGAGTTTTGTACAGCTGCATCATGACCCCGTGGCTCTGAAACTCGATCCCCCTACTAATAAAGGCTAACACACCATATGCCTGCTTAACAGCCCTATTAACCTGGGTAGCAACTTTCAGGGATTTATGTACCTGGATACCAAGATCTCTCTGCTCATCTACACTACCAAGAATCTTCCCATTAGCCCAGTACTCTGCATTGCTGTTACTCCTTCCAAAGTGAATCACCTCACACTTCTCCGCATTAAACTCCATTTGCCATCTCTCAGCCCAGCTCTGCAGCCTATCTATGTCCCTCTGTACCCTACAACACCCTTCGACACTATCCACAACTCCACCGACCTTCGTGTCATCCGCAAATTTACTAACCCACCCTTCTACACCCTCATCCAGGTCGTTTATAAAAATGACAAACAGCAGTGGCCCCAAAACAGAACCTTGCGGTACACCACTAGTAACTAAACTCCAGGATGAACATTTGCCATCAACCACCACCCTCTGTCTTCTTTCAGCTAGCCAATTTCTGATCCAAAGCTCTAAATCACCTTCAACCCCATACTTCCGTATTTTCTGCAATAGCCTACCGTGGGGAACCTTATCAAACGCCTTACTGAAATCCATATACACCACATCCACGGCTTTACCCTCATCCACCTGTTTGGTCACCTTCTCGAAAAACTCAATAAGGTTTGTGAGGCACGACCTACCTTTCACAAAACCGTGCTGACTATCGCAAATGAACTTATTCTTTTCAAGATGATTATAAATCCTGTCTCTTATAACCTTTTCCAACATTTTACCCACAACCGAAGTAAGGCTCACAGGTCTATAATTACCAGGGCTGTCTCTACTCCCCTTCTTGAACAAGGGGACAACATTTGCTATCCTCCAGTCCTCCGGCACTACTCCTGTCGACAATGACGACTTAAAGATCAACAACAATGGCTCTGCAATCTCCTCCCTGGCTTCCCAGAGAATCCTAGGATAAATCCCATCTGGCCCAGGGGACTTATCTATTTTCACTCTTTCCAAAATTGCTAACACCTCCTCCTTGTGAACCTCAATCCCATCTAGCCTAGTAGTCTGTATCTCAGTATTCTCCTCGACAACATTTTCTTTCTCTACTGTAAATACTGACGAAAAATATTCATTTAACGCTTCCCCTATCTCCTCTGATTCCGCACACAACTTTCCACTACTATCCTTGATTGGCCCTGTTCTAACTCTTATCATTCGTTTATTCCTGATATACCTATAGAAAGCCTTAGGGTTTTCTTTGATCCTATCCGCCAATGACTTCTCGTGTCCTCTCCTTGCTCTTCTTAGCCCTCCCTTTAGATCCTTCCTGGCTAGCTTGTAACTCTCAAGCGCCCTAACTGAGCCTTCACGTCTCATCCTAACATAAGCCGCCCTCTTCCTCTTGACAAGCGCTTCAACTTCTTGAGTAAACCACGGCTCCCTCGCTCGACAACTTCCTCCCTGCCTGACAGGTACATACTTATCAAGGACACGCATTAGCTGCTCCTTGAATAAGCTCCACATTTCGTTTGTGCCCATCCCCTGCAGTTTCCTTCCCCATCCTACACATCCTAAATCTTGCCTAATCGCGTCATAATTTCCTTTCCCCCAGCTATAATTCTTGCCCTGCGGTATATACCTGTCCCTGCCCATCGCTAAGGTAAACCTAACCGAATTGTGATCACTATCGCCAAAGTGCTCACCTACATCTAAATCGAACACCTGGCCGGGTTCATTACCCAGTACCAAATCCAATGTGGCATCGCCCCTGGTTGGCCTGTCCACATACTGTGTCAGAAAACCCTCCTGCACACACTGGACAAAAACAGACCCATCTAAAGTACTCGAACTATAGTATTTCCAGTCAATATTTGGAAAGTTAAAGTCCCCCATAACCACTACCCTGTTACTCTCGCTCCTGTCGAGAATCATCTTCGCTATCCTTTCCTCTACATCTCTGGAACTATTCGGAGGTCTATAGAAAACTCCCAACAGGGTGACCTCTCCTCTCCTGTTTCTAACCTCGGCCCATACTACCTCAGTAGACGAGTCCTCAAACGTCCTTTCTGCCGCTGTAATACTTTCCTTGATTAACAATGCCACACCCCCCCCTCTTTTACCCTCTTCTCTGTTCTTTCTGAAACATCTAAATCCCGGAACCTGCAACATCCATTCCTGCCCCTGCTCTACCCATGTCTCCGAAATGGCCACAACATCAGGATCCCAGGTACCAACCCATGCTGCAAGCTCACCCACCTTATTCCGGATGCTCCTGACGTTGAAGTAGACACACTTTAAACCAAGTTCTTGCTTGCCAGTGCCCTCTTGCGTCCCTGTAACCTTATCCCCTACCTCACTACTCTCAACAGCCTGTACACTGGAACTACAATTTAGGTTCCCATTCCCCTGCTGATTTAGTTTAAACCCCCCCGAAGAGCACTAACAAATCTCCCCCCCAGGATATTGGTACCCCTCTGGTTCAGGTGAAGACCATCCTGTTTGTAGAGGTCCCACCTACCCCAGAAAGAGCCCCAATTATCCAGGAAACCAAAACCCTCCCTCCTACACCATCCCTGCAGCCAGAAGAAGAAATAGCAAAACAGAATCGAAGGGATGAACAATATTGACTTAAATTCTTGTACTAACAGTTTCAGGTGAACGGAAACTGAACTATTAGTGTTTAGATAATGACCTGGAACATGCTACTTATCTCAAATGGCCTAATTGAGGAAACTTATGGCTGCGGGGGTGGGGTGCGTGTGCAGTGCTTCTGGTGTGGCTCACGTGGCACCTCATGCTGGGAAGAAGCCCTTGCCTGGCCTAGTGCTCCTATGCGGTCCTACCCCTGTGGCTGAAGCACGACTGGTGGAAGGCTGCTGACTTTCAGTGGGGCAGACTGCAGAAGGCCTTGGAGGATGTCCATGAGCAGCTCTGGGCCTTGAAGGCCCGGCTTCCGACTTCACACCTCGACATGGGCGGCAGCAGACTAGCATTTCCATCCTACCCTGCTTCCCTGCTCCCAACCTTCCCCTTCTGATTTTCTGTTTTCAGACACCCAAGTATGGCTGCCTGTCCAGCCAGAGCAGCCTCAGGAGGAAGGGCAAGAACAACACCACAACACTGGTGAAGAAGCAGAGGCAGCAGCAAGGGCACTGACACAATGGTGGTGGTGGAGGGAGTACGAACACTGTCATTCTGAGACAGGACAACAGGTTCCTGCTCCACAGAGCCACTGGCACTTCCCCAGGGCAGTGCTTCAGCAATCCTAGTAATCTGATGGATGATAGATTGCTGGACTGCTTTGATAGTCTACATGCCCCTTTGAGCAATTGTATCACAGCCATGATGGCAGCAGTCTGAGCCTACAGAGCAGCAAGCATGCATTTCATGACTGCTGTCTAAAATTCCACTGCAGCATTGATGATGTTAGATGGCTTCCCAAGCATCAACCACCTGCGCTGCAGTGGGAGTTGAGACTTTGGACGCCAGATGCCAATTCATGGGTGGGTCTGCAGGTTCTATCAAGGAATTGGCCACCACTTCCATGGTGGAACGGATGGGCTCCAATTTCTGCACGATGCCCTGTGCCAAGTTGGAGCCAGACTCTTCTATGTTACTTGACAGTGACAACAGGCTATTTGGCAGGCCTGTCAATGCACCAAAAATCTCAGTGTGCATGCCCATTAGCTTTCTTCTGTATGCCAGCCCGTTGAAATCTTCATCTGAGTCCTCTGCAGCAGAACTTGTCTCCAAACTCGTCCTCCAGTGAGCTGGCACAAGAACTATCCTTTCTCCCCAGCCTCACTTCTCTCCAGCCTCACTGCAGTCCACTCGTGCCGTGACTCACCATATGCAGATCCTGATTCTACACTACTGTCTCAGGTTCATGCGGTGCCAGTATCTGAGCTGGTGGCTGCGAGTGTCAGATTGAGTGACGGTGCTTCTTCATCAGTGTTGTGGCGTTGCTCTCGCAATTCCTTCTGAGGCTGCAGTGACTGGGTTGGCAGTCCTTGAGTATCTGAAAGTAGAAAATCCAGAAGAGCATGGTTGAGGTGAGGGAAGGAGGGCTGGGTTGGAAAGCTAGACGTGCACTGACATATTATCAACAGGTTGCACAGTATAAGGTGGGAGTTGAGAGGAGGTATAAAGCAGGACCATACCATTACCATGAATGGTCTCAGTGACACCGGATGCAACAGGTTCTGTCACAGTCGGCCCATGATGTTGGGAACCATCTCCTCCATAGATTTAGAGATACAGCACTGAAACAGGCCCTTCGGCCCACCGAGTCTGTGCCGACCATTAACCACACATTTATACCAATCCTACACTAATCCCATATTTCTACCACATACTCACCTGTCCCTATATTCCCCTACCACCTACCTATACTAGTGGCAATTTATAATGGCCAATTTACCTATCAACCTGCAAGTCTTTTGGCTGTGGGAGGAAACCGGAGCACCCGGAGGAAACCCACGCAGACACAGGGAGAACATGCAAACTCCACACAGGCAGGACCCAGAATTGAACCCGGGTCGCTGGAGCTGTGAGGCTGCGGTGCTAGCCACTGTGCCGCCCTGGCAGATGCAGGCTTCATTGTCCCCCACTGGTTCTGCTCTGCTCCTGTGGTTATGGGCCACCTTGTCCTGCAAGAGAGAGAGAGGAATGCCAGTGATTGTTTTGCACTGTATTTAGGTGATGTACCTGCCACAGCTGAATAGCAGGACATTTGTGGAAGTAGTGCAAGGTAGGTGTGAGGCTGGCATCATTGGAAGGTGAAGGTGAAGTGGAGTATCTGAATGTTAGGCCTGGGTCCTGAGTGCTAGGCACTGCTGATGGGTGAGTGATGAGGGTGTAGTGTCTTGAGCAGTGTGACAGCTTGGTGGCGTGGTGGGTAGGAGATGTGATGTGAAGGTGCATTCACTGACCTTAACCACCTGTGTGAGGTCATTGAACTTGCAGCACTGCTGCCAGATATTCAATGCCAGACTCCAGGCATTGATTTCCTTGGTCACCTGATCCCATTCCCTTCAGAGTATGATCCTTGAGGGCCTCCTGGCTCCCGGCGGAAACATGACCTCTGCTCCTGTCGACCTCCATAACTAAGGCCTCGTGCTGCATCTGTGCACCTAGGAGCTCTCCCTCTTCCCTGGTGCTCCATTTGTACAGCTGCTACTTGCAGCTGGTGTCAGTAAAGGCAGTCAGCATCCGTTCCCTTCCACTGAGTGCAGCTCTCCTTTAAGAGGGCAGACTGCCTTTAAGAGGAGCAGTCTGGCTACACCACATGATATCAGTCTAAGCTGCTCAGCCCCCTGCTGAGTGCTCAGGCAGCAAGCACCGAGCTTGCATGCTGCCTGCCTCGACGGTAATGGGCACGTGCAGAAGATGAATCCTGACTCTGCATCTGGAAACAGGCCTTAATGAATTTTTAGCCCTATGGGTTTGATGAATGAGAAATAACTTGTAATTATGTAGCACCTTTCGCAATGTCCTGAAGTGTTTCCCAGCCAGTGTATTATTTTTGAACTGTATTCACTTTAGGGATAGGGAAATGTGTCAGCCAATTTACACACACTGAGGTCCCACAAGCATCAGAATGATAAAGGACTGCTTGAAGAATGAGTGCTGGGCAGCACATCAGGAGAGTTTATTTCTTTTAAATAGTGCCATGGGATGTTTTACATCCACCTGAGAGGGAGATAGGACTTCAGTTTAACATCTCATCTGAAAGACAGCACCTCTAACAATGCAGCAGACCCTTAGTACTACATCCAAGTGTCAGGCCAGAATATGAGGTCAAGTCTCTTAAATGAGGCTTAGAATCCACAGCGTTCTGAATCAGAGGTGAGAGTACAAGCATTTGGCCAAGGTTGTCATATACCACAGAACCCTTGAATAATTTTGAGTTCAGTATTCATTATTTACAAATTTATATTAAGACTGAATAGAAACATAGAAAATAGGAGCAGGAGTAGGTCATTCAGCCCTTCGAGCCTGCTCTGCCATTCATTATGATCATGGCTGATCATTCAACTCAGTAACCTGTTCCCGCTTTCTCCCCATACCCTTTGATCCCTTTCGCCCCAAGAGTTATATCTAACTCCTTCTTGAAAACATACAATGTTTTGGCCTCAACTGTTTTCTGTGGTAGCGAATTCCACAGGCTCACCACTCTCTGGGTAAAGTAATTTCTCCTCATCTCAGTCCTGAAAGGTTTACCCCGTATCCTTAGACTATGACTCCTGGTTCTGGACTCCCCAAACATCGGGAACATCCTTCCTGCATCTATCCTGTCAAGTCCTGTTAAAATTTCATAGGTTTCTATGAGATTCCCCCTCACTCTTCTGAACTCCAGCGAATATAATCCCAACTGACTCAATCTCTCCTCATAGGTCAGTCCCACCATCCCAGGAATCAGTCTGGTAAACTTTCGCTGCACTCCCTCTATAGCAAGAACATCCTTCCTCAGATAAGAAGACCAAAACTGCACACAATATTCCAGGTGTGGCTTCACCAAGGCCCTGTATAATTGCAGCAAGACATCCCTGCTCCTGTACTCGAATCTTCTTGCTTTGAAGGCCAACATACCTTTTGCCTTTTTTACCGCCTTTTGCACCTGCATGCTTACCTTCAGCGAGTGGCGTACGAGAACACTCAGGTCTCGTTGCATATTCCTCTCTCTCAGTTTATAGCCATTCAGATAATGATCTGCCTTCCTGTTTTTGCTACCAAAGTGGATAACCTCACATTTATCCACATTATACTGCATCTGCCATGCATTTGCCCAGTCACTTAACTTGTCCAAATCACCCTGAAGCCTCTCAGCATCCTCCTCACAATTCACCCTCCCACCAGTTTTGTGTCATCTGCAAATTTGGAGATATTACATTTAGTTCCCTCATCTAAATCATTAATATATATTGTGAATAGCTCTATAATAACAATGAATGTTCTCTCATTCACTGACTTATTCTTATTAAAGCACGTTGTGGTTTTCTGGCAAACAGATTGTGAGAAGGAAGATGGAAAAATAAAGAAGATTCCCACTTTACCATACTTACTAATGAAGAAAGCATTTATTTCTGCCTTCACACTGCATGAAGGACCCAAAATCAAATCTGCAGAGGAAACTGGTGCATTTCCAACACAGGAAAATGGTGGTAAGTGGAGCAAGCCTCATGACCAGTGTGACCGGTTGCAGATGAATTTTGGTGAAGGTGGATAAGAATCAGTTATTCATGTAAATAGTAGGTGCAAGATTTTGGCTTATGCCTTATCTGCTGTGTCCAGCCCCCAAACCTCTCTGCCTCTCTCTCCACTTTTAAGACACTCGTTAAAACTGACCTCTTTGATCAAGAATTTGGTTGCCCGTCCTGATATTTCCTTATGTGGCTCAGTACCAAATTTCGTCCAATAACGCTCCTGTAAAGCACCTTGGATCTTTTACTATGTTAAAGGTGCTATGTAAATGCAAGTTGTTGCTAATTAATAGGTCTGAGACTCTAGAGGCAGCAACTTTAATACCTTATCAAGCCTCCGGCTTAGCTTCTATTGACACATCAATCACAGTAAACAGATAAGTGATACACATTTGCATTCCTTATATGTAGATAACCACTGGATGGATTTTTGGCTGCTTTGAGCTTGAACTTGAGTTAAGGTCAAGCTTAAGGAACTTGTCTTAAGTGTAAGCAGCCCCTCAGACTACTTGAATACACTAACCTTACTATCTCTTTTATAACACACTGACTTTGGTTACAGTATATGATGTAACCACAGAACCATGTGCTATTATCTTTGTCTGAAAAAAGGTAGAAACCAGTTTTGTCCTGTTGTATAATATAGAGCCCTGGGGGTAATTTTAACCCCCAACAATGTGTGGGTTTGGATCAGGTGGGAGGTTACCAGGTTGAAAATCTGAACTAGAACCCCAACCCACCTCAAACTCGCCCACATCTAGTTTTAACAAAGGTGGTGATGGTAGTGTAGTGGTAATATTACTGGATTATTAATCAGAGGCCCGGACTAATGTCCTGGAGACAAGAGTTCAAATCCCATAGGGCAGCTGATAGAATTTAAATTTAATTAACTAATAAATCTGGAATACAGAACTAGTCTCAGTTACAGAGTCCACGAAACCACTGGATTGTCGTAAAAACCCATTTGGTTCACTAATGTCCTTCAGGGAAGGAAATCTGCCATCCTTACCCAGTCTGGCCTACATGTGATTCCCGACCCACAGCAATGTGGTTGACTCTTAACTGTCCTCTGAAATGGCCCAGTAAGCCACTCAGTTGTATTAAACTGACAGAAAAGTCTAAAAAATCAGATGGACCACCTGGCATCGACCTAGGCACTGGAAATGACAAAGGCACATCTTGCACATTCAACCCTGCAAAGTCCTCCTCACTAACATTTGAGGCTTGTGCCAAAATTGGAAGAGCTGTCCCATAGACTAGTCAAGCAACGGCCGGAATACTCAGCGAATCATACCATACAGCCAATGTCCGAACTCCTCCATTACCATCCCTCAGTATGTCTTGTCCCACCAGCAGGACAGACCCACCAGAGGTGGCAGCACAAGGGTATACAATCGGGAGTGAGTAGCCCTGGGAGTCTTCAACATTGACTTCAGACCCCATGAAGTCTCATGAAATCATTTCAAACACGGGTAAGGAAACCTCCTGCTGATTACCACCTACTGCCCTGCCTCAGCTGATGAATCAGTGCTCTTCCATGTTGGACACTGCTTAGAAAAAGCATTGAGGGTAGTAAGGGCACTGAATGTACTCTGAGTGGGGGCTTCAATGTCCATCAAAAGTGGCTTGGTAGCACCATTACTGACCAAGCAGGCAGAGTCCTGAAGGACAAATCTGCCAAACTGGGCTTCAGCAGGTGGTGAGATAAACAACAAAATGGAAAAACCTATTTGATCTCGCCCTCACCAGTCTACTTTCATAGATGTATCTATCCATGACACCACCACACAGTCCTTCTGGAGACGAAGTCCTTTCTTAACAGTGAGGATACTCTGCATTTTGTTGTGTGGCACTACCACTAAATGAGATAGATTCAGAATGGATCTAGCAACTCAAAACTGGGCATCCATGAGGCGCTTTGGACCATCAGCAGCTGCAGCAGAATTGTATTCAACCACAATCTGTAACCTCATGGCCCAGCATATCCCTCACTCTACCATTATCATCAAGGCAGGTGACCAACCCTGGTTCAATGAGGAGAGCAGGCGAGCATGCAAAGAGCAGTACCAGGTATGCCTAAAAATGAGGTGCCAACCTGGTAAAGCTACAACACAGGACAACATGAATGCCAAACAGCAGAAGCATCAGGTGCTAGATAGAGGCAAGTGATCCCACAACCAGTGGATCAGCTCTAAGCTCTGAAGTCCTGCCACATCCAGTCATGAATGGTTGTGGACAATTAAACAACTAACTGGAGGAGGAGGCTCCACAAACATCCCCATCCTGAAAGATGGTGGAGCCCAGCACATCAGTTCAAAAGACAAAGCAGAAGCATTTGCAACCATTTTCAGCTGCAAGTGCTGAGTGGATGATCCATCTTGGCCTCCTCCTGAGGTCCCTAGCATCACAGATGCCAGTCTTCAGCCAATTCGATTTACTCCATGTGAAGTCACTGGATATTGCAATGGCTCTGGGCCCTGACAACATCCTGGCTGTAGTACTGAAGACTTGTGCTCCAGGACTAACTGCGCCCCTATCCAAGCTGTTCCAGTACAGCTACAACACTCTCATCTACCCAACAATGTGGAAAATTGCCCAGGTATGTCCTGTACACAAAAAGCAGGACAAATCCAATCCTGTCAGTTACCACCCCATCAGTCTACTCTCAATCATCAGCAAAGTGATGGAGGTGTCATTGACAATGTTATCAAGCAGCATTTACTCAGCAACAACCTGCTCACCGATGCTTAATTTGGGTTATGCCAGGGGCACTAGGCTCCAGACCCCATTACAGCCTTGGTCCAAACATGGACAAAACAGTTGAATTCAAGTGGTGAGGTGAGAGTGACTGCCCTTGACATCAAGGCAGCATCTGACAGAGTGTGGCATCTTGGAGTCCTAGTAAAATTGAAGTCAATGGGAATTGGAGGGCAAACTCTGCTGTTTGGAGTCATACCTAGCACAAAGGAAGATGGTTGCAGTTGTTGGAGGCAATCAGCTCAGCCCCAGGACATCGCTGTAGGGGTGCCTGAGGATAGTGTCCTCGGCCCAACCATCATCGGCTGCTTCATCAATGATTTTCCCTCTATCGTAAGGTCAGAAGTGGGGATGTTTATGATGTTTGCTCTGGGTTCAGTACCATTTGTGCCTCCTCAGATACTGAAGCAGTTCATGCCCACATGCAGCAAGATGTGGGCAAAATTCAGGCGTGGTTTGTTAAGTGGCAAGAAATATTTGTGCCATGCAAGTGCCAGGCGATGACCATCTTTAACAAGTGAGAATTTCACCATCTCCCCTTGATGTTCAACGGCATTACCATCGCTGAATCCCCCACCCTCAACATTACCATTATCATTGACCAGAAACTGAACTGGACCAGCTATATAAATACTGTGGCTACAAGAGCAGGTCAGAGGCTGAGAATTCTACGACCCATCTCCCCACTCCCCAATGCCTGTCCACCATCTGCAAAACAGACCAATGTGCGATGGAATACTTCTTTTGCCTGGATGAGTGCAGCTCCACTAACACTCAAGAAGCTCGACACCATCCAGAACGAAGCAGTCGCTTGATTGGCACCCCATCCACAAACATTCACTCCCTCCACCACCGAGGCACAGTAGCAGCAGTTGTACCATAGA
This sequence comes from Heterodontus francisci, assembly GCF_036365525.1. Lineage (NCBI taxonomy): Eukaryota > Metazoa > Chordata > Chondrichthyes > Heterodontiformes > Heterodontidae > Heterodontus > Heterodontus francisci. Next base: position 48,011,708 of record NC_090376.1, on the reverse strand, counting down.
CAAGATGCACTGCAGCAACTCACCATGCCTCCTTCAACAGCAACTTCAACACCCGCGACCTCTTCCACCTAGAAGAACAAGGGCAGCAAATGCATGGGAACACCACACCTGCAAGTTCCCCTCCAAGCCACACAACATCCTGAGTTGGAACTATATCACCAACCCTTCACTGTTGCCAGGTCAAAATCCTGGAACTCCCTTCCAAACAGCACTGTGGGCGTACCTACTCCACATGGACTGCAGCGGTTCAAGAAGGTGGTTCATCACCACCTTCTCAAGGGCAATTAGGGATGGACCCAAATGATGGCTTTGTCAGCGATGCTCACATCTCATGAAAGAAATGAAATAAAGGGATGAGGAACGGGAGATCAACCCACTCTGAGGAGATGGGTCAGTTGTTGAAACCTTTTAAGGAGCCTGCGTGCCTTCATTTTAACAGTGGCTTTGTTTTTAACCCATGCAGGCCAGGTTTCCCTAGCCTCAGGAAACCTGGCAGATAAAAGGAAGCAAGAAGGACTGGATCCATAATGTAAGTACATTTACAGCAATACTTGTGGGCCAGGTGGAGCAGGAGTGTTTCTCTTGGTCAAACAAACTTAATCTGTAAAACCCCCACAATCTGTCAGCTCACTGCACTGTGATCAGACCCCCTGACTGTCATCTCCATCCTGCAGTCTCTCCCATCAAACATGATTTTGTTCCTTTGCCCACCATCTCACTCCCCCTGTGATCTCTCACCCACCCCACCACAATCCTCAACCATGATATCTCTCTACCTCCCTACCTGCTATTGCACTGCATTCCTACTGCAAGCTTTCCCACCTGACAGGCAGCCTGTCAAGTAGGCTGGCTGTCAGCTGGAACCCCAGAGAAACCTGTACTTCTGGGTTTCTCATCTGTAACTCCGCCCCCTACTCCAAATACCAGCCCCATAAATATTGTCTCATCTCTTATTTCTTCAGGCTTACTGTGAGAAATCTCCTGATTTCTGTAACTCCTGCTAGAAGGTGTGGAGATCTTGTGAGAATAGGGTCAGGCAGAGGTTCTGACACCTCTATATTTGAACAGGAAATTAGTTGAGGTACTGCACCCTGTGAAACCAAACTCCAGCAAGTCAGCACTTTCAGGAAAACAGAAGAGAAAGTCTGGAACTAAAACTAAAACCAGGGAGGTACTCCATGCACAAATAGCTACTACTGTAGTGCATAATTGTATCCTTCCTTCCTTCCTGGAAGCATTTTGATGATCTATGCTTACGGACTCATTTTAATCATTAACAACGGAATCAAAATTGTTTTTATTTTGCTGGCTATAACATCTGATTTTACAATTTCTTTTGCAAATGTACATTAAATGTAATGGGTCTTGTTAACCTTCTGCAGATCTTCACAACAGTTGGATGGATCTTGATATTCTGTGGGCTAGGACCTACAGATTCCAGCCATTATGGAAGATTAGAAACTATTTTGGAGAAAAAATTGCATTTTATTTTGCTGTGATGGAAATTCTTTCACTCAGCTTGATTATTCCTGCACTCATTGGTTTGGCTATTTTCATTTTTGGCCTTTATCACAGGTACTGTAATTCATATGCTTATTTTCTAACAGCAACTTGTGATAAGAATTTAAAAAGATAGGAAAGAAAGAAGATTATTTTGTCTCTTAAGTTCACCCTGCCCAATTGATTGATTTATCACGTGAAGACCCATCCTCTCACCTAACCTCTAAAGTACATGTGGTGCCAGTATCTGAGCTGCTGCTTGGCAGTGGTGAGATTGTTGCTGCACCGTCAGGAAGGTTGGCCCTCTCTTCCTGAAGTGGCAGAGGTATGTCCACAATTTCAATGAAAGAAAAGTGTTAGATTTTAGTATAAAGGAAGAGAACAGACAGAAGTGACTGATGAAGCCATCTTCAGTTTGCCATGCAGAGTCTGTAGGGTAAGATAGAAGTCATAAGAAACAAAGAGGATAAGATGTATGATGAGCGAGCGTATGAGTAGGAGATGAAGGAGGTGTGAAATGTGGTGCAGTGATTACAGGACAGTTTAGATTTTAGAGATACAGCACTGAAACAGGCCCTTCGGCCCACCGAGTCTGTGCCGACCATCAACTACCCATTTATACCAATCCTACACTAATCCCATATTCCGACCACATCCTCACCTGTCCCTATATTCCCCTACCACCTACCTATACTAGGGGCAATTTATAATGGCCAATTTAACTATCAACCTGCAAGTCTTTTGGCTGTGGGAGGAAACCGGAGCACCCGGAGGAAACCCATGCAGACACAGGGAGAACTTGCAAACTCCACACAGGCAGTACCCAGAATTGAACCCGGGTCGCTGGAGCTGTGAGGCTGCGGTGCTAACCACTGCGCCGCCCCAGTGAAGGGAAGTGGGGAGGGGTTATTATGAGTAATGAGCCTGGAGGTGTGAGCAGAGAGTAGTGAGCAGTAGTATTACCTTGACAACTCTGGTGATGTCAGTGAACTTTCTTCGGCATTGCAGCCATCTTTTGTGAGCTATATTCTTGACATTGACCTCAAAGTTGCCAGGAGGGCATTCTTCCCCCTAGGGTGAACAGGATCACCCTTGCCCAATCCAGCATCTGGATTAGGGCATACGAAGCAGCACCTGAAGACCAGGTGATACGATCTGTAGGTCTTACAGCCATTTTTATCTTTGGAAGCTTTCCCTGCAGTCTGCAGCCAGAGTGCAAGCGCTGGTAGCCTTTAAACGGCATCAGAGACACTTGAGTTGCAGTATTTCAAACAGATGTGCTAGTAATGAATAGAGATGGCTGCTTGCCTCACTCATAACGATGAGTGCTTAGTATGAATATTATGCGCTTCCTGAGACAGCACTATCAGACGCGTGCAGTGTTTGCCTAAGCCCTGTGTGCCAGTTTTTTTGGCACAGTTGAATTTCTTGGCCACAGTATAGTAAATGAATCCCTTAGTACATATATTGCTGCTGCAGGAGCAAAACATGTATATATTCAAATAAATTAGATTGCTATGTCACCACTTAAACCAGAATGCTCAGTCTGAATTAATGTTTTACAAATGTTTATATGCTGTATATTTCTCTTTTCAGTGTATCATGTTACAATGCCTATTGTGACCTGAACACATTCTTGAATGGATTTAATTGTAGCATAGTGTGTTCAACTCCAAACATGATTTCAGAAGTGGTAGATAAGACAGTGGATCAAATCAGGTAATGCTGCATTCAGGAATATATTTCAGATGTTTTTGTATTCTAATTTTATATGTTGCTGTAATATGTGCAAAAATGATTAATGCATGCAAATAAAACATAGTTAGAAATCTCTATCATTTGGATAAATTTAGGTAATGTTTCATTATAGTCATCCACTTGAAATGCTAACTTTGGAGTATTAAGTTTTATTTCTCTTCTGAGTTAATTTAAGTGTGATTTGAAATGAGATTTACAGATGTGAAATGTAAGGGTCAGTTTTCACTAGTATCCCAGGGAATATGTACCCAATGGTGCCAAGCACAGGAAATGTGGCAGAGGCACCTAACAGCTTTATACTACCCTGGGATTTCTAAGAATTCCACCGTGCAGCAGGCGCTTGCCTTGGGGCAGTCATTCAAATGAGATGGAAAGGGGATTATTGATCTTGCCACCTTATTGTCCTGTCCTGTTTGTTGCCAGTGGGATGCCCATTTTGGGGGGTACCCTCCGCCCAGCCTCTCTCTAAACATTGGGTCAGAGAGAGCAAGGCAACAACCATAATGGTGAGTCCTTTTTTTTCTTTAACTGAGTCATTGACCCAGCAATAGCTGGGATCCTTCTGCTTGCTATTTATTGAATAGAAGGCTACACTCATGGAGCTATTATCAATCCTGCAGGATTCTCACTCTGCCTCAGAGTCCGAGTTTAAGTTGCTGCTGGTGAAATAAAGTTTGGTTGTGCTCAGCATGCCCGATATCCTGACACAGAAAAAAAAATCCATCCTATACACATCCAGTTTTGTGTTTTGAGCATCCTTTAAACTCCAAGTTACTTAAGCAAGTAACAAAATATTGTTAGGTAAGATTGGGTAAGGATATCAAGGAAGATGGAGCGAAGGTGGGTAAATAGATTTGCGGTGCAGATCGGCTATGATCTAATTGAATGACAGAGCAGGCTCAAAGGGCTGAATGGCCTACTCCTGTTTCTATTTCGCCATGTTCCATACCAATAAGAGCTATAGAGTGAATACAACACTTCTTCAGACCAGTCAGACTTGTGAGTTATGTTTTTCAGACTTGAAAAAGAATAATCACAGCATATCTGCTATATACAGAAAAACTAATCACACATTCCTTTCTTTCAGGGGCATCTGTGACAATGTTGCTGGAAGGAAAAGGAGTATTGAACAGATACTTAATATGACTTGTGCTACTGAGGTGCACAGTGATTGTATTTTTCAGTAAGTGTGAAGTACTTGAGAGATCAGATAAATGAGATATGGCTGTGCCATAATTTTAATAGTTGTTAATATTAACTTTGCCAATTTTTTTCTGTCATCTAAAAAGGGAGATTACCTAACTTCAGTATTGTCTTCTGCATTATGACAATGATGTATTCTCCACGCACGTGCTCCTTATAATTAGTCGGGGGCAATCAGTTGATTGACAAGTGAACGTATGGAAAAGACAGGAAAGGCCAATAACATGGTGCAGCGTAATCACACCATTAAACTCACCCTCCTACCCCCCCTCAATCCAGCATCAGAGGGCTGAATTTTACTGTGGGCTTCGGGACCGTCAACATTGCAGTGAAAAGCAGATCCCAAGCCCACACTTGCCGGCACGGGATCAGCTCAGCGATTTTACCACAGGCCACCTCCTAATTAGCTGCTTTTGGGCTCGCCGTCCAATTAAGGACAGCGGGCGGGCTCCTGATGCTGTTGGACCAATCAAAAGACCTCAGCAGCCCCACCGGGAGAGGTAAGGTAAACCTAAAATTTCGGGGGCTGAGGGCAGTAGGCCCCATTGGACAGGGGAGAAACCCCTCTGTGACTGTCACTCATGCCTATGATCTCATCTTTGGTCCTTGGCGCCTCCATGAAGCTGGTGGCTTCCCCACGCAGCGGGAGGCCACTCTGCTGTTGGCAAACTACCAGTGGCCCCCTAAAATGGCTCCTAATTGGACCCTTAATTATGCAAATTGGCTGCCCGCATCTGTGGAGCCAGCAGCCAAACTGCCTCGCAGCCCGCCGCTGGTAAACTTCCTTGGAGGCAGGACAGTGATGGGGAGCTGTCCTGACACAGCACCCAGAGGCCAATAAAATTCAGCCCTTACAATCTCCAGAGGAGGCAGACAACATACAGGGTCTTTATAATGTTCTTGTGAAAATTTAAACTTCAATAACTTTGAATGTACACATGACAGAATCAATCTGTAAATTACATATGAAACCATAATTCATAAAGTTTTAAAACAATACAGTTCAAATTTCGAGGCTTCAACATAACCCCCATCTGGTCTGAATTTCCAACCTTTCACCTTTTCTTTCTACTATTTCCATTTTCAATCTGTTTCAGCATCATTAATACAGTATTAACAACATTAACATTAAAAATGCTATGAATTATACTTATGCCGTTTACAGTTTGCTTCTATCATGTGGACTTGTAAAGTTATTAAAGTTTAAAATTTGCACAAGGACTTTATAAATGCCTTGTATATAAATGCAAGTTGTTGTTGACACAAAAAAAATTAATAAAAGTCTTAGGCCAATTTTGGAAGAAAGTTTCTGTGAAATTCATCTCTAAGCTCTGTCGGCAATCAAACAGGTACAGACTGCAGTAATTATATTACTATCCCTGTTAACCCACCTACCTTCTATAAGGTGACATGTCTTGCACTTGCAGGAACTTATCCAGCTATTTTCTGAATGCCTGCAGTGAATTCTCACCCACTGCACATCGGGGTAACTAAATCCAGAGATCAACAATTCTCTGCACAAAATATTACTTCCCGGCACCTAACCGAACTCTCTGCTTTTGTAACTTCTACCCAAGCTCTGTGGTCTTGCCTATCTGTCCAGCTTAAGTACTCTATCCATGTAGACAAAATCTAATCCATTCATTATTCTCAAGATTTAAGCATAATCCCTCAAAATCTACACTTTTCTGAATTAAAAAGTCCCAGCTCTCTAAGCCTGTCCTGATAACTAAGTGTCTTTAAATGGGATATCAATCAAGTGGCCATCCACTCAATCTTTTCCAGGACCTCAGTATTTGCTACCATGTCAGAGGACCAAAGCTGTACATAATATTATAGATGTGGCTAGACCAAGGCCTTGCATAAAGAAAGGATCGTACTTCTAGTTTTGAATTTAATTTTCCTAATTATTCATCCCAACATCCTATTCGCTTTTGCAACATCCTCCCAACTCTTGGATGTTCAATGACATGAACAATAATTTCCAAAGCCTTTCTTCGGCTCAGTAGCTATGAACGCAGAACCCTCCATGCTGTATACATACCTGAAACCGCTTCTGTTCAAATACATCAAGTTGCAGTGTCTACAGGCCCATTATGCACTTTACAGATCATTGGTTAAGCTGCAGAGGAACTTGAAAAACTGAAGAGTATGCCCAGTGCATGCTCTGCTCAGTTTTGCTGGACTTCAAAGGGGGACCATGAAACCGATGTTAGACCCCTAATTAGCTTATGCCAGGCACCTGCCAGAGGAGGCGCCTAAATGTCACCTGAGTTCATACAGTGTTCGATGTACTTCAGGCGCCATACAAGTGCACCTGTTTTTGGTACTTGCAGCTCGTTGGTCACATTTAAATGAGTCCCAATCTGAAAATAGCTGGACTTAGGTGAGTGTTGTGGCCACTCCGCCAACTTCACTCCTATTATTGGTAGGTGTTGAAGATCGCACCCGAAGTCTCCCAAGGCTCCAACTGGAATTGTTAACTTGATTGGTCTCAGAATTGTACAATCTGCGCAATCGCAAGGAGAGTTAATTATTCTTTTTACTCATTGCTGCATGATATAGATTTACAACTGAAGATCAATGTTGAAACAAATAAAATGTGTTTTTCTAAATGTGCCGATTGCTTTTGTTGGAAGTTTTACTGCTTGTCTCACTCATTCTGTTTTCCTCACAGGGTCCCTTTAGACGATGTCTTTAATGTAATCAAATCTTCCTTTGACAATGCTGCGACACCATTATTCGGACTTTTTATCTGCCTTTGGGGTAAGGATCCTCTTTAAACTGCAATAAAATATGGTAGTTGGGAGAAAATATACTGAGCATACATCATATCTGAAGGAAAAGAAAAATATTTGAAACATTATTTGCACATTATCTGTGTGGAGACAGTAAATTCCACTGAACTGCCCATTGTTCTTTCTCGCTGAACTAGAATGTATCTTTCACCAAGCTGCATTTGAAATTGATGTGCATTGCTTCATTGAATGAATGTTTACAAGTGTAATTGACGCTAAATCATGGAATCATCGTAGAATGGTTACAGCACAGAAGGAGGCCACTCGGCCTGTCAAACCCATGCCAGCAAGAGCAATTTAGCAAGTCCCACTCACCAGCCCTTTCCCTGTAGCCCTGTAAATTTTTTTCTCTTCAGGTGCTTATCCAGTTCCCTTTTGTAGGCCACAATTAAATCTGCCTTCACCATCATTTCAGAGCAATGCTTTCCAGATTGTAACCACTGGCTGCATTAAAAAAAAGTTTTTCCTCACGTGGCTTTTGGTACTTTTGCCAATCACTTTAAATCTGTTCCCTCTGGTTCTTGACCCTTCTGCCAATGGGAACAGTTTCTCTCTAACTACTCTGTTCAGACCTCTTATAATTTTGAACACTTATATCAAATCTCCTCTCAACCTTCTCTAAGGAGAACAACTCTAGCTTCTCCAATATAAAATAAAAACAAGAAATGCTGGAAATATTCAGCAGGTCTGGCAGCATCTGTGGAGAGCGAAGCAGAGTTAACGTTTTAGGTCAGTGTCTCTTCATCAGAAGCTTCTCCAATCCATTCTCATAACTGAAGTTCCTCATTCCTGGGACCATTCTTGTAAATCTTTTCTACAGCCTGGCTAAAGCCTTCACATCCTTCCTAAAGTGTGATGCCCAGAACTAGACACAATACTCCAGCTAAGGCTGAACCAGTGTTTTATAAAGGTTCATCATAAACTCGTTTTTGAACTCTATGCCTCTACTTAAAGAGCTCTGGATCCCGTATGTATTTTTTATCACTTTCTCAACCTTCCCCTGCCACCTTCAGATCCACTTTCAGGGCTTTCGATTACAGGGACATTGGGACCCGTTCCGGGGGAGATGGGACCTGTACAGGCCAGATGCGTTGCACCTGAACACGGAGCTGGGACCAATGTCCTTGTGGGGTGATTTTCTAGGCCTATTGGGGAGGGTTTAACCTAACTTGTCAGGGGTGTGGGAACCAGGAGGTAATATTAGAGAGGAAAACCAAGGTACACAGAGAATTGGGAAAGACAGATGGCACTAGAGCAGGAATACCTTAATAAAGTATTAAGTAGGGTCAGAGTGAAGAGGAACGTAATAAGGTCTAAATTAGATTTACTGTGCATGTATGTGAAAGCGTGGAGTGTGATAAATAAGGTTGGTGAGCTGCAAGCACAGATGGCCGTGTGGGAATATGATGTTGTTGTGCTAACGGAGACCTGGCTCAAAAAATGGCAGGACTGGGTACTAAATATTCCTGGATACAAGTTAGAGTCATAGAGAGATATAGCACTGAAACAGGCCCTTCGGTTCACTGAGTCTGCCGACCATCAACCACCCTTTTATACTAAACCTACATTAATCCCATATTCCCTACCACATCCCCACCTTCCCTCAATTCTCCTACCACCTACCTACACTGGGGGCAATTTACCGTGGCCAATTTACCTATCAACCTGCAAGTCTTTGGCTGTGGGAGGAAACCGGCGGAAACCCACGCGGTCACAGGGAGAACTTGCAAACTCCACATAGGCAGTACCCAGAACCGAACCCGGGTCGTGTTCAGGAAAGATAGGAAAGGAAAGAAAGGAGGAGGGATAGCAGTATTGATGAAGGAGAATATTACAGTCCTGGAGAGAGAGGATATTCTAGAGGGGTCAAGGACAGAATATGCTATAGGCCACCAACTCATGGAAAAGGTACAGAGGAGCAAACTTGCAAGGCAATTAGAGAGAGGTGCACAAATTATACAGTAGTTATAATGGGGGACTTTAATTATCTAATATAGAATAGGGTAGTAATAGTGTAAAGGGCAGAGAGGGCCAAGAGTTTTAAGAATGTGTTCAAGAGAATTTTTTGCATCAGTAAGTTTCCAGTCCAATGTGAAAGGAGGCATTGCTGGATTTGATTCTGGGGAATGAGGTGGGTCAAATGAATCAAGTATCAGTAGGAGAACATTTAGGGGTCAGTGATGATATGTTAGCTTTGGAAAAGGACAAGAAGCAATCCAGAGTAAAAATAATTAATTGGGAGAGGGCCAACTTCAGTGGGTTGAGAACTGATCTGTCCCAAGTAAGTTGGAATCAAAGATTGGCAGGCAAAACAGCAACAGAATAATGGGCTGCCTTTAAAGAGGAGATAGTTTGGGTACAGTCAAGGTACATTCCACAAGGGGAAAAAGTCAAGGCAAACAAACCCAGAACTCTCTGGTTGATGAAAGAGAGAGAGTAAGATAAAGCAGAAAAAGGGCGTGTATGACAAATATCAGGTGGATAATACAATTGAGAATGAGACTGAATATATAAAGTTCAGAGGGGAAGTGAAAAAGGGGCAAAGAGAGAGTATGAAAAGAAACTGGCAGTCAACATAAAAGGGAATCCATAAGTCTTCTATAGACATTTAAGTCGTAAAAGAAAGAGTGGGGCCAATTCTGGACCTAAAAGGGGATTTACATGAGGAGGCAGGGAGAATAGCTGAGGTACTAAATGAGTACTTTGCAACGGTCTTTACCAAGGAAGAAGATACTACCCAAGTCATAGTGAAGGAGGAGGTAGTTGAGATACTGGATGGGCTAAAATTGATAGAGGATTGGAGAGTGGCAGATGTGACATCCTTATTCAAGAAAGGGTGTAAGGACAATCCTAGCAACTACAGGCCAGTTAGTTTAACATCAGTGGTGGGTAAGGTTTCAGAAACAATAATCAGGGAAAATATCAATGGACACTTAGAGAGGTTCAAGTCACTTAAGGATAGCCAGCACGACTTGTAAAAGGCAGATCATGCTTGACTAATCTAATTGCATTTTTTGAAGTAACAGAGAAGGTTGATGAAGGGAATGCGGTGGATGATTTTATATGGATTTTAAGAAAGCATTTGATAAGATACCCCACAAGAGGCTGGTTAACAACATTGAGACTCTTGGAATAGGAGGGTCAGTGTCCAATTGGATAAAAAAAATTGGCTAAAGGACAGAAAACAGTCATAGTAAATTGTTGCTTTTCAGATTGGAGGATGGTAGACAATGGTGTTCCCTAAACATCAGTGCTGGGACCGCTACTGCTTTTGCTATATATAAATGACTTGGATCTTGGAATAAAGAGTAGAAATTCAAAATTTGCTGACAATACCAAACTTGGAGGTGCAACAAACGGTGAGGATGATATGAATCGTCTGCACCAGGACATAGGCTAGCGGAATGGGCAGAGAGGTGGAAGATGGAATTTAATACTGACAAGTATGAGGTGAAGCATTTTGACAGAAGGAATAGGGAGAGGTAATACCTACTTAATGGCACAGTTCTAAAGAGTATGCAGGAACAGAGGGACCTGGGGTGCAGGTGCATAGGTCTTTGAAGAGGACTGGAGAATTGCAAATGTTACACCCTTGTTCAAGAAGGTGTGTAAGGATAAGCCCAGCAACCACAGGCCAGTCAGTTTAACCTCGGTGGTGGGAAGGTTTTTCAAAATGATAATTCAGGACAAAATTAAGTCACTTGGACAAATGTGGATTAATTAAGGAAAGCCAGCATGAATCTGTTAAAGGCAAATAGTGTTTAAATAACTTGATTGAGTTTTTTGATGAGCTAATAGAGAGGGTTGATGAGGGTAACATGGTGGATGTGGTGTACATGGACTTCCAAAAGTAATTTAATAGAGCGCCACATAGCAGGTTTGTCAGCAAAGTTATAACCCATAGAATAAAAGGGACAGTGACTGCATGGATATGAAATTGGTTGAATGACAGGCAACAGAGAGTAGTGGTGAATGGTTATTTTTCAGACTGGAGGAAGGTATATAGTGGGGTTCCCCAGGGGTCAGTATGAGGACCACTGCTTTTCCTGATATATATTAATGGCCTAGACTTGGGTGTACAGGACACAATATCAAAATTTGCATATTTCACAAAACCTGGAAGTATTGTGAACTGTGAGGAGGATAGTGATAAACTTCAAGAGGACATAGACAGGCTGGTGGAATAGGCAGACAAGTGCAGATGAAATTTAATGCAGAGAAGTGTGAAGTGATTGATTTTGGTAGGAAGAATGAGGAGAGGCAATATAAAATAAAGGGTATAATTCTAAAGGGAGTGCAGGAGCAGTTGGACCTGGGGTTATATGTGCACAAATCATTGAAGGTTACAGGGCAGGTTGTGAAAGTGCTTAATAAAGCATATGGGATCCTGGGCTTTATAAGTAGGGCCATAAGAGTACAAAAACAAGGAAGTTATGATAAACCTGTATAAAACACTGGTTCGGCCTCAACTGGAGTATTGTGCCTGGATCTGGGGACCACACTTTAGGAAGGATGTGATGTCATTAGAGAGGGTGCAGAAAAGATTCACAAGCATGGTTCCAGGGATGAGGAACTTCAGTTACGTGGACATATTGGAGAAGCTGGGACTGTTCTCCTTGGAGAACTGAAGATTAAGAGGAGATTTGATAGACGTGTTCAAAATCATGAGGGGTCTGGACAGAGTAGATAGGGAGAAACTGTTGCCTTTGTCTGAAGGATCGAGAACCAGAGGACACCGATTTATGGTGATTGGCAAAAGAAGCAACAGTGGCGCAGTGGTTAGCACCGCAGCCTCACAGCTCCAGCGACCCGGGTTCAATTCTGGGTACTGCCTGTGTGGAGTTTGCAAGTTCTCCCTGTGTCTGCGTGGGTTTCCTCCGGGTGCTCCGGTTTCCTCTCACAGCCAAAAGACTTGCAGGTTGATAGGTAAATTGGCCATTATAAATTGCCCCTAGTATAGGTAGGTAGTAGGGGAATATAGGGACAGGTGAGGATGTGGTAGGAATATGGGATTAGTGTAGGATTAGTATAAATGGGTGGTTAATGGTCGGCACAGACTCGGTGGGCCGAAGGGCCTGTTTCAGTGCTGTATCTCTAAAAATCTAAAAAAAAATCATTAAAAAAAACATGCTTTGAGTATTTGCATGCATGCATTGTAAACCTAATTTATAACTTATTGTATTCCCTTAGTCTGACCCCATCTAATAGCTTACTAATTCTTACTCTAGTGCAATCTGTCGCCCCCAATCCTTTGTGCATCTTGTTTCATCTTGTTTTTTTGCATCCTGTTTCCCATCCACCTGTCAACTTAAACCCACTCCAATATCACGAGCAAACCACCTCAAGAGAACGTTGGTCCCCACTCTGTTGAGGAGCGACCCATCTGGTCTGAACTGGTCCAACCTGCCCCAGAACCTGTCCTAATGTCCCAGGAATCTAAAACCCTCCCTCCTGCACCATCTCTCCAGCCATGCATTCATCTGCTCGATCCTCCTATTTCAATACTCACGAGCACTTGGCACCGGGAGTAATCTGGAGATTACTGCCTTTGAGCTCCTGCTCATTAATCTCTTTCCTAGTTCCCTAAAATCTGCCTGTAGCACCTCATCTCTCTTTCTACCTGTGTCATTGGTACTGATATGGACTATGATATCTGACTGTCCGTCCTCCTGCCTCAGAATTTTCTGCAGCCGCTCATTGACATCCTGGACCCTGGCACCAGGGAGGCAACATACCGACCTGATACCATGTCTGCAGCAGCAGAAACACCTCCCTGTTCCCCTATCTATTGAATCCCTTATCACTATTGCTTTCCCAATCTTCCTCCTCTCCTCCCTGTACAACTGAGCCAGACATGGTGCTGTGGACCTGACTCCCCCAGAAGAGCCATCGCCCTTACCAATACCAGTTCAGGGGACTGCCGCACTATTTGCCTAGTCCTCCTTGACTGTCTGATGGTCACCCATTCCCTCTCTTCCTTCATACTCTTAAGCTGTGGTATGACCACCTCCATAAAGGTGCTACCCACATGGTTCTCAGCCTCACAGATGCACCATAGTGACGACAGCTGCTGCTCAAGTTCTGAAACCCAGAACTCGAGCTCCTCCAGCTGATGACACTTCCTGCACATGTGGTTGTCCAGGACACAAGAAATGTCCTGGAGTTCCCACATTGCACAGGGTTTTGTGGTTTTGTTCTTCAAACAGAATATAAGTGGGTATGTAATATTTTGGCTGTGTGGGACCGTGGTCAGAATGCAGCTAGGATCTGTGTACTTAGTTGAGTGACTGCCCTTAGAAGCTGTGAAAATCTGTGCACTTAAACTGGATGACCCTGAACTTCTCCAGTATTTCTACTGATCCCTTGCCATAATTCCAGCCGGGGAACCAGTGGAACCCTACAAGGAAATGCAATAAATGCTGATTCGCTGGCAGTTCTGCCAGCCTACTGTCAGTCTCTGTAGGAGACCAATGGAACCTCCTGCAGTATTGTAGTTCCACTGTGTTTTAAAGTAGAGTGTGGTTAACCAGAATATTTAACATTAAATTTATGGCAAAATAATTGGGCGTTTAATCAGAATGTGCCCTTAATAAAGATGTTGGGGGAAAGAGATGTGATTCACAATGCCATAATAGAAAAAAAGGTAATTATTCTAGTTTCTTCCTATTATTTTCTCTCCTAGCTATGCTGATGCTTCCTAGTGTTATCATTTCATCTGCATGCTCACCTGGAGAAACTCATCTCAAGTGATCATTATTCACGTGTGACACTGAATGTTGACGGGCCATTTACATGGAATTGGGTGGTGGGGTGGGGAGCATCACAGCCTAGACTGGTTCTCACTTGATGCCCACATATGCATACTGTTCACGCGAAGTCTGCTTCATAACTCAAGGCCATTGAGGCCAACTATAGCATCTCTATCACTGCTCCAGCAGAGATTAACTATCCTTTTATTAAAATGCTGCATTCTTTAATTGTTACAATTCAGACTTTCACCCAACACTTAACAAAAAAAGAGGTTTCTATAAGCAGACCATAGCTGGAATTTTACGGCCCCCCAACGAATGGACTGGTGGTGGTGGGTGGCCAAATAATTGCGTGGGAGGTGGGTGGGGGGGCCTCTCGAGGCCTTCCCACCTCTGCTGCAATTTGACGCGGGGTGGCGGCGGCGAGAAACGGCCCGCCTGCCCCAGGCGAATCAAGGCCCTTAAGTGGCCAATTAACTGGCACTTAAGGGCCTCCTCCTGCCGCCGCTGGTGTTTTACCCAGGGTGACCGGACGGCAAAGGCCCCAAGAACCCCATCTGGTAAAACCAGGCTGCCTTTTGCAGGCTGGGAGGGGCCCTCTTGATCGGGCACCCTGTGCCCCATGGAGGGCTGCCCCCAAAGCCCCAACTACCCCCAATGCACAACACTTCCCCCACGCTCCCAACCGAACCCCTTTGCCTCTCTGGGGCTCGGCTGTTGTCCCCGGCGAGGCCCCAAAAACTTATCATCTTTTGGGAGCCATCCTTCCTCTTCCTGCTGAAGCTGTGTGTAGTCCTAGCAGTGGCCACTGCTCCCGGTGGTGCTGCTGGGACTAAGAGCTGCTGGCCCGCTGATTGGCTGGCAGTCCAATAGGTGAGACTCTCTGCCTCAAGGAGGTGGAAGTCCCGCCCAAGACCAATTAAGGGCCTGGGGAGCGAAAAATCCCGGCGTTGCTCCCAAGGCCCTGCAGAGGTGGGCTCGCCACTGACTTTTCGGCTGATGAGCGGGGCCTCCCGCCCAGCGTAAAATTCCAGCCCTTATCTCCGATGAAATGAAACCTGCAACCTTGTGCATCACATTAGAGGGATAGTGTGCAGTGGGACTAACAATTAATTTTTCACTGCAATATTATGCACTAGAGTCTCTGTAGGCTGCTCACCACATCCTCCTGTAAATACTGTAAATTGCACATTGTCAGACAATTGCATTCAGGCTAACACTGATTGTCAAATTGATTTACAAGAACTATAAGACAATTACATGAAAACAGAAATACAAAAAGTAGTATAATAAAAGTAAAATACTGCAGATGCTGGAAATCTGAAATAAAAACAAGAAATGCTGGAAATACTCAGCAAGTCTGCAAGCTCCTGTGGAGAGAGAAGCAGAGTTGACATTTCAGGTCAGTGACCCTACTACAAAAAATAGTAGTTTGCTTACACAATACTGAAAAACTATTCCAAAACATTTGTTCCTTCCAGAATCATTTAACTGAGCCTCTGATATAACATTACTTGATCAATGTACCCTATGGAGTCCCTCATTACTGTTACATGTGGAATAAGCAACATGCAACAGAGAACAAAGATCCCTGGAAAACCCAAAAACTACTTCTGTAATTTTCTGGGATTCTAAAGGTAGATTTTCTCTCAAAATGAAACAGATTCTCACCATCGCCAGGCAGTTAAAATTGTCATTGGGGTAAACTTGAAACATCACAGAATCCGGCCCATCATGTCCACACCGGCTCTCTGAAAGAGCAATTCCCTCAGTTCCATTCCCCTGCCTTCTCCCCCTAACCCTGCACAATCTTCCTTTTCATATAACAATCTAATTCCCTTTTGAATGCTTTAATTGAACCTGCCTCCACCACAGTCTCAGGCAGTGCAATCCAGACCTTAACCACACGCTGCGTGAAAAAGTTTTCCTCATGTCACTTTTGTTTCTCTTACCAAATACTTTAAATCTGTGCCCTCTCATTCTTGATCCTTTCTGTGGGAACAGTTTCTCTCTCTCTACTCTGTTCAGACCCCTCATGATTTTGAATACCTCTATCAAATTACCTCTCGGCCTTCTCTTCTCCAAGGAAAACAGTCCCAACTTCTCCAATCTATCTTCATAACTGAAATTCCTCATCCCTGTAACCATTCTCGTGAATCTTTTCTGCACTCTCTCCAATGCCCTCATGTCTTTCCTAAAGTGCAGCGCCCAGAACTGGACGCAATACCCCAGCTGAGGCCGACCTAGTGTCTCATACAAGTTCAACATAACAACTCTTTTCTTTTTGAAATGTTCTCATGTATGCTCACATACATAGAAAGTACCAAACCATAAAAGGCTCATTGCCATGATGCAAAAACTAATAATTCCAATCACCCATTCCCTCAAAATCTATCCATTCTCTTGTTAATATTTCCACTTTATCTGCCACCCTAATCAGTCCATTTCACAAATTGAATACCTTCTGCTTAAAGTAGTTGAAACAAAACTGTCTGTGTACCTTTCCTCTTCTATGCTCCAGCCCTACTTCTGGAGATTATGGCAATCTCAAAAATATTATCAGAATTTAATTTTAAGAATCATGAGTAATTGAAGAATATCTCCTCTGAGCTTTCTCTTCTTTAGAGTAAACAATACCAGGCTCTTCAGTCCCTGCTGATATCTTAGATCCCTTAAACTAGATGACAGTTTTGGCATTGCCTCAAATGCCAAGATATCTTTGCTATAGTACGGAGGTAACAAAAATTGCATACAGTATTCCAAGTGGGGTCATACCAATGTCTTGTACCGATTATCATCTCCTGGGATATGTGCTTATCCAGCTGGCTATACATTCCAAGATCCACAAAACATTCTTTGCTTCTGCCACTAAACCCAGAATTTTCCTGCAGCTCAGAGCCCTTTAGTTTACATTTCCACTGTTTACTTCCCACTGTTTACTTCCTTTCCTTAGTTTTGTTGCCTTTTATTCAACCACATTAAACGGCAGTTCCCAATTATGGGGTTGGATTTTATCCGGCCAGCAGAAGCAGAAGTGGAGGCATGGGGGGGGACTGAAAAATTGAGGTGGACGCGCTCGACTGGAAACCTGACATCGTGATGTCGATTCAGGATTTTGTCAGGGGCGGGAAAACTCCAAGATGGCCACCTCGAAGCAGTGCGAGTGTAATTTGAATTGGTGAACAACTAGTTAGAATGCATTTGCATTGAATTGAAGACAATGTTATGGGGGGTTATAAATTTAATCAATGGCGCATGGGGATCACGTGCATTCAGATCCCTGGCCGTTTAAAGGTGGCAGCACTGAAGCGAGGCCACAGTGACACCATGGGGAGGCAGCCATGGGGAGCAGAGGATAAGGAAAGAGAGGGGAGATAAGACCATTGTCGGCTTGCAGTGCTGGGCTCTTAGCAGGGATGGGCTTTGTCTCGGGTGCAAGGGTCAGGTGGGCTCACTCTTGGGTGTTGGATTCTCT
The DNA here is from genome assembly GCF_036365525.1 of Heterodontus francisci. Taxonomy (NCBI): domain Eukaryota; kingdom Metazoa; phylum Chordata; class Chondrichthyes; order Heterodontiformes; family Heterodontidae; genus Heterodontus; species Heterodontus francisci. The sequence continues at coordinate 47,994,225 of NC_090376.1, read as the reverse complement.
GTAATGGTGGGCAGGGGAGTACCAACAGAAAGTTCCCAAGGCAAGTTCTTCCCTGCAAGGACAGAGCACAGGAGGGAAACAAATCACCTGACACGGGTCTCATACACACCTTTGTGGGCCCCTCTGCCATGCAGCTGCGGCTCAGAGGGAGGGAGGGCCAGGATCCGGCTGGGCCCACCTGTGAAGTTCCAAGAGGAGAGCGGCAGCAGCCGGCCATGCCAGGAAGGGCCCACCTGTGCCTGAGGGGGTACTGGACTCTCCTCAGCTACCTCCAAATGTCTAAGTGGCAGTGTCAGTGAAGACTGCAGCTCTCAAGGGAGACTATTACCAACTTATGAGCCATGCTGCAGGACGAGCTGTGACCCATGGGCTTTGGTAGACATCCAATGCCTGTGGCCCTGAAGATCACAGTGTAACTCAACTTCTAGGCTCCTGGATCATTCCAAGCATCTACTGGGGGCATGTGTGGGGTCTTCCAGGCAGAAGCTCATTGCTGCTTCAAAGAGCTGACCAATGCCCTGTTTAAGAGGCCCGGCAACTCTATGTGCTACCAGACCGACCCTGACATTCAGGCAGAGAGGGCCATCAACTTCGAAGCCATCGCTGGATTCCTCCAGGTGCAAGAGTCTCTCTGTATCAACTCCCTGTATTTTCTTTTATTCATTCATGGGATGTGGGCGTCGCTGGCCAGGCCAGCATTTATTGCCCATCAAGGCCATTCATCAACAGGAAGGACTCCCATTCCATCAACATTTAACTATTCTGTGACCACCGAAAGTGTTTCCTGCAGGTGTGGGCCCACTTTCCGGGAAGCAACCATGATGCCTACATACTTTGGCATTTCCAGGTGCCACAGATTTTCAGGCCCCCCACTTACTTTCAGGGATGGATTCTCAGGGACAAGGGCTACCCATTGATGACATGGCTCCAGATGCCTGTGAGGAACCCTCGCACTGCAACAGGGAAGAGGTACAACACCAGCCATGGGTCCACCAGAGCAACAATTGAGCAGGCCATTGGGCTGCTGAAGATGAGATTCCTGTGGAGCACTGCAGTATGCCCCAGTGAGGGTCTCCTGTATTGTGGTGGTCTGCAGTACTCTGCACAATCTAGCACAGCAGAGTAGTGCCAGGGGGGTTGGGGGGTGGTGTGCGGGATCTTGCATGAAGAGGACATGAATGATCGCCAGTCCACATCCGATGAGGAGGATGGAGAGGAGGCTACTGAGCAGGCAGTACTGTATCTTGCTTCTCTAGCACTGGGCCAGGATCATTGAGAGACTCTCAATGTTCTTTGTTCTTTGGAGGCAAGACACAGTCTCATACATACCTTCTTCCTGCCACCATGATGGCCTCCCAAAGTTAACTCAATAAAGACTCACCTCACTGTATTCTGCCTGCCACCTCCTTCATATCTCGATTCAGTGCCTAGTGCCCAGCTTCATCACGAGCCCTGACACGTCTGAGATGCTGACAGAATGCAACCTGTGCCGATGCTGGCCGGCCATTGAAGGAGCAAGGGTGACAGTTCAATTTCACAATCAGCAATGATTCTGACAACATCTATTTATTACCACAATTACAGGAACCAATGCAAAGGCCACAATTAATACACCTGTGAGGCCCAAGTGTGTCTAGGTGCTCTTCTTCATTTGTTTTTGTGTGCTTCTACGCATTCCAACCCCTGCGCTGGCAGTTGAGGTGGAGGCAAACTGCTGATTTGGCTGTCCCTTGGCCAGGGATGACTTGGCCTGAAGCCTGGAGGGCCCCGGCTGGCTGAGCGGTTGCTGCACAGGTACAGGAGCCTCCTCAGTGGTCACAGCCGCTGGAGCTGGGATCACTGGCAGAGGGGCTGAGGAGCCACTGTCGACACTCAGAGCACCCTGAGGAGAGCCCCCAGATGTGGAGGTCAGCCTCTCCTGCCTTTCAAGGCTCATTTAAACTTTCCTGCTGACCAGAGAAGGACAAGGAGCTGGAGAGGACTTCAGGGACCTCATTCTTCTTTCACCTTGCTACAGCTGGGTTGAGTTCATGGCCAAGGCAATCATGTGCAGGTCTGCGCACATCTGTGGGATCTGGCACTCCATGGGGGTCACTGACCTCTCGATGGAGGAAGCCTGAGACATGACAGCACTCTGTTGACCCTTTTCCTCTGTAGGTTATCAACTGACGTGACAGACAAAGATACACTGTAAACCAAAGTCTCATATAACTTCACCTAATTAGTACTAAAATCCCTTAAAGCATACAAGTGCTTGATTACTTCTCAAACTTTGTGTCTACTTTACTCTGCTTAATTACTACTGATTAAAATAAATCACAAGACTCATGACTTGGACTTAAATACTACCCGTGAGAGGCAAACTGGCCAGGCGCCCTCCGTCCAGTCATAGTCTTCTCTGAGTATCGCACTCAGGCCTTCCTTTGCAATGGTTGATCCCAGGTTGTTGCTCCCAAGGCTTCGGACTCTCTTATTTTTATGTTTTTCATCACCGAGGACCCTCATGATCCTGAGATCATCTGTCCAAATATCTCGTAAACAGGACACATCTGACCCATTGTTCCATTATGCATTCTTGATATAGCATCCTTGATAACCACAAAGACTAGTGACCCTTGATGGCTAGGGTCTGCTCAGTCAACAGTCGAGTTTTGCTTCCTTCTTCAGGACAGATCGACCTTTACAAAGCCACAACCTCAGCTCTTCTCCTTTTGCAAATCTGGTGTTTGTATGAGGTTGGCTTCTTTTCCCATTATGCTTTGTGGAGACTTGACATTAGCCTCTGCTGTCTACAACTCATGGCATGGATGGATTCTTCCATCGTCCACTCATGGCCGTGCATTGCCTCTGCCAGCTCCACCAGATGTTCCCTTACCTCTCTCTGCAACTACAGCATGTTCTGTGCTGGCAACACCAGAGGCTCGGCATCAGCCTGGGGCTCAGCATGGGCCTGACCACCCACAGTCCCCCAATGGTCAGTGGCCTCTGTCAGCTGCTCGGACGTGTGTGCGGTGCTCTCACCAACTTGTGACTCTAAATTTAAGCTTGGGCGTATACTGACCGACATGAAAGTATCTGTGCTGGTGGAGGGTGTGACAGTGCATCCTCTGACTGCTCCTCCTCCTCCTCAGAGTTCGGCGGCAGCAACCTGTCGCAGCAGCTGCACTTGCCTCTGACATGCCATGACCTTCATGAGAGAACACAACATTTGTGAGTTAGGTTGTTCAGATCTCCTCATGCCAACTATGTGTGATGTGGATCTCCAGAAGTGTGTTGAAGAACTCAAAAACACAATGGGCTGAAATTTTTAATCCCACCGCCGATCTTGGCAGTGGGCGAAAACCATAGTGGTCCAACCATGTGGACCACACGTCGCGGAGCCACCGCGATATTAAGTGCAGCGACTCATTTAAGTAGCCGGGGTGGCCGGGCCCCTCGATGACATGGAGGGGGCGGGCTGTCCATCCCCGGCAATGACATCAGCTGCCTATGCGCAGGTGCTGACACCATTTCTGAAGGGCTTCGAGCCCTAACCTTCAACTTAGATATTTAAAGAAAACTTTAATAAAAAAATTTAATGCATTTATTCTGCCCCTCTCCCACCCGTGATTAACAATCAACTTAATTTCTTGCCCTCTCCCCACCAAAACACTTAACTTGTCCACCTGACCCCCCCTCCCCCCCGCAAAGTACATACACTTTAAACAATAATTTTTCGAGGTGACTAGATGTGTAGATGAGGGTAAAGCAGTTGATTTGTCTACATGGACTTCAGTAAGGCCTTTGATAAGGTCCCGCATGAGAGATTGGTCAAGAAGGTAAAGGATCCAGGGCAACTTGGCAAAATTGGATCCAAAATTGGCTTAGTGGCAGGAGGCAGAGGGTGATGGTCGAGGGTTGTTTTTGCAAGTGGAAGCCTGTGATCAGTGGTGTACCGCAGGGATCGGTGCTGGGACCTTTGCTGTTTGTCGTGTACATTAATGATTTAGACGTGAATATAGGAGGTATGATCAGTAAGTTCGCAGATGACATGAAAATTAGTGGTGTCTTAAATAGTGAGGAGGAAAGCCTTCGATTACAGGACGATATAGATGGACTAGTATGATGGATGGACAGTGGTAAATAGAATTTAATCCTGAGAAGTGTGAGATGATGCATTTTGGGAGGACTGACCAGGCAAGGGAATATACAATGGATGATAGGACCCTAGGAAGTCAGAGAGAATTTGGTGTACTTGACCATAGATCACTGAAGGCCGCAGCACAGGTAAATAAGGTGGTTAGGAAGGGATATGGGATACTTATCTTTATTAGCTGAGGCATAGAATATAAGAGCAGAGAGGTTATGATGGAGCTTTATAAAATGTTAGTTAGGCCACAGCTGGAGTACTGTGTACAGTTCTGGGCACCACTAGAGGAACGATGTGATTGCCATGGAGAGGGTGCAGAGGAGATTCACCAGGATGTTGCCTGGGCTGGAACATTTCAGCTATGAAGAGAAACTGAAAAGGCTAGGGTTGTTTTCCTTAGAGCAGAGAAGGCTGAGGGGGGACCTGATTGAGCTATACAAAATTATGAGGGGCATTGATAGGTTAAATAGGAAGAAACTTTTTCCCTTAACAGAGGAGTCAATAACCAGGGGGCATAGACTTAAGGTAAGGGGCAGGAGGTTTAGAGGGGTTTTGAGGAAAATTTTTTTCACCTGGAGGGTAGTTGGAATCTGGAACACACTGCCTGAAGAGGTGGTAGAGGCAGGAACCCTCACAACAGTAAAGAAGTATTTAGATGAGCACTTGAAATACCAAAGCATACAAGGCTATGGGCCAAGTGCTGGAAAATGGGATTAGAATAGTTAGGTGCTTGATGGCCGGCACAGACACGATGGGCCGATGGGCCTGTTTCTGTGCTGTATAATTCTATGACTCTATCCCTTCCCACCATCCCCTACACCAATTATATTACTTTCACCCCACTCCCCCACTTCCCGCATTGAGAAACTTACCTGCTCCCCCCTCCCCACCAGTGTTAAACTTCGGTGCCCCGGACAGGGATCCAAAGGCACGGGAGTGCTGGCCAGCAGCACGAAATCACACCAGCCGGGCCATCCCTGCATCGGGGTGCGTGGCGGTCCTCTCCCGTAGGCAATTTCCCGGCGACCCCTGACGTCAGGGGGTCTGTAAAATTCAGCCCAATGTCTCCTCACGTTGTGTGGACGTTCCAATCTCTCCATCCATAATTGTACAGCCATCCTGGGCCCCCGCTAGCTCCAGATCCTCCTCCTCTTCCTGCTCCCTAATGTTTGGACCTCTCTCTGGTAATCTGTAAATTTAGTCTGATTTGCTTGTATTCCCATTTCTAAATCCCTGGTAATTACCCCCAGATTTCAGTCAACCAGAGCAAACCGAAGTCATCTTAAAATGCATTGCTTTATCTTTAGTCATATGAAAGAATATAACAGAAAACGTCCCTCTCGAGGCACAATGTTTCCATTATGCTGCTGTTCTGTGACAAGCAGAATATGCAGGCAACTTGGTCCGAAGCATCTGTCAATACCATTCATGTTGTGTCTACTGTAATGTGTGCTAGAGTAATAGTTGATTTGTCCTCATATTTTTGCCTATTCTCCACTCTTCACTTTTCACTGATGACATGACAGATTGGGAAGACAGTACAAAATCATGGGCTTGAACATCTGTGTTTTATGGCTCAACAGCCAGCAACCTGTGAATTACACTACTGTTTTAAAATTCTAAGCTGGATGAGTAAAGTCATGTTTTCATTTCCAGGAACAATATTTTTGGAATGGTGGAAAAGGAAAAATGCAGAACTAGTGTACGAGTGGGATGTTGAAAATTATGAAACTGATGAACTAGTCAGGCCTGAATTTTATGGAACAGAACCGGTATGTGTTAGTTATGTATAAATATTGGGGCCATTTTCTTTGGTTGTTCTGATGGCAGTTGGTGGAGTGGCTTTGTAAAAGGCCAGGCCTCAAATATGGTTAATTATGACCTAATATGGGATTTCCCACTTGCCTTGTAAGGGGTGGATCCTCCATCAGCCCCAGTTGCAAGACCACTAATGTGGAAAAGTCAAGGCCAAAGTTGGGGACTCCTACACTGGGAGGGAAGCAGCCTTGACCCCGAAGAGAAGGACAATTTAAAAGAAAATGTTTCTAAGGGGACTGATTGGGCCAGTAAATTGTATGTCTGGGGACACCTATACGGATGGTAGTTAGGCACTGAGTATCCAGCAATCTGGAGCTGGGTGCAAGAAACATCCATAGTGACTTAAAATAAAAGCAAAATACTGCGGATGCTGGAAAGCTGAAATAAAAACAAGAAATGCTGGAACCACTCAGCAGGTCTGGCAGCATCTGTGAAAAGAGAAGCAGAGTTAACGTTTCGGGTCAGTTCCGAAGAAGGGTCACTGACCCGAAACGTTAACTCTGCTGCTCTTTTCACAGATGCTGCCAGACCTGCTGAGTGGTTCCAGCATTTCTTGTTTTTAATCCATAGTGAGTTGTTGACCCAATGCACATTGGGTGATCTCCCACCAACCTCACATATTCCGACAAAGGACGAAGAAAGCCAGTAACAACAACAGCAACAACTTGTATTTATATAGCACCTTTAAAGTAATAAAACATCCCAAGGTGCTTTACAGGAGTATTATGAAACAAAGTATGACACCGAGCCACATAAGGAGATATCAGGTCAGATCACCAAATGCTTGGTCAAAGAGGTAGGTTTTAAGGAGCATCTTAAAGAAGGAAAGCGAGATGGAAAGGTGTAGGGAGGATATTTGAGAGCTTGAGACCTATGCAACTGAAGCCGTGGCCACCAATGGTGGAGCGATTAAAATCAGTGATGTACAAGAGTCCAGAATTAGAGGAGCGCAGATAGCTCGGAGGGTTGTGGAGATTACAGAGATCAGGAGGGGTGAGGCCATGGGAGGAATTTGAAAACAAGGATGAGAATTTTAAAATCAAGACATTGCTTGACTGGGAGCCAATGTAGGTCAGCGAGCACGGGGGTGATAGGGACTTGGTACAAGTTAAGACACAGGCAGCAGACTTTTGGATGACCTCAAGTTTACAGACAGTAGAATGTGGGAGACCAGCCAGGAGTGCATTGGAATAGTCAAGTCTAGAGATAACGAAGGCATGAATGAGGGTTTCAGCAGCAGATGAGCTGAGAGAGGAGCGAAGTTGGGTGATGTTACACAGGTGGAAATAGGTGGTCTTAATGCGATTGTGAGGTCAGAAGCTCATCTTGGGGTCAAATGTGACACCAAGGTTGCGAACAGACTGGCTTAATTTCAGACTGTTGCCAAGGAGAGAAATGGAGTCAATAGCTTGGGAATGGAGTTTGGAGTAGAGACCAAAAACAATGGCTTCAGTCTTCTCAATATTTCATTGGAGGAAATTTCTCATCCAGTACTGGATGTCAGATAAGCAGTCTGATAATTTAGCAACAGTGGAGGAGTCAAGAGAAGTGGCGGTGAGCTAGAGCGGTGAAAACTAATGCTGTGCTTTCAGATGATAAAGGTCTTCATACAGAATCTGTGATGCAAAATGGTGATAGCCTTTGGATTTTTCTACTGAATGATGTTAGGTGATTAACACATTGGCTGAAAGGCTGCCTGAGGAGTGACTCAGTGGAGGCCGCAGAAAGAAAGGAAACAAGCAGCAAGATGAAAAGTGGGGAATGGAGAAGTAGAGAGACCAAATGCAAAAGCAAGGTTTGTGAATGTGGACCGAATCAGGGCAAGTGGGGCAGCGAGTGCCAGTGATCATGTAAGATAAGGAACTAGTCACAGAGTTGGCAGAGAGAATGATGACAAGTGAATGAGAGGCAGACTGTGGACAGCACAGTTGAAGTGCATTGCCTGTCTTTTATGAAATCCGCCTGATTCTTATTTAATTGTTTTCAATGGAATGAAATCAGGCGAATTCTATAAAAGCTGATGAGCTATTCAACTCGATTATCAGCCAGACAATAAAGATGAAAATCAACTCCAACAAATATCTGGCTCCAAAGTCTGTTTTTAAGTACAGTGGAATGTAGAATAATTTATTGTACATGCAAGAAAATTACATTAGATACACTAAATATTCAGGATAAAAAGATTTGAAAGGAGGAGCAATAGATTCAGCATATATAGGTATCATTCAGAGCAAACACAAAATGAGCACTGTCTCTGACTTCATCAATAATATTCATCAATTTTGTAGGATCCAATCATGGGTGAACCTGAAGCCTTTTACTCAGTCTCCAGACAACAGCTGAAATTAGTGCTTTCACTTTCAGTAGGGACTATAATGGTAATCCTGGTATAATGGTATACCAGAAAAGGTGGAGTTGACATTTGTAGTGCCAATTTGTCAAAAGCCAGGTTGTCTGTTCTCATTATAAATGCTGCCTAGCCTGTTGAAAGTTTCCAGCATTTCTGTTTTTACTTTTTATTTTTATGATTCAAGGGCAATTGGCAGTGCTAATTTTTCTCTTGTGTTTCTTACTGATGCTGCTGTCCCTCAGCACTATGTACATTGCAATAATAACTTCCTTCAACTGAAAGAAAAGCAATTTGACTCTCATTGTGTAAAATGAGCACTGTCTCTGACTTCATCAATAATATTCATCAATTCTGTAGGATCCAATCACGGGTGAACCTGAAGCCTTTTACTCAGTCTCCAAACAACGGCTGAAATTAGCACTTTCACTTTCAGTAGGGATTATAATGGTAAGCAATTTATATGAATGGTAATGTATACTTTTTCTTTTGAATCTCTCCTTTCTCTATTGTTTAATTCTTTCACAGACATGAGCATCGCTGGCAAAGCCAGCATTTATTGCCCTTGAGAAGGTGGTGGTGAGTCGCCATCTTGAACTGCTGCAGTCCATGTGGTGTATGTCCACCCACAGTGCTGTTAGGGAGGGAGTTCTAGGATTTTGACCCAACGACAATGAAGGAATGGCAATATATTTCCACATCAGGATAGTGTGCGACTTGAAGTGGAACTTGCAGGTGGTGAGGTTCCCATGTCCCTGCTGTCCTTGTCCTTCTAGGTGGTAGTAGTCACAATTTTGGCAGCTGCTGTTGAAGGGGCCTTAACGAGTTGCTGCAATGCATATTGTAAATGGTGCACACTGCTGCCACTGTGCACTGGTGGTGGAGGGACTGCATGTTTAAAGTGGTGGTTCGAGTGCCACTCAAGCGGGCTACTTTGGCCTGGATGATGTCAAGTTTCTTGAACATTGTTGTACCTGTACTCATCAGGCAAGTGGAGAGTATTACGTCACTCTCTTGACTTGTGCTTTGTAGATAGTGGACAGGCATTGGGGAGTCAGGAGGTGAGTTACTCAACGCAGAATACTCAGCCTCTGACCCACTCTAGTAGTCACAGTATTTATATGGCTGGTCCAATTAAGTTTCTGGTAAGTGGTGATGCCCCAGGATGTTGATGGTGGGGGATTCAGCAATGGTAATGCTGTTGAACATCAAAGGAAGATGGTGAGATTCTCTCTTGTTAGAGATGGTCACTGCCTAGCACTTGTGTGGCACGAATGTTACTTGCCACTTATCAGTCCAAGCCTAAATGTTGTCCAGGTCTTGCTGCTTCAGTATCTGAGGAGTCTTGAATGGAACACTGAATATTTTCTCTTGATTTTACTCTTCAAATTGTGACTTTACCCTGCTTCAAATCCCCCAACCCACCTGGAAATTTGAAAGACAAGTCTGTTGGATCTGCGGATGTCACCATGATTGCCATTAATATGATGGTGATACTGGCTTCTGGCAATGGGGAATAATCAGTCAGAGTGAATAGTCAGTTAGCTATATTTTATAAAAGAATTGGATCTCTCTGTCTCTCTAAATTGATGTAGCTAGCAGTACTGAGGGAATGCTGCATAGTCAAAGGCACTATGTGGCATTCAACCAAAGCCCCCTCTGTCTGTTCCAGTATTTGAGAAGAAATAGAGATTATTGAAAAAATTCAGTGCGATCTGCAAAGCTGCTTGTAGATTTAGGTCACTGAGCAATGAGGGGCGGCCATTTATCAAAGCAGGGGCTGTGACAGTAGGCACTAGCTGGCAAACTATGCAATGCAAACCTTAACAGGGTGAGGGGGCAAACTATTCAAAGGAGAACCGTGAGGAGAGTTAGACCAGTCTGGTAAAATATCTAGGCAGTGGAGTGTTACCTGGGGAAGCCTGGAAATTTGACTGCATAGCACCCATTTTTTAAGTGCTAACCAGCTCCTTAAGCCTCTATTACGGCAAGCAGGAAGGACATGCTCATTATGAATTGGAAGTGTGCCAACCACTCCATTGCGGTGGGCAAAAGAATAGGCGTCTAGGGCCCTCGCTTGACACAGGAATTAACCCCCTTGCATATTCAGATAACGCCTGTTTGAAGCCCCCTCCACAATATTGGGTTGCTGTAAATTCTGACCATATTCTGTTAGTTAGTATGTGAAATCCCAGTGGAGATCGACAGATACAGTTGGATTCTAGTGGCTTATAATTACTGATAACTTGCAGAAGTTTAATTATATATACACATGTTGAGCATCTACATATCTGAGCCAAACCTAATATTGAACTCAAGTATTAAAAATGAATGAGATAATTCTACCAGTTATAAAAACACAATTTTCTTTTTTGCATTATATACAGGTGGGCTGTGTATTCATCAGTGTCCTGGCAGTGGTAATTTATAAAACCTGGGCCAGATTTCGAGTGACAACATCTAACTCATTTGAGAGTTTTCTCTTAACTACTGTTGTTAGCTCATTGCTCAATGCGCTGTCCATTTCAATTCTGGGAAAAGTAAGTTTATTTGGTTATTATGTTTGATAAGGCTGACCTAAATAGAAGCAACCGGATCACTGATAATTAACAAATAACATAGCATGAAATAACAAAACTTTGCATTGTATGAAAAGCGAGTAACTGTCAAATTTCAACCACATCTGTGCTGTCAATTTCATAATAAAATGTCTTTCAAGATTGTTACTTGATATATGTACCATAGAATCATAAAATGATTACAGCACAAAAGGAGGTCATTCAGCCCATCGTGGCCATGCCGACTCCCTGCAAATGCAACTCAGCTAGCCCCACTCCCCTGCTTTTTCTCCAGAGCCCAACAATTTTTTTTTCTTCAAGTGCTTATCCAATTCTCTTTTGAAAGCCAAAATTGAATCTGCCTCCAGTCCATTCCAGATCCTAAACACTCCCTGTGTAAAAAAAAGTTTCTCCTTTGGTTCTTTTGCTTAAATTGGTGTCCTCTGTTCTCGACCCTTGTTGAAAGAGGGGTAACTGAATTTTTTAAGGGAGTGCTAAGTCGTAATTACCACCGAATAACCTCTCTGGTTCTGAAACCCTAATTTTACAAGTGGAGAGTGTCATTCTCTCTCAATAAAATTTTAAAATTCGATGATTTCATCGAGGTAAGTGGCGAGTGCCATCCCATTCTCTCCAACTGCAAAATCTAGACCAATAACTTTCAAAAGAGAATTGAATAAATATTTGCAACAGAAACATTTGTAGGGGAAAGAACAAGGGACTCATTGCATAGCTATTTTAAAGAGCCAGCACAGGCACAATTGGCTGAATGGCCTCATTTTGTGCTGTATCATTCTATAATTCCAGTTGAACAATAAGCATCTGGAGGAGCCATTTACAGAAATGGGTGTTAGTTTTGCCTCACTTCTATTCACTGAATCTTGGGTGTAACCAGGTGCATCTAGGCCCTAAAATACCGGATACATAAAGAAAATCTAAATAATTTCTTATAAGCAAAAAAGCAACTATTCAGATGTGATGAAGTAACAAGGAGTATAAGATCACCTTAAAATATTTATTTATTTAGAACTAATGGTATTAAATCAAATAAATCTTTACCTAATTTTGTTGTATTCTTTGGCAAAGAAAATACATGATATATAAAGATATCATCTAGACCATGCTAACTCATGAATCTCACTATCTCCCAACTTCCCCTATATAACTTGAAAGGTCTTTCTCTCTCAGGAGTTTGTCCAGTTCTCTTTTGAAGGACTGTAGAGAATTCATAATTACTGCACTTCAAGTAATCTGTTCCAGAAGGTGATAATTCTGTGAAAATAAATCTCCTCGATCCTCTTTGATATTTTAATTTTAATCATCTCAAATTGACCTTTTTATGGGATAAAACTGTAATGTTCTGGTATGGAAAATATATAGAATTTGACAATTGTTATTTTAATTTTAGGCGTATCAGATAATTGCAGTTAAAATGACTGATTGGGGTAAGTAGTTATGTATTCATATAGTTCAAGTGTTTCAAAACTAATCTGTTGCCCATGGGACATGGTGTTATCCACAAATTTTAATATTATTATTCAGTCACCTCCTGCATGTGGTTTATGAATATTGTAAATTTGGGGAGACAAATAGAGCCCAGCACAAATCCAGAGGACAGTGGAAGGGTAGAAGGAACATGGAAAGGAAGCACATCCCTATGAGGGAAAACTAGCAAAGCCATTGTTATGGTTGGCATCTTGCATCTACGAAAGATGGTGGGCACACAGCAAACAATCTATTTAGGTGGAGTGTCTTCTCTTGGTGCACTTTTGCTGATGGCTGTGAAGGCCATCCCCCTGAGGGAAAACTAGCAAAGCCACTGTTATAGTGGCTGCATAAGAAAATCAAAAAGAATCTAAAGACTCTGGATGAGTTAACATTAGTTTGTCTGTATGCCAGTACTCACAGTATGATTTCATTCTGTATATTAACACTAATTTTATGCCAGAAGCTGATACTAATTTATAGAAAGTGGAAAGAACTTGTATTTATATATCAGCTTAACACGCATCTTTGGGATGTCCCAAAGCATTTTATAATGCCATTGCTTATTTCATTCCTTCTTCTCTTTGTAGAAAACTACAGGACTCAGACTGATCATAATGACGCTCTGATAATGAAGTTATTTGCTTTCGAGTTTGCCAACAGTTACTCTTCTCTGTTTTATATTGCATTTCTCAGAACGGTAGGTAATGCATCTAACTGAGTATTAAAAAGTGACTGATTGCATAAGAATTCCAAAATACTAATCATGGATCTAATGATTTTAGAACAATGAACAGTTTTTCACGTCAATTGGTTTACCTGGTTTGGAGGATAATTGTGGAGAACTGAACAATTGCATGACAGAACTTAGTTTTCAAGTCCTTACGCTGATGATCACCAAACCATTTCCGAAGTTTATAAAAGATGTTATTGCACCGTAAGTCTGTCTTTGTAATGCTGATCATTAGATTTTAAATTGTAACTGATTCACAGTGGAGTTTTTATTAGTAATGTAATTTTATAGTACATTGAAAATTATTTAGGTTGTGGCAGTCCAGTAGCATGCGGCTAAAAGCTATCACTCAGCCTCAAGTCCCTCTGATTTCAGCAGCTTCAGGTGTGATTAGTTTTATTTAGATAAGTCATTGGTAGAGCCCACCTGTAACAGCCATTGATAGAGAGGCAGAGAATGCTGAAGACACACAGCGGCCTCAATATTAATCTGAAGGCAGCTGCCGAGCAGGGGTGTAATTGTGCCGGGGAAAAGCAGACATCAACTCAGCAGGTCCGAATCTGTGATCACAACTGAATTGAAGCAATTAATTTTGACTTCTGTGTTTTGTGGGTGTAATGCACAATCACATGACATAATCTCAGCTGTATTTAAAAGGACAGTGTACAAATGCAAATTGGAGGTGTTCACAATGGATCCTACACATCAAGCAAGGGCAGCATCCAGATTCAATAATGCATCACTGAAATAGTCAGGAGCAGGAGGGACATACTTCCCCTAACAATGGAAGTAAGAAACCAACGGCTCTCATCATGAAGGCATGGTTGGAGATAGCTGAGGAGGTGAGCAGTAGGAACTTCGTGTCCAGGTCAGGGATGCAATGTAGGAAGTGGTTTAATGGCCTAACCCGCTCAGGAAAAGTGAGTACATTTCATGATTCAACTGCATCCTGTGCTTTAAGTCCCTGCAGAAGCACTGCAGGAAGCTGAGCCTGTGCCTGCAAACCCAATCTTGTGGGTAGTACCTCCTGCGACTTCAGTCCCTTTCCTGTGCACCTCCTTCCAGCACACATCCCTCCAGCACACATGCTGATCCCATTATAGCATGTCATCGCTGCCGTGGTTGGTGATGATCTTCCTCTTCTGATGTGCTGACCGACACGTCCAACATGCCTGCCTTCCTGATCTCGTCAATTTGAAAACTTTCAAAGTTTAGAAAAAATTGTATCCACCCAAGAACTGTCTGCAAAGTATTTGCCAGAGGGAACTGAGACACCGAGTTGTAATAAGTGAGCTTTTATTCAGTTAGGGCAACCACAATTTTAAGTAGCCGCCTGAAATGCAACTCAATCACCCTTCCCTTTTACTGATCAGTGTCATGAGTCCCAGGGAAACTGTATTGGGCATGTTAAATTCAAAGCTAAGTAAAACATAATTGAAAAGTCTAAAGATGTTAATTGTAGCAATAATTACCTACTGCCTACCCTAATTAAAACCCTGATTTCAGTGAGTAAGTTACCTGCTCACATCCAAATAAATCTCCATTATACCCAGAAGTGGGCACTTGGAGCTGAGTTGTGGTCGCAATGTCAAATTTAGTTATTTACTCACCCGTCCCAAAACCATCCGTTCTTGGGCGTTAAAATTTCCCCTGGAAGTTCAGGCAGCATGTGCAGAAAGAAGATAGATCAAGGTCCTGGGATGGGTCCTTCTTCAGAGTAAAGGATTCAACTTGAATTAGCATTTTAACAGAATAGGAGAAAAAGGCCTGTTTTAAAATGCCTTTTCTTTTGTTTTTCATGTCTGAAGAATGTCTATTTTTGTTGCACTTGCAGCTTTTTTTTCATCTGTACTAACCGAAAGATACTGCCTGTGAAAAGGCCGTTGGCACTTTTTATTGCTGAATGTCACAGCCCTGAACAGCAAGTAATATAACATTAGGGTAGGAAGTGCAAGTGTAGAATCAGCTAGCGCACAAACTGCTCAGCTTTAGTGCTGGAGATGTTCCTGACTAGCAGAGGAAACAAGAATGTACTTTCAAGGTGATGCCGGGGCTGCATGGTTGCGGGCATAGAACTAGCAAAGGAACCATTTGCGAACTTTTAGTTATATATAGTTTTATGTAATTTGGTGCAATTATATAAATTGGCATGTTTATATTTATATAGAGTTGTATTCATTTATTAAGACACATATATTTCCAATTTGAATGCTGCTCATGTGTAAAGGTATATTCAGTGCTCCCACGTTCCCGGTGGCGAGCCATGCTTCAAGGGCCCACTAATTAGAGAAACAGCATTGCACTGTTGTAGCCATACACCCTCCCCTTTGAGTGTGGTTCTCAACTGGGAATGTGGCATCAGTGAAATTATTCTTCAATAATATATGTTGTGTATTTCTCATGCTCATCCATTGTATTTCTAATTATTTTATATTGTGTACAAGAAGCAACTATGATGCATAGATTTATTTAACTGCTATGCAAGTGATGCATGCTTTTATGTAATTATGCAATTAGAACACAGTAACGTATATGGATTAATTATATATGGAACTGCAATCAGTGAGGGGAACAGATTTTACTTTTTAGTTGTCTACCTGCATTGGATGAGGAAAATATTATTTGTTTATGCATCCAATTCATATATCTTTATCCATGCACTATGCCAGAGGGGATCCACTAATATTGTGTATGGGAATCAGGGATAGATGAGGACATGACTCCAGCAATATGCACCATCACTGGGGTGGGCAATCCATTGCATTTCCAAGTACAATACTTAAAACTTGTTCTGCTAACACTTATCACTACTGAATAGCAAGAGATGGAAACTTGGACGTGGACAGTAGATCAATACCGACCATGTCAGGGCCATCTGGAAAGTGTTCTACCTGATATCTGCTTTTACCATCAATGGAAAATGAATAGTAAAATTCTTCTGGTCCTTGAGGATCCAGGAGGAAAACATTACCAACATATGGAATGTAGGGCTAGAAATTACTTTGTGAAATATTATTTCACGAACAGTTAATACATTTATATCAAATTCTTCTATCTGCGACATTGAAGGAGGGGAGGGGGGTCTACCTATTTATATTAAATGGGTTAGTCATTGGACTGAATTTTGTTCTGCCCTTGGAGGCAGGCATAGAGACAGGGGCACAAACAAAATGGCAGGGGGTATCATTCTCGATGTTGCCAGGGCCCCCTGCCATTGACAGCCTTCCTGCACCAGGCCCATTCAGCCGATTAGTGGCCAATTAATAACTTCTTAAGGGCCTCTTCCCACCCCTACCTCAATTTTGCTTAAGGCAGAGTTGCCTGCAGCCACAGGAGAATGCCGTCAAGTAAAGCCTGGCGGCCTCCTAGCAGGATCATGGAGTCTCTCCTTTGGGGGCAATCCAGGGATTCCGGAGGGCGCCACTCCCCCACCCTCACCAAACCTCCCCCACCCTGCCAACACTGTCGCTGGGGCCTGCCTGAATGGCCCTGGTGACCCCAACTCCACTTACCTCTCCCAGGGTCTCCTCCTCTCTTTGTACTTTCAGTGGTGCTGCTAGTACTGGAGGTGGGACCTCATCCCTTAAAGGGCCGCGTCCCAGTTGGCAGGCAGTTAATTGCCTGCCATTTTGTCCAGGGCTACGGGAGTCTGAAAGAGGGCTGAGGTGGCTTCTTTCCTCACCTTCCAGCCCGCCGCTGGGAACTCCCTCACCAGAATAAAATGCAGCCAATAGAGTCATTACGGCACTAAAGGAGGCCATTCGGCTGATTGAGTCCATGCCAGCTCCCTGTAGAGCAATCTAGTCAATCCCATTCCCCTACTGTATCCCTGTAGCCCTGTAAGTTTATTTCCCTCAAGTGCACATCCAATTTCCTTTTGAAATCATTTATTGTCTCCTCTTCCACCACCCTCATAGACAGCGAGTTCCAGGCCCTTACCATTCGCTACATTAAAACGTTCTTCCTCACAACCCTTATTAATATCAGTTAAATTGGCAGGTAGAGAACTTCAATACAGTGCTTTAAGAATGTGTATGATATTACTGCTAAGGTTCTAATATCTAAAAAAAAAAATTATCATTAATCCTTAGTTAACAAAAATTGTGAAGAACAACATTGTGGGACAATATTTTATATTTTAATATATATTTTACATTTTACCTTGGGCATTTTTTTAGGTGGTTAAAAAAACTGATGAGCAGATACTGCTGTGATAATAAGGAAGAATTTCAAAACGACTGCAGTACGGTGAATGAGTGTATTCTCAGGGACTACAGCAAACCTGACCTTGGAGACTTCACACTGGAGGAGTACACTGAAAAGGTCATACAATATGGCTATCAGATGGTAAGGATTAACAGTTACCAGGAAGAAACAATTATTATTAGAGTTAAAGGTTAGAGAAGTATAGACTGATAGATTTCTAAATATTGGAATTAATCAAACCTGAGATTTCAACTCCATGTTGCACACTGTCTGAAGTGTGCAACTCATGCAATAATAATTCCAGAACTTGACCTTTACTTTATCTTTTCATAATGCTAAGTTCAAACTTTTGCAGCAGCGTAAAGAATAAACATTTGTAAAGCACCCTTCACATTCTCAAGATATCCCAAAACATTTTACAGCAAGTGAATTATTGTGAAGTGTAAGCACTGTTGTTGTTGTAGGTAAATGCAGCAACTAATTTGTACATTAGTCGGGCAGTGTGGTCAGAAAATGATGTTGGCGTCAGAATGATGTCACAAAATCCTGGTGTACATTTAACCATGAGATTCCCACCTGTTTGAAACAAGAGATCCAGAAGACAGAAATAACACCTCCATTCAGTATGCAATTAGTTTTGATTTGTTTTATGATATTTTAAAATAGTATTCATCTGTAATTTAGGACAAACAGTAACTGCAGTTTGAGAAAGAAAACATCTATATAATGCTGTGAATGAAATGTTAAAATTTAGTTTCCACAAGCCACAATGAATCATTTAAATAAAAGGTGACTTTCAAAAACTTCTTTACTGTTTTGTTTATAGCTTTTTGCTGTCTCATTCCCACTGGGACCATTCTTTTTCTTCTTAACCATCTTATTTGACATACGTGTGGATGCTAATCGACTGTTATGGATGTACAAACGTCCCATCGCTCATATGGCTCAAGATATTGGTAAGAGTTGACAATAGTGCTGCCAGGAAGGAAACCGCATGAATCTTCCATACAAAGATACATCACAACTTGTTGAAACTGAAAACATATGGGCTTTATATTATTCTCCTCCAAACGGAAGGTTTTTGTTGGTGGGGGGTCGGGGGGGGGTGGGGGTTGGGGGTGGTGGTAGTGCCAGAGCAGCAGCAGCCACCATGGAACCTGACATTGGCCTATTAACGACCACTTAAGGGCCTTTTCCTGCCGCTGCTGGGATCTTACCAGCAGCCGGGTGGGGAGAGGGGGGGGGGCAGTGGGGGGGTCCGACTCACCAACCTATTCTCCAGGGTTCCAGCGCTGGGCCTGGGTCCGAGGCCTCTGCAGTACCAGCAGTGGCCACCTTTTTGGTCTGGCACTGGGAGCCCCACCTCCTGCACAAAATCCAGTCCATAATATCCTTATCACCTCTGACTGTCAAGTTGAATAGAAAAAAATGGCAACCTACAAATGCCAATGACTTGGAATCATTTGAGCTACTTGTTTTTTATATAATGTATATCATTAATTGTGCAAAGGTTTACACAGTTTTAGGTTTCTCTTTGTGCAAACAATGGTTGTCAGTGCAGATGCAATCTATTGCACATCTCATCACTAAATTATGCAATCACACTGAAGGATTGTTTGTAAAATCTTTGATACAAATTTGAATACAGACTAGTCCCAGTTGACAACCTGGAGCATACATGCCACTCCCTTTAATTATCCAATCAGTCACTTCTTCACAACACTCTATTAAATTTGTCTATTGTCTTGATTAACCCTGAGAGCCACATTCTCTATGGTGATCTGTAGCTCTGTCAAGTGATCATACTGCAGAGATGTCCGTTTCAGGATTTCTGTCCAGCACATTCCGAAATAAGCAATGAAGTGCTGATGTTGAACCATCAAAGTGTGTTTATCGGTACCAGTCTTTGTTCCCAGGCTGCTCTCTCCTGGTGCACCACTAGGCTGTAAAGGTTTGTACATCCATTCTGTCAGTGCATACTGATACTTGCAAATGTGGCATTCTCTTATTAAAATAATCTTTTTCTCATGATAGATCATCAACAAAACCTTAGTTTGTCTTAACAAGCATTGGCTATTTTCAGTAGTAAACTTGGATCAGCTATAATAATAATGGAAATGGACTTTTCTGCTCTTTAATGAATTTTCCATTTTTAGCCCAATTCTCTGTGATTATTATATTTAAGGTTTAGTGGGAAAATATACCCCCTACTGCCAATAAAATGTTACTGCACCATGTTTTTCTCTGGTTTGTGGATATATGAGACCTGACTAACGTGGTTTGTGTATTGTCAGGTCACTGGTTCACAATATTGGATCTAATAAATAACATTGCCGTGGTGACCAATGGCTGCCTCATTGCATTCACTGCAGAATTTGGGAGGGAGAAGCTCTTTCATGAAAAACTCGTCATCCTGATTGTGTTTGAGGTATGGTAATTATTTTAATAAATGCCAACTTACATAACCTGCTGGGGAAACTGCTACAATATATTTAAGAAAAAAAAAGAACAAGGTTTTATGGGAGTATGCATTGTAACTTAAAAGATATAATTTCAATATGCCTGTTTAATCTCTTTAAAGCTCTGTGATATAGGAAAAAGTGGTTTGTGCCTTTTTGATTTTCTCAGCTTTTTTCATAGTAATGATGACAACACATGAAATGGTGCCATGAGAAACTGGGTGGTGCAGTGGGTAAAATGCTGCCCTTTCATTCTGGTATCTGAGCTCAAATCCATCCAGGGTGATCAGATCATTGTTTCTTTCTGTCACCAATTAGAGATGTATGTTTTTTTAAATTCATTTATAGGATGTGAACATCCCTGGTAAGGCCAGCATTTGTTGCCCATCCCTAATCGCCCTTGAGAAGGTGGTGGTGATCCGCCTTCTTGAACGCTGCAGTCCATGTGGGGTAGGTGCACCCACAATGTTATTAGGAAGGGAGTTCCATAATATTGATGCAGTGACAGTAAAGGAACAGTGATATAGTTCAAAGTCAGGATATTGTGTGGCTTGGAGGGGAACCTACATATGGTATTGTTCCCTTGTGTCTGCTGCCCCTGTTCTTCTAGGTGGCAGAGGTCACAGGCCAGGAAGGTGCTGTCGAAAGAGGCTTAGTGAGTTGCTGCGGTGGTACATGCTGCTGCCACTGTGCGTCGGTAGTGGAGGGAGTGAATGTTTAAGGTCTTGGATGGGGAGCCGATCAAGCTTTGTCCTGGATGGTGCCAAGCTTCTTGAGTGTTGTTAGAGCTGCACTCATCCACGCAAGTGGAGAGTATTCCATCACACTTCTTACTCATACCTTGTAGATGGTGGACAGGCTTTGGGGAGTTGCAGAATTTCCACAGAATTCCCAGCCTCTGACCTGCACTAATATCCACAGTATTTCTGTGGCTGATCCAGTTAACTTTCTGGTCGATGGTAACACTGATGGTAGGGGATTCAGCAATGGAAATGCAAGTGAACAGCAAGGGAAGTTGGTCGGATTCTGTCTTTGGAGATGGTCATTGCCTGGCACTGTGTGGCACAAATGTTGTTTGCCACTTAACAGCCCAAGCATGAATGTTGTCCAGGTCTTTTTGCTTGCAGTCACGGACTGCTTCAGTATATGAGTTGCGAATGTTACTGAACACTGCAATCATCAGCAAAAATCGCCACTTCTGACTTTAAGATGGAGGGAAGGTCATTGATGAAGTAGCTGAAGATGGTTGGGCCTAGGACACTACCCTGAGGAACTCCTGCAGTGATGTCCTGGGGCTGAGATGATTGGCCTCTGACAACGACAACCATCTTCATTTGTGCTCGGTATGACTCCAACCAGTTGAGAGTTTTCCCTTGATCCCACTGACTTCAATTTTGCTAGGGTTCCTTGATGCCACATTCAGTCAAATGCTGCCTTAATGTCAAGGGCAGGCACTCTCACCTCACCTGTTGAATTCAGCTCTTTTGTCCATGTTTGGACCAAGGCTGTAATGAGGTCAGGAGCTGAGTGGCCCTGGCAGAACCCAAACTGAACATTAATGAAGAGGTTATTGCTGAATAAGTGCAGTTTCTCAGCACTGTCAATGACCCCTTCCATCACTTTGCTGATGATTGAGAGTAGACTGATAGGGCAGTAATTGGCCAGATTGGATTTGTCCTGCTTTTGGTGGACAGGACATAGCTGGGGAATTTTCCACATTATTGAGTAGATGCCATTGTTGTAGCTGTACTGGAACAGCTTGGCTAGGGGCGCGGTTAATTCCGGAACACTTCTTCAGTACTACTGCCAGGATATTGTCAGGGCCCATAGCCATTGCAGTATCCAGTGCCTTCAGCCGTTTCTTGATGTCAAATGGAGTGAATTGAATTGGCTGAAGTCTGTGATGCTGGGGACTTCAGGAAAAGTCCAAAATGGTTCACCCACTTGGCACTTCTAGCTGAAGATTGTTGCAAATGCTTCAATCTTGGCTTTTGCACTGACGTATGAGGCTCCCCCATCATTGAGGATAGGGAGGTTAGTGGAGCTTCCTCCTCCAGTTAGTTGCTTAATTATCCACCACCATTCATGACTGGATGTGGCAGGATTGCAGAGTTTTGACCACATTCATTGGTTGTGGGATTGTTTATCTCTGTCTGTGGCATTCTGCTTCCGCTGTTTAGTAAAGATGTAGTTCTATGTTGTTCACCAGGTTCACCATTTTTATGTACGCGCAGTGCAGCTCCAGTCATGCTCTCCTACACTCCTTATTGAACCAGGGTTGATCCTCTGGTGTGATAGTAATGGTACAGTGAGGGATATGCCAGCACATGAGGTTACAGATTACGGTTGAATACAATTTTGCTGCACTGCTGATGGCCCACAGCACCTCATGGATGCCCTGTTTGAGCTGCTAGATCTGTTCTGAGTCTTTCCCATTTAGCACGGTGGTAGTGTATCCTCAGTGTGAAGATGGCACTTTGTGTCCACGTGTTCGGTGCGGTGGTCACTCCGACCAATGCTGTCATGAACAGATCCATCTATGACAGGTAGATTGGTGAGGGTGAGGTCAAATCGGTTTTTCCCTCTGGTTGGTTCTCTCACCACCTGCCACAGGCCCAGTCAGGACTAGGCCAGCTCGGTCTGTAGTGATGCTACCAAGCCACTCAGTGATGGACATTGAAATCCCCTACCCACTGAGTGCATTCTGTGCCCTTGCTACCCTCAGTGCTTCTTCCTTGGTGTTCAACAAGGAGGAGTACAGATTCATCAGCTGAGGGATGGACAGCCTGGCCCCTAGCACAAACATGAAAGAAACAGTGGGTAGGCACAGTAGAAACCAACTAAACAAGCGGAAATAAAATAAATAAATAAATAATAATAATAAACTAAAAATAAAAATTAGGCACACTACAGCCTGCCGGACTGAACATTGAGCTCAATAATTTTAGAGCATGACAGCCTCCCACCCCCACTTTTATTTTTATTTTGTTATTTTTTCTTTCTTCTATTTTTAATTTGTTTATTTTATTTCAGTTTGTTTCTACTGTGCTTACCCACTGGTTTTTTTCATGTTTGTGCTTGGGGCCAGGCTGTTCATTTTCATATCAATGAACACCCTCACTGCACTAACGCTTTGTCTTTCAGCACACCATTAACATACCATTTGCCTTTGCTCCATGACCTTCTGGTCAGTTATTCTCTGTGACCTTGCCCTTTGTTATCTCTTGACCTACCCCCGCTTTACTTGCTTAAAACCTATTACATTTCTAATATTTGCCAGTTCCGATGAAAGATCACTGACCTGAAATGTTAACTCTGTTTCTCTCTCCACAGATGCTGCCAGACCTGCTGAGTATTTCCAGAATTACTTGTTTTTATCTCCATGGTCTATATGGGCTTAGTTCCATAGTTTGATCTTGAGCGTTATATATAAATATGAACTCTACTTGTACTTTATAACAATTCCAAAAAAGTTTAACTATCTTCTATATATTTTACTGCAGATATATTAGTACTAATGCAATATAACTTCTATTGCTGTGGCTTATGCAAGTTTAACAAATGGTGTACAGTAAAAGAATATATTTTATTTCTTTCAGCATATTGTGTTTGTAGTGAAATTTCTGCTGTCAACTTTGATACCAGATGTTCCTCAGCACATACGCCTGGCAATAAAGAGGGTAAGTCTTTAAAGGCAGAATATCGATCTAATATACTTTGACCTAACAGTGAAAATGACCACATGCTTGGCAACATTAACTTGCATGATTAAATATAGTAAATGATACATGTCTATGTACTTGAACATTCTAAAAGAATGTGCAAATTGATTAAAGATCTAAATCTCAGAAATTCCATATGTGCTTGTAATAAAATATAAAAATATATAACTGTTCACACAGCTAGGTCCACAACCATGCCAGTCAGATGCAAGCAAAATTCCAAAACAAACATGGTTCTCAGTTCCAAAGTAATTTCACTAGCATTTTTGTGTTTTTTAAAATTCTTTTTCATGGGATGTGAGCATCACTGGCAAGGTCAGCATTTGTTGCCCATCCCTAATTGCCCCTGACAACTGAATGGCTTGTTGGACCATTTTAGAGGGCTGTTAAGAGTCAACCACATTGCTGTGGGTCTGGAGTCACATATAGGCCAGACCAGGTAAGGACAGCAGATTTCCTTGTCGAGAGGACATTGGTGAATCAGCTGGGTTTTTACAACAATAGATGATAGCTTCATGGTATCATTACTGACCCTAGCTTTCAATTCCAGATTTTTATTAATTAATTTAATTTAAATTCCACCAGCTGCCATGGTGGGATTTGAACCCATGTCCCCAGGGCATTATGCTGGGCCTCTGGATTGCTAGTTCAGTGACATTACCACTATGCCACTATCTGCCCTATATGCTATATGTGTTTGACTGGACATCGATGAGCAACAATACGTAACAGGATTGCATTGTATTTATTACATTTAGGAAAAATATGAAGCACAAAAGAAAATGGAAGCTGTGTATAGCAGCTCATTATAGTCAAAGTGCAATGAATGTGTAAGTAACTGATTTGTTCACCTCGTATTCCCAATAATTAGTCTTTGCTTTTATTGATCACCCCATAATTTAATGTTTATTTTATTTTAAGAGTATTTTCTGTGTCTTTGGGGAGCATGGAAAGGTCAACAATTGTAGGAACAGCTTGGAACAGAATGAGTAGTTATCAATGGAAAAACCATTGTGGATTTTGTTACCAATTGTGAAATTGTAGTGGCGAATTTCATGTTCAGCACCATCTTTGAAGGAGCCAGCTCCCCAGAATTTGTACCATACCAATGCTAATCATACTTATTCATTACAATTACTGTTTATCATTTAAAAAATGCAAATAAATAGTTAAACTTGCCCCAAAGTAGTAGCCGTCGCTCTGTAGTAGTTCTCTTGCCTCTAAGTCAGAAGGTTGTGGATTCAAGTTTCCCACCAGATACGTGAGGCCACAATTTAGGCTAACACGACCGTGCTGCACTGAGGGAGTGGTGCAGTGGGAGAGGTGTTGTCTTTCAGATGAGGTATAAAACTCAGACCCTGTCTGCTCTCTCGGATGGATTTAAAAGGTCCCATGGAACTATTTCAAGAGCAAGGGAGTTCTCCTGGCATCATTACCAACCCTCAACTGCACCATTTATCTCATTGCTGTATGCAGGATCTTGCTGTGTGAAATTGGCTGTTGCCTTTTTCTACATTGCAATCTTCAAAACTACTTCATTGGTTGTGAAACACTGAGAATTTGGGAAAAATCGCTTCCTTATTAAAATTTTGTTTTATCAAAATAATTGCAAATTTTTTTTGACTTGTTCTTCAGATAATCTGAACATTAGAGCTTTGTTTCTCTTGCTAATAATATATACACTTTGAATATCGCTGAGCAGACTATTTTTTAACATCTGCAATTTCTTGTGCCAACCAAAGACTATGACAACAGTAGAACAATTGATGATGAGGTGACAAACCTTTTTAGTTTCTGTAATTTCACCTAGGAGACATTGGCAGTATTTTTTGTGTGGTATGCTGTAGTTCTGCAATACTGTTTTACTGATTTTGAACAGCAGAGGTGGAGTGGTGGCAAACTGCTTAATCATTTCTATTCAAAGGGCTTGTTAACCATGACATTATCATAATGATTCCATTAGTACTTTTAAAATAAGGAAATAGGAAGGAAACATGTTAAAATGGAGAAAAGTGTTGATCATACCACTACAGATGATAGGCAACAGGAAAAGCATGAATGAGATAGAAGAAGTGACAAGCAGAAAATTCTATTAATGCACTCGTCATTCCTTTGTATAGTATTTTAGTGCCGTGTTAGCAACATTTTTAATTTTTCGGGGTGTAACAAAAAGAAAATGACCCCAGAAAATGCAAAATATTATCTTCGGCTGATGCCACAGAAAAACTATAGTGGTGTCTTGGGGGAGGGGAAATAGGTTTTCAGATTGCTGCGTGGATGTAAACCTGCCATTGCAGATTCACTTCCCATTATAGAAACCATCTGATTTTCATTTCTATCAAAATGAAATGCCTGTTAATTTATATGATTGCAGTGTGCAGCCAGTGGTGCTGTTGAGTGGCTGCACACCTCAGCCGGTGGCCCAAAATTGTGAGAGGCTAGCACCAGTTAAAGCTAACCTGGTTTGCTTCACCTCTTTAATGGGAAAGTGCATGGTGGCTGGTGCTCGAAGTCATTCAACTGATTCTGGCCTTCGAAATACACAAGAATGACACAATATGACAGAGAGTGGGCTCTAAGATTTTCCAGTGCTGAACTGGAGGCCTTAGTTGAGGAAGTGCAGAGGAAGAGAGACGTCATCTATCCACAGGGGCCAGGCCGACCTCCAGGCAAACTCTTAGAAGGCAGTGGGACCAGTTTGCCATGGAGGTCAATGCCAGGAGTCAAGCCCTGACAACCTGGATGCAGTTCCACAAAAAGCTCAAAGCTAAAAGTGGTTGAGGCCAGTGAATGCATCTTCAAATGCCATGTCCCACCATCTGCACCACTAGCTTCAGCCACTGTTCAATGTAACATACCCCTATCACTCACCTACCAACAATCTCTATCAGTCAGGACTCATACAGAACATTCATGGCTTCACCTCATCCTCAAGCACTTAGCAGTGCTGCAAGCCTCACAGCCACATCAGCCAAACAGATTGCAGGACAACTTGGTGCATCTCCGGGTGTAGCAGGTATTAGCAGGTGTTGGAGGAAAGTTAGGAATGCAATTGGTTTCAGTTCCCCCAAGTAAGGGAAGGAAATAAAGCAGCTAAGATTCCTACTGCTGAATGTTTTCCTTAGTCATGGAGTATAAGGGTTCATCCTACACGCCTATTGGAGAAACTAGACACAAAGAAAATGTGGACCACAGATATGACTACAAAATGATAGCCCTGATTCCCTAACCTGCAGTTCCTGTGAGCACAGCTGCCCACAGGACAGGCGGAAGCAGTAAGTTAGCCCTGTACCACCTGCAGAAATATATGAATGGCAATCAGGTAAGGACAGAACAGGTCAGGGCAGTGATGGGCACTGTGGCCAATAACCTGCTGGAATTCACTGTCTGCCATCAGATGTGAAAAAATGGATACTTTAAGTAGGTATTGAAGGGTGCCTGGCATCTGTGACAGCATCAAAAATTGACCTTCAGGAGGAAGGGGAGAAACAAAAAAAAATTCTGTTGTGGGCTCACTGTATTTTTTTTCCTTCAGATTCTCAGGAAGTCATAAGAACAGGTGTATGTTTTGTCCATATATGCAACCATCACTGAAGGGATATCTGATCTGCACTGAAGTTGAATAAACAGAAGATTGTGAAAGAAGGATTACTTGATTCACCCACAATTACCTGTGTGTGATGCAAACAAAATGAGCAAAAAAAAACTAAAATGCTGGAGGTACACAGCATATCCCTAAGTCTCTGGCATAGGCAGCAGGGAATCTCACCCGCCTCCTGTACACAGTGGAAAAGCAAGGTCTGCTCACCCACAATTTTTTGATGATGTGTGTTGGTAGCGAGTGAGATTCGCCATCACTGATGCATACTCGGAAAATTATCCCTCCTTTATCAGTGTCTGCCTTTTCCCCTTTTGGACTCTGGCTGGCCTGCTGTGTATTTCAGTATTTTTTTACTTCATACTTGCAGCTTTTTCTTCTATTTATCTCTTCAAAATGAGCCATTTCACTGTAGCAAAGGCACAGATTCAGGCTGGTAATCTTTACTGAAGCAGGTAATTTCAAATGGATGTAAAACAAGCGTTATATAATAGCAGTTCATGAAATCATTTTGGGTGCAGAAACTTATCAAGCTGTATTTTATACTTTTGTCCCCAGTGCCAAGTCCAGTATGAACATAACAAGAAAAATTGCATGTGGCACTGTAGATATGTTCAGGAAGATTTCCTCTGGTCAGTATTTCTAGTGAACATCATCATGATTTCAAAGCAGAAAGTACTGGAATTACAATTATACAGCAGGTTGGCCTCTGAACAGAGAAAAGAGATGTTAATGTTTTGGGAGGCAGGAGCAGACCCTTCACCACTTGTTTATGATTCCACTAGAAATACAAAGCAGACGAAATCTTCCTAAACACTTTATAATGACTCTACACATAACAACCAGAACAATTCATTCACAATGGTAATTATTTTTGACCACGTATCCACACCATCACTAAGACCACCTACTACCACCTTCACAGCATCGCCCGACACCACCCCTACTCAGCTCATCTGGTGCTGAAACCCTCATCCATGCCTTTATTACCTCCATTACAAAGCACTCCTGGCCAACCACCTGCCTTCCACCCTCCATAAACTTGAGGTCATCCAAACCCCGCTACCCATGTCCTAACTCACACCAAGTCCCGTTCACTCATCACCTCTGTGCTCGCTGACTAACATTGGCTCCTTGTTAAACAACACCTTGGTTTTAAAATTCTTATCGTTGTTTTCAAATCTTCCATGGCTTCAGCCTTCCCCATCTCTGTAACCTCCTCCAGCCCCACAACCCTCCGAGATCTTTGCACGCCTCCATTTCTGCCCTATTGAGCATCTCCAATTTTAATTGCTCCACCATTCAGCTTCAGCTGCCAAGGCCCTAAGCTCTGTAATTCCCTCCCTAAACCTCTCCTCCTTCTGTGGTTGGGTGTCACATTTTGTTTGTTAACGCTCCTGTGAAGTGCCTTGGGACATTTTACTTCATTAAAGGTACTGTATAAATACAAATTGTTGTTGCTGTTGAAAGAAAATAAGTATTTCCGCCTCCCTCCCCATTGCCATCAGCATCAACACTGGCAGAGAGAGAAACCTCAACCTTTTGAGCTTCTGTTCATGACATGGCCAAGCACCTTTTTATTCATTCTAAAGTTCTGTTATGCTAAAGCCAGATCGCAACTGCTGTTTGGACATGTAGCCTTTTACTCCATTTTTTGAAGAGATAATTAGGAAACCCAATGAAAAGATCTTGAGCTGAATTTTATAAGCGCGCCACCAAGACTTGAGAGAAGGCATGGCATACGTGTGACTTGTGCGCTGCTGAGCCCCAGCGATATTCCACACTGGGGCTTATTTAAATGGAGGGAATGGAACGGCTTCCCCCTATGACATAGAGGGGGCGGCCGCTCCGTCCCCAGCAACGACGTCTGCTGCCATTTTTAAAGGACTTCAAGCCCTGCAGTAACATTTAAAATTTGAAAGAGACGTTCATTTGAAATTTGCGTAAAAATTTAAATAAAAACGGGAATCTCCTCCCCCCCACCCCGTGTTTGTTTTTGTGCCTATCCCAGCCAAATTAAACTTCATTCCCAACCCGAACTTTCCCCCGAGACTCATTACCTTTGCCCTTCAAACCCTTCCCACCAATAGAAAGTGTTCCCCCGCTCACCCCCTTCCGCCCTGAAAATTTCACTCTTTACTCCCCCGCCACCACCACTAGTGTCACGCCTCAGTTCTCCA
Source organism: Heterodontus francisci (assembly GCF_036365525.1). NCBI lineage: Eukaryota > Metazoa > Chordata > Chondrichthyes > Heterodontiformes > Heterodontidae > Heterodontus > Heterodontus francisci. The sequence goes on along the minus strand of NC_090376.1, from coordinate 47,964,990 downwards.
TACGGAGAACCGAAGGCACGGGAGTTCTGGCCAGCGGCCGGAATGTCAGCGCAGGATGGCCGTCGCTACCAGGTAAGTGTTATGCATTAATTTAATCTCATTACCACCTCCAGGCGCGTATCCATTGTCTCTCGAGATAAGGAGGCCCAAAAGAAAAAGAAAAGAAGCATATGTAGATTAAGGCTCTGATGCCAAGCAGTGGGGGCCGCTCCGAGGTTTTGTTGCCACTGGTAAAATGCGGTGGGGCCTTCCCAGCGTCAGGGGTCGTGGCAGGCCTCTCCCGAAAGAATTTTCTGGGCCCCCCCACCACGACCCCCACCATTGGAGGGCTGATAAAATTCAGCCCCTTGCCTACCTCTCATTGCACATGACTATATCTTAATAGCGCGACTGCTACCAGGTGGGGAGCCTGTGCTAAAATACAATCACACATCTGGAAATATCTTACTGCTGGCACATGCAATGTTTATGCTACGCTGACCAATGAAAATATTTGCTCTCAGTTTGTCGAATTCACACAATTTCTACATTACACTGTTGATTGGCAACATTAGAGTGCTGTAACAACATTTCTGAAGGGAGACAAAATTCCTCTGTTCACTATTTTCAGTACACTATTTTAATTTTCTGCTGTGCTATTTGACTGTCATATTATTACATATTTGTAACTGGAATGATTTTCTTACAGACATTAAAAATAAATCTTGTTTTAATACTGTTTAGGATTTCTTCCTTTAACTTATTTTGTTTTGCAATTGTTCTGCTATTGCAGTATATTACAGTAGACTACACATAGGAGTTGTACTTAGAATACAGCCTGAGATCGATTATTGTTAAATGGTACCTTAGACTTTGATTCTTGGTAGACTTGCTGCTCTCTATGCCTCTGGGGCACCACTTGCAACCTGCCTTCCTGTGAGCTGTTAAACAAATTGGGATTCATAGTTGTTATCATTCTCCAGCAAAAGAATTCTATTGAGAAGTAGGGATATCTGCTCAGCTCCCCCATTAAAGAGAGTTGCCACTTGAGTTCCAGCTCCAAATTGCTCATTTTCCTCTCCCTATCTCTCTTTCCTAAGCAAAATGTTGTTCTACTGGGCTCTTTAAACTGCAGCAGCCTATGAAATGCTGTAGCTAAAACCATTTCCCCACCCTCCCAACAGCAGAGATCTAGTGAAGAGAAGGACTTCTGCTCTAAAGCTATCCGACATGCAAAATTAAATCTCTCCTAGTAAAAAGCAGTTAGAAGACAATGGGATCACATGGGCATGTGGAAGTCCTGCCCTGCTATTCCTCCACCATGCTCAGCACAATCGAGGTCTGTTTGGGTGATGTAGTTCACCAATAGGGATGGTATTACATAGATTAATATTCATTGGATGGTAAATGATACTGTCGGTAGTTTTGGGTACATTTATGTTCTGGACCGGTCAAAAATCCACCTGCAGTGCTTTCATTCCTAAGTTGAGGGATACTGCCAATGGTATTTAACAAAATTCACTCGACAAGATGCACTGCAGCAATGCACCAAGGCTCCTTTGTCAGCACCTTCCAAACTTGCGATCTCTACCAACTAGAAGGACAGGGCAGCAGATATATGGGAACACCACCACCTGCAAGTTCCCCTCCAAGCCACACACCATCATGACTTGGAATTATATCACTGTTCCTTCACTGTCGTTGGGTCAAAATCCTGGAACTCCCTTCCAGCAGCACTGTGGGTGTACCTACACCACATGGACTGCAGCAGTTCAAGAAGGAGGCTCACCACCACCTTCTCAAGGGCAATTACAGATAGGCGATAAATGCTGGCCTGGCCAGCGATGCCCACATCCCATGAATGAATAAAACCAAAATTAGAAAGCTTATTATTGGAAAGGAACAATATTTATCTGTTTCATTTCCTGCACTACTACTGGATTAATGATTCATTTCTTAGAATGTCTGACAGAAGGTGGGGGTGGATCGCAGCAGTCATAGCGACAGTGTGATAGGAGAGGCAAATCATTCTTCTCAGGAATCCACCTAGTGAATTTCTCTGAACTTCTCTGAACTGCTTCCAATACAATTATATTCCTCTTTAAATAAGGAGGCCAAAACTGCACACAGTACTCAGGCTGCCATCTCACCAATGCCCTGGTTGCTCATGCAGTCTTTTCCTTATCTGAGTTGTGTGATAAATTGTGGTACCAAACAGCAATTTGGTGCTTAATCACAGGTGACTCACTCATGCCACTCTTACACATCAACAGGAGCACTGACAAACGCTTAAGTCCAAGAAACAACAACAAGGGCCAGGATTTTGTTCTACGAACATACATACAAACATACCAATTAGGTGCAGGAATAGGTCACTCGGCCCTTCGAGACTGTTTCGCTATTCAATAAGTTCATGGCTGAACTGACTACTTCACATTTACACCTACCCCCAATAACCTTCCCCTTGCTTATCAAGAATCTATCTACCTCTGCCTTAAAAGTATTCAAAGACTCTGCTTCCACTGCCTTTTGAAGAAGAGAATTCCAAAGACTCACGACCCCCTGTGCGACAAAATTTCTCCTCATCTTTGTCTTAAATGGGCGACCTCTTATTTTTAAACAGTGACCCCTAGTTCTAGATTCTCCCACAAGGGGAAACATTCTTTCCACATCCATCCTGTCAAAACCCCTCAGGATCTTATATGTTTCAATCAAGTCGCCTCTTACTCTTCTAAATTCCAGCAGATACAAGCCTAGCCTGTCCAATCTTTCCTTGTAACAAGTCCGCCCATTCCAGGTATTAGACTAGTTAACCTTCTCTGTACTGCCTCCAATGCATTTACATCCTTCCTTAAATAAAGAGACCAGTACTGTACACAGTACTCCAGATGTGGTCTCACCAATGCCCTGTATAGCTGAAGTATAACCTCCCTACTTTTGTATTCAATTCCCCTTGCGATAAACGGCAACAGTCTATTAGCTTTCCTAATGAAGTACTGAACCTGCATACTAACCTTTTGCAATTCATGCACTAGGACACCCAGAGCCCTCTGCATCTCAGAGCTCTGCAATCTCTCACCATTTAGATAATATGCTTTTTTATTCTTCCTGCCAAAGTGGACAATTTCACACTTTTTCATATTGTACTCCATTTGTCAGATCTTTGCCCACTCACTTAACCTATCTATGTCCCTTTGTAGCACCCTTATGTCCTCTTCACACTTTACTTTCCTACCTATCTTTGTGTTATCAGCAAATTTAGCAACCATACCTACGGTCCCTTCATCTAAGTCATTTATATAAATTGTAAAAAGTTGAGGCCCTAGCACAGATCCCTGTGACACACCACTTATTACATCTTGCTAATCAGAAAATGACCCATTTATGCCTATTCTCCATTTCATGTTAGCTAGCCAATCTTCTATACATGCCAATATGTTACCCCCTACACCATCAGCTTTTATTTTCTGAAATAACCTTTGATATGGCATCTTATCAAATGCCTTCAGGAAATCTAAGTACAACACAGCCACCAGTTCCCCATTATCCACAGTACATGTAACTCCCTCAAAGAACTCCAATAAATTGGTTAAACATGATTTCCCTTTCACAAAACCATGTTGACTCTGCCTGATTACCTTGAATTTTTCTAAATGCCCTGCTATAACGCCTTTAATAATAGCTTCTAACATTTTCCCTAAGACAGATGTTAAGCTAACTGGCCTGTAGTTTCTTGCTTTCTGTCTCCCTTTTTAAATAAAGGAGTTACATTTGCTATTTTCCAATCTAAAGGAACTTTCCCCGAATCTGGGGAATTTTGGGAAATTAAAACTAACGCATCAACTATCTCACTAGCCACTTATTTTAACACCCTAGGATGAAGTCCATCAGGACCCGGGGACTTATCAGCCCGCAGCTCCAACAATTTGTTCAGTACCACTTCCCTGGTGATTGTAACTTTTTTGAGTTCTTCCCTCCCTTCCATTTTCAAATTTACAGCTAATACTGGGATGTTACTTGTATCCTCAATAGTGAAGACCGATGCAAAATATCTGTTCAATTCATCTGCCATCTCCTTATTATCCGTTATTAATTCCCCAGACTCACTTTCTATAGGATCAATGCTCACTTTGTTAACTTTTCTTTTTTAAATATCTATAGAAACTCTTACTATCTGTTTTTATATTTCGAGCTAGCTTTCTCTCATAGTCTAACCTTCCTTATCAATCTTTTAGTCATCCTTTGCTTTTTTTATATTCAGTCCAATCGTCTGACCTGCCTCCCATCTTTGCGCAATTATAGGCTTTTTCTTTAAGTTTAATACTATCTTTAACTGTTTTAGTTAACCACAGATGGCGGGTCCCATCCTTGGAATATTTCTTTCTCATTGAAATGTATCTATTCTGTGTATTCTGCCACTGCACCTCTATTGACCTATAACCTAATTTGCCAGTTCACTTTAGCAAGCTCTGCTTTCATGCCCTTATAATTGCCCTTATTTTAGTTTAGGCTGCCCTCAATGCAGCCCAGCCTCATCCAGTCATGGATGAGCTGGACATACAGCCAACCAAATCGGAACTCAGTGATGCCATTGATTCCCTAGCCAGCGGAAAAGCCCCTGGGAAGGACAGCATTACCCCTGAAATAATCAAGAGTGCCAAGCCTGCTATACTCTCAGCACTACATGAACTGCTATGCCTGTGCTGGGACGAGGGAGCAGTACCCCAGGACATGCGCGATGCCAACATCATCACCCTCTATAAAAACAAAGGTGACCGCGGTGACTGCAACAACTACCGTGGAATCTCCCTGTTCAGCATAGTGGGGAAAGTCTTTGCTCGAGTCGCTCTGAACAGGCTCCAGAAGCTGGCCGAGCGCGTCTACCCTGAGGCACAGTGTGGCTTTCGTGCAGAGAGATCGACCATTGACATGCTGTTCTCCCTTCGTCAGATACAGGAGAAATGCTGTGAACAACAGATGCCCCTCTACATTGCTTTCATTGATCTCACCAAAGCCTTTGACCTCGTCAGCAGACGTGGTCTCTTCAGACTACTAGAAAAGATCGGATGTCCACCAAAGCTACTAAGTATCATCACCTCATTCCATGACAATATGAAAGGCACAATCCAACATGGTGGCTCCTCATCAGAGCCCTTTCCTATCCTGAGTGGTGTGAAACAGGGCTGTGTTCTCGCACCCACACTTTTTGGGATTTTCTTCTCCCTGCTGCTTTCACATGCGTTCAAATCCTCTGAAGAAGGAATTTTCCTCCACACAAGATCAGGGGGCAGGTTGTTCAACCTTGCCCATCTAAGAGCGAAGTCCAAAGTACGGAAAGTCCTCATCAGAGAACTCCTCTTTGCTGACGATGCTGCTTTAACATCTCACACTGAAGAGTGCCTGCAGAGTCTCATCGACAGGGTTGCGTCTGCCTGCAATGAATTTGGCCTAACCATCAGCCTTAAGAAAACGAACATCATGGGGCAGGACGTCAGAAATGCTCCATCCATCAATATCGGCGACCACGCTCTGGAAGTGGTTCAAGAGTTCACCTACCTAGGCTCAACTATCACCAGTAACCTGGCTCTAGATGCAGAAATCAACAAGCACATGGGTAAGGCTTCCACTGCTATGTCCAGACTGGCCAAGAGAGTGTGGGAAAATGGCGCACTGACACGGAACACACAAGTCCGAGTGTATCAGGCCTGTGTCCTCAGTACCTTGCTCTACGGCAGCGAGGCCTGGACAACGTATGTCAGCCTAGAGCGACGTCTCAATTCATTCCATCTTCGCTGCCTTCGGAGAATACTTGGCATCAGGTAGCAGGACTATATCTCCAACACAGAAGTCCTTGAAGCGGCCAACACCCCCAGCTTATACACACTACTGAGTCAGCGGCGCTTGAGATGGCTTGGCCTTGTGAGCCGCATGGAAGATGGCAGGATCCCCAAAGACACATTGTACAGCGAGCTCGCCACTGGTATCAGACCCACCGGCCGTCCATGTCTCCGCTATAAAGACGTCTGCAAACGCGACATGAAATCGTGTGACATTGATCACAAGTCGTGGGAGTCAGTTGCCAGCATTCGCCAGAGCTGGCGGGCAGCCATAAAGACAGGGCTAAATTGTGGCGAGTCGAAGAGACTTAGTAGTTGGCAGGAAAAAAGACAGAGGCGCAAGGGGAGAGCCAACTGTGCAACAGCCCCGACAAACAAATTTCTCTGCAGCACCTGTGGAAGAGCCTGTCACTCCAGAATTGGCCTTTATAGCCACTCCAGGCGCTGCTTCACAAACCACTGACCACCTCCAGGCGCGTATCCATTGTCTCTCGAGATAAGGAGGCCCAAAAGAAGAAGAGAAATTTTAGTTTAAAATACTAGTCTTGGACCCACTCTTCTCTCCCTCAAACTTAATGTAAATTTCAATCATATTATGATTGCTGCTACCTAGGGGTGCCTTAACTATGAGGTCATTAATCCTTACACATTGCACAATACCAGGTCAGGTATAGCCTGCTCTCTGGTTGGCTCCAGAACGTATTGCTCCAAGAAATTATCCCGATAAACAATCTATTTACTCCTCAACTAAGCTACCTCTGCCCATCAGATTTTTCCATCTATATGTAGGTTAAAATCCCCCATAATTATCACTGTACTTTTCAGACAAACTGCCATTATTTCTTCCTTTATACACCGTCCTACAGTGTGGTTAATGTTAGGTGGCCCGAATACCCCCACCACAAGTGTCTTCTTGCCTTTATAATTTCTCATCTCTACCCCAACTGCTTCTACATCATGGTCTCCTGAACTTAGGTCATCCCTCTCTATTGCGGTAATACTATCATTAATTAACAGAGCTACCCCTCCACCTTTTCCTAGCTTCCTGTCCTTCCTAAATGCCATGTACCTTTCAATATTCAGGTCCCAATCTATGTCATCCTGCAGCCATGTCTCTGTAATGGCTATCAGATCATACTTATTTATTTCTATTTGCACTATCAGTTCATCTGTTTTGTTTCAAATGTTACATGCATTCAGTTACAGAGCCTTTAGTTTTGTCCTTTTATTATTTTTGTAACCTCCGGCCTTATCTGTTGATTTACTCTTAGATTTGTATGCTCTGTCCCTTCCTGTCACAGTCTGTTTATCATTTCCCATATTAATACCTTTATCTCTTGCATTGTCTCTACTCCTTGATTTATCATATCTTCCCAAATTTGATCCCTTGCCCCCACTAATCAGTTTAATATACTCTCTACTTCCCTAGTTATGCGGCTCGCTAGAACACCGGCCCCAGCATAGTTCAGGTGTAGATCTTCCCAACGGTACTGCCACCACGTTCCCCAGCCAGTGCCCCATAAACCGGAACCTACTTCTACCACACCAGTCTTTGAGCCACACATTAATTTCTCTAATCTTATTTGCCCTATGCCAATTTGCACATGACTCAGCTAATAGTCCAGAGATTATTACCTTTGAGGTTATCTGTTTGGCGCCGAGTTCCTCAAACTGACTATGCAGAATCTCTTTCCTTGTCCTGCCTATGTTGTTGGTACCTCATGGACCATGATGACTGGCTCCTCCCCCTCCCACTGTAAGTTCCTCTCCAGCCCTGAGCAGATGTCCTGAACCCTGGCACCGGACAGGCAACACAGCCGTCTGGACTCTCGCTCTTTGCTGCAAAGAACAGTGTCAATCCCCCAAACTATACTATCCCCTAACTATTACTACATTCCTTTTTTCTACTTCCACTTGAATGGCTTCCTGTATCATGGTGCCATGGCCAGGTTGCTCATCCACCCTGCAGCCCCCCACTCTCATCCAAACAAGCTGAAAGAACCTCAAACTTGTTGAATAATTGCTGAGGCTCCTGCACTCCTGCCCTCTGGGTCCTCTTACCTGCCTCAGCTGCAGCCACACTCTCCTGTCCCTGACCACTGACCAAATCAGAAGACCCTATCCTAAGGGGTGTGACTGCTTCCTGGTACAAAACGTCCAGGTAACTTTCCCCCTCCCTGATGGGTCGCAGTGTCTGCAGCTCAGCCTCCAGTGCAATGACTCTGAGCTGAAGCTCTTTGAGCCACAAACACTTACTGCAGACATGTTTGCCCTGGATCACACTGGCATCTAGGAGCTCCCACATGCTGCAGCTGTAACACTTGAAGATGGGCACAGGGCAGTGGGGCAAACAAAATGGCAGAGGGCGCTATTCCCACTATCGCCGGGGGCCCCTGCTATTTTGTCTAGGGCAGGGAAGGTCAAGGACGGCCTTCCCGCCCCAGGCCACTTGAGACCCATAGCTAATTAATTTTGTTTTATTCTTTCACAGGATGTGGGCATCACTGGCTATGCCAGCATTTATTGCCCATCCCTAATTATCCTTGAGAAGGTGATGAGCTGCTATCTCAAACCATTGCAGTCCATGTGGTGTAGGTACACCGACACTGCTGTGAGGAAGGGAGTTCCAGGATTTTGAATCTACGACAGTGAAGGCTGCATGAGCAATCAGGGCATTGGTGAGACAGCAGCTAGAATACTGTGTACAGTTTTGGCCTTCTTATTTAAGGAGGAATATACATGCATTGGAAGCAGTTCAGAGAAGGCGGATTCCTGTGATGAATGACTTACCTCTCCTTTCACTCTGTCGCTATGGCCCTGCAATCTTCCATCCCTACCCTTGGCCTACTGCTGCCTGGTCTGTCAGATAATCTAAGCAATGAATCATTAATCCAATAGAGGTGCAGGAAAGGAAACAGATAAATATTGTTCCTTTTGAGATCAGGATGGTGTGTGGCTTGGAGGGAGACTGGCGGGTGGTGATCCCATGCATCTGCTGCCCTTGTCCCTCTAGGTGGTAGAGGTTGCAGATTTGGAATGTGCTGTCTAAGGAATCTTGGTGCGTTGCTGCAGTGCATCTTGTAGATAGTACACACTTCTGTCCCTGTATGCTGGTGGTGGAGGGAGTGAGTGTTTGTGGATGGGTGCCAATCATGTGGGTTGCTTTGTTCTGGATGGTGCTGAGCTTCTTGAGTGTTGTTGGGCCTGCACTCATCCAGACAAGTGGACAGTATTCCATCACACTCCTGACTTGTGCCTTGTAGATGATGGATAGACTTTGGGGAGACAGGAGGTGAGTTATTCGTCACAGAATTCCCAGCCTCTGACTTGCTCTTGCAGCCACAGTACTTACGGTTGGTTCAGTTCAGTTTCTTGTCAATGGTAACCCCCAGGATGTTGATAGTGGGGGGGGGGGGGGGGGGGTTTAGTGATGGTAGTGCCATTGAATGTCAAGGGGAGATGGTTGGATTCTCTCTTGTTGGAGATGGTCATTGCCTGGCATTTGTGTGGCATGAATGTAACTTGCCTCTTATCAGCCCAAACCTGAATATTGTCCAGGTCTTGCTGCATCTGGACATGGACTGCTTCAGCATCTGAGGAGTCATGAATGGTCCTAAACATTGTGCAATCATCAGTGAATATTCCCACTTCTGACCTTATGATGGTGGGAAGCTCTAGGTATGACTCCAACCAGTGGAGAGTTTTCCCCTGATTCCAATTGACTCCAGTTTTGCCAGAGCTCCTTGAAGCCACACTCAGTCAAATGCTGCCTTGATGTCACCTCACCTCTTGAATTCAGCTCTTTTGTCCATGTTTAAACTAAGGCTGTAATGAGGTCAGGAGTTGAGTGACCCTGGCGGAACCCAAACTGAGCATCAGTGAGCAGGTTATTGCTGAATAAGTGTCGCTTGATAGCAGTGTCAACGACATGTTCCATCACTTTGCTGATGATCGAGAGTAGACTGATGAGGCTGTAATTGGCCAGATTGGATTTGTCCTGCTTTTTGTGCACAGGACATACCTGGGTGATTTTCCCCTTTGTTGGGTGGATGCCAGTGTTGTCGCTGTACTGGAACAGCTTGGCTACGGACATGGCCAGTTCTGGAGAACAAGTCTTGAGTATTATTGCCAGAATGATGTCAGGGCCCATAGCCTTTGCAGTATCCAGTGCCTTCAGTTGTTTCTTGATATCATGTGAAGTGAATTAAATTGGCTGAAGACTGGCGTCTGTGATGCTGAGAACCTCAGGAGGAGGCCGAGATGGATCTCTGCACTTCTGGCTGAAGATGTATGCAAATGCTTCAGCCTTGTCTTTTGCACTGACATGCTGGGCTCCTCCATCATTGAGGATGAGGATATTTGTGGAACTTGCTCCTCCTGTTAGTTGTTTAATTGCCCACCACCCTTCACGCTTAGATCTGATCCGTTGGTTGTGGGATCGCTTAGCTCTGTCTATCGCATACTGCTTCCACTGGGTTGTAGCTTCACTGGACTGACACCTCATTTTTAGGTATGCCTAGTACTGCTCCAGGCACGCCCTCCTACACTCTTCATTGAACCAGGGTTGATCTCCTGGCTTGATTGTAATGGTAGATTGGAAGATATGCTGGGCCATGAGGTTACAGATTGTGGTTGAATACAATTCTGCTGCTGCTGATGGTCCACAGCACCACATGGATGCCCAGTTTTGAGCTGCTAGATCTGTTCAAAACCTATTCTATTTAGCATGGTGGTAGTACCACACAACACGATGGTGGGTACCCTCAACGTGAAGATGGGACTCCGTCTCCACAAAGACTGTGCGGTCACCACTCCTAGGCATCTGTGACGTGTAGATTGGTAAGGACAAGGTCAAGTAAGTTTTTCCCTCTTGTGGTTTCCTCACCAGCTGCTGCAGGCCCGGCCTAGCAGCTATATCCATTAGGACTCAGCCAGCTCAGTCAGTAGTGGTGCTACCAAGCCACTCTTGGTGATGGACATTGAAGTCCCCCACCCGGAGTACATTCTGCACTTCTTCCAAATGATGTTCAACATGTAGGAGTACTGATTCATCAGCTGGTGGTGGGGGGTGGGGGGGGGTTGGATCAGCAGGAGATTTCCTTGCCCCTGTTTGACCTGATGCCATGAGACTTCATGGGGTCCGAAGTCAGTGTTGAGGACTCCCATGGCAACACCCTCCCAACTGTGTACCACTATGCCACCACCTCTGGTGATGGTGGTGTCTGAGACATTGTAAGGTATGATTCTGCGAATATGACTGTCAGGCTGTTGCTTGACTAGTCTGTGGGACAGCTTTCTCAATTTTGGCACAAGCCGCCAGATGTTAGTAAGGAGGACTTTGCAGGATCAACAGACTGGATTTTCCGTTGTCGTTTCCAGTGCCTAGATAGATGCCGGGTGGTCCGTCTGGTTTCATTCCTTTTCAACTTTTGTGTGGTGGTTTGTTACAACTGAGTGGCTTGCTAGGCCATTTCAGAGGGCATTTAAGAGTCAATCACATTGCTGTGGGTCTGGAGTCACATGTAGGCCAGACCAGCAAGGACAGCCTGCCCTAAAAGACATTAATCCCAAAGGACATTAGTGAACCAGATTGGGTTTTTATGAAAATTGACAATGGTTTCATGGTCACCATTACGGAGGCTAGCTTTTATAATTCCAGATTTATTAATTGAATTTAAATTCCACCATGGTGGGACTTGAACGTTAAAATCCAAGGTGGAAGAAGCAAAAGAATATAGAATAACTCCTACAGTCCCCAGAACATTAGCCTGGGTCTCTGGTTTGCTAGTCCCACAACATTACCACAATGCTACAGCCTCCCCCTAATTAATGGCCAATTAAGGGTCTCTTCCTGCCTCTACCTCAATTTTTTTGAAGGTGGAGGGGCCCACCACTTCCTAGTCTGGCCACTTCCTAGCTGGCTTGGGATGGAGTCCTTCCTTTGGGGGCAATCCATGGCTCCCAAAGGGCCCCCCAGTGGCGATGGCCACCACCACCACCCCCCCACCCCCCAGGAAGAATGCCCACCCTCACTAACAGCACCGCCCCCGCCACAACACCATTGTTGGGCCTGCCTGAATGGCCCTAGTGGCCCTGACCTCACTTACCTCTCCCAGGGTCTTCTCCAGTCAGTATCGGCAATGGCCACCACTCCCAGTGGCGCTGCCGATACTGCAGAGCTATCAGTCTTCCAATAGGCCAGCAGCTCTGGAGGCAGAAGCTTGTCCCTTAAAGCAACAGTGTCCCCAATGGTGGGCAGATAATTGCCTGCCCATCATGAAATAGCAATGGGGGTCCAACAGAGGGCTGAGGCGGGGTTTCCCCATGCCTTCTGGCTCTGCTGCCGGGACCTCCATTGTCAGAATAAAATCTGGCCCAAATCATCACAGTCTCTGCAGCCAATACCATTCCTGTGAAATATGGTAAACAGAAGAAGTACCTTAGTACAAAATAAAAGACTGCTCAGCACAATCTCACTTCATCAAAAGAACTTAGTCAGAGATGATACTTACACCCCATCAATTTCAAATCAGATTCAAATCCAAGGTGGAAGAAGCAAAAGAATATAGAATAACTCCTACAGTCCCCAAAAGGTAATATTTAGTTATTTCCTATATGTGTGGTGTAAATACATATGGAAAAATAAATGATAGATAATTAAAAGCTCACAGAATTCAAAATGGGAGTAGTTAGGCCTGAGTATTAAGATGGAGCATTGAGTCCTTCAAATTGGTTCACTGTGCTAATTGCTTTCCAGTGCGTCTTACAACAGCTACACTTACTCGCTGCCTGAGGCTCTTGTACCTTCATTATCTGCATGTAACATCCAGAGCTGAGGAGATCGCAACAATACAAATTCAAACTTTTGAATAATTCACAAACACCCTCTCTACATCTGTTAACATTGATATAATGTTCCAATGCCCAGAAAACAGTTTAACACTGCTAAATTAAATTATTTATTTCCATTTCATACTGGTCTAGCCCAACTAAGATTAAATTCCATTTAATACAATTTGCCTGTAGAAAAAAGTTCTGCTCTGGTAAATGCAGTGTTCCATTTACCAAACTCTCAACCAGGTAAATGGCTAACTTTCTTTGGGTTTATTGTAGACAAGCCCGGCAGTCAAGTTGAATTGCAGAATCATGCTTGGTTGGGTTTGTTTTAGTAGCTTTAAAGTTTAGTTTCTGAGTTTTCTCTTGGAAGTCAATGATATTTTTTATGAACTTTGTTGTTACTCAGTCACTCTAAAATACAATCACCTTTGCTGATGATGTCCAGCACTAAAGAAACAGACACATCAACTATTGACAGGTACAAACTCCTCAACACTCTCAGGCCACCATGGAGAAGGGCATTTGCTTGCCATTCAAAATGTCTATGACACTGCATTCTGGTAACATCCAGAGACACATCATGATGATGTTACATAATAGCTGACTGGGTATGGGCGGTGGAACAGTTTGACTCTTTAGTTAACTTGCCTTGACTGAACTTTTATCTCATTCTTTTTCTGAATGATCTGTCCAGCCAGTACTTCAGAGAAATCTATAAATAAACCAGTTGTGAATAGTTTTCAACTATGATTGTGGTAATATTTTCAGTCCCAGACAATTTGTCTAGTGAAGGGCATAGGTGGAATGATGGCTGTAAATTTGAAGGCTAATACAGCTTTACTGGTCACACTCGAATAGAACTGTTGAGATCTTAATGTGGAAACATTTCATCAAATTACAACATAACTGTTTAAAGAATTACTTATTATGAAAAAAAACTCTTGCTGAGGTCAGTATTTCATGTGCAACTGATTATGACATCACTGAAGCGGAAAACTAATGTAATTATTGCCTACAATTAGCACATGGCCTGAAATTATTGGCCAATAATCTACGATGGCAATGTAAGTCACAGAGTTCAGGAAAATAGTCTTAAGTTATTTTCAAGAATGGTCATAGAACGTTTTCAATTTTTTAATTGAAAAGTAATGATGCAGGACATTGGAGGAATTAGAAAAAGTAGGAGCAGTGATGAGGTAAATCAAGAATAGCTGACAAAATGTGAGAGATAAAAAGAATTAGAATTGGAGTCACTGTGGTGAGCCTTGGGGCAGAATCTTACCAGCCCCGAGGAGGCAGATATGGAGGCGGGGTCGAGAGTAAATTTGGAAAATTGCACTTTGGGTCCCCGCCTCCATGTGCTTTTGCCAGGGGCGGGCTAAAAGTGACAGCGGCAGACGCCTGGCACTGACAGCCAAACTATCAGGTTAATTTACATGCAATTTGGAAAAGTTGAACAGAGTGCAAGGTGATCTTGTCAATGGTGCATGGGTCTCCCATTGTGTTGACCCCTCCAGCAGGTTAGGGGAGGCAGCCTCACAGTGGGAGGTTGGAACATCATTAATCTTCAGGCTGTGGGGGAGCTCAACTGCCCATATCACAGCCTTGCAATTGATCTTTGAAATAGTGGAAACAGATATCTCTGCTGGCCACATTCATTCACCTTTTCAGGCATTCCGCGGATACTAATGGTAGCTGCAGTGCCTCCCTGCTGATCCTTCAGTGTGGCCCTCTACAGAGCTCCAATGGTCTCACAGTGGGGGCTGCTGATCTCCATTGGAGTGGCCCGCAATGTCTTGTGCCTCTGGAACACGCCCGTCATCCTTACCTGGAGGGCAAACGCAGAGGCGGCCTCTTAAATGGCCACCTCCCATAAGATTTCCCCTGTCGTGTGCCTCTGACCTATAAGGGATAAGGACCTGGAAATCATCCCAACACCTGAAATTTTTCGAAGAGCAAAATATTCTGCCCTCGATTTCAACACAGCGGAATACAAAAAAGAGGAAAAGCATGTAGTGCAATGGATAATGAACAGTTATTCAGGCTTAATCCTTTTACTTTGCTTTAATATAATTACAGACTGGTTTAGTCTCCTGAAAGGGATAGTGACAGCATGGATACAAAATTGGCTGAGTAACAGGAAACAGAGAGGAGTAGTGAACGGTTGTATTTTGGACTGGTATATAGGGAGGTTCCCCAGGGGTCAGTGTTGGGAGCCCTGCTTTTCTTCATCTATATTAATGATTTTAGACTTGGGTGTGCAGAGCACAATTTGAAAATTGCAGATGACAAAAAACTTGGAAATATTGGGAACTATGAGGAGAATAATGATAGATTTCAGGAGGACATAGGCTACTGAAATGCCAGACAAGTAGCAGATAAAATTTAATGCAGAGAAGTGTGAAGTGATAATCGTTGGGAGGAAGAACGAGGAGAGGCAATATAAAGTACAGGATACAATTCTAAAGAAGGTGCAGGAACAGAGGGACCTGGGAGTATATATGCACCAATCATTGAAGGTGAGGGGAGGGGGAAGCTGCACTTGGGATCATGGGTTAATATTTTGTCTTACAATCTGTTTGCTCTCCAATAAATGTGGGTTGTGGCAAGGCAATAGTAATCCTTCCATTTATCATGGGCCGCTGGGCCTTTAGCAGTACCCTGGCACCCTCAAAGAGTGGGCTGGGAGGAACCAGACAACATTAGGTTCATGCATTCCTCATGTTGCAGTCTAATGTCTTACTAGGTGCAGGTAAATGGTAAGGGCAATGAAGGAAATGGCAACAGGACTGTAGAATTCTTGCTTTTATCGATCTGTTAGTAAGGATCATTTGAAACGTTCCTGTATTGACAGGCTGCGAGCCTTCCTAGTGCGTATCTCATTGCGCCTTGCCTGTGGTCCTTTAGTATGCAGTGCCTAGTCATCACCTTCCACCATATCGTCATCGTCGGAGGAGACATTGGGCTCCAGGATGTCCTCATTGTTCAAAGCCTCTGTCTTCTAGCTCCAGGTCGTGCAGAGAATAGCACACCTCCTCGATACAAAAGACCCTGCTGGAGCATACTGAAGGGTCCAACGGATCAATCTAGGCTTCTGAACCATATCTTCAGGAGCCCTGTGGCCTGTTTGATGGTTGCTCGAGTTGTCCTATGACAGGTGTTTTACTTGTCTTCTGCATCAGTGCTTAGGCTCCTCACAGGCATCAGTGGCCACGTCTTCAGTGGGTAGCCCTCGTCACCCAGCATTCATCCTTGAAGGTACACAGGGTGGCTGAAAAGCTCTGGTACTGGAACTGCCATAGAATGAAGGTGTCATGACAGCTACCCAGAAACCTTGGACAGATCTGAAAGATCCGTCACAGACCAGTTGTACATTGAGCCCTTCCTGTTGATGAAGGCTGCTGCCTGATCTGTGGGAGCCTTGATGGCCACATGCGTGCAGTCAATGTCACCCTGCACCTGGGGAAATCCAGCGATGGCTCCGAACACTTGACTGTCCAGATTGGTGTGAAAGTTCATGATTTGGCTGGCTCACTTGAAGATGGTATTGGTGACCATCTTGATGCAACAATGAGACGCAGACTGGGAGATCCCACACATATCTCCAGTTGATCCCTGGAATAATCCTGAGGCATAGAAATTCAGCTCCCCGGTGACCTTCAGCTCCTCTGGCATTGGACTGCCACCACTTCCCATAGGGCTCAGCTCATCCTCCATCATGGCACACAGTTTTGTGCCGGCCTCCTCGGAGATGTGCAATCTTTGGCAACACTGCTGCTTCAACATTTGAAGATGCTGAGCCTCGGTCAGTAGACCCTCTTGGAGGGTAAATTCTTCTGCGCACAGGAGGCTGGTTGCATGCCTCTCTGTGTCCTCCTGCTGCATCCCCCACCCCATCCCGAGGCTGGTGCTTCTGATGCCCCTTTGGTTGCTGCTGTCCTGTTGTCTGTGGCTGCAGCTCTCTCCCTCCCTGCGGCTCCTCCTCACTGGAGATCTCAAAGCCTGAGTGAATGAGGCACATGGCAGGTTTTTGCATTCAGTTTCCAGGGCCTCTTACCCACCCACCGGCACCCTGCCCCCACCATTTTATTCACACAAGTGCCACTTCTGGATGACACTCTAGTGGCATGACCCTGTTGTGCTGGAAACTTTATCCCTGCTTCCAACTGACACTGCCCGTGCTGTTCCACCCTCTCTGCCAAGCCACGATGGCTGCCTTCTGGAGCCAGCACTGACGTCCTGCTAATTCACCGCGTCCTTTTACCTGAAGAGGCTCGGTAATCCCATGGTTCCCGTGCATGCTTTGTAAAATTTCAAAACCTTGGTAAAATTGCAGTTAATTTGCTGTTTGACAGACTTAATTACCATCCCGCCACGTTTGAGTGCGAGTTCCTCCCGCCATGCCAGCCACCCTTCGGAACATCCAGTTATGACATAAGGACGTTGGGCTTCCATCCCGACATCTTTTGTCGCAATATTCTGACTCCGCCTGCCTTCCAGCCCATCGCCATGAGGCTGGGAAATTCAGCCAAAGCTGTCTCCCTGGGTGGGGAGGAAAAGTAACCAGTGTATTCCACATCAGACTACTGTCATACTGACTTTTGTATAAAGCAGCATTAGTGGTGATCTGGAAGCAGGAGGCACAAGGTCTGGCAAGGTTAGTCATGAAGCAATATGGTTACTAATGAAAATTATAAGCAATATGTAAGGGTGGTATAATCTTACCTGCCCACTCAGTATCAATAAAGCAAAACGTTTGGCCACTGGACCCAATAAAGATAGTTTTATTAATCTACTTAAACTTAAATGTTACTACCAATTACAAGTAATACAGTAAAATGTAAATGCCGCTACCAATTACACAGTACAACCTCAAAGACACAGCTGTGCCTTGGATCCAAAGGTGATCAAGCTTCTTCCTAGCAATCAGCATTACAAATCGCTCTGAGAGTTGTGCCTAACTGGGGGCTTGGCTTTTACTATAGAGGGTTTTTTTGCATATCTGTACAATTACCTACCACCACCACCCCCTGCCCCACCCCTGACCCTTTTTTGGCTCTATACCATATTATTCTTTAGTATGAAAATGTTCATCCTATTTGAACTGGGCCTTGAGATATGAAGATCTCACCCACTAGACCAAGAATCCTTGCAACTATATAAGGCCTATTTGTTACAAAATGTATTAATGGAATTAAGTTAAACAGAACAGACTTTGAGCTGGTAACATCCAAGGCCTTACTTTTCCCTTTATAAGATGCTGGGTTGGCAGCTATGAACTGATGTACTGGTGGAAACTTCTACACTGGTGTTTTTAATTTTAATAGTAACAGGTAATGCAGAGGTTCTCGAAAGGGAGGAACTTAGAACAATCATCATCACTAGGGAAAAAGTACTGAGCAAACTATTGGGATTGAAGGCAGACAAGTCCCCAGGGCCTGATGGCCTACATCCTAGGGTCTTAAAGGAAGTGGCAGCGGAGATAGTGGATCCGTTGGTTATAATATTCCAAAATTCCCTGGATGCAGGAAAGGTTCCAGTGGATTGGAAAAATGCTAATATAATGCCCTTATTCAAAAAGGGAGGGAGGCAGAAAGTAGGAAACTTTCGACCAGTTAGTTTAACATCTGTCATTGGGAAATTGTTAGAAGCCATTATTAAGGAAGTAATAACAGGACATTTAGAAAGTCAAAACGCAATCCATCAGAGTCAGCATAATTTTATGAAGGGTAAATCATGTTTGACTAATTTGCTAGAGTTCTTCAAAGATGTAACAAGTGGATAATGGGGATCCTGTAGATGTAGTATATCTGGACGTCCAGAAGGCATTTGATAAGGTGCCGCACAAAAGGTTAATACGCAAGGTAAGATCACATGGGGTTAGAGGCAATTTATGAGCTTGGATAGAGGATTGGCTAACCAACAGAAAAGAAAACAGTCGGGTTAAATGGGTCCTTTTCTGATTGGCAAGATGTAACTAGTGGGGTGCCACAGGGTTCGGTCCTCGGGGCCCAACTATTTACAATCTATATTAATGACTTGGATGCAGGGATAGAAGGTACTATAGCCAAATTTGCAGCTGATACTAAAATAGGTGGGGTAGTAAGTTGCAATAAAGAAATAAGAAATTTACGAATGGATATGGATAGGTTAGGAGAATGGGCCAAAATTTGGCAGATGGAGTTTAACGTGGATAAGTGTGAGGTTATCCATTTTGGTCAGAAGAATAGAAATGCAAATTATTATCTAAATGGAGAGAAACTTCAGAATGCTTTGGTGCAGAGGGATCTGGGTGTCCTCGAGCATGAATCGCAGAAAATGACTATGCAAGTGCAGCAAGGTAATAAGGAAGGCAAATGGAATTTTGGCATTTATTGCTAAAGGAATAGAGTATAAAAGTAGGGAAATGTTGCTGCAGCTGTACAAGACATTAGTGAGACCGCACCTGGAGTATTGCATACAGTTTTGGTCCCCTTACTTGAGGAGGGATGTAGTTGCATTGGAGGCAGTTCAGAGGAGGTTCACTAGATTGATTCCAGAGACGAGGGGTTTGTCTTATGAAGAGAGATTGCGCAGTTTAGGCCTTTACTGTCTTGAGTTTAGAAGAATTAGAGGAGATCTAATTGAGGTATATAAGATGATTAAGGGGATTGACAAAGTAGACATAGAGAGGATGTTTCCTCTGGTGGGGCAATCTAGAATGAGAGGTCATAGTTTTAGGATAAGGGGTAACAGATTTAAAACAGAGATGAGGAGAAATTACTTCTCTCAAAGGGTCGTGAGTCTGTGGAATTCACTACCCCAGAGTGCAGTGGATGCTGGGACATTGAGTAAATTTAAGGAGGAGATAGACAGATTTTTAATTAGTAATGGGTTGAAGGGTTATGGAGAACGGGCAGAAAAGTGGAGTTGAGGCCGAGATGAGATCAGCCATGATCGTATTGAATGGCGGAGCAGGCTTGAGGGGCTGAATTGCCTACGCCTGCTCCTAGTTCTTATGTTCTTGTGTTCTAATCGTAAGCCCTCCCACCGTCAACACCACACCCCACCCCCACCCTCCCCATGAGACTTTGCTGTCCAATTTGGCCTATTTTCACAATGCATGCTGGATAAAGATACAGGATTCCAGTCTCATAACTGAGTGATTGTCCTTTATATTTCTGATATATGGAAATCAGGTTTGACATTTGGTTCACATTGCAGTCTACAAAAGATAAACTAACCCCACATCATGACAAGTTCTGTATCTTCCTATAAACAAACATTCATAATTATCTAATAATAACATTTTGATATATATTTTAATAACAATATCTGGACATTCCAGGAGGCAGTCACACCCTTTAGGTTAAGTAAAACTTTAGAGTTGGTCAATGGTCAGCGATAGGAAGGTGTGACTACGATTCAGGCAGGTATGGGGACCCAGGGATGGAGGAACCTCGGCCCTTGACTTTGACCAGGTATGAGGTACTTGTTACCTGTGTGGATGAGAACAAGGATAGCAGAGTGGATGGGCAAACTGACCATGGCACCTTGGTGCAGGAGGCCATTCAAATAGAGGGAGTGAAAAGGAATGTGGCAGTGATAGGGGACAGTATAGTCAGGGGGATAGATACTGTTGCCTACAGCCATGAGCAGAATTTCCAAAGGTTGTGTTGCCTGCCTGGTATATCTCCTCGTAGCTGGAGAAGAACTTGAAGTGGGAGGAGGAGGATCGAGTTGTCATAGTCCATGTAGGAACCAATGACATAGATAGAACTAGGAATGATGTTGTGCTGAGAAAGAGTTTGAGGGGCTAGAGTCCAAATTCAAAAGCAGAACCTCAAAAGTGATCATTTCTGCATTGTTACCTGAGCCACACAGCAATTGCACAGGGATAAACAAATTAGCAAGTGGCTGAAGGAGTGGCGTTGGGCCACTGGCACCAGTACTGGGGAAAGAGGGAACTGGTCTGTGGGGACAGGCTCCACTTAAACCAGGCTGGGATCAGTGTCCTGAAAAATAATTAAGGAAGTAGACAGGGCTTTAAACTAATAAAGGAGGGTTGGAAGGATTCAGGAAAAGGGTGAATTCAAAAGCAGCAAGGAAAATGTCAAGGCTCTAGAACAGAGGATCATTTTGGGTAAAAGTAAGTAGAATGGGTCAGGGAAGGACAGTGTGAGTAACAAAGGTAATAGGGCGTTAGTGACTGAGGTGACGTCAGGAAAAATTAGAAAAAAGTCAAAGCTAAAGGCACTATGTCTGAATGCACAAAGCATTCTCAACAAATTAGATGAATTAATAGCATGGATAGAAATTAATAGGTTTGATCTAATAGCCGCAGCAAGGTTAGCCTCAAACCAAAGAAGCTGCATCACTCCAAGCAGAAGGGCCGCCCGTGCATCAACACTAGCAGAATTTCTCATCCACAGCTGTTACGTACCTTTCTAAATTCACTTGAAAAAGCCCTTCAAAACACTCCCACAGGGGATGCAGGGACCAAGTGGGCCCACATCAGAGACGCCATCTGTGACTCAGCAATGACCAGCTATGGCAATCGTGTGAAGCAGAATGCAGACTGATTTCAATCTCATTTTGAAGAGCTGGAACCTGTCATAGCCGCTAAGCGCATCGCACTGCTGAACTACAAGAAAGCCCCCAGCAAGTTAACATCCGTAGCACTTAAAGCTGCCAGAAGCGGGGCACAAAGAACAGCCAGGTGCTGCGTAAATGACTACTGGCAACACCTATGCAGTCATATTCAGCTGGCCTCTGACACAGGAAATATCAGAGGAATGCATGATGGCAGTAAGAGAGCTTTTGGGCCAACCATCAAGAAGATTGCCCCCCTCAAATCAGGGAACACTATCACTGACCAATGCAAGCAAATGGACCGCTGGGTGGAACACTACCTAGAACTGTACTCCAGGGAGAATGTTGTCACTGAGACCGCCCTCAATGCAGCCCAGTCTCTGCCAGTCATGGATGAGCTGGACGTACAGCCAACAAAATCAGAACTCAGTGATGCCATTGATTCTCTCGCCAGCGGTAAAGCCCCTGGGAAGGATGGCATTACCCCTGAAATCATCAAGAGTGCCAAGCCTGCTATACATTCAGCACTGTACGAACTGCTTTGCCTGTACTGGAACGAGGGTGCAGTATCATAGGACATGCGCGATGCCAATATCATCACCCTCTATAAGAACAAGGGTGACCGCGGTGACTGCAACAACTACCATGGAATCTCTGTGCTCAGCATAGTGGGGAAAGTCTTCGCTCGCGTCGCTTTAAACAGGCTCCAGAAGCTGGCTGAGTGTGTCTATCCTGAGGCACAGTGTGGCTTTCGAGCAAAGAGATCCACCATTGACATGCTGTTCTCCCTTCACCAGCTACAGGAGAAATGCCGTGAACAGCAGATGCCCCTCAACATAGCTTTCATTGATCTCACCAAAGCCTTTGACCTTGTCAACAGACGTGGTCTCTTCAGACTACTAGAAAAGATTGGATGCCCACCAAAGCTACCAAATATCATCACCTCATTCCATGACAATATGAAAGGCACAATTCAGCATAGCGGGGCCTCACAGAACACAAAGGTCCAAGTGTATTAAGCCTGTGTCCTCAGTACCTTGCTCTACGGCAGCGAGGCCTGGACAACGTATGTCAGCCAAGAGCGACGTCTCAATTCACTGCATCTGCGCTGCCTCCGGAGAATCCTTGGCATCAGGTGGCAGGACCGTATCTCCAACACAGAAGTCCTCGAGGCGGCCAACAACCCCAGTATATACACACTACTGAGCCAGCGGCGCTTGAGATGGCTTGACCATGTGAGCCGCATGGAAGATGGCAGGATCCCCAAGGACACATTGTACAGCGAGCTCGTCACTGGTACCAGACCCACCGGCCGTCCATGTCTCCGCTTTAAAGACGTCTGCAAACGCGACATGAAGTCCTGTGACATTGATCACAAGTTGTGGGAGTCAGTTGCCAGCGATTGCCAGAGCTGGCGGGCAACCATAAAGGCGGAGCTAAAGCATGGCGAGTCGAAGAGACTTAGCAGTTGACAGGAAAAAAGACAGAAGCGCAAGGAGAGAGCCAACTGTATAACAGCCCTGACAACCAATTTTATCTGCAGCACCTGTGGAAGAGTCTGTCACTCTAGAATTGGCCTTTATAGCCACTCCAGGCGCTGCTTCACAAACCACTGACCACCTCCAGGCGCTTACCCATTGTCTCTCGAGACAAGGAGGCCAAAGAAAGAAGATCTAATAGCCACTACAGAGATGTGATTCCAAGGTTTGGAACTAAATATTCCAGGATATTTAACTTTTAGAACACATAGGCAAAATGGAAAAGGTAGCCCTGATAATAAAGAATAGAATAAAGACAGTGGAGAGGAAGATCTTAGCTCTGAAAATCAAGAAGTAGAATCAGTTTGGATGGAGCTAAGGAACAGCAAGGGGCAGAAAACATTGGTGGTAGTGGATGGTAGCACATTTAGGGAGATGGTCACATCGTAGGTTAGGAGCATGCAGGCAGATAGGAAATGGGTGACTGCCAGGCAGTCTAAGAGAACCACGCAGGTAGTGCAGGAGTGCCCTGATATGATCTCACTCACTAATTGGTTTTCCATTTTGGATACTGGTGAGGGTAATGGTTCCTCAGAGGATTGCAGTCACAGCCAAGCTTGTGGCACCACAGGTGGCTCAGCTGCACAGGAGGGGGGAAGAAGTGTGGAAGAGCAGTAGTGATAGTGGACTAGTTAGGGGAACAGACAGGCGTTTCTGTGGCAGTAAACGTGACTCCAGGACGCTGTGTTGTCTCCCTAATGCCAGGATCAAGGATGTCACGGAGCATCTGCAGGACATTCTTCTGGGGGAGGGTGAACAGTCAGAGGTCGTGGTCCACATTGGCACCAATGATATAGGTAAGAAGGGGGAAGAGGTCCTGAAAGCAGATTTTAGGGAGTTAGGAAGGAGATTAAAAAGCAGGACCTCAAAAGCAGTAATCTCAGGATTACTCCCAGTCCCACATGAAAGTGAGCATAGGAATAGGAGAATTGAGCGATTGAACACGTGGCTGGAGAACTGGTGTAGGAGGGAGGGCATCAGATTTCTAAGACATTGGCACTGGTTCTGAGGCAGCTGGGACCTGTCCAAGATGGATGGGTTGCATCTTAGCAGGACTAGGATGAATATCCTCGCAGGAAGATTTGCTAGTGCTGTTGGGGAGGGTTTAAACTAAATTGTCAGGGTAATGGGAACCAGGGAGGGAGCTCAGATTGGAGGCAAGCAAAACTGGTAACTTGTCAGGGGTGTGAAAACCAGCAGACAGTATCAGAGAGGAATACCAAGGTGCCCAGAATACTGGGGGAGATAGATAGCACAAGAGTAGGAATAGTAATTAGGTGGGGTCAGAGTAAAAGAGACAGTAATAAAGTGTGAATCAGGGTTAATTTGCATGTATGGGAATGCATGGAGTGTGGTTAATAAGATTAGTGTAGGTACAGGCACGGATTGCCATATGGAAATATGATGTTGTGGCTATAAAATAGACCTGGCTCAAAGAAGGGCAGGACTGGGTGTTAAATATTCCTGGATACAAGGTGTTCAGGAAAGGGAGAAAAGGGAGAGGGGTGGTGGTATTGATTTAGGAGAGTATTGCAGTGCTGGAGAAAAAGGACGTCCCAGAGGGGTCGAGGACAACATCAATTTGGCTAGAGCTAAAGAACAAAAAAGGTGCGGTTACATTGCGCAGTGTTGTCTATAGGCCACCAGCTAGTGAGAAGGAAATGGAAGAACAAATTTGCAAGGAAATTACAGAGAGGTGCAAAAATTATCAGGTAGCTATAATGGGAGACTTTAATTATCCAAACATGGACTGAAATAGTAGTAGTGTAAAGGGCAGAGAGGGGCAAGAGTTCCTAGAGTGTGTTCAGGAAAATTTTCTACAACAGTATGTTGCAAGTCCAACAAGAAAGGAGGCACTGCTAGATCTAGTTCTTGGGAAGTGGATCAAGTATCAGTAGGAGAGCATTTGTGGGATAGTGATCATTGTATCATAAGGTTTAGGCTGACTATGGAAAAGGACAAAGAGCAATTCAGGGTAAGAATAATTAACTGGGAAAGGCCAACTTCAATGGGGTAAGAATGGAGCTGGGGCGAATAAATTGGAGTCAAAAGCTGGCAGGAAAGCCAGTAGGTGAACAATGGGCTACCTTCAAAGAAGAGATAGTTTGGGCACAGGTGAGGTATGTTCCCTCGAAGGGGAAAAATAGGGCAAACAAATCCAGAGCTCCCTGCATGACAAAAGAGGTAGAGATTAAGATAAAGAAGAAAAAGTGTGCTTATGACAGATGCCAGGCTGAATATAGATGTTCCAGAGGGGAAATGAAAAAGCAAATAAGAGAAGCAAAGGGAGAGCATGACAAGACACTGGCAGCTAGCATTGAAGGAAATCCCAAAGTTTTGTATGGGCATAAAAAGAGTAAAAGGGTGGTAAAAGGAGGAGTGAGGCCGATTAATGACCAGAAAGGGGGTTTACATATGGAGGCAGAGGGCATAGCTGAGATGTTAAATGAATAATTTGCATCTGTCTTTGCCTGGTTGCATCTTCTTCCTTGGTAATGTTGAAAGAGGAGCTAAGTCAGACACTAGAGAGGTTTAAAATTGATAAAAGAGGAAGTATTAGATAGGCTGTCTGTACTTAAAGTGGAATAAGCACCAGGACCAGATGAGATGCATCCAAGGATACTGAGGGAAGTGAGGGTGGAAATTGCAGAGGCACTGGCCATAATAAGGGATCAAGGGATATGGGGAGAAAGTGGGAACAGGGTACTGAATTAGATGATATGCCATGATCTTTTTTGAATGGTGGAGCAGGCCCGAAGGGCCAAATGTCCTACTCCTGCTCCTATTTTCTATGATTCTAATATTTCAGTCTTCCTTAGACTCGGCGGTGGGTGCTGCCAGAGGACTGGAGCATTGCAAACGTTATTGCACCATTGTTCAAAAACGGGTGTAAAGATAAGCCCAGCAACTACAGGCCAGTCAGTTTAACTTTGATAGTGGAAACCTTCTAGAAAAAATAATTCGGGACAAAATCAATAGGCACATGGACAAATGCGAGTTAATTAAAGAAAGCCAGCATGGATTTCTTAAGGGAAAGTCGTGTTTAACTAATTTGCTGGGGTTTTCTGAGGAGGTAACAGAGAGGGTTGATGAGGGCAATGCTGTTGATGTGGTGTACATGGACTTTCAAAAGGTATTTGATACAGTGGTATGACTATGACTCTATAACAGACTTGTGAGCAAACTTGTAGTTCATGGAATAAAAGGGATGGTAGCAACATGGATACAAAATTGGCTGAGTGACAGGATACAAAGAGTGGTGGTTGATGGATGTTTTGCGGGCTGCAGGAAGGTTTGTAGTGGAGTTCCCCAGGGATCAGTGTTGGGACCCTTACTTTTCCTGATATGTATTAATGACCTAGACCTTGGTGTACAGGGCAGAATTTCAAAGTTTGCAGATGATACAAAACTTGGAAGCATTGTGAATTGTGAGGAGGATCGTGTAGAACTTCAAAAGGACATAGACAAGTTAGTGGAATGCGCAAGAGAGGTGGCAGATGCAGTTCAATACAGAGAAATGTGAGGTGATTCATTTTGGTAGGAAGAACATGGAGAGACAATATAAAATACAGGGTACAATTCTAAGGGGGTGCAGGAGCAGACGGATCTAGGTGTATATGTATACAAGTCATTGAAGGTGGCAGGACAAGTTGAGAGAGTGGGTAATAAAACATACAGTATCCTGAACATTAATAATAGAGGCATAGAGTACAAGAGCAAGGAGATTATGTTGAACTTGTATAAGACACTAGTTCAGCCTCAGCTGGAGTATTGTGTCCTGTTCTGGGCGCCGCACTTTAGGAAAGACACGAGGGTCAGTTATGAAGACAGATTCGAGAAGTTAGGACTGTTTTCCTTGGAGAAAAGAAGGCTGAGAGGTGGATTAATAGAGGTATTCAAAACCATGAGGGGTCTGGACAGAGTAGATAGAGAGAAACTGTTCTCACTCATGAAAGGATTGAGAGCGAGAGGGCACAGATTTAAAGTATTTGCTAGGAGAAGCAAAAGTGACATGAGGGAAAACTTATTCACGCAGCGAGTGGTTATGGTTTGGAATGCGCTGCCTGGGAAAGTGGTGGAGGCAGGTTCAATTGAAGCATTCAAAAGGGAATTAGAGTGTTATATGAAAAGGAAGAATGTAGGGGAATGGAACTGAGGGAATTGCTCTTTCAGAGAGCCGGTGCAGACATGATGGGCTGAATGGCCTCCTTCTGCACTGTAACGATTCTGTGACTGTTTATAGGCCCCCTTACAGTAGTTGTAATGTAGGGCAGAGTATCAATCAGGAAATTAGAGATGCATGCAATAAGGGTAATACAGTAATCATACAAACATATGAATTAGGAGCAGGAATAGGCCCCTCGAGCCTGCTCTGCCATTTAATAAGTTCATGGTTGAACTGATTTCTCCACATTACCATCTACCCCTGATAACCTTCCATCCACTTGCTTATCAAGAATGTATCTACCTCTGCCTTAAAAGTATTCAAAGACTTTGCTTCCACCGCCTTTTGAGGAAGAGAGTTCCAAAGACTCACGGCCCTCTGAGAGAAAAAATTTTCCTCATCTCTGTCTTAAATGGGCGACCTCTTATTTTTAAACAGTGACTCATGGTTCTAGATTCTCCCACAAGGGGAAACATCCTTTCCACATCCACCCTGTCAAGACCCCTCAGGATCTTATATGTTTCAATCAAGTCGCCTCTCACAAGATAGCCTGCCCATTCCGGCTATCGGTCTAGTAAACCTCCTTTGAACTGCTTCCAACGCATTTACATCCTTCTTAAGTAAGGAGACCAAGCTGTACACTGTATTTCAGCTGTTGACTCACCAATGCCCTGTATAGCTAAAGCATAATCTCCCTACTTTTGTATTCAATTCCCCTCGCGATAAACGATAACATTCTATTAGCTTTCCTAATTACGTGCTGTACCTGCATACTAACCTTTTGCAATTCATGCACTAGGACACCCAGATCCCTCTGCATCTCAGAGTTCCGCAATCTCTCACCATTTAAATAAATATGCTTCTTTGTTATTCTTCCTGCCAAAATAGACAACTTCGCATTTTCCCACATTATACTCCATCTACTAGATTTTTGCCCACTCACTTAACCTATTTATATCCTTTTGTAGCCTCCTTATGTCCTCTTCACAATCTACTTTCCTACCTATCTTTGTGTCATCAGCAAATTTAGCAACCATACCTTCAGTCCCTTCCTCTAAGTCATTTATATAAATTGTAAAAAATTGAGGCCCCAGCACAGATCCCAGTGGCACACCGCTCATTACATCTTGCCAACCAGAAAATTACCCATTTATGCCTACTCTCTGTTTCCTGTTAGCTAGCCAATCTTCTATTCATGGCGGATATTAATCTTCATATAGACTGGGAAAACTGATTTTGCAGTAATTGTGTTGAGGACAAGTTCATGGAATCAATACAAGATTGTTTTCTAGATCAGTATGTCAAGGAACCAACAAGGGAATTGGCTCTATTGGATCTAGTCTTGTGCAATGAGAAAGGGTTAATTAATAACCTTGTTGTAAAGGAGGCGTCAGGGCAGAAACACCATAATATGATAGAATTTTATACTGAGTTTGAAAGTGATTTAGTTAAGTCTGAAACTCGGTTCTTAAATCTAAACAAAAGCAAACTACGTAGGTGTGAGTGGCAAATTGGCTAAGGTAGATTGGAAAACTACATTAAAAGATATGACAGTCGACAAGCAATGGCATTTAAAGAATTAATACATAATTTGCAACAACATTCCTTTAAGGCACGAAAACCCTGCAGAAAAAGTGATCCAACCACAGTTAACAAGAGGAGTTAAAGATAGTATTAGATCAAAGGAAGAGGCTTATAATGTTGCCAAAAGACTATTAAGCCTGAGGATTGGAAGCATTTTAGAATTCATCAAAGGAGGAGCATGAAATTCATAAGGAAAGAGAAAAGAGAATATGAGAGTAGACTAGCAAGAGACATAAAAACAGATTGTAAATGTTTCTATAGGTAGGTAAATAGGAAGAGACAAATGAAAGTAAACATGGGCCCATCAGAGGCAGAAACAGGTGAAGTTATCATGGGGAATATGGAAATGGCAGAGACACTGAATAAATACTTTGTTTCCACCTTCACAGTAGAAGATACAAAAAATCATTTCTGAAATAATGAGTTTGAGGAACTTAAAGAAATCAGTATAAGTAAAGGAATAGTACTGGAGAAATTAATGCGACTAAGTAGCCACAAATCTGCTGGGCCTAACAACCTTAATCTTAGGGTTTTAAAAGTGGATGCATTGGTTTTGATCATCCAGAATTCCTTAGATTCTGGAACAGTTCCCAAAGATTGGAAGGTAGCAAACATAACCCCACTATTTAAGAAAGGAGGAGGAGAGAAGACAGAACTATAGGCCATTTAACCTAACAGCAGTAGTAGGTAAAATGCTAGAATCTATTATGAGGGAAATGATAACAGGGCACTTTATGATTAAGCAGAGACAGCACAGATTTATGAAAGGGAAATTGTGTTTAACAAAGCTATTAAAGTTTTTTGAGTCTTTAAATAATAGGATGAATAAGGGGGAACCAGTGAATGTAGTGTATTTGGATTTTCAAAAAAGCATTTGATAAGGTGCCACACAAGGGGTTGAATTTTATGAGCCCCTTGACGCCGTGGGTCACGGCGGGGGGGTCCCGTAAAATTCTGTGGGGAGAGGCCCACCTCGACACCCAACATTGAGAAGGGCCTGTCTCATATTACCAGCGGTGGGGGTTCTCGGTACGGCCCACGCCGCATGGCTTTGGGGCCTTCATCTACATATACAAATTAGCATAAACTAGATGCAAGTTCACTTACCTGCTGGCAGCGGACGTCCTGCGCCGATTTTATGGCCGCCGTGCGTCCCTCGCACACCTTTGGAACTCCGTACTGAGTTCTGAGGTGAGAACCTGGTGGGGAGGTGGGGGGAGGAATAAAATTTTCAGGGTAGGAGGGGTGGGGGAGTGGGGAAAACACTTTTGATTTATTGTGGGGATGATGGGAAGGGGTTGAAGGGCAAAAGTTAGAAGGTTGGGGGTAAAGTTCAGGAAGGGAAAAAGGCACGTTTTGGTTATCTCGGGCAATGAAATAACCATGGGGGGGTTGGGGAAGGGCCTCCATATCATTCTTATTTGCAATCAAAAAATAAATGCTTACTTTACCTTTAAAAATTAAAATTACTTATAAGGGCTTAAAACCTATTAAAAATGGCGCCAGCACCTGCGTGATGGTACCGGACGCCGTTGCTGGGGACGTGGCGACCGCCCCCTCTACATCATCAGGGGCAGCTGCTCCGCCCTCTCTATTTAAATCAGCCCCGTGCGCAATAGCGCAGGTGCTGTACAGCGGCCCTTCCATGTTGGAAGGCCGCCGAGTTCTAAGCACGCTGCCGCAGAGCACGGCACATGAATACAATCCAGCCCAAGAGGTTATTCCACAAAATTAGGACTCATGGGATTGGGGGTAATACATTAGCATGGATTGAGGACTGGTTAATGGACAGAAAACAGAGTAGAAATAACCGAGTAATTTTCAGATTGTCAGACTGTAACTAGTGGGATACTGCAAGGATCTTTACTTGGGCTTCACCTATTTACAATCTGTATTAATGATTTAGATGAGTGACTGAATGTCATGGATTCAAGTTCATGGACTATAAATATTAGGTGGGAAAGTAAGCAGTGAGGAGGATACAAATAAGGATATGCATTTAAATTGACGTAAGACTTCTTTACTCTTATACTCCAACTCCTTTGTAATAAAAGCTAACATAACATTTGTCTTCCTAATTGCATGCTGCCACCTGCCAAGAATGAGGCACATTAACTTCACCACATGGACATTAAATTTCAAATTGTTGCTGGGAGGAAGAGAAGGCCTGTGACAAGGGGTTGCCAGGCCTCTGGCTGGAAAGACATTTTTGTATATTAACAGACAGTGTTTGTAGACAAAAGACCATTCCCTGACACGCACATTACACAGAGAATAGACGTGGTCAAACCAGTTAGCCACATGACTAACCTGCTTGGCAGTCTGGGTTTTTCTGAATTGTAGAGTTTGAACAAAAAGTTGCAGAAAGCTGTTTCGCTCCTGGATTGAAAAGACCCCTCCTGGCTAGTTTGCCACAGCCTCTCCTGTCTGCTCCCATCTCTTTCTCACGTAACTCCAAAATCCGACTGAAGACACATGAACCCCAAGAGAGAAAAGTCTCTTACAGTGAGTAAGGTTTAAGAAGAATACTGGCCTCAAGGATAGGCAAGATCTACCTACAAAAGGATTCTACAGTGAGCTTGAAGAACCGTAACAACAACTCTTCAGATATTGCCTCAAATCCTTCCACTTGATTTTTTTTCCTGCTCTTTTCTGTCTCTATTTGGATGTGTGTATCACATATGCGTGCTAGCGTGGGCGCATCGTGAATCTGTAGGAGTCAACCGAATTAGAGTTTAAGTTTAATAAAATGTCACCTTTCTTCTTTAAACCTAAGAAAGCCTGTTTGTGCTTGTTTCTTTGCCTTATAATTGGAAAGCGGTGAACAAGGATTCACCAAAGGGGAGCTAAAAACACAGTGTGTTTAAAAATAAAACCCAGTTGCAGTAAGACCAGGTGAAGGCTGAAAGGGAACCCGAGACTTCTTTCTCACCTGGTACAATGCTGTACCTGAATGTTAATTTTCTGTGATTCATGTTCAAGGACACTCACTCTTTTCTCTTTCCTTATCAATTTCTTTGTCCTCCTTTGCTGAATTCTAAAATCCCTCCAATCATCAGGCTTGCTACTCTTTTGGCAACATTTTAAACCTCTTCCTTTAAATTAACACTATCTTTAACTCGTCTTGTTAGCCACGGTTGGACTACTTTTTCTGCGAGGTCTTTGTACCTTAAAAAAATATGTATTTGTTGCAAGTTATGCACTAATTCTCAAAATGCAGAGAGATATAGACAGGTTGGGCGAGTGGGTAAGAGCATGGCTGATGGAATACAATGTGGCAAAGTATGAAGTTACCCACTTTGGTAAGAAAAATTGAAAAAGAAGAATATTTTTTGAGTGGTGAGAGACTGGTAAATGTTTGCGTTCAGAGGGACCTGGGTGTCCTTGTACATGAATCACAGAAAGTTAGCATGCAGGTACAGCAAGAAACTAGGAAGGCAAATAGTATGTTAGCTTTTGTTAGAAAGGGATTGGAGTATAAGAGGAAAGAAGTCTGACTATAATCCTACAGGTGAGGCCACACCTGGAGTATTGTGTGCAGTTTTAGTCTCTTTACCTAAGGAAGGACAAACTTGCCCTAGAGGGAGTGCAACACAGGTTCACTAGACTGGTTCCTGAGATGAGGTGGTTGTCCTGTGAGGACAGATTGAGTAGAGTCAGTTTATGTACCCTGGAGTCTAGGAAAATGAGAGGTGATCTCATTGAAACATATAAAATTAGGGGCGGCACAGTGGTGCAGTGGTTAGCACCGCAGCCTCACATCTCCAGCGACCCGGGTTCAATTCTGGGTACTGCCTGTGTGGAGTTTGCAAGTTCTCCCTGTTTCTGCGTGGGTTTCCTCCGGGTGCTCCGGTTTCCTCCCACAGCCAAAAGACTTGCAGGTTGATAGGTAAATTGGCCATTATAAATTGCCCCTAGTATAGGTAGGTGGTAGGGGAATATAAGGACAGGTGAGGATGTGGTAGGAATATGGGATTAGTGTAGGATTAGTATAAATGGGTGGTTAATGGTCGGCACAGACTCGGTGGGCTGAAGGGCCTGTTTTAGTGCTGTATATCTAAATCTAAAATCTAAATCTAAAAATTCTTAAAGGGCTTGACTGGGTAGATACTGGGAGAATGTTTCCCTTGCTTTGGGATTCTTGAAGTAGGGGTCACAGTCTTAGAATAAGGGGATTGACCATTTAGAACTGAGCTGATGAGAAATTTCTTTACTCAAAGGGTTATGAATCTTTGGAATTCTCTACCCCAGAGAGCTGTGGTTGGTCAGTTGTTGTATATATTCAAGACAGAGGTTGATAGATTTTTGGGTCCACAGGGAACTAAGGGATATGGGGATAATGCATATACAATGTGGGCAGGTGGAGTTGAGGTCGAAGTTCAGCCATGATCTTATTAAGCGGAGCAGGCCTGAGGGGCTAAATAGCCTAGACCTGCTCCTATTTCTTTTGTTCTTATGTCCTACATCAGCACCATCCAGATTTAGCCCGGGGTTATGAGTGAGCTCGTGCTCTCTGATTGGATTCCCACTGGGCATCCTTCATGAATGCTTAATAAGCACCAACCAAGAAAACTAAGTTGGAGTCTTGGCAGGGTTAGGGAAGCAGTGGAAATGCCACCTAGACCCTGTATGGGGGATAAGAGGGGAATCCAGTACAAAATGACTACAAGTTTTGGCAAAATAAATTTTAACTTGAGCACTGCAAGGGAAAGGTATATTCAACTGTTCTGTGTAGAGGTGGAAAAAAGAGAGGAACTTGGTGAAATTACAAACACCGGGGAAGTAGCACTGACCAAACTAATGGAGCTGTGGACTGACAAGTCCTTGGGTCCTGATGGGCTTCATCCTAGGGTCTTAAAAGATGTGGCTAATGAGGTAGTAGATGCGTTGGTGTTAATTTTTCAAAATTCACTAGATTCTGGAAAGGTTCCATCAGACTGGAAAGTAGCAAATATAACCCCTCTATTCAAGAAGGGGGCGGGCTGGGGGAGGCAGAAAACAGGTAATTATAGGCCAGTTAGCTTAATGTCTGTCATGGGGAAGGTGTTAGAATCAATCATTAAGGAGGCTATAGCTGGGCACTTAAAAAAACTAAATGTAATCAGGAATAATCATCAGGAATAATCAGCATGGTTTTGTGAAAGGAAAATCATGTTTAGCCAATTTATTGGAGTTCTTTGAAGGAGTAACGTGCACTGTGGATAAAGGGGAGCCCATTGATGTACTGTACTTGGATTTACAGAAGGCATTTGACAAGGTGCCACGTAAAAGGTTATTGCGCAAAGTAGGAGCTCATGGTGTTGGGGGTAACATATTAGCATGGATAGAGGGTTGGCTGGCTGACAGAAAACTGAGAGTATGCATATATGGTTCCTTTTCTGTTTGGCAGGATTTGTCGTGGAGCCCCGCAGGGGTCTGTGCTGGGGCCTCAACTTTTTACAATTTATATCAATGACTTAGATGAGGGGAGCGAAGGCATGGTAGCCAAATTTGCAGATAACACAAAGATAGGTGGGAAAGTATGTTGTAAAGAGGACATAAGGAGCTTGCAAACCAATATAGATAGGTTGAGTGAGTGGGCGAAATGTGAAGTTGTTCACTTTAGCAGGAAGAATAAAAAAGCAGAGTATTTCTTTAACAGGGAACGACTGCAGAATTCTGAGGTGCAGAGGGATCTAGGTGCTCGAGTGCATGAGTCACAAAAGGTTAGTATGCAGGTACAGCAAGTAATAAAGAAGGCTAATGGCATGCTATCCTTCATTACGAGAGGAATTGAAAATAAAAGTAAGAATGTTATGCTACAGTTATACAGGACATTGGTGAGACCACATCTTGAATATTGCGTGTAGTTTTGGTCTCCTTATTTAAGGAAGGATGTGAATGCGTAGGAGGTGGTTCAGAGGAGGTTTACTAGATTGATACCTGGAATGAGCGGGTTGTCTTATGAGGAAAGGTTGGACAGATTGGGTTTGTTTTCACTGGAGTTTACAAGACTGAGGGGAGACTTGATTGAAGTTTATAAGATCCTGAATGGTCTTGACAGGGTGAATGTGGAGAGGATGTTTCCTCTTGTGGGTGAGTCAGAACTAGGAGCACTGTTTGAAAATTAGGGGTCACCCTTTTAGCACAGTGACGAGGAGAAATATTTTTCTCTCAGAGGGTTGTGCGACTTTGGAATTTTCTGCCTCAGAAGGTGGTGGGTGCGAGGTCATTGAATATTTTTAAGGTGGAGGCAGATAGATTCTTGTTAGGCAAGGGAATCAAAGATTATCAGGGATAGATGGGAGTGTGCAATTCAAGACAGTAACAGATCAACAATGATCTTATTAAATGGTGGAACAGGCTCGACAGGCTGAATGGCCTGCTTCTGCTCCTAATTCATATGGTCGTATCATCCATACACATAAACAAATCAACTATTAAAAAACTGGGTACACTTTTCAAACATCAACACCAGCAACAGTGTATGTGAAGAGGATAAAAGACTAGCACTTTCATGACTTCAGGACATCTTAAAGTGCTTTCAATCCCCTGAAGTGTAGTTACTGTTGTAATGTAGGAAGCAGGCCAATTTGTACACAGCAAGGTCTCACAAATAGCACTGAGACAATAACCAGATAATTTGTTCTTTCAGTGAGGTTGGTCTCCACACAAAATCTGAATAGCTACACTTCCAATGAAGAATGTCCAGTTTATTGCTTCTTTATTCAGTAAACAACAGAAACCCAGTAAAGACTGTATCATCATCAACGTCTGCAAACAGTCCATTAAAAGAATCCCCACCAATTACTTGAAGCCACACTTGATCCCCAGTTTGTAATTGCAACAATGTGCCTCCTGAGGCCTGATCCTCACTATTCTGATAACTATCAAATGTATTGAGAATCTGAATACCGTTCTTGTACAGGGACACTCTTACATGTTTGGCATAGACTGTGATATGATAAACAAAATAATAAACCCCAGAAAATTCACATGTAAATTTTCCTGTGGACAGATCATAGTGATTTTGGTTGTTGTATAGGATTTTTTCAAACTTGATTGGACTGCCTGAACGAGGCAACTTGGAAAATTCTGTCAAGCCAACACTAAATGCGCTATTCCTTATCATTGCATTCTCACCAGTGTTCCCTTTCTTCCCTATTTCTCCTTTACTTCCTCTTTCACCTTGAATTCCAGGATGCCCCCTGGGTCCTTCACCACCTACTTCTCCTTTGGGGCCTGGTATACCAGTAGGCCCAATGGGACCTGGTAAACCAATATTCCCCAGATGTCCAACAGCTCCCTTGTCCCCTTTTGGACCTCTAGGTCCTAAATTCCCTTTTACACCCTGCTGTCCTGGAAACCCTATTTCTCCCTTTTGGCCTTTGTGTCCAAGTGATCCAGGAATTCCTTTTGGTCCTATTTTGCCAGGTGTTCCTTTACTTCCTGGTTCACCTCGTCTTCCTTTTACACCAGGTGCACCAAAGGGCCCTAGAGTCATAAAAATAATGTAATTTTTAAAAATTTGTCATTTTTGCAGAACCAGAAATACATATTCATTTATTATAATTGACTTGTATATACAAATAATAAAAAGTATTATTATAATTGCATATTAAAGTTTTTATTTTAGTTCATGAATAGCATTTCTCCATCAAATTGACACATCTGGGTTTCCTTCAATCAAATTTATATCTCAAGATAATCTCACCTAGCAGCAAGTGGCCAATTAGCACTAATGCATATTGACAGACTTCTCAAGCAAGCAACATTAAACCTTAAACCAGCATCCGCAGTATTTTGCTTTTATTAAACCTTCTGAACAAGTTGTAAAAACAGAAAACCAAAATTCACAGGCATTGGTTGCTCATAACGGCCTAAGTTTTCCCAGTTTAGTTGCGATCATGACATTGGCCTCAATTCTGGGTTGGGAACCCAGACGTGGATGTGGCTGAACATAGATTGTGATCTTCTCAAGGGGGCCAATTAAGAAGCCAACTCCAGGAGGCCTGTCCAATTAGGGAAAGCAGGCAGACTGGGAAGCGGGAGGATGAATAGGAGGGTCTGCAGTGATGTCCGGCTGGCTGCCACACTAGGAGGCACTCTCTGCAGCATTGGGCAAAATTAAAAATCACGCATGACCACAGCTGTCATTGTGGAGGGGTGACTTGCGGCTGTGGCTGTCGTAACCCAGTGGTTCCATGCTGGGATGATTGAGTGGAGGTGTCGATGGCCCACCAGCCTGCCGCTGGGAGGCCACGTCCAGTTACCTGCTGGGCTCCGGCCTCACTGGGGGGGGGTCCATCTGCCATCGGGAAGCATGTGGCACCATCATTAATGTTCCCACAATTGGCCCATTAATGGGGCTAACTGGTTACCCACCACTGCCGGCAGGTAGCCTCTGTCACATTGAGCCCACCTCCGGCAAGATCGCTCAGAGATGAAAAAGCATGGGTAGCCAAGCCAACATGCTATTCTCCAACTTTGCTCTGGTTCCATTTCATAACCAATTCCACGGGACCAGAAAAATTCTGCCCAACATGTTAAAACAGCAATTCCCCCCTCCCCCCCCCCAACTGTTGTTGACAGGGCCTTCAACCGTGTCCGGCTCATTTCCCGCACCTCTACCCTCACCCCTTCCCCTCCCTCCCAGAACCGCTACAGGGCTCCCCATGTCCTCACTTTCCACCCCACCAACCTAGTCCAAAGACTTGCAGGTGATAGGTAAATTGGCCGTTGTAAATTGCCCCTAGTGTAGGGAGGTGATAGGGAATATGGGATTACTGTAGGGTTAGTATAAATGGGTGCTTGTTGGTCGGCACAGACTCGGTGGGCCGAAGGGCCTGTTTCAGTGCTGTATCTCTAAATAAAAAATAAAACCTCCACATCCAGTCGGTGACCTACTGCGGGTCCTCAGGCAGTGCAATGTTACAAATAAATTGGGGCAGATTCTGTATATATATATCTGTATATAACAGCTATATATAGTAAATTGATAGTAATTATAAGTCATTTCAGGCTTCCAAATTCAATTTTTTAGGAATCTAGAATTCACAGTGTAGACGTGTCAGCACAGGGTCACTGTTCTTTACTCTGATAGCATGTCTTGTAAATATAAATTATTAACTCCACCTGACAAGCAAATATCCATATACACCGGTATAAGCTCTTTACTAAAATATTGTCCAGCCCAAACAGCACTGATACTTTCTCTAAAGTCAATATATCCCAAGCATCCAGTGAACACAGGGATAATATTTTATTGGAAAACATCAGATGCTTACCTGGTTCTCCAGGTTCACCTTTTGATCCCTCGGGGCCTGGAGGTCCAACTTTCCCAAGTTCACCTATTGTTTTATCACAGAATCTTTACATTAGCTAAAAAGTTAGAATTCTGTGGGACTTAACACAACACTGAAGAACATTTTTCAACTTATTGAAAAGCTACTTTGTGGTGTTTATATGAGCAACTTTCTCCATATTAACACAGAGTTACATATCCACTTTCAGTGCTTGGGCAGTGATCACATTGCTCACCTCTTATAAAAACCATCTGATTTTCAGTCCTTTAATTTCAAAAGAAAGTTTATAGAAGGGGCAGCCAATCCTCTCCATGGGATTACCATGCTGGCAGTGAAGGTGTACATTTACTCAACTTTTGTTGTCCATGTATTTAGCTTCAAGTAAACAAATAGTGCTATATATATATATTTATATACACATCTAGGGCTGAATTTTACCGGCCCCTCGACGCCGTGGGTCGCGGCGCAGGAGCCGATACAATTCTGCAGGGAGAGACCTGCCTCGACCCACGACCTCGGTGTGGCACCCCCGCCACCTGGTAGCGGGCCCTTCATCTGCATATTTAAATTAATATTAATAATATGTAAATAAACTTACCTGCGGGCAGCGGCCGTCCAATGCCAATATTACAGCTGCCGTTCATGCTTCGCTCGCGTTCGGAATACGGAGTTCCGAGGCGGGAACCTGGTGGGGAGGGGGGGGGGAGGAATAAAATTTTCAGGGCAGGAGGGGTGGGGGAGTGGGGAAAACAATTTTGATTGGATGTGGGGATGGTGGGAAGGGGCTGAAGGGCAAAAGTTAGAAGGTTGGGGGGGCAAAGTTCGGGTAGGGAAAAAGGCATGTTTCAGTTCGCCTGGGCAATGAAACGATCATCGGGGGGTTGGGGAAGGGCCTCCATCACAAAAGTTTTTATTTAATAAAAATTTATAATGATGCACCTTTAAAAATTAAAATTCATTGTAAGGGCTTAAAGTCCTTTAAAAATGGCACCTGCGCCTACGTGGTGACGCCGTTGCCGGAGATGCGGCAGCCACCCCCAATGACGTAGAGGGGACGACCGCTCCGCCCCTCTATTTAAATGAGCCCCCACGCATAATATTGCGGAGGCTCAGGGACAGCGCCTCCGCGGGGATGCACACCACCATCAGAGTGCGACGTCGGGAACTGCAGTGCACTCGTAAAATTCAGCCCCTAGTGTTTACCCATAAAGGCACTATACTTTCTCACAGGTTGACTGGAAAATTTGGGAATAAATCTTCATTTTCACTGCATTGGCCATAATTTGGTGGAGCGGATGACATGCCAATAATAAAACTAAACCGAGATTCCATTGAAATCAATGGAATGAAAATTGGATGGGTTCCATAACAGGTGAACAATTCACTCCACCAGATTACCACCTATACAGTGAAGATGACCACAGTGTGTATTCTTCATATGAAGGAAATTGTAGGCAAGTCTGCATATTTGCGCCCTGTAATTAGAACATTACATCAAGTGGCTTACAAAAGTATTAAAATGTTGAAATTCCTTCATGTAATGCACTATGATCCCATCTTTTATAGTGTGTTATTGTAGAATGTAGTAAGGTCAACTGAAGTGATTACATTCAATATTTAATGTGTTACCGTGAATGGAGCATTTATTTTCATATTCAGACAATTGTTAGCTGTAAAAGGTAGATGAAAATAAAATCATGTAACTGAGACAGTGTTGGCAAAGTTGACTGATATCGAAAATATCATCATGATTTTCAGGAGCTTAAAAATCCTGATTCTTGATTCTGTAGGTGGTTATTCATAGATTTGAAGATTATATATTATAATGACTCGTTATACTGTGTACTGTTTCTTCAATTACAATTACAATACCGTCTTTAGTATATTGGCTGTAATTTACTAAAGAAATTCTGTCATTTTGCATCTGATATCAGCAGAGAAATCAGCACTGCAGAAAGGTCATCATTTCTGTTGAGAAAGCAGCTCAGTAAAACAGAGCTGTTCACATGTTACATAGTAAGTCATTTCTCTACCTAATATCGTGTTAATATGTTTATTTTATTTAATTAGGTTAACATTTCAGATGAGATTGATATCAGAATAGCTAGCTATAAAGAAATGTCTACGTTTGGTATTTCTAACTATGCAAAACAGTAAAAGTATGCCTTTAGATCACTCTACCTGTATCTCCTTTGTCACCCACAGAGCCATCTCTTCCATCCCTTCCAGGCATGCCATTATGACCAGGGTTTCCTGGAACTCCAGGATATCCACCCATGCACATCTCCTTTCTGAGCACCTCGGTGTTCACCAGAGTGACCAGCACAAATAGCGACCAAAGCTGCATTCTGGATTCAGATCCTCAGTATCAAGGTTTCACAGTATAATTCTAATGATATTAATCAGAACAATCTCATTACAGGGTACAGACCTAAAGAACCAACTGGAAGACTTAATAGAAATTATTATTGTAGAATTATTTTAAATGGCTTGCTATGTGAATAAAGGATTGTTGTGGGATTACTGAAATGCAAGGAGATATACTGAAACATATTTAATAGACCTAGTGATAGATGACAAAACCAGTTGCTAAACCAAGGAATGAAGTTGAGGCCAAACTGGGTGGGATCAACTGGGAAGGGAGCGCCTAAAGGTTTTGCTGGGATAAGGGCATCAAAAGTGGACATGAGGGGAAGGTTAAGCAGATCAATGGCTGCAGAGCTATTGTTGTGAATAGAGGACAAAGGGTAGGCAGTTGGGATTTAGAAAGTGCAGTTCTAAATAATTTAGGGGAAGATATTTCCAGAGGAGACATTGTAGGAAGTGAGGTTGGAAAGGGATAGGGGGATGTGGGTTTGAGGGTCACAAGGATCCAAGATCTTGTCCATCATAGAAACCATCGGAGTAGAGAGGCCATAGGAGATGGCAAGCTGGGAGGGGTGACCATGGCTATAGGTAGAGGATTTTTAAAAAATTCTTTCACGGGATGTGGCGTCACTGGCTGGGCCAACATTTATTGCTCATCCCTAATTGCCCTTGAGAAGATAGTGGTGAGACAGCATCTTGAATCACTGCAGTCCATGGAAGGAGAGGTTGAGGGAGGACGAGGAGTATAGAGAGCAGGGATACACTACCAATATCGTGTCCGTTTTGCGGTCTATATCGACAAACTCCCCCTTGGTGAGATAACTATTTAGCTAAAGGAAATTAATGACATTAAGCAGATAACTAAACTGACTGCATCTGTGTGTGTATAATGGAATTACTAATGGGTATTTAATTACCTAGATTATTTGCTTGTCTAAACTTTTTGGATAAGCAGTATCCAACAGTACTAGGCAATGACAATAGCTGAAAAATTGACTTGTTTCATTTATTGTTGTCGTCAGCTCTGGGCTCCATAATGTTTTGAAGAAAATACATTACAAAATGTGATTATATCCAGCTCCTAGAGTAATAAGTATCCATGGAGGAAGAAGTGTGTCACTGTTAAACCTATTCTGGCTTTGTGCTCTGTAACTGATAAATTGAAGCCTGCTGACCTCTGCTGGAGAACAGAGAAAACTGATCTAAGGTATAATCTAAAAATAACTACCAGACTTCTCATGGCATTACCACAGAATGAAAAAGAAAATGGTGTACAATTACTAACAGTTGTGTATGCATATAAACATTTATATATTATAAAATTTAAATCTATTTGGGCTATAAATTCCTGTTCCTTTATAGTGTTATTGGACATGGAGTAGGAATTTGTGATAGAACAAGTTCTCCAGCTCTTTCCGAACCTGATTGAAAAGGAGGAGAGTTGCTTTTTGATGATGACACTGGAAATTGAACGGGTAGGATGAAATCAGGCATTCTTAGGTCCACCAGTTCAATCTCAGTTGCCCCTGATGCACTGCACACATACAATAACCAAGTGTGTGCCGGGACACAATTCGTCTGGAAGTGGGCCTAGCAGTTTGTTTGATTGATGCTATCCACGTGACAATCAGTTGCTGCTTTCTAAAGACAAAAATTTAATTTATGTTCTGTGAACTTAATCTGTCTTGGCATTCCTCACACCTCCCCGCCACCCCAACCCCCAACCCCCCTCGCCCACAACCTACTCCCCGCACTTCCCTCCCCAACTTTTCCCCACCACCCCTTAGAATGGGTGACACATTTACACCAAAATGGAACATGCCAAAAATATGTTAATCACTGACCCCTATGCAGGGTCAGCATTAGGGACAGTTGCCAAAGCAGTCATGCCCTGCCACAATTCCAATAATGCAGCAGGAATTTCAGGACCAAAGTTTATATTTTTTATTATTCATTCTTGGGATATTGTCATTGTTGGCATGGCCCGGTGTTTATTGCCCGTGCCTAGTGGTCCATGAGGAGATAGTGATGGGCCTCCTTCTTGAATCACTGCAGTCTGTGTGGTGAAGGTGGTCCCACAGTGCTGTTAGGTAGAGAGTTGCAGAATTTTGACCCAGCAACAATGAAGGACCAGCCAAGTCAGGATGATGTATGGACGTGTCATAGCATTGATCTTAGGAAGTGGGAGGATGTAATATTAAGGAGGTGATTATAATGTTGTAATGGAGAATGAACTATTATAGTGGTACATTTCAGGTGTTGAGTATAAAGAGAATGCTGTTTAAAAATAGAAAATAACTTGAATGAAATGGTAAATGAATGTTTTTAGAAAATAAAATTAATGTAACTGAAAAATTCCATAAAACTGTCACTGGAAGATTTTATGATTTCTGAAATAATCGGAATCTGGACTATTTTCGGTCCTCCCATCACACGTCCACCAGAGTTGTTCTGGGAATATGTTTCTCTCCTTTGTCTCTCTCTCTCTGCCGTTCTACTTTCTTTTCCTTCACTTCTGTTTCTTTCTCTCTTCCTTGAACAACAACATTTTCATAGTCCTGCTCAACCAATAAAGACATTACAGGGTGAGGGAAAAACTGGTCACTGAGCAGGAGGAAAAAGGAGAAAATGGAAAAGTAGGGCCATCTAAAGGTAGAGTCAAAGACAAAGGTTTTTTTTAGGAGAGAGATGGCAAACTAGACAGATTTAGGGAGACAGTTCTAGAGGGTAAGGACATCATGGCTGTAAGAGCAGCCACCAATGGCAGAGCTGAGGGTTCAAAGAACGAGGAGCTACCGTATTTCAGAGGACCAGAATGTGGGTATGGAGACATATGGTGAAGCAGTGTGGGGCGAGGTCATGGAAGGATTTGAATATGAGGATGAGGGCTAGAAGTCAATTCACTAAGCATGGAAGAAACAGTGAGTTTGTGAAAGGGCAGGCAGAGCAGTGATTTGTGTGGGTGAAGATTCTGAATGAATTATAATCTGTGAAGGTGAAGGGCCAGCTAAGAAAGCATTAAGGAAGTGGAGTCATTAGGCAATAAAGACACGAATTGGAATTTAAGCAACACTGGGGAGGTATAGGTGGAGGGAAGTGATGTTACAAAGATGGAAAAAATCAGTTTTGTAATGGAATAGATGTGAAAAAGGCAGCTGAGCTCAGGATTGAGCAGTACACAATACTTTGCATTTCCAGACTTAGTCTGTGGTGGCAGCAGAATAAGTTGTTGGAGTCATGGTCAGAGGTACATAGATATTGGTGGAAGCCAAGCAAGATAGCTTCAATTTTAACGATATTAAGCTGAAGGAAAGTTGTCTCACCAAAATGTTGAAGTTGTCTTTATTATCTCCTTCCCTCTATTTCATTCTTTTGCTCTCTTTTTCTGTGTCTCTCCAACCAGGTTTCTTCCATAAACAAAAAAATTATCAGTTTATCAAA
This sequence comes from Heterodontus francisci, assembly GCF_036365525.1. Classification (NCBI taxonomy): domain Eukaryota; kingdom Metazoa; phylum Chordata; class Chondrichthyes; order Heterodontiformes; family Heterodontidae; genus Heterodontus; species Heterodontus francisci. Next base: position 47,921,387 of record NC_090376.1, on the reverse strand, counting down.
AAACAAGACTTATCCAGTAAAAAAGCAAAGCATTTACACACAGATTGAAATATGAAAGTTTCTTTTAAAATGCCCCACATCCAAATTCACACACACTGAAAAAAATGCAGAAATTCTCTCTGCAGAGCTCTGTTACAACAAAAAAAGGCAGAAAGGGATTACTTTGGTCAAATACTTGCTCATTCTTGAAGAAAAAAGAGAAGATATGGAAAGATGTCAGTTGTCCCTTTTGGTCTGGCATCCAGGTATACGGCGACGGGTCACTGGGATCTTTTCTGGAGCAGTTCTTTTCACGCGGTGTCGAGGATTAATCTGGCAGGCCTTCAAGGTGCATCTCAGGAGAAATGATGCTTCAGTTCTCTATTTCTTATGCTTGATTCTCAGGGCTTCTCAAAGAAATGGAAAAGGATGAGCTGGTGGTGGCTGCTGTCTGGTAGGCTTAGCTCCAATTGCTTTCAAAAACAGTTCACACCCCACCTGAACCAAAACAATATCCAAACCCCAAACAGTCAACCTCCTGACCTCCATAAACCTTGACATGTGGCTTCTCTGTAAACATCTCCCCTTAGTCCAAGGTTCCTGTTGTTTATTCATCTTAAGACAGGTGATCTCCAGTAAAGGTTGTTTTTAGCACTCCTTGATTCTTCCAGTAATTGTTTTCACAGTCAAGTGTCCTTTCAATGACACCAGTGAAAACAACAAAGTTCAGCATTTCTTCAGACTTCCAAATGTATCCATTTCCACAATTTAAATATGAGTCCATAAAAACATATTTTAACTAAAAAATAGAAGCACTCTCATAACACTTCCATCCTTGGAGAAATGAAACACCATTTTTAAATGTGCTTCATTACAAAGTGTGGAAAAAACAGAAGATGAAAAATATTAAAACACATTGACACACTCATTCTCATTCACTCTTTACCTGTAGCTAATATATTTCAGCTTTGTACCATCATTGCACTCAAATAAAGTTATATCCTAGACAAAGCATCCACAATTACATTATGTTGCCCTGCAATGTGGATAATCTTTAATCTAAGAAAAAAGTTGGAGCTAAGCCTACCAGACAGCAGCCACCACCAGCTCATCCTTTTTTATTCCATTGGAATAATCTGGCATTCTGGATTTTTAATTTTTCCACAAAGACTAGGGGGTAATGAGAGAGACCTCAAAATGCTTAAGAGCCATTAATAAGTCCAGGGTTTCTTTTCCCACTGTTTAATATCTTTTGGTGTCAATTTAGCTTTTTGTAAAAGTATCTCATTGGCCTTTCTATGCCTGATTCATCATCTTGTAACAGGACTTAGACCGGAGACAGACAGAGAGAGAGAGGAGCACAGTGGGAGCGGAGACCGGAAACAGAGAGAGAGAGAGCACAGCTGGAGTGGAGGTCTAAAAAGTGCGCCAGAAGCACAGAGTCGGCAACCGGAGACAGACAGAGAGAGAGAAGCAGGGGAAAAATCGAAAAGTCACATCAGAGTGGCGTCACAATTAACAGTGAGAGCAGGGAAACAGAAAGCAGGCGGGGTGAGTAAACAGGTAAGCTTTTAATTTAATTTAAATCAAACATGGCATAACACTTGATCGATTTATTAGTATATAAACTAAAAACTAAAGCATATTTAATAATTTATCATAGAGTGAGAGAGAGATAGAGACCAATAGGGAGTGTATTAGTTCAAATTAGGACAACGTAATACATAAGCTGTATTAAGTATTATTAGGGTTTATCATTATTTGTAAGGTTTACTAATAGTAGTAAGTTTTATTAGTATTGGCAAACTTTTATTATCATTGGTAAGGTCGATTAGATTCACAGAGTGCAGATTGCAAGCTGAGTGTGGAGATTCGAGTTTGGTGAGTGGCAAGTTCAGTGAAGGGGTGGAGGTGCTCCATTTTTCCTTTTTTTTGTGCTCTTTTAACTCTCCAGTATTTGGTTCTTTCTTTGGTGCAGTGGAAGAAGCTGGTTGGTGAGTACCTGGTAAGCTATTCTACTTATAATAAATAGTCTGTAAAGTTAAGGTATAGCAGGGCAGCTCGACTGAGTGGAATGTATAGCCTGCGGCATGTGGGAGGTCATAGATGCACCATGTGTCCTAGACGAACACAACTGCAGGAGGTGTCACCAGCTGCAGAAGCTTGAGTCTGGGTTTCAGAACTCGAGCGGCGGCTGGAGTCACTGTTGTGCATCTGTGAGGCAGAGGACTACGTGGATAGCACATTTAGGGAGGTGGTCACACCACAGGTTAGGAGCATGCAGGCAGATAGGAAATGGGTGACCACCAGGCAGTCTAAGAGAACCACGCAGGTAGTGCAGGAGTCCCCGATAGAGTTCACGCTAATCGCTTTTCCATTTTGAATACTGGCGAAGGTGATGGTTCCTCAGAGGAGTGCAGTCAGAGCCAAGTTTATGGCACCACAGGTGGCTCAGCTGCACAGGAGGGAAGGAAGAGGAATGGAAGAGCAGTAGTGATAGGGGATTCGATAGTCAGGGGAACAGACAGGCGTTTCTGCGGCACTAAGTGTGACTCCAGGATGGTGTGTTGCCTCCCTGGTGCCAGGGTCAAGGATGTCACTGAGAGGCTGCAGGACATTCTTCTGGGAGAGGGTGAACAGCCAGGGTCGTGGTCTACATTAGCACCAATGACATAGATAAGAAAGGGGTTGAGGACCTGAAAGCAGACTTAGGGGAGCTAGGAAAGAGTTTAAAAAGCAGGACTTTAAGAGCAGTAATCTCAGAAAGGGTGGTAAAAGGAGGAATGGGGCTGATTAGAGACCAGAAAGGGGATTTACACATGGAGGCAGAGGGAATAGCTGAGATATTAAATGAATAATTTTCATCAGTCTTTACCAAGGAAGAAGATGCAACCCAGGCAATGTTGAAAGAGGAACTAAGTCAGACACTAGAGAGGTTTAAAATTGATAAAAGAGGACGTATTAGATAGGCTGTCTGTACTTAAAGTGGATAAAGCACCAGGGCCGGAAGAGATGCATCCAAGGATACAGAGGGAAGTGAGGGTGGAAATTGCAGAGGCACTGACCATAATTTTTCAGCCTTCCTTAGGCTCAGGGGTGGTGCCAGAGGACTGGAGAATTGCAAACGTTACACCCTTGTTGAAAAAAGGGTGTAAAGATAAGCCCAGCAGGTCAGTCAGTTTAACTTCGGTGGTGGGTAAACTTCTAGAAAAAAGAATTCAGGACAAAATCAATAGTCACATGGACAAATGCGAGTTAATTAAGGAAAGCCAGCACAGATTCCATAAGGGAAAATCATGTTTAACTAACTTGCCAGAGCTGTTTGAGGAGGTAACAGAGAGAGTTGATGAGGACAATGCTGTTGATGTGGTGTACATGGACTTTCAAAAGGCATTTGATACAGTGCCACACAACAGACTTGTAAGCAAACTTGTAGTTCATGGAATAAAAGAGACGGTAGCAGCATGGATATGAAATTGGCTGAGTGACAGGAAACAAAGAGTAGTGGTTAATGGATGTTTTGCGGGCTGCAGGAAGGTTTGTAGTGGGGTTCCCCAGGGATCAGTGTTGGGACCCTTGCTTTTCCTGATATGTATTAATGACCTAGACCTTGGTGTACAGGGCAGAATTTCAAAGTTTGCAGATGATACAAAACTTGGAAGCATTGTGAATTGTGAGGAGGATCGTGTAGAACTTCAAAAGGACATAGACAAGTTAGTGGAATGCGCAAGAGAGGTGGCAGATGCAGTTCAATACAGAGAAATGTGAGGTGATTCATTTTGGTAGGAAGAACATGGAGAGACAATATAGAATAAAGGGGATAAAAACAAGAAATGCTGGAACCACTCAGCAGGTCTGGCAGCATCTGTGAAAAGAGAAGCAGAGTTAACATTTCGGGTCAGTGACCCTTCTTCGGAACTCATGTGACATAGAATAAAGGGGATGCAGGAGCAGAGGGACCTTGGTGTATATGTGCATAAGTCATTAAAGGTGACAGGACAGGTTAGAGAGTGGTTAATAAAGCATACAGTATCCTGGGCTTTATTAATAGGGGCATAGAGTACAAGAGCAAGGAAGTTATGTTGATCTTGTATAAGACAGCAGCTCAGCCTCACCTGGAGTATTGCATCCAATTCTGGGCGTCGCACTTGAGGAAAGACATGAGGGCATTGGAGAGAGTATAGAAGAGATTCACGAGAATGGTTCCAGGGATGAGCAATTTCAGTTATGAAGATAGATTGGAGAGGTTAGGACTGTTTTCCTTGGAAAAGAGGCTGAGAGGTGATTTGTAAGAGGTATTCAAAATCATGAGGGATCTGGGCAGAGTAGATAGAGAGAAACTGTTCCCACTCACGAAAGGATCGAGAATGAGAGGGCACAGATTTAAAATATTTGGTAAGAGAAGCAAAAGTGACGTGAAAATCTTTATCAAGCAGCAAGTGGTTAAGGTCTGGAATGCGCTGCCTGAGAGTGTGGTGGAAGCAGGTACAATTGAAGCATTCAAAAGGGAACTAGACAGTTATATGAAAAGGAAGAATGTGCAGGGTTATGGGGAGAAGGCAGGGGAATGGGCCTGAGGGAATTTCTCTTCCAGAGAGCTGGTGCGGACACGATGGGCAGAATGGCCTCCTTCTGTGTTATAACAATTCTGCGATTCTGTGACTGCACCAACCCTCAGGACATTAGCATCAATTGCTACCTTGAAGAGCTTAGTGAAATTTGGAGCAGCCAACATTGGTGCGTTGATCAAAATGGCTTTCAGCTTCTCAAAAGATGCTTGGCACTCTCCTGACCACACTATTTTGGCTTTCTTTCTTTGTAACAAATCCGTCAGTGGAGCAGTTATAGTACCAAAATTTGGTACAAACTTGCGATAGAAACCACACATTGCCAAAAACCTCATGATTTTTCTTTTAGTCTTAGGGGTAGGGAACTCCACCAATGCATGTACTTTTGCTGTTCTTGGCAACACGTGTCCTTGCCCTACTATATGCCCAAGGTAGGTTACCCTAGCTTTTGTAAATTCACTTTTGGCAAGGTTCATCACTAATCAGCCAATTGCAATTTTCTAAACAGAGCTTCTCGTTGTTCCAAGTGGTCCTTCCAAGTGTCACTGTATACAAGCACGTCATCAAGATTGGGCGGCACAGTGGCGCAGTGGTTAGCACCGCAGCCTCACAGCTCCAGCGACCCGGGTTCAATTCCGGGTACTGCCTGTGTGGAGTTTGCAAGTTCTCCCTGTGTCTGCGTGGGTTTCCTCCGGGTGCTCCGGTTTCCGACCACATGCCAAAAGACTTGCAGGTTGATAGGTAAATTGGCCATTATAAATTGCCCCTAGTATAGGTAGGTGGTAGGGAAATATAGGGACAGGTGGGGATGTAGTAGGAATATGGGATTAGTGTAGGATTAGTATAAATGGGTGGTTGATGGTCGGCACTGACTCGGTGGGCCGAAGGGCCTGTTTCAGTGCTGTATCTCTAGACTAGACTAGACATAAACCACACGGTTCAGAACACTAGGTACCACTGAGTTCATTAGTCTCTGAAAAGTGGCTGGGGCATTGGAAAAGACCGTCTGGTGTGACGAAGGCCGATATTTCCTTAGCTCGGGTGTTAAAGGAACCCGTCAGTATCCCTTTAACAAATCTATTTTTGTAAGAAACGTAGCACCGCCCACTCTGTCAATACAGTCTTCCAAGTGAGGAATTGGGTAAGAGTCTGCCTTTGTTACGCATTTCTGTAGTCTATGCAGAATCTAGATGAACCATCAGATTTAGGCTATAACACCACTGGGGAACCAATTGCTTTGACTGGGTTCAGTTAGGTGGTTTTCCAACATGTATTGGGATTTCTGCGTTTACCTGGGCCTGTTTCTCTGGACTTAAATGATAAGGATGCAGTTTTATAGGAACAGATTCCTCTATATCCACATCATGTGTGGCTAAGGTTGTACATCCTGGTTTGTCCCTACAGACTCCTTTAAATGCTGTGAGTAGTCTTGTTAGGTCTTCTCATTGTTCTATATCTAAATATCAAAGCATAGGGCTGAATTTTACAAACACCCCGACGTCAGGGGTCGTGGTGGGGAGCAGGCCCGAAAATGCTTCCAGGAGAGGCCCACCACAGACCTTGCGCTGGGAAGTCGCAGCCCCATATTGCGGTGGCAGTGATACCTCATGGCAGCCCACCCACCACTTAGCGACGGGAGCCCAATTTTAATATGTAAATACCTGAATTAATGACTGTCACACTCACGCTGTCCATCCCAGAGCAATATTGGTGCCTGTGGCTGGCACTCCCATGCCTTTTGGAGCCCTGTCCTGGGATCTGAGGTGGAATACTGGTGGGGAGGGGTGAGCAGGTAGGTTTTCCAGTGCGGGAGTGGGGGAGCAGGGACAAACTCATCTGATTGATGTAGGGGGTGGTGGGAAGGGTTACAGTGCAGTTTATGAATTTTGTTGGTGGGGGAAGGTCAGGTGGGCAGGGGAAGTGTTTTGGGGGGGAAGAGGGCAACTAATGCATTGCACGGTTATTGGGGGGGTGGGAGAGGGGCAAATTAAATGTTTAAAAAAATTTTTGTAACCTCTTTCTTTAAATATTTAAATTAAACGGAAGGGCTCGAAGCCCTTTAAAAATGGTGTCAGCGCCTGTGCACAAGCTGCCGGGGAGAGACAGCCCGCCCTCGGTATGTCATTGGGGTGGGTGGTCCACCCTGGCCATTTAAATGAGCCACCGCACTGAATATCACAGCGGCTCCATGACATATGGTCCACACGGACGGACGCCATTGTTTATGTCGGTGGCGGCACCAGAAATTTCAGCCCTTAGTGTCTAATCTCCCGAACAATTCAGTATTAGCTAACCAGATAGAAGGAGATTCAATTTGAGAATTGTGTAGGCCTTCCTCTGCCTCATCCTCACTCTCCCTTTCATCCTTCACTGTCCTTACTTCCTGACATGTCTGTGCTTGCTTATCCTCCTCCCGGCGATGATATTGTTTCAACATATTGATATGACACAGACGATTCTTTTCCCAGTGATCTGGGGTGTCAATCAAATAATTTGCTTTCCCAATTCTTTTGACCACTTTATGTGGACCACTGAACCATGCTTTCAATGATTCACCCTGTAAAGGCAGTAATACTAACACGTCATCCCCGGTTGAAATGTTCGGGTCTTGGCATGCTTGTCTGCCCATTTCTTCATGGTTGTTTAGGAAGCTTTCAGGTATTCCTGAGCCACTTTGCAGGCTCTCGTGAATTGCTCCTGGAACACAGATACATAATCTAACACAGGAGATTCATCCCTCTGTTCTAAAAACTTTTCTTTAATTAGTTTTAGAAGATTTCTTATCTCATGTCCATAAACTAATTCAAAAGGACTAAAACAGGTAGACTCATTAGGTGAACCCCTGGTGGCACAGTGGCGCAGTGGTTAGCACCGCAGCCTCACAGCTCCAGCGACCCAGGTTCAATTCCGGGTACTGCCTGTGTGGAGTTTGCAAGTTCTCCCTGTGTCTGTGTGGGTTTCCTCCGGGTGCTCTGGTTTCCTCCCACATGCCAAAGACTTGCAGGTTGATAGGTAAATTGGCCATTAGAAATTATCCCTAGGATAGGTAAGTGGTAGGGAAATATAGGGACTGTTGGGGATGTGGTAGGAATATGGAATTAGTATAGGATTAGTATAAATGTGTGGTTGATGGTCGGCACAGACTCGGTGGGCCGAAGGGCCTGTTTCAGTGCTGTATCTCTAAAAAAAAAAAGTCTCGCCCTTTATCCCAATCATGGGGATATTCATGACAGTATGCCCTGATCATCATTTTGAGGGTCTGATGGTACCTTTCTAAAGCCCCTTGTGTCTATGGGCGGTGTGCTGAAGACTTTAACTGTTATACCCAAATTACCCATAACTTCCTGAAAAATTTTAGACATAAAATTGGAACCTTGATCTGACTAAACCTCAATCAGTAATTTATATCTAGTGAAGAACTGGGTTAACTTCTCTACAACTACCTTAGCAGAAATTGTTCTCAAGGGAATGGCCTCTGGGAACCGAGTAGCCATATCCATAATAGTGAGTATATATTGGTGTCCCACTTCTGTTTTCTGTAAAGGTCCTACACAGTCTACCAACACCCTACTAAATGGTTCCCCAAAAACTGATATGGGAATTAGAGGTGCTGGTTTTATGGCAGGTTGCAGCTTTCCCACAATTTGACACGTATGGCAAGTTTTACAAAACTGCACTACGTCCTTACCTGACCAGTAAAAATGTCGACCTATGTGGAATTGGGTCTTCCGGATCCCCACATGTCCCGCCATAGGAATTACATGCGCTATCCTTAATATTTCCCGGCGATACTTTGGCGGTACTACTATCTGGTGAACAACCGTCCATTCTTTGTCTGCATGTGTGTGATGAGGTCTCCACTTCCTCATCAGAATCCCATTTTTAATATAGTAGCCTTCCGTAACTCCCTTTGTTTCAGCTTCCATTAGAACCGATTGTGCCACTTGATTTAACTCTGGACCAGCTTTCTGAGCCTTGATCAGAGGAGACTTGCTTAACGTTTCCTTCAGATTATCCAAATCCCCAAAGAAAGTTTTAGATATTAGGCTATCGGTCTGTGGTGCCAATTTGGCCGACAATGGAACTTGTTTAGTCATTGCTCGAGTCACTACACATGAGGGAAAAATTCTTGGAACCTTTTCCTGCAACTGTTCTGTCCCTTTAACATCACTTGGTTTTCCCATGACTACTGGAAAAGATATTACCTTTGCTCTGGCCAAATCATTCCCCAGGAGTAAGTCAACACAGTCTACAGACAAACTATGGACAACTCCTACAGTTATCATTCCAGACATTAGGTCACATTCCAGGTGCACCCGCTACAAAGGTACATACGACCATACGAATTAGGAGCAGGAGTAGGCCACTCGAGCCTGCTCCGCCATTCAATAAGTTCATTGCTGAACTGATTACTCCACATTTCCACCTACCCCCGATAACCTTCCACCCCCTTGCTTATCAAGAATCTATCTAGCTCTGCCTTAAAAATATTCAAAGACACTGCTTCCACCGCCTTTTGAGGAAGAGAATTCCAAAGACTCATGACCCTCTGAGAAAAAAATTCTCCTCATCTCTGTCTTAAATGGCGATTCCTTATTTTTAAAGAGTGACCCCCTAGTTTTAGAGTCTCCCACAAGGGGAGACATCCTTTTCACATCCACCCTGTCAAGACCCCTCAGGATCTTATATGTTTCAATCAGGTCGCCTCTTACTCTTCTAAATTCCAGTGGATACAAGCCTAGCCTGTCCAATCTTTCCTCATAAGACAGCCTGCCCATTCCAGGTATTAGTCTAGTAAACCTTCTCTGTACTGCCTCCAACGCATTTACATCCTTGCTTAAATAAGGAGACCAGTACTATACTAAACAGTACTCCAGATGTGGTCTCACCAATGCCCTGTATAGCTGAAGTATAACTTCCCTACGTTTGTATTCAATTCCCCTCATGATAAACAATAACATTCTATTAGCTTTCCTAATTACATGCTGTACCTGCATACTAACCTTTTGCGATTCATGCACTAGGACATCCAGATCCCTCTGCATCTCAGAGTTCTGCAATCTCTCACCATTTGGATATTATGCTTCTTTTTTATTCTTGCTGCCAAAATAGACAATTTCACACTTTCCCACATTATACTCCATTTGCCAGGTCTTTGCCCACTCACTTAATCTATCTATATCCCTTTGTAGCCTCCTTATGTCCTCTTCACAAGTTACTTTCCTACCTATCTTTGTGTCATCAGCAAATTTAGCAACCATACCTTCAGTCCCTTCATCTAAGTCATTTATATAAATTGTAAAAAATTGAGGCCCCAGCATTGAGCCCTGTGGCACATCATTCATGACATCTTGCCAACCAGAAAAGTTATGCCTACTCTCTGTTTTCTGTTAGCTAACCAATCTTCTATCCATGCCAACACCATGAGCTTTTAGTTTCTGCAATAACCTCTGATGTGAAACCTAAGTATAATACATCCACCATTTGGTTACCCTTTATCCACAGCACATGTAACTCCCTCAAAGAACTCCAATAAATTGGTTAAACATGATTTCCCTTTCACAAAACCATGTTGACTCTGCCTGATTACCTTAAATTTTTCTAAATGCCCTGCTATAACGTCTTTAATAATAGCTTCTAACATTTTCCCTAAGACAGATGTTAAGCTAACTGGCCTGTAGTTTCCTGCTTTCTGTCTCCCTCCCTTTTTGAATAAAGGAGTTACATTCACTATTTTCCAAACTAACGGAACCTCCCCCGAATCTAGGGAATTTTGGAAAATTAAAATTAACGCATCAACTATCTCACTAGCCACTTCTTTTAACACCCTACGATGAAGTCCAGGACCCGGGGACTTATCAGCCCGCAGCTCCAACAATTTGTTCAGTACCACTTCCCTGGTGGTTGTAATTTTCTTGAGTTCCTCCCTCCCTTCCATTTCCTGATTACAGCTAATACTGGGATGTTACTTGTATCCTCAATAGTGAAGACCGATGCAAAATATCTGTTCAATTCATCTGCCATCTCCTTATTATCCATTATTAATTCCCCAGACTCACTTTCCACAGGACCAACGCTCACTTTGTTAACTCACTTTGTTGACTTGGATGAGGAAGTGGAAGGCTGGGTTAGCAAGTTTGCCAATGACACGAAGGTTGCTGGAGTTGTGGATAGTGTGGAAGGCTGTTGTAGGTTGCAACGGGACATTGACAGGATGCAGAGCTGGGCTGAGAAGTGGCAGATGGAGTTCAACCTGGAAAAGTGTGAAGTGAGTCATTTTGGAAGGTCGAATTTGAATGCAGAATACAGGCTTAAAGACAGGATTCTTGGTAGTGTGGAGGAACAGAGGGATCTTGGGGTCCACGTCCATAGATCGCTCAAAGTTGCCACTCAAGTTGATAGGGTTGTTAAGAAGGCGTATGGTGTGTTGGCTTGCATTAACAGGGGGATTGAGTTTAAGAGCCGCGAGGTTATGCTGCAGCTCTATAAGGCCCTGGTTCGACCACACTTGGAATATTGTGTTCAGTTCTGGTCGCCTCATTATAGGAAGGATGTGCAAGCTTTAGAGAGGGTGCAGAGGAGATTTACCAGCATGCTGCCTGGACTGGAGGGCATGTCCTACGAAGAAAGATTGAGGGAGCTAGGGCTTTTCTCATTGGAGCGAAGAAGGATGAGAGGTGACTTGATAGAGGGGTACAAGATGATGAGAGGCATAGATAGAGTGGATAGCCAGAGACTTTTTCCCAGGGTGGAAAGGGCTATCACCAGGGGGCATAATTTTAAGGTGATTGGAGGAAGGTTTCGGGGAGATGTCAGAGGTAGGTTCTTTACACAGAGAGTGGTGGGTGCGTGGAATGTGCTGCCAGCGGTGGTAGTAGAAGCAGATACATTAGGGACATTTAAGCGACTCTTGGATAGGTACATGGAGGATAGTAGAATGAAGGGTAGGTAGTTAGTTTGATCTTAGAGTAGGTTAAAGGTTCGGCACAACATCGTGGGCCAAAGGGCCTGTACTGTGCTGTACTGTTCTATGTTCTATGTTCTTTTCTTTTTAAAATATCTATAGAAACTCTTACTATCTGTCTTTATATTCCTAGCCAGCTTTCTCTCGTACTCTAGTTTTACCTTCCTTATCAATCTTTTCGTCATTCTTTGCTGTTTTTTTATATTCAGTCCAATCTTCTGACCTGCATCCCATCTTTGCACAATTATAGACCTTTTCTTTAAATTTGAAACTATCTTTAACTGTTTTAGTTAACCACGGATGACGGGTCCCATCCTTGGAATTTTTCTTTCTCATTGAAGTGTATCTATTCTGTGTATTCTGAAATATCCCCTTAAATGTCTACCACTGCATCACTAATGACCTATCCCTTAACCTGATTCGCCAATTCACTTTAGCTAGCTCTGCTTTCATGCCCTCATAATTTCCCTTATTTAAGTTTAAAATATTAGTCTTGGACCCACTCTTTTCTCCCTCAAATTGAATGTAAAATTCAATCATATTATGATCGCTGCCACCTAGGGGTACCTTAACTATGAGGTCATTAATTAATCCTATCTCGTTGCACAACACCAGATCCAGTACAGCCTGCTCTCTGGTTGGCTCCAGAACGTAGTGTTCCAAGAAATTATCCTGCCGGTACCCACCAATACCATTCACTAAAACCTTGGCATTCAGTGTGCTCTCTGGTGGAAAAGTCATGCCTTTCCCCAGCAAAAGAGTTTGAGTGGCTCCTGTATCCCTCAGTACAACTATAGGTTTACCTGCCTCACTTGAGGGATAAGGAGTTACTTTTCCTTTTGACAAGAATTCCCTATAACTCTCAGGTATCTTATTCACAACCTCCGCACTCACAGCAGTTTTTGTACTTGGCCTTACAGCTGCAGTCAGAGCTATCTGTCATACACGCGGTCAGGGCCCCTTTCTCTACATTGGCTTTGTGTACCCCAGTAAGTCCAATGGGGATACCCTGCAACTTCCAGCATTCTGCATGAAGCCGTCCCACCTTGTGGCAGTGGTAACACTTAAGCTTTCGGACCTCATTTCCACTCTCAGCATCTTCCTTTCTGGCCTGAGGAGATCCCGGGGTGTTCCCAGCTGTCCCTTCTTGTCCCCGGCTACTTGCTTTCCTTTCACTCTCCCACCTTCTATCCTTCTTGCGTTTGTCGGGTGACGGCCAAAGGGTTTGGGCTTGTAAACAAGTTTGTAATCATCAGTGATTTCCGCTGCCTGTCTGGCTGTTGAAACCTTCTGGTTCTCTACATGGGTTCTTACTCATGGAGGGAGTGTATTTTTAGATTCTTCCAGGAGAATTAATTCCCTAAGGTTTTCATATGTAACCTCTTCCTTTGGTGCCCACATCCAACAATCAAGATTAATTTGCTTTACCCTCTGAAATTCTATATAAGTTTGCCCAGGCTGTCTCCTGAGGTTCTGAAATTTCTGCCGGTAAGCTTCAGAGACTAACTCATACGCACTGAGAATAGCCTTTTTAGCCATCTCATGATCTGCACAAGCCTCCTCAGAAAGCATGACATAAACTTCATGAGCTCTGCCCATCAACCTGCTGTGCATAAGCAGTGTCCAGCTTTCCTTCAGCCACTTAATCTGGCTGGCTATCTTTTCAAAAGAAATGAAAGATGCCTCTATGTCCCTCTTCTCAAACTTAGGGAGGGCTTGCAAAATTTAAACAGCTCTGCACTGGGTCCTCGGCTGCAGTCAGATCTTTCCTCACCAGAATCTTTACTGGAGTCAAGGCCACGCTTTTGTCTTAGTTCCAACTTTTTAATTTCAAATTCCCTTTCTTCTCTTTCTCTTTGAAATGTTGTCTCTTGCCCTTTCCTCTCTATCAAGTTCAAGTTTTTTTCATAGTCTTTCCTGTTCAAGCTTATGTTTTTCCAATTCTTTTCCCTGATCAAGCTCAAGCTTTTTTCAGTTCCAATTCTTTTTCTTTTTCCTATTCAAGTTCAACCTGCTTCATCTGAGACTGAATTTTAGCTAATTCAACTGCACTACCATCTGGTTCGCCTTTATCATCTTCCAGTTGCAAATGCTTTGCTATTACTCCAATTATGTTTGCTTTCTTACCACTGGTTTTAACTCCAACACCAGCTTTTCTGCCAATTTCTTTAGCCTAACCTTGGTTAAGTTTCTCAAATTATTCAGGGATAAAATCATCCCTCCCCAGATAGGTCGTAGCAACTGGCAAATACGTTCTGGTAATGCAAACTTTACTCCAATGCACAAGAAACCCAGCTTTTCCTTTTCCTTGTTATGACCAGGTGCAAGAGGTGTCTAGGGATCTCACACTACCTTCACCTGGCCTTATTGTAACAGGGTTTAATTTTAAACACACTGTGTTCTGAGCTCCCCTTTTTGTGAATCCTTGTTCACGGTTTTTCCAATTATAAGACAAAGAAACCAATTCACACAGGCTTTCTCAGGTTTAAAGAAGAAAGATAAAATTTTATTAAAATTTAAAACGTAAACTCTAATGCGGTTCATGCCTACAGAAATACGACGTGCCCACACTAGCATGCACATGCAATATGCACATGCAGATAGGAGAAGAAAAGATAAGGTGGAACAGTTTGAGGCAATATCTTGTTATGGTGCTTGGAGCTCACAGGTTAGTCCTTTTTGTAAGAAGTCTTGCTTTTGTCGGGGCCCAATAGTCTTCTTAAAACCTTGTTCACGTAGGAAACTTTTCTCTCTTTGAGTTTCACATGTATTCACAAGACTCGGTTCCCTGGGAAGGAGATGGAAACTGAAAGGAGAGAGTTCTGCTTCAGCTCCAACCGGGAGCACACGGCATTCTGATTTCAAAATCTGCTTTTCCAGTTTAAAACTCCCCTAGTTGGCCAGCAGGTGGTCACGTAACTGACTGGTTTGACTGGGTCTCTTCTGTGTATTGGGGGGCAGGGACTGGTTCCCTTTGTTTCCACATTGTCTGGTACTATGCTAATGTCTTTCTAGTCAAGGGCTTGCAATTTTTAAGTTTTTAATATTCATGTGGCGAAATAATGTGTGCCTCAGTCTTGGCAGGTGGGGGGTTTGCCTGACATCCTCTTTTCAATTATTATTACCCAACTTACGATTGCACGCCGTCGGCTTTGAGTTATCCCTGCACAGAACCCCCAGTTATTTGTTACGACCAAGGTGGGGGGAGTAAACTGTCTTTTCTAGTTCCACTTCTCCACAGGTCACAACATATATTTAAATGTTTACCCAGTTCCCGATATGGTCAATCATATACTCTACTTTTTATCCCAGAATAAAATACACCAACCAGGTTCCTTTAATAAACAACAAAATTATCAGTTTATTATAAAACAAGACTTATCCAGTAAAGAACCAAAGCATTAACACACAGATTGAAATATGATAGTTCCCTTTTAAAATACCCCACATACAAACGCACACACACTGAAAGATATACAGACATTTTCTCTGCAGAGCTCTGTTACAAAAAAAAAAGTCAGAAAAGGAATACTTTAGCCAAATACTTGCTAATACTTGAAGAAAAAAGAGAAGATATGGAAGGATGTTAGTTGTCCCTTTGGTCTGGCATCCAGGTATACGGTGACAAGTCACTGGGATCTTTTCTGGAGCAGTTCTTTTCAGGCGGTGTTGAGGATTAATCTGGCAGGCCTTCAAGGTGCATCTCAGGAGAAACGATGCTTCAGTTTCTCTATTTCTTACGCTTGATTCTCAGGGCTTCTCAAAGAATTGGGAAAGGATGAGCTAGTGGTGGCTGCTGTCTGGTAGGCTTAGCTCCAATTGCTTTCAAAAACAGTTCACACCCCACCTGAAACAAAATAATATCCAAACCACAAACAGAAAGTCAACGTCCTGACCTCCATAAACCTTGACATGTGTCTTATCTGTAAACATCTCCCCTTAGTCCAAGGTTCCTGTTGTTTATTTATCTTAAGACAGGTGATCTCCAGTAAAGGTTGTTTTTAGCACTCCTTGATTCTTCCAGTAAGTGTTTTCACAGTCAAGTGTCCTTTCAATGACACCAGTGAAAACAACAAAGGCCAGCATTTCTTCAGACTTCCAAATAAATCCATTTCCACAATTTAAATATGAGTCCATAAAAACATAATTTAAAAAAAATAGAAGCACTCGCATAAGAAATGGTAGATCCAACTCATCATAAACATTATAATGTAGTTAAAGGAACCACTGATGGAGAAAAACTACCATATGTATATGGATATTTATGATATACATGTGCAGAATTGTTTGTGGCAAGAGACGTCGAGAAGAGTACAATAGAGGAAATGTTTAACTGGCACTAAAAGAGTACTTTGGTTGTAATCAAAAAGGATAATAGAAGGTGTATGAAATCATCTTTGGCTAGAACAATACACCATCTATTGACTCTTCTCTTTATTAAAAAAGGATTATTGTTACATTCCCTACTCTGAATGTATCCACTTCATATCAAAAAACCTGAATCTTTGTTTAGTACAAAATATTAACTGATAATGGCACCTTTGACACAGAAAGAAGGACTTGAAAAGAGCTCATGCTATACAGAGGAAAAATTGAAAGTAACTTCCTTCTCATCCCTTTCTGTCCTGTTTACTCCTGTTTCATATCCATTTACACATTACAGTGTCCATCTAACCGATAGACTGTGATTAGTCTCATCTCACCTTGTGTTTCCTTAACTGATGTCTATCGGCTCCTGTGACCCTCCAACTAACAGCTGATATCTTGTTCCATGCTGTGTGTGATAACAATTGCTTCCTTCTTCTGCTAACTCACTCAATGTTGAAATATTAAAAATAATGAACCAGCTCCTGGGAAGTAGTTGATAATTGCTGATAAGCATCCAATCAATTGGTAAGGCTACATAACATCTCCACACTGCCATTTCAAGCTTTTATCTCCTGAACTCTGATATTTCTTTCTGGTGTATGATTTAAGTAAATCCATACATGCTGGGAGTTAAAGATAAGCCTGGTGATCATAAGTTCTAGGGAAATGCCTGTTAGAGCATTTCACAATATAAATAACAGAGGAATCTGAGTCAGAACGTTGTGGGTACAAACTTCACTCCAAAGACTTAGACTTGAGCCCAGAATCCAGACTGGCATCTTAATGTAGTACTGAGAGAGTGCTGCACTGTTGGAGTTGCCATCTTTCAGATGAGACATTAACCAGGGTCTCATCAGTCCTCTCAAGTGACTGTAAAGATCTCCTGGTATTGTTTGAAGGAGAGTTCTCCCGGTATCCTGGACAATATTTATTCCTCAACCAGCAGCAATAAAACAGATTACTTAGTCATGTATCTCGTTGCTGTGGGCAAATTGCCTGCCATGTTTCCCTATGTTACAACAATGACTACACTGCAAAAAGTACTTTATTGGCTGCAAAAAGCTTTGGGACATTCTACAATCATGGAAGGTCCATGTCCTTTCATTTCCTTTATTTGGTCTTCATTAACAATCAACAATCTAGAACTACTATCTTTCCAGAACACATCTTACACAAACAGCTTAGTGGTGAATTACTCAATAAAGGGGCACCATTGCCACTATCTAGTTGAAGATCTCTGTAAACTGTTGTTGAACATGGATACAAATTACAAAATAACTATCTCACTGTTATGAGACAGTTCACATCTCCGTGCACATGACACTATAACAGTGTCACTACCCCACTAACATCAAGCTGCTGTAAAAGCTCCCATGGCACTATTTCGAAGAGGAACAGGGGAGATATCCCTGGTGTCCTGACCAATATTTGTCCCTCAATTAACATCGCAAAACAGATTATCTGCCCATTATCATATTGTTTTTGCGGGAGCTTGCTGTGTGAAAATTGGCTGCCGTGTTTCCTACATTACAACAGTGACTACACTTTAAACGTATTTAATTGGCTGTAAAGCACTTTCAGACGTCCAGTGGTTGGGAAAAGCGCTATACAAATTCAAGTATTTCTTTTAGCAGTATGTTGGAGGACGTTATTACAATTTTCTCACCAAATGCAAACAGTGACCAGTAAGCTATATACCAATTAATATATCACTTATATTGTGCTTAATGTGAATTCTGATTTGTATTAAATAAGCTCTAATAATGAATTAATACTGAACTGAGACAGGAAAATAAATTGCTAATTGTGAAATTTACTCCATTGACTTAAAATAAGCACTGCCAACTTACCGCATCAGATGCCACCTCTGACTGGACACTCCTTAAAGCACAGAATAGTTTTCCAAATACAGATTGCATCTTTTCCAAGTATAATTAGTCAACCGGATTAGTTATTAATAAATACATTCCATCAAAGACAAACTAGAAACACTGGAGTGCCAACATATTCCTGGTAGCTGAGTAAAAAAATCTTACATTTTAATAAGTGATTAATAATTACCAAGTTGAATTCTCAGAAAAAAAACTAAATTATTGTTTGGTTCAGTGGATGTTAATTCACTTAATTAAGGCAGTTCCAACTGCCTTAGATTTGTCAAAGTTCCAGATTCACAAGTACCTCAGCTGAGAGCAGAACTTAAAAGAATCATGAAATGAGAAAGGACAATTAGCTCAATGGGCCTGCTCCATCCAACAACACATGCCAGAATTCCCAGCCTTTACACAACAGACATGAAATCAATGGAATATAAATTGAGCGTATTCTAGAATAGGATGGTGATGCATCCAACCAAATTGCAACCCAGGTGTCGAAGATGAAAATCCTATGTGACTGTGACAAAGGTAAACTTTCCCTCCTCATCCTTCTCAATCTGTCTGCAGCCTTTGACACTGTTGACCACACCATCCTCCTCCAACGCCTCTCCATTGTCGTCCAGCTGGGTGGGACTGCTCTTAACTGATTCCAATCTTATCTACCATATCATAGCCAGAGAATCACTTGCAATGGCTTCTCCTCATGCTCTGACACCATTACCTCTGGTGTCCCCCAAGGATCTATCCTTAGACCCCTCCTATTTCTCATCTACATGCTGCCCCTTAGCGACATCATCGGAAAATATAGTGTCTGTTTCCATGTACGCTGATGACACTGAGCCCTATCTCAACATTACCTTTCTTGACCCCTTCACTGTTTCTAAATTGTGAGACTGCTTGACATCCAGTATTGGATAAGCATGAATTTCCTTCAATTAAATAATGGGAAGACCGAAGTCAATGGGTGGAATCTTACCAGTCGCACGGAGGCAGTTTTGATGGCAGGCGGGGAGGGAAATTTTGAAAATGGCCCATCGAGTCAGCCAACTGACACATTCCTGCCTCCATGCGATCTTGCCAGAAATGGGTGAGCAATAGAAGAGGCTACTTGCCCAACAGTGGCGGATAGCCAATTAGGAACAATTAACCGGCCACTTGGAGATTTTCAGAGCCCTCTATGGTTTTGCCCATCGCTATCTCTGAAATCTCCTCCAACCCTTAAAACATCTGTGATATCTGCACTCCTCTAATTCTGGCCTTTTGAGCATCCCTGATTTTAATCCCTCTAGCAGTGGTGGCCGAAGTCTTCAGTTCTAAGACCTTAAACTCTGGAGTTTTCTCCCTAAACCTCTTCACCTCTCTTTCCACCTTTAAGCCACTCGTTAAAAACTTTCCTCTTTGACTAAGCTTTTGATCATCTAACCTAATAAGTGGCTTAGTGTCAGATTTTGCTTTGTATTGCTTCTATGAAGCACCTTGGGATGTTTTATTCAGAGAGCGCAAGGCTGAGAGTAGAGTAGTCAAAGAGGGTGAGGCCGAAAGCTGGGAGGTCAGAAAGGGTGAGGCCGAGAGCAGAGTGTTCAGAGAACTGAGTGTTCAGAGAAGGTGAGGCCGAGAGCTGAGTGATCGGAGAGCTGAGTGTTCAGAGAGGGTGAGTGTTCAGAGAGGGTGAGTGTTCAGAGAGGGTGAGTGTTCAGAGAGGGTGAGTGTTCAGAGAGGGTGAGTGTTCAGAGAGGGTGAGTGTTCAGAGAGGGTGAGTGTTCAGAGAGGGTGAGGCCAAGAGCTGAATGTTCAGAGAACTGAGTGTTCAGAGAAGGTGAGGCCGAGAGCTGAGTGATCAGAGAGCTGAGTGTTCAGCGAGGGTGAGTGTTCAGCGAGGGTGAGTGCTCAGAGAGGGTGAGTGCTCAGAGAGGGTGAGTGCTCAGAGAGGGTGAGTGCTCAGAGAGGGTGAGTGCTCAGAGAGGGAGAGTGCTCAGAGAGGGTGAGGCCAAGAGCTGAGTGTTCAGAGAGCTGAGTGATCAGAGAGGGTGAGGCCAAGAGCTGAATAGTCAAAGAGGGTGAGGCCAAGAGCTGAGAAGTCAGAGAGGGTGAGGCCGAAAGCTGAGTGTTCAGAGAGCTGAGTGCTTAGAGAGCTGAATGTTCAGAGAGCTGAGTGTTCAGAGAGGGTGAGGCCAAGAGCTGTGTTCAGAGCTGTGTTCAGAGAGGGTGAGGCCGAGAGCTGAGTGATCAGAGAGGGTGAGGCCAAGAGCTGAGTAGTCAAAGAGGGTGAGGCAGAGAGCTGAGTGTTCAGAGAGCTGAGTGCTTAGAGAGCTGAATGTTCAGAGAGGGTGAGGCCGAGAGCTGAGTGATCAGAGAGGGCGAGGCCAAGAGCTGAGTGATCAGAGAGGGTGAGGCCGAGAGCTGAGTGGTCAGAGAGGGTGAGGCAGAGAGCTGAATGTTCAGAGAGCTGAGTGGTCAGAGAGGGTAAGGCCAAGAGCCAAGTAGTCAGAGGGTGTTTATTATAGACCCCCAGATAGTCAGCGGGAAATTGAGGAGCAAATATGTGCGCAATTCGCAGAGGTGTGTAAAAATAATAATAGGGTAATTATATTAGGTGATTTCAACTTTCCCAATTAATTGGGATAGTCATCGTGTTAAGGGCTTAGATGGAGTGGAGTTCTTAAAATGTGTACAGGAGAACTTTTTAGCTCAATATGTAGAGGATCCAACAAGGGAGGGTGCAGTGCTGGACCTAATTCTGGGGAATGAAGCCGGACAGGTGGTTGATGTGTTGGTGGGGGAACATTTTGGTGATAGCGACCACAATGTGGTACAATTTAACCTTGTTATGGAGAAAGAAATAGACAAGTTGCAAAAAAAGGTTTTGGATTGGGGGAGAGCGAATTTTAGTAAAATAAGGCAGGATCTGGCCAAGGTAGACTGGAAAGAGTTACTTGTCGGAAAATCTACAGAAGAGCAGTGGGGGGCATTCAAAAAGGAAATGGGGAGGCTCCAGGCCCAACATGTTCCCTCTAGGGTAATAGGTAGGAGCAACAAGCCCAGAGAACCATGGATGACCAGAAACATTCAGGGTACAATGAGTAGGAAAAGAGAGGCTTTGGGCAAATACAAAGAGAGCAAATCAATGGAAGCATTAGTGGAGTACAGAAAGTGTAGGATGGAGCTTAAGAAAGCAATTAGGAGAGCAAAGAGGGACTTGAGAAAGCTCTGGCTGGTAAAAGTAGGGAAAATCCCAAGATATTCTCTATATATATCAATGGGAAGAGGATAACCAGGGAAAGAATAGGACCCATTAGGGACCAAGGGTGAAATCTGTGGGTGGAGTCAGAAGACATTGGTAAGGTGTTGAACGAAAACTTCACATCTGTCTTCACGCAAGAGAATGAGGATGTAGATATGGAACAGAGAGAGAGAGACTGTGAGGTTCTTGAGCAAATTGTCATAGGGATTGACAAGGTATTGGAGGTTTTGGCAGGCTTAAAAGTGGACAAATCTCCAGGTCCGAACGATTTGTGTCCCAGGGTGCTGTGGGACCAAATGGAACCATTTTGCAAAGATGTGCAGGTCATCAAAGAAAAAGACTTCATCGGTTTGGCATGTGGGGGAATCTCTTCCTGAGAGTGAGGTTCAACATCTATCTTCTTTTGGGCCTCCTTATCTCGAGAGACAATGGATACGCGCCTGGAGGTGGTCAGTGGTTTGTGAAGCAGCGCCTGGAGTGGCTATAAAGGCCAATTCTGGAGTGACAGGCTCTTCCACAGGTGCTGCAGAGAAATTTGTTTGTTGGGGCTGTTGCACAGTTGGCTCTCCCCTTGCGCCTCTGTCTTTTTTCCTGCCAACTACTAAGTCTCTTCGACTCGCCACAATTTAGCCCTGTCTTTATGGCTGCCCGCCAGCTCTGGCGAATGCTGGCAACTGACTCCCACGACTTGTGATCAATGTCACACGATTTCATGTCGCGTTTGCAGACGTCTTTATAACGGAGACATGGACGGCCGGTGGGTCTGATACCAGTGGCGAGCTCGCTGTACAATGTGTCTTTGGGGATCCTGCCATCTTCCATGCGGCTCACATGGCCAAGCCATCTCAAGCGCCGCTGACTCAGTAGTGTGTATAAGCTGGGGATGTTGGCCGCTTCAAGGACTTCTGTGTTGGAGATATAGTCCTGCCACCTGATGCCAAGTATTCTCCGAAGGCAGCGAAGATGGAATGAATTGAGACGTCGCTCTTGGCTGGCATACGTTGTCCAGGCCTCGCTGCCGTAGAGCAAGGTACTGAGGACACAGGCCTGATACACTCGGACGTTTGTGTTCCGTGTCAGTGCGCCATTTTCCCACACTCTCTTGGCCAGTCTGAACATAGCAGTGGAAGCCTTACCCATGCGCTTGTTGATTTCTGCATCTAGAGACAGGTTACTGGTGATAGTTGAGCCTAGGTAGGTGAACTCTTGAACCACTTCCAGAGCGTGGTCGCCAATATTGATGGATGGAGCATTTCTGACATCCTGCCCCATGATGTTCGTTTTCTTGAGGCTGATGGTTAGGCCAAATTCAACATCTATCTACCTTCCCAAAAAGTCAAGCAACAGGTCACTTTCAGGAGTGTTCAGTTGAGATTGCAGGCATCTCCATGTCACCTCTTATCGATGTTGGTGCGAAAGTATCTATTTTGAGTGACAAACTCTACCATCGGTATTTTTCACAATTCCCTCTCACTCCTGCAACAGACGCTCTTCTATCTTATGACAAAACTATCATTCCAGTTTCGGGGATGATCACAGTTCCAGTATGCTATAAAAATGTCACCCTAGTAAGGTTCACTTTCTATGTAGCTAAAGGCCGAAACCTTATGGGGGTAAACCTTTTCGATAGGCTTGGATTCAAACTCGCTGACCCCACCAGAGCACACATTAATGGAATTGATGATGCAGATTATACACACTAGCATCTTTCCTTATTTGGGAAGATCAAAGGGTAGCTGTGTCGACACATTAATCCTACCAGTTTTCCAAAATTTGAGATAGTTGCCGTTTGCAATCCATGCTGAAGTGTCACAGGAGCTGAAACGACTAGAAGCAGCCGGTATCATTGAATGAATTGATTCATTGCCATGGATATGAAATCTAGTCATTGCACAATGAAAAAATGGTGAACTTAGACTATGCATTGATCTAAAGGCAGTCAACAAAGCTATCATACCGGACACATATCCACTTCCTACAATTCAAGAACTGTCAGCATCATTTCATGACTCCACAGTCTTCACAAAGCTTGATATGCGACAAACATATCTTCAGATACCTCTAGCAGAACAAAGCTGATAACATACAGCTTTTGTTACCCATGAAGCTGTGTTTCAGTATCGAAGAATGCCATATGGACTAAGTTCAGCACATAGTGCATTCCAGAAGATCGTTTCTTCAGTCTTGTCGGATGTTGAGGGGACGTTCAACCTACTTGACGACGTCATTGTCCACAGACAGGCCAAGGCTGAATATGATCAGCTACTATCAGTAGTGCTCACTCGACTTACAAAACACAATTTGACGCTAAACAAGGACAAATGCACATTTGCGGCACCTGAGATTGACGTTCTAGGTTACAGAGTGACAGCGCCTGGAGTAAAGCCTACACAGTCCCTGACTGGAAAGACACCAGCTGAACTTATGATAGGTGGTAACTTTCGCACGCCACTGACCAATCTTAAGCCATCACTACCAGTTAACAAGGATATCAGAGCGAAAGCAGATGAAATTGCAAAGCAACAAGGTAAAACAAAAGCTACTTTGACAAACGTACAGGAGCAAGAGAACAACAATTTAAAGTTGAAGATTGGGTTCCAATCAAATGGCCAAATCGCGACCACAAACTTGCTTCATCAGTATCAGGCCCAAAGCAGATCAAACGTTTGCTCGGTACCAATGCTTATCTATTGGATGACGATAGCAAGTGGAATGCGAGATGTTTGATAAGGAGCAGAGCAGGATATTTTGAGAATAGTGGTTATGAGAATACATTTCCTTTTCCTATGAGTGATACTGATCATCCGCCTCATCAAGCTGATCAAACAGATCCACAACCTCAAATTCGTAAATCTAATCGTAGACCTCAGAGACCTTCCTATCTCAAAGACTATTTCTGTACTTAAAGCAAACATACATGTTGAACACTAAGAAATTACTTGATGTATATATGTTTGTTATTTAGAATACTTTAAATCAAAAATAATGTCTTTAGTCAAAAGGGGGAAAAAGGTAGTGTTTGATTGATCTGGGGTTGATTGTATTAGTCTGTCCACTTATCTGCATTCACAGTGTTTGATTGCTTAAGAGTTAAAATTGAAACTAAAAGACACAGCTGGAATCTTCTAGAGAAAACACACACATCGTCTAAGAACTATTATATTTTAAATTGCTGTAAATAAACCAATTGGTGATTTAATACAAGTATGACATCTGCGTTACTCTGAGATAAATCAAATATATGTACTATATCCAGCAACCCGGCGTAAACATACAAGACTGAGGGCTGAGTGGTCAGAGAGGGTGAGGCTGAGAGCTGAGTGCTCAGAGAGGGCAGTACCTCTCTGTGAGACTGTGAACGGCACAGGAGGGGAAGAAAACGCATAATGATGTCACCTCACGAGGAGATGCTCTGTGGTAAGTCTGCAGGTATCGATAGGTTAATTTTATCAACCTATAAAGTAAGCTACATCAATTAATTATTATAAACACTAAAAGTAAGCCAATTTGATATAATACCTAAACTTTAACTTATGGTATTTTATACATTATACATTGTATACTGCTTTGCCTGTGCTGGGATGAGGGAGCAGTACCACAGGACATGCGCGATGCCAATATCATCACCCTCTATAAGAACATGGGTGACCGCGGTGACTACAACAACTACCGTGGAATCTCCCTGCTCAGCATATTGGGGAAAGTCTTCGCTCGAGTCACTATAAACAGGCTGCAGAAGCTGGCTAAGCGTGTCTACCCAGAGGCACAGTGTGGCTTTCGAGCAGAGAGATCCACTTTCGCCAGCTACAGGAGAAATGCCGTGAACAACAGATGCCCCTCTACATTGCTTTCATTGATCTCACCAAAGCCTTTGAACTCGTCAGCAGACGTGGTCTCT
Source organism: Heterodontus francisci (assembly GCF_036365525.1). NCBI lineage: Eukaryota > Metazoa > Chordata > Chondrichthyes > Heterodontiformes > Heterodontidae > Heterodontus > Heterodontus francisci. The sequence continues at coordinate 47,896,495 of NC_090376.1, read as the reverse complement.
TCAGACTACTAGAAAAGATTGGATGTCCACCAAATCTACTAAGTATCATCACCTCATTTCATGACAATATGAAAGGCACAATTCAGCATAGCGGCACCTCATCAGACCCCTTTCCTATCCTGAGTGGCGTGAAACAGGGCTGTGTTCTCGCACCTACACTGTTTGGGATCTTTTTCTCCCTGCTGCTCTCACATGCGTTCAAGTCTTCAGAAGAAGGAATTTTCCTCCACACAAGATCAGGTGGCAGGTTGTTCAACCTTGCCCATCTAAGAGCGAAGACCAAAGTATGGAAAGTCCTCATCAGGGAACTCCTCTTTGCTGACGATGCTGCATTAACATCTCACACTGAAGAGTGTCTGCAGAGACTCATCAACAGGTTTGCGGCTGCCTGCAACAGATTTGGCCTAACCATCAGCCTCAAGAAAACGAACATCATGGGACAGGACGTCAGAAATGCTCCATCCATCAATATCGGCGACCACGCTTTGGAAGTGGTTCAAGAGTTCACCTACCTAGGCTCAACTATCACCAGCGACCTGTCTCTTGATGCAGAAATCAACAAGCGTATGGGAAAGGCTTCCACTGCTATGTCCAGACTGGCCTGGACAACGTATGTCAGCCAAGAACGACGTCTCAATTCATTCCATCTTCGCTGCCTCCGGAGAATCCTTGGCATCAGGTGGCAGGACCGTATCTCCAACACAGAAGTCCTCGAGGCTGCCGACATCCCCAGCATATAAACCCTACTGAGCCAGCGGCGCTTGAGATGGCTTGGCCATGTGAGCCGCATGGAAGATGGCAGGATCCCCAAGGACACATTGTACAGCGAGCTCGTCACTGGTATCAGACCCACCAGCCGTCCATGTCTCCGCTTTAAAGACGTCAGCAAACGCGACATGAAGTCCTGTGACATTGATCACAAGTCGTGGGAGTCAGTTGCCAGCGATCGCCAGAGCTGGCGGGCAGCCATAAAGGCGGGGCTAAAGTGTGGCGAGTTGAAGAGACTTAGCAGTTGGCAGGAAAAAAGACAAAAGCGCAAGGGGAGAACCAACTGTGTAACAGCCCCGACAACCAATTTTAGCTGCAGCACCTGTGGAAGAGTCTGTCACTCTAGAATTGGCCTTTTTAGCCACTCCAGGCGCTGCTTCACAAACCACTGACCACCTCCAGGCACTTACCCATTGTCTCTCGAGACAAGGAGGCCAAAGAAGAAGACGACATTGTATATTGTATAATTAACTGTATAATTATGATCAGTGATTAATTAATCAGATCTAGAGGGATAAAGTTAAAATTAAGTAAAGAGTGAGAACAACATTAAAGGATTCCTAATTTTTAATTAAATTAAAATCTGAGATATATAGATAATAAAAGTTAAGTAAAACATTTAAGTTAACCTAACTTTAAAATAAAGTGATTACAACACAAGGGAAGGAGTTGAATGGTGAGCAGATGGAGAATGTTTATTTAAGTCTTAAATTTATTTCTCTTAATTTAATTGTCTAATAAATAGAGTAATGGCAGGCGTATCAGTCCTGTGGAATGCACATCCTGCTCCATGTGGGAACCTCAGGATGCTTCTCATGTCCTGGACAACCACATGTGCAGGAAGTATTATCAGCTGGAGGGGCTCAAGATCCAAGTTTTGGAGCTTGAGCAGCAATGTGTCATTGTGGTGCATCTGTCAGGCTGAAATTTTCATGGATAGCTCAACCTACGCCCCCTTCAATTCAAAACCAAAATCATTGCAACCTCAGTTGTCGATCTTCAGTAAGCATACGGGCTTGCCTATGCACTCACTCTGAAACTGTGCTCCAGATCATTGTCGACTCCTTCTCCGAAGCGTATGAGAAAATGGGTTTTTCACTAAACACTCAGCAAATGAAGGACCTCTTCCAATCAGCTTCCACAGCGCAACACCATCCCCCTCCCCCCCGCATAAATTAAGATCAGTGGTGAGATGCTTGAAAATTTGGACCATTTTCAATATCTTGAGAGCCTCCTTTCGGTGAAGGCAGGCAGAGATGATGAGGTTCTGTGCTAGCTCAGCCTTTGGCTGACTGAGGAACAGAGTATTCGAGGATCAGGATTTCAAACCTGAAACTAAGATCATGGCTTACTGGGCAGCAGTGATCTCTGTCCTTCTAGATGCTTCAGAAACTTGGAGAACCTCCAGCAGGCACCTCAAAGCACTGGAGAAGTACCACTAGTTGTGCTTCCACAAGATCCTCCAAATCTGGTGGCAAGAAAGGCATTCCAACAGCAGTGACCTCCCCCAAGACAAACCGCCCAGCATCGGGGCGCTAATCAGCCAAATCTCGCTCCGCTGGGCAAGACATGTCATTCACATGCCTGAGACCAGACTTCCGAAGCAGCTGTTACCTAGAACTGAGTTGCAGCAGGAGATTCTCAGGAGGACAGTGGAAATGCTTTAGAGAAGTCCTCAAAGCATCCCTGAATTGATCAAACATCGCCATGGATTCATGGGAGTCCCTGGCTAATGAACATCATGGATGGAGGAAGCTCATTCAGGAAGGCATCGTACACCTCGAGGCATTTTGTCGGGAACATGTGGAGGTGAAGTTGAAGCATCGGAGTGAGCGCACAAACCTCCAAACTACTCATCTGCCTGACCCTTCAAGCACCATCAGCCCCTCAGGTGGCAGAGTCTGCAGATCATGCATTGGACTTATCAGCCATCTCAGAACCAGAGTGGAAGCAAGTCATCCTCAATCCCGAGGAACTGCCTAAGAGAAGAGAGAAGAGATGTGGTCACCCTGCACCTTAAGGGCTTGCAGGCAGAGAGCAAATGGGTAACTGCCAGACAGTCAAGGAGGACCAAGCAGGTTTTGCAGGAGTCCCGAGTGCAACCTGCTCTCCAACTGGTATTTGGTTCTGGATATTGGTGGGGGTGATTGTTCCTCAGGTGAGTACAACCAGAGCCAAGTCCACAGCACCACAGATAGATCAGCTGTGTGGGCTGGGGGGAATGGAAATTGGAAAAGCAATAGCGATAAGGGATTCTGTAGAATCTAACCATCTCCCCATGCCATTCAATGGCATTATCATTGTTGAATCCCCCACTATCAACATCCATTGACCAGAAACTGAATTGGAGTAGCCATATAAATACAGTGGCTACAAGAGTAGGTCAGAAGCTGGGAATTCGGCTGAGAGCAACTCACCTCCTGACTCCCCAAAGCCTGTCTACCATCTACATGACACAAGTCAGGAGTGTGTTGGAATACTCTCTATTTGCCTGGATGAGTGCAGCTCCAACAACACTGAGGAAGCTCAACACCATCCAGGACAAAGCTGGACGCTTGATCAGCACCTCATCCACCACCTTCAACATTCACTCCCTCCACCACCGATGCACAGTGGCAGCAGTGTGCATCATTTACAAGATGCACTGCAGCAACTCACCAAGGCTCCTTTGACAGCACCTTCCAAATTCTTGACCTCTTCCCCTAGAAGGACAAGGGCAGCAGATGCATGGGAACACCACCACCTGCAAATTCCCCTCCAAGTCACACACCATCCTGACTTGGCAATATATTGCTGTTCCTTCACTATTGGTAGATCAAAATCCTGGAACACCCTCCCTAACAGCACTATGGGTGTACCTGTACCACATGGACTGCAGCAATTCAAGAAGGCAGCTCACCACCAACTTCTCAAGGGCAATTAGTGATGGGCAACAAATGTTGACCTTGTCAACAATGCTCACATCCCATGAAAGAATAAAAAAAAGTTAGGAGAGCAGACAGACTTGTCTGCAGCTGCGGACAAGATTTCAGGATGGTATGTTGCCTCCCTAGTGCCAGGGTCAAGGATGGCACCGAGTGGCTACAGAACATTCTGAGGGGAGAAGGTGAACAGCTGGAGGTCACGGCCCATATAGGCACCAATGGCATAGGTAGAAAGAAGGATGTGTTCCTGCAGGCAGAATTTAGGGAGCTAGCAATGAAACTAGCAAGCAAGATCTGAGGTTGTAATAGAAAAATTTGAACCATAGAAAAATTACAGCACAGAAGGAGGCTATTCAGCCCACCTTGTCCGTGCCAGCTGAAAAATCTAGCTGCCCAATCTAAATCTATCTTCCAGCACCTGGTCCATAGCCTTGCCAGTTACAGCACCTCAGGTGAATGTCCAGGTACCTTTTAAAAGAATTGAGGTTTCTGCCTCCACCATCATTCCTGGCAGTGAATTTCAGACACCCACCACCCTCTGGTGACAGAGGTTTTCCTCATGTCCCCTCTAATCCTTCTACCAATCACCTTAAATCTGTGCCTCCTAGTAATTAACCTCTGCGCTCAGGGAAACAGGTCCTTCCTGTCTATTCTATCTGGGCCCCTCATAATTTTGTACACCTCTATTAAGTCACCCCTCAGCCTCCTCTGTTCTAAGGAAAACAACCCTAGCCTATCCAATCTTTCTTCATAGCTACAACCTTCAAGCCCTGCCAACGTTCTTGTAAATCTCCTCTGTACTCTCTCAAGACCAATTATGTCCTTCTTGTAATGCGGTGATCAGAACTGTACAATACTCCAGCTGTGGCCTAACCAGTGTTTTATACAGTTCCAGCATTACATCCCTGCTTGTCTATTCTATACTTCAACCAATAAAGGAAAGCATTCCATATGCCTTCTTCACCAATTTATCTACCTGTCCTGCCACCTTTAGAGACCTGTGGACATGCACTCCAAGGTCTCTCATTTCTTCTAACCCCTCTCAATATCCTCCCATTTATTGTATATTCCCTTGCTTTATTTGCCCTCCACAAATGCATTGCCTCACACTTATCTGGATTGAATTCCATTTGCCACTTTTCCTCCCACTAAACCAAACCATTGATATTTTTCTGGAGTCTACAGCTATCCTCTTCACTATGTGGGGCGGCACAGTGGCGCAGTGGTTAGCACTGCAGCCTCACAGCTCCAGGGACCCGGGTTCGATTCTGGGTACTGCCTGTGTGGAGTTTGCAAGTTCTCCCTGTGTCTGCGTGGGTTTTCTCCGGGTGCTCCGGTTTCCTCCCACAAGCCAAACGACTTGCAGGTTGATAGGTAAATTGGCCATTATAAATTGTCCCTAGTATAGGTAGGTGGTAGGGAAATATAGGGACAGGTGGGGATGTTTGGTAAGAATATGGGATTAGTGTAGGATTAGTATAAATGGGTGGTTAATGGTCGGCACAGACTCGGTGGGCCGAAGGGCCTGTTTCAGTGCTGTATCTCTAATCTAATCTAATCTAATCTACACGACCAATGTTTGTGTCATCAGCAAATTTCTCAATCATGCTTCCCACTTTTCAGTCCAAATCATTAATATATACCACAAATAGCAAGGGACCCAATACTGAGCCCTGTGGAACGCCACTGGAAACAGCTTTCCATTCACAAAAACATCCATCGACTACTACGCTTTGTTTCCTGTCACTGACCCAACCTGCCACATTCCCCTGTATCCCATGGGCTTTCATTTTACCGATCAGACTGCTATCAGGACCTTGTCAAATGCCTTACTAAAATCCATATAGACTACATCCACTGCACTACCCTCATCAATCCTCCTTGTTACTTCCTCAATTAAGTTCGTAAGACATGACCTTCTCTTAACAAATCCATGCTGACTATCCCTGATTAACCTGTGCCTTTCTAAATGGCAGTTTATCCGGTCCCTCAGAATTGATTCCAATAATTTACTCACCACCGAGTAATTTACTGACCAGCCTACAATTATTTGGCTTATCCCTTGCACCCTTTTTAAACAATGGTACAACAGTCACAGATCTCCAATCCTCTGGCACCTCGCCTGTATCCAGTGAGGAGTTGAAGATGATCCTCAGCGTATCCACAATTTCTTCCCTGGTTTCCTTTAACAACTGGGATGCAATCCATCCAGCCCTGGTGATTTATCCACTTTCAAGGATGTCAGATCCTCTAGCACTTCCTCTCTCCTTATGCTAATCGTATCTAATATTTCACACTCCTCCTCTTTTACTGCATCATCCCTCTCCTTTGTGAAGACAGAGGCAAAAAACTCATTAAGAACCCTTCTCACATCTTCTACATCCATGTGTAAGTTCCCTTGTATATCTCTGATAGGCTCTACCCTCTCCTTAGTTATCCTCTTGTTCTTAATGTACTGATAAAACATCTTTGGGAGTTCCTGATTTTAGCTGCCAATAGTTTTTCATGTCCTCTCTTTGCTTTTCTAATATCTTATTTTCCTTCACCCCTGCACTTTCTATACTCCTCTAGGCTTTCTAAAATATTAAGTTTTTTGTGACCATCATAAGCTTTCTTTTTCTGCTTCAACTTACCCTATAAGCCTCTAGATAACCAGGGGGCTCTAGATTTGGCCATACCACCTTTATCTTTGTGGGGACATGCCTACACTGTGCCTGTAGAATTTTGCTTTTCAATTCGCTCCCGATGGTTTGCCACTGATTTTCCTTCAAGTAGCTGTATCCAGTCCACTTTCGCCAGATCACCTCTCAGTTTCGTAAAATTTGCTCTCCCCCAATTTAGAACTTTAACTGCTGTTTTATCTTTGTCCTTTTCCATGATTATGCTAAAACTAACTGTATCATGGTCGCTATCGCCAAAATAGTCACCCACTACTACTTCATCTACTTGCCCAGCTTCGTTACTGAAGACTAAATCTCGAATTGCACCCCCTCTAGTTGGGCTTGTTACTTGCTGGCTAAAAAAGTTCTTTTGAATGCAGTTCAAGCATTTTGTGCCCTCTGTGTCCTTCACACTTTGCATCCCTCACACTGTTTGTATCCCAGTTGATATTAGGGTAGTTGAAATCCCCAACGGTTATTGCCCTATAGTTTTTACACTCAGAAATTTGCCTCCATATTTGTTCCTCTATCTCCCTCTTTGGGGGTCTATAGTACACTCCTAGTCGTGTGGCTGCCCCTTTTTTATTTCTGATCTCCACCCATTTGGCCTCATTTGATGATTCATTTAGCATATCACCCCTCCTCATAGCTGTTATTGATTCCTTAACCAATAATTCTACACCCCCTCCTTTTTTATTGCCCTTTCTATCCCACCTGAAATCTCCGGATTACTCCAAGTGCCTACGTTGGTGCATATAGAAATAGGATACAGCAGATGAATGCATGGCTGGAGAGATGGTGCAGGAGGAAGGGCTTTAGATTCCTGGGACACTGGGACCAATTCTAGAGGAGGTGGGACATGTGCAGCTGACAGGTTGTACTGAACAGATTGGGACCAATGTCCTCACAGAGCAGTTTGCTGATGCTGTTGGAGAGGGTTTAATTTAATTTTGCAGGGGGATGGGAACCAGGATGTAGCATTAGAAAGGAGAAACAAAGTGCACAAAGCACTAAAACAAGAAATAGTAAGGTATTACGCAGGGACCACAAAGTAGAAATACAATAAGATCTTATTCAGATTTACAGTGCATGTGTATTAATGCACTAAGTATGGTAAATAAGGCCAGTGAGTTGCAGGCGTAGACAGCCACATGTCATGATGACAAAGGAGACCAGGCTCAAAAAAATGGGTAGAACTGGGTACTAAATATTCCTGGATACAAGGTGTTCAGGAAAGATAGGGAAGGAAAGAAAGGACAAGGGGGTGGAAATATTGATTAAGAAGAATATTACAGTGCTGGAAAGAGAGGATGTCCTGGAAGAGTCAAGGACTGAGGCTATTGGGTTAGAGAGTTACGAAACAATAGAAATGCCATTACACTATGGGTACATTCAGTTGGCCACCAACAAGTGGGAAACATATAAAAGGAGCAAATTTGCAGGGAAATTACAGAGGCAAAAGAACCGTAGAGTAGTGATAATAGGGGACTTCAATTATCCTAATATAGACTGGGATAGTAATACTGTAAAGGACAGAGAGGAGGAAGAGTTTCTGAAGTGTGTTCAGGAGAATTTTCTTGAGCAGTTTGCTTCCAACCCAATGAGGAAGGAGGCATTGCTGGATCTGATTCTGGAGAATGAGGTGGGTCAAGTGGATCAAGTGTAATTTGGGGAACATTCAGGGAACAGTAATCATTGTATCCTAAGTTTTAGATTAGCTATGGAAAAGGACAAGGTGTAACCAAGAGTAAAAACTTACTTGGAGGCGGGCCAATGTCAATGGGGTGAGATGGATCTGTCCCATGTCAACTGAAATCAAAGACTGGCAGGCAAAATTGTAGGCAAAGAACGGGTTACCTTTAAAGAGGAGATGGTTTGGATACAGTGAAGATATTTTCTCACAAGGAGGAAAAGTAGGGCAACCAAAACCAGAGCTCTCTGGATAATGAGAGCTAGAGAGTAAGATGAAGCAGAAAAAGCGTGCATATGACAGCTGTCAGGTTGATAATACAGGTGAAAAACAATATTGCCTGTAAGCTGCTTGACCATGGGAAGTGAAAAAAGGAAATAAGAGTGGCAAAGAGGGAGTATGAGTAGAGACTGGCAGCTACCATAAAAGGGAATCCAAATAATGCATATAAATAATAAAAGGATAGTAGGAGCAGGGGTGGGGCAAAATAGGAAAAGGAGATCTATGCATGGAGGCAGAGGGCATGGCTAATGAATGCTTTGCATTTGCCTTTACCAAGGATGAAGATGGTGCCAAATTCATAGTGAGAAAGAAGGAGTTGAAATACTGGATGGGCTAAAAATTGATATAGAAGAGGTATTAGAAAGGCTGGTTGTACTTAAAGTTGATAAGTCACCAGGACTGGTTGGGATGCATCGGAGGATACTGAGGGAAGTAAGGGTGGAAATTGTAGAGGCACTGGCCATAATCTTCCAATCCTCCTTAGATACAGGGGTGGTTCCAGAGGATTGCAGAATTGCGAATATTACACCCTTGTTCAAAAGAGTGTGAAGATAAACCCAGCAACCACACCCAATCAGCTTAACCTTGGTGGTTGGAAAGCGTTTAGAAATGATAATCCTGGACAAAATTCTCCGTCACTTGGACAAATGTGGATTAATTAAGGAAAACCAACATGGATTTGTTAAAGGCAAATCATGTTTAACTAACTTGATTGAGTTTTTTGATGAGGTATTAGAATGAGGGTAATGCAATGGATGTGGTGTATTTGGCCATCAAAAAGGCATTTGAAAAATTGCCACATAATAAGCTTGTCAGCAAAGTTCAAGCCCATGGAATAAAGGGGACAGTGGCAGCATGGATATGAAGTTGGCTAAGTGACAGGAACAGGGAGTAGTGTGAACGGTTATTTTTCAGACTGGAGGAAGGTATACAGTGGGGTTCCGAGGGATTGGTACGAGGACAATTTCTTTTCTTGATAAATATTATTAATGATTTAGTCTTGGGTATACAGGGTACCATTTCAAAATTTGCACCTGACATAAAACTTGAAAGTAATAGTGAACTGGAAGATGACAGTGATATATTTCGAGAAGACATAGGCTGGTGGAATGGGTGGACACGAGGCAATTGCAATTTAGTTCAGAGAAGTACAAAGTGATACATTTTGGTAGGAAGAATGAGGAGAGGCAATATAAACTAAAGGGTACATTTCTAAAGGGAGTGCAGGAGCAGAGAGTTCTGCAGGCATATGTGCAAAAATCACTGAAGGTGGCAGGGCAGGTTGAGAAATTGGTTAAAAAGGCATATGGGATCCTGAATACGGGATTATAAATAGAGGCATAGAGCACAAAAGCAAGGAAGTTATGATGAACCTTTATAAAACACTGGTTTGTTCTCAAATGGAATATTGTGTCCAATTCTGGGCACCATGCTTTAGGAAGGATGTGAAGGCTTTAGGGAGGGTGCAGATAATATTTACAAGAATGATACCAGGGATGAGGGATTGCAGTTATGTGGATGGATTGGCAAAACTCGGGTTGTTCTGCTTAGAGGAAAGAAAAGAAGGTTGAGAGGAGACTTGATTGAGATGTTCAAAATCATGAGGGGTCAAGACAGAATATTTAGAGAGAAACTGTTCCCATTGGCAGAAGGGTCAAGAACCAGAGGAAGACGACTTAAGACGATTGACAAAAGAATCAGAGGTGACATAAGGAAACACTTTTTTTTAATGCGAGTGGCTAGGATCTGGAATGCACTGCCTGAGAGTGTGATGGAGGCAGATTCATTCATGGCTTTCAAAAGGGAAGTGGATAATTATCAGAAGGAAAAAATCTTATGGAGTAGGACTAGCTAAAGTGCTGCTGCAGAGAGCTGGCACAAATGCAATGAGCAGAATGGCCTCCTCCTGTATAATAAGTGCTCTATGATTCTATTATTTGCTATAAATACAAGTTGTTGTCGTTGGTGTTATCTTCCCAGCCCTCTCCATTTCTATTCTTATCCCTCTGTTTCTCCACTGCCTCTCTTTCTCATTTGCTTTTTTTGCTTTCCCCTCTTCTACCCCTTTCCTTCTCCAGTTCAGCTTTCTTTCAATCCATTCTCATTGCTCGTACTATACCACATGGTAAATTTATTCACTAAATCATTTGACGAGGGTACAGAAGAGGTTTACCAGGATGTTGCCTGGTCCGGAGGGCATTAGCTATGAGGAGAGGTTGGATAAACTCGGATTGTTTTCACTGGAACAACGGAGGTGGAGGGGCGACATAATAGAGGTTTACAAAGTTATGAGCGGCATGGACAGAGTGGATAGTCAGAAGCTTTTTCCCAGGGTGGAAGAGTCAGTTACTAGGGGACATAGGTTTAAGGTGAGAGGGGCAAAGTTTAGAGGGGATGTGCCAGGCAAGTTCTTTACACAGAGGGTGGTGAGGGCCTGGAACTTGCTGCCAGGAGAGGTGGTGGAAGCAGGTACGATAGCAACGTTTAAGAGGCATCTTTACAAATACATGAATAGGATGGGAATAGAGGGATACGGTCCCCGGAAGTGCAGAAGGTTTTAGTTTAGGCAGGCATCAAGATCGGCGCAGGCTTGGAGGGCCGAACGGCCTGTTCCTGTGCTGTACTGTTCTTTGTTCATCAGATGGTAACTGTTCACTACAATGTAAGCAATTACATCTGTTCAAGGATATCTTGCATATACTTTCAGCAACACCTCCAAGCCAGCAATGTGGATGTGATTTCAGAGATGAAAACGAGGTAACTAGTTTCATTGTAATTGTGAGATTCTAAAGTTTGTGATACATTTAATGAGAACATTTCCTTCTAAACAGTAATACAATACAGAAATGTACAGGAAGTCCTGCTATTCAGGGAGTGTCGAGTCAGCAATAAATAGGCTAACCTTAAACAAAATAATAAACATATTCCACCTGAGCCCCACTTTATAGAACTGCTCAGTATTTAGCTGTTTGTGAGACAACAGATGCTCAAAAACCTATTAAGGGAAAAGATTTACTAGAATATAGAAGGCAGTGTGAAGTACTTATAATATACAACTTGACACGTTCAATATTTAACAGCTTATGAGGCAGGAATTCTCAATATAAATTTGATAGATTTTAAAATTTTAGAATATTGCCATCTCTAAGCTATCAATTAATATACAATGCTGCAAATTACCCTAATTTTCAATAACTTTTAATGGTAAATGAATTACTCTCAAGAAACTGTTGGATCAATCATGTAGCCAATAAAAGGAGGATTTTGTGGAAAATCTATTTCTAGCTGACAAAACCTGTCTTGCTCAGTCACTTGTGAACATTTTTTGTGAATGTTAGTTTGGATTTTTTCTTTAACCATAACTACATTATATACCATGCCATAGATTTTCAGCCTGCTGTCTGAGAATGAAAAACTGGGCAGTTTCAATAATGGGTGAGTGGAAAGTTGAAAATCTTTCCTTGTGTGTCTGACAGCTCAGATTAGAGGTCCACAGGAGACTAATAGCTGGGTGTGTTTGTGCCCTGACTATATATTATTGTAATGGTTTGTTGTGTTGCCTTATTGTTTGACTGCAGCTGCCTTCAAGAGGACATGAGGCAATATTTGTGATACAACTCTTTTGGAAAGTTACTTCAGTTCTCCTCAGGGATGTGGTTATTTTCCACTCAGCCTGGCCGAACTGCCGCATTGCCATTTTTTACAGTTTAGATGAACAAAGCAGTGATCTCTGAGAAATTACCCTTTAATCAAATTAATAAGTGAAGAATATTTTTCTAGCTTTCAATTTTTATCATTGCCTTCAAAATTATATGAACACATTCTCATGATAATGCACAACAGCATAGTAGTTGTGGAGTGGTTATTCCATATACATTTCCTTGGGCCAAAACTCTCCACTGAGGTTCATAGCATCCCTTCTTAAATGCACTAGTAGATTACTGAGAAAAGACAACATGCTCCAAATCATTGTACAGCACAATGCTCATAGATTAAGACCAGACTTTTCTTAAAGACTATGTATTTTATGTTTATTTTTAGTGTAGTGGGAGGGATGGGGGAGAGAAAGAACACAATAAAGCAAGTATTGGTGGAACAACCTACATAAAAAGAGAAACATGAGATTGTTAGAGGCTGAGATAATCTCAGTATTAAACAGTGAAAGAAAGTGAAAGTGCTCTTACCTCTTAGCCAGGAGGTTACGTGTTCAAGCCCCACTCCAGAAATTTGAACGCTAAATCTAGGCTGACAATTTACAACAGATTGCATTTATAATGCCCCTTTAAAGTAGTAAAATATCCCAAGCTACTTCACAGGAGCATTATCAAACAAAATTTGAAACCAAGTCACATAAGGAGATATTAGGTTAGATGACCAAATCCTTGGTCAAAGAGGTAGGTTTTAAGAAGCATCTTAAAGGAGGAGAGAGAGGTAAAGAGGCGGAGAGGTTTAGGGAGGGAACTCTAGAGCTTAGGGCCTCAGCAGCTGAAGGCACTTTAGTGTTGTAGTGTTTTGAAACTGCAATTGCATTGTGCACTCTAGAGGCAGCTGTAGAACATACATGCTAGCAAAGAGAAAGTGAAACCAAGACAGAATAAATGAAGAAGTCTTCATGTTCAGCTCCTGCAGTCTTTGTCTCTCTGTCTTTGCCTCATACCTTATACTAAACTCAGCTAAACCTCACAAATCCCAAGGACATCACAGGCAGGGCCAGCCATAGTGGGGTGATTAAAATTGGGGTGGCGCAAGAATTGGAGGAGTGCAGATATCTCTGAGCGTTGCAGATTTGGAGGAGGTTACAAAGATAGGAAAGGGCAAAGTCTTAGCGAAGCGGTGGTGAGGAAACTGAGTTTGTGATGGTGACCAAAGGCAATGGCTTTAGTCTTCCCAATACTTGGTGCAGTACTGAGAAAGTATTGCATTTTTGAAGGTCTTTTGGGTGAGATGCTAAACTGAGGCCCCACCTGCTCTCTCAGGTGGATGTAAAAGATTCCATGGCACTATAAGGGGGAGGCGGTGACATAGTGGTATTGTCACTGGACTAGTAACCCAGAGACCCAGGGTATTGCTTTGGGGACATAGGTTCAAATCATGGCAGAAGGTGGAATTTGAATTCAATTAATAAATCTGGAATTAAAAGCTAGTCTAATGATGGCCATGAAACCATTGTCGTAAAAACCCATCTGGTTCACTAATCCCTTTTAGGGAAGGAAATCTGCTGTCCTTACCTGGTCTGGCCTATATGTGACTCCAGACCCACAGCAATGTGGTTGACTCTTAATGCCCTCTGAAATGGCCGCCTAGCAAGCCACTCAGTTGTATTAAATCACTACAAAATCCATACTGAATGAAACCAGACAGACCACCCAGAATTGACCTGGGCACCAGAAATGACAACGCCAAACGCAGCCCTGATGACCCTGCAAAGTTCTCCTTATTAACATCCGGGAGCTTGTGCCAAAATTGGGAGAGCTGTCCCACAGACTAGTCAAGCAGCAGCCTGACATAGTCATAGTCACAGAATCATATCTTACAGACTATGCCCCAGACACCACCATCACCATCCCTGGGTATGTCCTGTCCCACTAGCAGGACAGACCCAGCAGAGGTGGCGGCACAGTAGTATACAGTCAGATGGGAGTTGCCCTGGGAGTCCTCAACATTGATTCTGGACCCCATGAGGTCTCATGGAATCAGGTCGAACATGGGCAAGGAAACCTCCTGCTGATTACCACCTACTGCCCCCCCACCCAATGCCTTCAGATGATAAATCAGTACTCCTCCATGTTGAACACCACTTGGAGGAATCACTGAGGGCAACAAGGGCACAGAATGTACTCTGGGTGGGGGACTTCAATGTCCATCACCAAGAGTGGCTCAGTAGCACCACTCTGACCGAGTCCTAAAGGACATAGCTGTTAGACTGGGTCTGCGGCAGGTGGTGAGAGAACCAACAAGAGGGGAAAACCTGCTTGACCTCGCCCTCACTAGTCTACCTGCTGCAGATGCATCTGTCCATGATAGTATTGGTAGGAGTGACCACCGCACAGTCCTTGTGGAGACGAAGTCCCGTCTTCACATTGAGGATACCCTCCATCATGTTGTGTGGCACTACCACTGTGTTAAATGAGATAGACTTCGAACAGATCTAGCAACTCAAAACTGGGCATCCATGAGGCACTGTGGGCCATCAGCAGCAGCAGAATTGTACTCAACCGGCATAACCCCCACTGTACCATTACCATCAAGTCAGGGGATGAACCCTGGTTCAAAGAAGAGTGCAGGAGGGCATGCCAGGAGCAGGACCAGGCATACCCTTGCCATCTTGCGCCAACTTACCAGTATGTACCTTGTGCTGCTACATGAGTCTCCTTATCTTCACTAAGAGGATTTAATATACACTGCATCAGACCAAGACACAAACTACTAACCAGCAGACAATTTATTTAAATAAAAGCCAAGAAATATAAGAGCAGCATTGTGGGAGCACCATCACCTCAGTGTTCCCTTCCAAGTCACACACAATCCTGACTTCTTGTTTGCTATTGCTGGGACAGTATCCTGTAATTCCCTACCTGATGTTACTGTGGGAGCACCATCATCACAAGGAGTTCAAGGAGACGGCCCACCACCATATGTTGGAGAAACTAGGGATGGTCGAAATAGAATAAAAGAGCTTGCATTTATATGGCATCCTTACATGACCACAGGACATCCTAAAGCGCTTTACAGCCAATGGAGTACTAGCAAAATTAGGCAGCCAATCTGCACACAGCAAGGTCCTACAGACAGCAATGAGATAAATGACCAAAGAATGGGAGCTTATTTGGCTAGCCCCCAAAAACAATCACAATGCATGATTATTCCATGCCCTTTCAATGAAATGCAGGTAACACATTACTTTTGTGTTGCCTATTCGTTATAATCATTGCTCTGTGCAACAAGCACTAACTGTGCTCTTCATTGGCCTTGCGCATCAGCAGACAGCCCAGTATCGTTACTTGCTGGTGCTACTTCAAGCATGCCTGCACCTCTTAAGGGGGAAATAAAAACAGAAAGTGCTGAAAATATTCAGCAGGTCCGGCAGCATCTGTGGAGAGAGAAACAGAGTTAACGTTTCAGGTCTGCAAGAGCATTTCCAGCACTTTCTATTTTTAATTCAGATTTCCAGCATCCACAGTATTTTGTTTTTATCCTCTTAAAGCGGAGCGGCTGGTATCATTTGGAATAGTGCTGTGCAACTAACAATAATGGCTTTGTGTTGGCTTTTATTTTTGCATTGTGGCCAAGAGGATGACGTGACGGTCAGCGTCAGAGAGAAGATGAGGTGAATGGGGCATTGGGGTTGACGTTCCTGGTATCACACTTGAAATAGTTCTTCAAATACAGCCTGGGCAGAGAGGGGCTGTCTAGGTTGTAGCCTCCCTTCCTCTACCTTCTCTTCCACCTCCTCCTCCTCCTCTTGTTCCACAACTTCTCGCCTGATAGGTGGTAGCAAGGGCTACTCCTCCATGATGGCATGATTGTCAGCATGGTGCATACCACCACAAATCTTGAGACCCGCTCATCTGAACACTGCAAGACTCCTCCAGAATGGTCCAGGCAGCTGAATCATTGCTTCAGCATGTTAATGGTCAGCTCTATCATATTTCTTGTGGCAACATGGATCTTATTGTATGCATGCTGCACGTGTGCAAAGTTATGAACCATCTCGGCAGCAGATAGCCCTTGTTGCCCAGTAGCCAGCCCCCGTTTCAGCTTGCCATGGTGGCTGAACTACAGACTGCCGCAGAATGAACGCATCATGCCTTCTGCCAGGCTACTTGCTCCCTGAATACCATGGGTGGATATGGCCTACTTTTGAGCGCCTTTCTCCCGTCCTCCTCCTACCTCTTTTAGCAGGACATCCTATTTATTCTATTGTAATGTGTTGGCAACCCTCTGCCACTCCTTGCGAATTCAAATATATTAGTTTTTTCTCCTGCTGTTGTATTCGTACAGCTCATTCAGTATTGACACAGTTTTCACTTGGACATCATCCAACAGGAAGGCAGGACAAAACAAATCCCTGCCTCTATAGTTGCTTAAAACTCATTAAATGTCTAACGTTTTCTAGTTCTGACATAAGCGCATTGATCTGTTTCTCTCACCACAGATGCTGCCTGACCTATTACCAACGTTTTCTGTTTTTACATTATATTTTATATTAAATGAGCTCCCTCCATGGTATGGCTGACTAAGACAGTTAATAACTGAGCCATAATAGGAAGCAAAGACTCAGGCTTGAAACTGGCCTGTGCGGAGTTAGCAGATCTTAGTGGAGCTCAGGTGTGATGCCTTGCCTTCCCTCCAGTTAACTGCTGCTAGCATTGTTAGTCTCATTCATGAAGGGGACGAGCAGCCTGGATGTTCGAAAGATAAATGTAAAAGTCATTCTGCTCCAAAGATGTCAAACAGCATGAGATGAACGATCAGTCAATCTGTTTTTAAGGTGGCATTGGTTGAGGAAATAATGTTGGCTAGGATGCGTGGGACTGCCTGTTGTTCTTGCTGTTGGCTCTTTCGTGGTGAACTGAATAAACAAAAGATCGATACCTATAAGGCAGCTGTCAGTCAATACTACACTGGCTTATCAACCTAGCTTGTATCTCAAATCCGGTGGTGGGAATCAACCTTCTGATCCAGAGTTGAGCATGCCAATAACTTAGCCAAGCTGACGGAGGAGGAAGTGGTAGGAGAAAATTGGTGCAAAAAAAAGGTCAAAAAGACCAATGCATTTTTTTTAATTCATTCATGGGATATGGGCAATGCTGGCTAGGCCAGCATTTATTGCCCTTGCGGTGGTGGTGGTGAGCTGCCTTCTTGAACTACTGCAGTCGTTGGGATGTGGGTACACCCACAGTGCTGTTAGGAAGGGAATTCCAGGATTTTGACCCAGCGACAGTGAAGGAACAGAATATAGTTCCACGTCAGGATGGTGTGTGGCTTGGAGGGGAACTTGCAGATGCTGGTGTTCCCATGTATCTGCTGCCCTTGAACTTCTAGGTGGAAGTGGTCGCAGGTTTGGAAGGTACTGCCGAAGGAGCCTTGGTGAGTTGTTGCTGTGCATCTTGTTGATGATACACACTGCTGCCACTGTTGATGGGGTGCCAATCAACTGGGCTGCTTTGTCCTGAATGGTATGGAGCTTCTTGAGTGTTGTTGGAGCTGCAGTCATCCAGGAAAGTTGAGATTATTCCATCACACACCTGACTTGTGCCTTGTAGATAGTGGACAGGCACTGAGGAATCAGGAGGTGAGTTACTCACTGCAGAATTCCTAGCCTCTGACCTGCTTATTGCCACAGCATTTATGTGGCTACTCCAGTTCAGTTTCTAGTCAGTGGTAACCCCCAGGAGGTTGATAGTGGGGGTGCCATATTGCTTGCACTGTCAGCTTGGATTGGGCCAGTCCCATGAGTGACCAAGGGCACATTGGTCACAATATGCAAGTGATCGCTCTATACAGAACCCTATGCAGCAGTGAGAAGGTCAAGACAGGCTCAGAATCCTCAACTGTTCTTGCAGAATCGACGAAGTTTGAGGAGATGGTGCACTCTGTGCATACATTTGAGTATGCATGCACCGAGCTCCATCCTTCCCAACTTTAGAGTTTGGGCTGAAAACCAACTTTTAAATCGACAAATTTTCCTTCTTTAATACAGTCATACATATTTGCACCATATTTACTCTCTTCCAGGTAGGCATGCTAATCAACATGCACTTTTTTAAACCCCCTTTACACCAATCTTCACTCCTCACCTTCATCTAAATGAAAAAGCTGATTAATCAGTAATCACTTCCTAGACTCCAATATCTATCGCGCAAACTACCTTCTATCTTATCTATACTGCAATGGTAAGTGTTCCTTTGAACTCTCCTCTCACTGCAAATATGCTTTTCTCTCCCCTACCTCCTTAAAGTGTTGAAATCAAAACTTATTGCAGTTCCCTATTTGCATTCTTCCCCAAGCTCCCAAAACTATGGAACTTCTTGCATCTCCCAATCTTGCTTCCTCAGGCTTAAATGCAAGTACTTTCCTTTTAGACAAAAGCTTGGTGTCACTTAGTTACTACCTCACAATTTATCTCATCTTCTCTTTTACTCTTTCCAATCTTGCTGGTGCCCATCAGGCCTCGACTCTTCACCTTTGATTAACAAAAAGTACTTGCTGTCTGAACAATTATGGACAATACATTGAGACCAAATTAATATTAGGAGTCAGTGAACAATCCCACTTTTATGTTCAGCTTATCAGATATATCCACATTGCAAAAAGAAGTGCATGGATCCTAATCTAATAAATCAGCAAACTCTATGTAAATTTGTAGAAAAATACATAACAAATAACAGCATATAAACATATACAAAATGCTTTCACTATTGTATGTATCTCCCTCCATTATACATGGTGAAATAGCATCTATCCCACCAAGACTGGAATTATGGGCAAAGCAATCCCAAATTCAGGTAGAACAGGTAAGAAAACAGCAATTTTTAAGAAAAGACACCTCTGAATAGCCTGGTGAGACATCTGGTAAGCACTGGATTGGACCATTACGCGACCCTCCACAGTCCGATATCCCATATCTACAGTATTAGCGGTAGCTCAGTTGGTAGCACCCTCACCTCAGAGTCAGAAGGTTGTGGGTTAAAGTCCAGCTCTGGGAACTTGAGCAAGAAAATATAGGCTGACACTCCAGTGCTGCACTGTTGGAGGTGCCTGCCTACCTTTCAAATGGATGTAAAAATCCTCGAAGAAAAGGTGAGTTATCCCTGGTGTCCTGCCCAATATTTATCCCTCAATTAACATCACAAAAACAGATTATCTGGTCATTATCACACTGCTGTTTGTTGGAGCTTGCTGTGCACAAATTGGTTGCCGCGTTTCCTATAATATAACAGTGTCTACACTTCAAAAGGACTTCATTGGCTGTAAAGCACTTTGGGAAGTCGTGGGGTCGTGAAAGGCCTTATATAAATACAAGTCTTTCTTTTCTTCTTTGCTGGCACTCCCTATCTAGATTCATATAAAAATGGCCACTTGCGGATAGCTAGTGATGAGGTGCTAGTGCTCATTCCAGCAGGGGACAGGCATTCAGGAGAGAAGGAAAGAATAAGGGAGAAAAAAAAAAGATGCTACAATATGTCAAGGTACAATTTAGGTAGCTGTGGACTCATCTGTTCTGTGTAATGCAGGTGGACGCACTGTTGCTTGAACATAGTCAGTTTCTTTTTTAAAAAAAGCAGCCTTTTTTGTACTGTGTTAATTAATAAACACGCATTATTTGGAATGAGAAAATCATATTTATTTCACCAAAATAAATGACTTTTTAGCAATTGTTTTATTACATCAACAGCAGATAAATCATTTACTGCAACATAATAAAAATTAAACTAATCTACAAAAAATAGTTACATTAGTTATGTACATTTACGCTTGAAATATCAATATTGTACAGCAGCCAGTTACATGGTTTTGAAGCAGTCATCTGCCCATAAGACTGCACAGAAATGTAACAGTATATACCAGACATCACTATTGTATGAGATGCTAAATGTCATAAAAGGAAATCCAGTCTTGACAAAAGTATCAGACAAATAAACCGTTACTATGTACAAAGCAACTCATATTACAGATAATTTGAAAGAATCTGTTTACTGGATATTTAAAAAACCTGTAAATGACAGGGGAAGTAATGTAATATTCAGTAATAAGTAGTTACTATGGCTAATGCTCTTTGGTTCACAAACCCTGCACTGCACTTTGCCAGTAACATTTCCCCAACAATTGGTTTCCTTTGTAATTTAAATGTATTTGTTTCCAAAATGTTTTGGTTATAAATAAAAATCTAATGGCATTTAAAAATTTGTAAGACATTCTTCATACAACAAATTTCCCACTGACAAAATACACGGCTATTTTACAGTACATTTTAAAGGCAAGACTTACATTGAATGCAAGAAAAAAAATCACAATTTTGATACATTCGCAAAACTCCATACTTATCTAGGGCTGTATGCCATTCCTGGAAACATGAAGCAATTCCATAACTAATTACTGTATTCACTAAGAAATACTCGGCCTAGAATTGGTGACACAGTAGTCTGGTTTTGGCGCTTACAGTCTATGCCATAAACAGCAAAATAAAAACAAATGCACCAAGTCCTGTGTGTTTGTTTTGGTAGCCGTCATTTGGAATGGGGAGTATTAAATTTATTCTCCATTGACACCATTGCCATATGCAAATTAAGGAAGAAGTCCTATCATGCCATGCTAATGTAAGTAAACAAGGCCTTGGTAGGTCAAAATACTGATCAGACAGAAACAAACAGTTTGATTTCCCTTTTGAGCACAAGATGATGGCATTTCTGTTTCCATGAAGGAATGTATCTGCAGTTATGTGCATTTAAGGCACATATCAGACACTAACATAAAAAGCCTTTTTGCTTATATTTCTATGTTTTCATAATATGGATCTCTTTATAATTCTAACCACAAGATGTGCAATGTGCTTTTTTACATTTCAGATTTCAAAACATTTGCTTGCTTAAAATATCTATGTACCAACCAGTATCACCTCACATTGTAATAGTGTGCTTTTTGAATAACTCTAATAGAACCAGGCTTGTAATATGTCTCAACTGGGCATATAGCAAATGTTATTTCTGTCACTGTTCAATAAAATATCAAGGCAAACAATGGGGTCAATGGTTAACTGAAATATGTAATACAAATGTACAAAAAGAAATGAAGAGACCCAATGTGATAAAATACTGGCAACTGTTCTCAATAACAGCATTGTTCATAGTTATTGGAAATAACGTAAAATCTGTAAAATAACCTGATAAAATATCTTATGAATTCACCAGACTATGTTTTGAAACTGCAGCCTTTTGTAACTGCTTGCCTCACAGTTCTGTTATCTTCAATGCCTGGCTGATTTAGTTGTCAGAAAGGCCTCAATTGAGCTATGTGGGGAGTAGAAGCACAGTGTAACATTCATAATTGATGGCCCTTTATTATTCAATTACTCAGAGCTGGATGCTTTCCCAGAACTCTTGATCTCCACAGTGATTTGTTTAGTTTGTTTTTCCTTATGGTAACCATGTCTTTTCATTTCTTAAAGGGGGTCAACTTAGTAAAGCTGTGCCAGAAGGGAGATGGTTTGCGTTTGGGTTCAGCCAATGCAAAAACTTGTTGCTGAGGAAGGCTGGTAGGCACAGTGATGTGTCGCTGGTGGAGTGGATGCAGAGACTGATGTGGAGGAGGAACAGAAAATCCACTATAATTCACCCCTACAAGAGTAAAAATACAGAATCATATATTGCTGGTAATTAGCCATTTATTCTGATTCAAACAATCTAATGAGCATCAAAACAATTATGTATGGGCTCATGCATACTGATAGCCACTGCATTCATGTGCTTTCTGTCATTTACTTCTGCATCAAGGTCATTCCTTTCAACTAGAACAGCTTTCTGAATAGAGTAGCATTTTGTTCAGTGACCATCATTGCCAAAACTATTCTACATCAGATCAGAAACAATAGGATTTCCTCTGTCTTCCCTCCCCATCCCAAAGTGAAGCAGAATTCTGAACTGCCAAAAGAATGTCACACATCATTAGGCCAAAGCTTTGCTCAAAAGGTTCTGATTACCTAATTCAGCCCGCTAAATATATAGAGGACATGTAGTGAGCAAGTGACAAAGGCACTAGCTACTATAACATAATCTTGAGTAGAATTAGCTCAATATCTCATTGATCTGTATTATATCTTCTATTCATAACACAATAGATATGCTGACATATAGGGCTAGATTTTATGTAGCTGGTGGGGTCCCGACACCAGGCCAAAAGGCAAGGGGAACCTTACCCTGGCCCTTTAGAGGAACCCCTGGCTGTACTTAACGGCACTTGGCCAATGAACTGCCCGGTGCCAGGGTCCCCGTCTCTTTAAGGACAGGGATCCTGCCATCAAGAGCTGCCAGCCAATCAGAGGGCAGACAACTCAGCAGACCCAGCTGTGCCACCGGGAGCAGTGACCACTGCTGGAACAGCAGCAGTCACTTGAAGAGCAACCATGGAGCCTGAACTGAACTGGAATGGAGTGCACTTGCTGGGGCCACTCAGGCAGGCCCTGGTTGGGGGTGGGTTACTGAGGGCAGGGGGGTGTGTGATGCCATAGGGACAGCCTATGCCACCTGGAGCCCTCCGTGAACCACAGATTGCCGACGGAGGACGGCCCCCTCACATCCCACATGGAGGACACCTTGAGTTACGGGATGGCCTCCTCATGCGGCAGAGGAATTCCCCGCCGCTGGTAAAATGCCAACTGGCGCCGGGCAGGTAGGTTGTCCTCGGTCCTCCCTGCCCCGGACTAATTGCGTAGTAGTGAGGAAGGCAAGATGCACTCCACCCAGTGAGTTGCTGGGGTTTTATTCCATGTCAATTTAAACAACATATAACTAGTATTTTCTTTAGAAATTTTACCTGAACATTTTACACAGTGGAAAATTAAAACCATCTTTGTTGCTATGACTAAGTTGCAGTTTGCCAATTGCTATATACTGCGAACATATGAAAATGACAGACAGGAAATAAGTTGCTGGTCCATCCACCCTGTCCCACACAGTTGTGATATTATGCATTACAATACATACACTCCCCACCCACCGTGTAAACGCCTGGGAGAAGTGAAAAACATCAGATGAAAACACAGTGAGGTGGATAAAAAAATACCTGGAAAATTCTCAGATATCCTTGGTTGATCAAAACTAGATCAGGAGATACTCTTTATGTACTATAATTTTTTTAAAAGTCTTTGAAATACTATACATTTGACATCATTGATTTTTTTAAATCCTGTGAAGTGTCTTATCTGCTCAAAATCTGAAGCCTGTGGGATCTCCTTAAATATTTTACCATATTACACAATGGAAACCTCAGAATATCTGTATCTTTCTACTTACCCTTCATCTTCCCATGCCTGGATTTTTTGGCATTTAGCATAGCTTGTTTCTTCTGGTTTTCTGGTATTTCAAATCCTGAAAGAAGATTAATGCAAAAAAAAAAAATTCCTTGTTAATTTGCCACCATTAAAAACATACTCCATAATCTACATGAATCAAAAATATGCATTTGTGTGATACTGCAGATGAGAAAAGCAAATCTTTGTACATTCTGGAAGGAGGCTCTCTTTTGAATGCAACTTTCTTCCTGTTTGTGTTCAGAATGCATGTTCCTCAGTTACAGCAGTGAATTTTCAGTTACAGTCAGCACATGAAATTGGCTCCAAGGTACCTAATGTGACCTCCCTTCTAACTCCCCCAGTTGGGAAGCACATGTCCTGCATTCAATCCTGTTTCCCCAGCAAGCATTAATGAGGTCAGGCACTCTGTGTAAAGGGGTAGAGGCTTGAAATATGGTCCTGTCACTGTGCAACGACAACATATCATGCTGTATAATGGTGATTCAGGCTTTAAAGATATTCCTAGTAACATCCTATTCAGCTATTTAAATTTTCAGTTTATCACTGGATTCCTCTGCTACAATGTTTCCTCTTTTAGTCATGTGAGAAGAAGGGAGTATCAAGAGCACATGCTTCAATGGCAGTAATACTGCATGTAAGATCAACACGAGGTGATAGGTGCAGGGCAGGAAATGCTTTTGGTAGTTTCTATATCATGCAGAACTCCATCTGGGACAACAGAAAAATATGACAGTCCTCTTCACTATTCGCCAAACCTTCTATTTTTGTGTAACCAATACATTTCAAGATTGTGGCACCTGTACCCAAGTCCAAATCATCCATTTATACCGAGAACAAAAGTGGAGCATGCATTGACAGCTGGTATACCACTTTCAATTCTCTTCCATTCTAAGCAGCACCCATTATCCAACTAACTCTGTTTTAACTGTCAGATTGGCTTAGTCTTATCTCTTATCCAAAAGATGGTTTGGTTGATGCTCCACTCCAGGACTAAAGTACAAAATATAGGTCAACACTTCAGCTCAAAACCGAGGAAGTACTGGATTGTCAGCTTTCGGATGTGACCTTAAATCAGAGGTCCTCTCTATCCTCCCAGGTGAGCATAAAAGATCCCATGCCATTATTCGAAAAAGAATAAGGGCATTCTCTCAGTGTCCAGGCCAACATTCATCCCTCAACCAAAATCACCAAGCAACAGATTAATTGGTCAGTCATTTCTTTGCTGTTTGTGGGACATTGCTCTGCACAAACTGGCTGCGGGTATTTGCCGACAAAGCAACAGTGACCGTGGCTGGAATTTTACGTTGAGCGGGAGGCCCTGCCTACTGGCTGAAAAGCCAGTGGCGAGCCTGCCTCTGCCGGACCTGGGGAGCCAGGCCGGAATTTTTTGATTCCAGGCCCTTAATTGGTCTTGGGCAGGACTTTCACCTCCTTGAGGTAGGAAGTCTCGCCTAATAGAGCTGCCAGCCAACCAGCAGGCTGGCAGCTCTTTGTCCCAGCAGCGCCATTGGGAGTGGTGGCCACAACTGAGACTACACCCAACCATGGGAGGCAACAAGAAGGACGGCCCCGGAACTCAGGTAAGTCTGTTTGGGCCTCAGTGGGGACAATCTGCTGGACCCCAGTGAGACAAAGTGGCGGGGGGGTGGGTTGGGTGTCGTTGTGGGGACAGGGGGCATTTGGTGCTTTGGGGGCAGCCCTCCATGGAGCACAGTGTCCCTGATCAGGAGGGCCTTTACCCTTATGTTACTACAGCTTCATTGGGTGGTAATGATCTCTCGCTATTTACCTTATCATAATCTTTGATAATTTTGAAGATTTTGTTCAGCCACCCGTTAACCTTCTCAGTTCTAATGAAAAGGCACCAATTATAATGTAACCCTACATCATATTATATGTATGCTGCATACTTTGAACTGCTTTTTTTTTTGTTTATTCGTTCGGGGGATGTGGGCATCACTGGCTAGGCCAGCAATTGTTGCCCATCCCTAACTACTCTTCAGAAGGTGGTGGTGAACTGCCATCTTGAACTGCTGCAGTCCTTGTATCTTTCCTATAATGAGGTGCCCAAAACTATATACAATACCTCAGTTACAACTTAAGATTTTGTATAAGTTCAGTGTTACTGCTTTGCTTTTGTATTCTAAATATCTCAACAAAAAAACATTGTTTACTTTGTTATGGCTTTATGTTTTAATGGCTTTTACATCGGCATGACAAGGTTCTTCTGTTCCTCTACTCTCTTTAAAATCTTAATATTTAGGTTTATTTCCTTTCCCTCTTCTTTTTTCCTATCAATTGCAGCTCTAAAATCATCCAATTCAGCAGACAGTGGGGATGACTAAGGTGCACATCTAGCAGTATATTTACTCAATGTCATCAGCCATCAGTAAAGCTGTACATTCTATTTTATTGAGCATTTTTTCTTCTGTTTATAGCTACAATGGAGTAGGTTCATTTATATAATTTCACTTACTGCACACAGCATAAAGACGTTGAGCAGGATCAATCAGTACAAATTATTACAATATTAATTGAGGTGATTATGAATGATACATGTAGACATGTGAAATTCGTTATTTAAATTATGTACTAAAAGGTATGTTTTATCCAACATAGACATATGTTGCAAGGTCAACCATACAATTGGCATAGAATGTAATCTGAAAACGCCAACCCCGCCTGCAAATGGTTGATTAATATACTAGTCTGAGGAAAACTTCTGGGAGATCTTTTGTGGGTTTAGGCTAATTACCTATTGGCCATTTCCTTGCTGTTTTTACAAAACAAGACATATTGGACGAGAAACTTAAGTCAGCCGTGAGAGACTATTCTTACATTGTGTATAACACTCCTTTCTGACCCAATATGATGTAAGAAGCCTAAAAAGGAATGCTAAACCTAGTAATGGGGAATGAACTGGAGCAGATGAGAAGTGTGGAAAAATATTTTGAGAACATGATCACAAAATACATGTTTATGATGACGATCGAGAGATGTGGATAGTACAAAAGCCAACTATGAGGGAATGATGATGAATCTGACTAGCCAAGTATTAAACACCACTGATAAACAAATGAGGATGGAAGTGAAGCTAAAGAGAAAAGCATATGCAAAGTATATAGACAATAAAGGGGGGGGGGGGGGATGACAAGCAGTTTAGTAAAGTGGTAAAAAAAATGAAGGTGGGAAAGAAGATGTATGCATGAAAATATCAAGAACATAGGAGGAAATAAGGTATGCTATAGGCACACAAGTAAAAGGAGAAATAAATAATAAAGCATTTAGACACGATGAGTATAATTTAAAAAATGTCAGTATGGATTTTTAAAAAGGAACCTCATGTTTAACCAACGCGACTGAGTTTGTTGAGGAAATAACAGAAAAAAAGGGCAATGTAGTTGATGTGGCCAGCTTCGATAAGTTCTCACATAAGAGACTCGTGGCAAACAATGGGGTGTGTGGAACGGATTGAAAAATAGAAGTGGGTAGGGATTAAGGGTAATTTCTCGGACCTGAAGAAAGTGGAAAAAGGTGTCTGCCAGGGATCAGTGCTGGGACCACTGTTATTCGTTGTTCACATAAATGAATTAGACTCGGAAAGTGGAGTTTATGATGTTGGAATTTGCAGATAATGCCAATTTGGTGGGTATAGCTAATAATACGAGGAGAAATAACCAGGCTTGCACATTGGGCAGATGAAGGTCAATATTGTGAAGTGTGAGGTTCTTTTGGTTGGAGGAATTATAAAGCCACTTATTACTTAGGTTAAAAAAAAACTTAAGTGGAGGAGCAAACAGATTTGGGAACACAGATACAGAAATCACTAAAAGCAGCAACAAATTGATGAGGCTATAAAGGAGTGCAAACAAAGTACTGAGGTTCATTTCTAGAGCAATGGAATATAAAAGAAGGGAGGAACTTGGTTAGACCACACTTGAATACTATGTGCATTTCTGGTCTCCATACTACAAAAGGATATTGTAATACGAGAGAGGGTGCAGATGTGATGAGAATTCAGAGATGCAACTATGAGGAAAGATTGAGCAGGTTTGGGTTCTTTTCTCTGGAAAAGAAAAAAAGACTTGCATTTTTATAGCGCCTTTCATAGCCACAGGGCGTCTCAAAGTGCTTTACAGTCAATTGAGTGCTTTTGAAGTGTAGTCACTGTTGTAATGTAGAAAAGATGGCAGCCAATTTGCACACAGCAAATACCCACAAACAGTAATGTGAAAATGATCAGATCTCTTTTTGTGTTGTTGATTGAGGGATAAATATTGGATAGGACACTGGCGATACTCACCTCCTCTTCAAAATTGTGCTGTGGGATCTTTTACACCCACTTGATAGGGGAGACAGGTCCTTGCTTTAACAGGCTTCCATCTGAAAGATAGCACCTTCAACAGTACAACATTCCCTCAGTATTGCACTGGAGTGTTGGCTTTGATTTTCGTGCTCAAGTTCTGGAATGGGACTTGAACCCACAAACTTCTGACTCACAGTTGACAGAAAACATGATATGAAGGAGTTTGATAGGGAACATGTGTACAAATTGATTCTGCTTCCAGAACAAGAGGGCAAGACGGACACTAACCGATCAAATAAAGAATTTAGGAGGAATGATACATAAGGGTGCAGGAACTGAGACTTCTGGATGTTCACACACAGAAATCTTTGAACATGGCAGGATAAGTGAAATGGCTGTTAAGAAGGCAAAAGTGATTCTTGGCTTTATAAATAGAAGCATAGAATACAAAACCCTTTATAAATCATTAGTTAGGCCTCAGCTGGAGTATTGAGTCCAATTCTGGGCTGAACTCTAGGAAGGATATCAATGCTTTCAAGAGAGGGCACTGGAAAGTTACCAGAATGTTATCAGGCCTGAAGGATTTCAATTAAGTGGAGAGATTAGAGAAGTTTGGGATTGTTCTTATTGTAGCAGAGATGGTTCAGGGGAGATGTAATAGAAATGTTCAAACGGGAGATTTGATGGAGCATATAAGAAAAAGTGTTTTCATGGCAGCTGGTGGAATTAAAATTCAATTAATTAATAAATACTTAGAATTGAAAGCTAGTCTCAGTAATGGTGCCATGAAACTATCATCGATTGGTTCACTAATGTCCTTTAGGGAAGGAAGTCTGCCGCCCTTATCTGGTCTGACCTACATGTGACTCCAGATCCACAGCAATATGGTTGACTCAAATTTGCTCTGATATGTCCTAGCAAGCCACTCTGTTGTCAAGGGCAATTAGGGATGGGCAACGAATGCTGGCCTTGCCAGTGATGCCCACATCCCATGAAAGAATAAAAAAAACTAGCAGGAGGGGGTTAGTCATAGAGAGATACAGCACTGAAACAGGCCCTTCGGCCCACCAAGTCCACGGCAACCATCAACCACCAATTTATACTAATCCTACATTAATCCCATTTTTCCCTCTCACATCCCCACCTTCCCTCAATTCTCCTACCACCTACCTACACTAGGGGCAATTTTTACAATGGCCAATTTACCTATCAACCCGCAAGTCTTTGGCATGTGGGAGGAAACCGGAGCACCTGGAGGAAACCCACGCGGTCACAGTGCAAACTCCGCACAGGCAGTACCCGGAACCGAACCCAGGTCCCTGGAGCTGTGAGGCTGCGGTGCTAACCACTGCGCCACTGATAATTACGACACAGATTTAAGATAATTGGCAAAAGAGCTGGGAGGAGATGCAGAGAATTTCTTTTATGCAAGGAGTTCTGATGATCTGCCTTAAAAGGTGGTGAAAGCAGATTCAAAACTATGACCGGAATTTTATTCCCTTCCCCCCCACCCCCCTGTGGAGCAGGCTGGAGGTGGGGGGATGCGTAAAATCGAGTGGGACCTACCCGCCCCTGCTGCCATTTTACCAGCAGTGGCAGAGGCTGAAAATGGCCCACCCACCCCAGGCCAATTCAGGCCCTTAAGTGGCCAATTGCCACTTAAGGGCCTCCTCCTTGCCACTGCTGCTATTTTACCAGTGGTAGCTGGGAACTTCAGCACATGAGGAGACGGCCCGATAACACAAGGTGGCCTCCTGGCAGGTCCAGCGAAGGAACCTCCTGATCGGGCACTTTGTACCCAACAGAAGGCCCCCCAGCAGCACAAGCTACCCCTGATGGAGCACCTCCCCCAACCGTCCTGAACGACCCCGACCCCCCCCCTCGCCAATGCCCAGCTGACTGTGCCCAACTGACTGTCTCCAACAAGGCCTAAAACCCCACTCACCTTTATGGAGGCCGACATCCATGGTTCTCTTCTGGCTGGGTGCAGTTCCAGCAGTGGCCACCACTCCCAGTGACGCTGCTGGGACTGAAGAGCTGCCAGCCCGCTGATTGGCCAGCAGCTCTTGGAGGTAGGACGTCTTGCCTCAGAGAGAGGGAAGTCCCACCTGAGGCCAATTCAGGGCCTGGGCCAGGCAAAATTGCTGCATGGCTTCCAGGCCCACACACCAGCAGAGCGTCTCGCTCCCGACCTTTAAGCTGGACCTCCGCCACAATGTAAAATTCCAGCCTAGCTTTCAAAAGGGAATTGAATAATTACTAGAAATGGGGAAAAAAATTAAGGGTTTGGGAGAAGAGTGTGACTAATTGGATAGATCTACCCAAGAGCCAACAATGGCATATGGGCAGAATGCCTTGTTTCTATGATA
Organism: Heterodontus francisci; assembly: GCF_036365525.1. Lineage (NCBI taxonomy): Eukaryota > Metazoa > Chordata > Chondrichthyes > Heterodontiformes > Heterodontidae > Heterodontus > Heterodontus francisci. The sequence continues at coordinate 47,866,465 of NC_090376.1, read as the reverse complement.
TTTCCTTTTTACACTGAGAATGATAAGAATGCAGAACTATCTGTCACATGGAGTGGTGAAGCACATAACATTGATGCATTTAAGGGGAGGCTTAATACATGCAATGGAAAGGGAAATAGAGTGGCAAGGATAAGAGGTTTTTTTTAAGAATGGAAGGAGGCTTCTGTGGAATATAGACTGGAATATAGGCTGAATGACTTGTTTCTGTACTGCAGATTCTGTGCCATTCTGTCTAATTAAAGGAAAAGAGGTCTAGTGAAATGTCACATCTGAGCTTACAGTACAATCTTTGGAAACTAACTTCTGGAAAGAAAAGGATTTTCTGTGTTACTGAACGATAAGGTTGCCAGACCAGAGATATTTACAATAAAGATCCATTATTTTATCTGTGCTGCACCTGTGTCTTTCTTTGAGCTTCCTGTTAATTTCTGAAATCATGAGTATGGATATTGAAGGATACTTGCTGGATGAAAGCAGCTAGCAAAGAAAGTATTTTGGTGAAGAGTCCCACATCATTGATTAACCTACTTTCCTCATCCAAATAAAAAATACTTACTGACAGACCATACATTTCCAGCTTTTGTGGGTTTTAAAAAATTTTCAGTAAAACATATGTGCACTACAGAAAATGTCAATACATCTTTATCTCTTAACTAAAGCATCTGTTCTTAAAGCACTGATCTATACTTTGACGTAATACCACACACAAGGTGAGCATTTCTGTAGTCCAGATGGAACACTTAACTCAAATTTGAAATATCCACACCTCTTAAATCAGGTTAGGAAGACTATGCAAATGATCCTGCTTTTTCAAATAGAAAGACACTTGATCCCATTTAGTGGTACTTTAATGCAGCTTCAGTGTCTTAAGTAACATCATTTGAATTGATTTAAAATCCTCATTACAATGCCTTAAATGCCTCCAGTATTAGGCATATTTTAATCAGATCAGAACCTATTTTTGACATTTAAATATTTAGCTATCAAGCAAATCTGACCTATAACTTTAACTTTTATACTTTTTGGAAGGGTATGAAATCCCTTCATTGCATTCTCCAACTTCCGTATAACTTCTTTGGCCATAGGGCAAGCAAACAGCCTGTGGCTCCTACCAATGCTACACTGAGTCAATTACCAGGATTAAACTAAGAATGAGTCTCTCTTTGATTTTCTATCTCTTTCGATCATAGGACAACTAAAATCAAGAGCTTAGCAAAGTGTCAGAACAGGAGATAAAGTCACTAAATCATTATACTGGCAATCTACCAAACTACGTCACAGTGACACTCCGTTAAGACATACATAGCATAGTCATAAGAAAGTAATATATACTGGATTGAGGATCCCCTAGAGATTTGACATCCCTGAAAGGAAAGAATTGCATTTATATAATGCTTTTCACATCTTCAGGATTTTCAAAATGCCTCAAAGACAGTGATTTTTTTTTGAAAGGCAGTCACTTGTTTTGGAGGCAAGTGCAGCAGCCAACTTATATTTGATAATGTTTCCCAAACATGCTCATCAATTATTGTTTTTGGCAGTGTTGGTTGAGGGATGAATATTGGTGAGGACAACAGGAGAATTCCCTACTCCTCTTCTTCAAAAAAAGTGCCATTGCATCTGTTATGCCCTTCTAAACAGGTGGATAAGGCTTCAGTTTAACATCTCCTCTGCAAGACAATACTTATGACAATGCAACACTCCCTTGGCACTAGAATTAAGTGTCAGCCTAAAATATGAGCACGAGTTATGACGTGATGTTTATATCTATAACCCAGAACCTGTTGGCTCAGAGGAAAGGATCTTACCACTCAAACAACCTAACCCAGAGGGTCAGCTTTGATTAAAACAGATCCTCAAAAGCAATGGAAACAATTTCAATTCACTGTAACAGAACATGAGAATATGTTCTTGGACAAAGTACTGAAGACCTGCCAGTGCTTATGGAATCATAAGCCAGCAACAGATTGCACAATCAGAAGAGATGGGGAGCAAATTAGGGGAAAAACATAGAAGATTCACCACATTAGGTACATGACATTTGTAGCTTCCACATTATGTCATTGGCAATGAAATGAAAAAGGTAATGTTACTGCATAGTGATCCATAATACCTCCACAAAGACTCAACAAATTTAGCCATTGAGTAGCTAAGCAATGCAGGCAGATGGCCCTATATTTCCACCCCAGTGTATGCTAAATTAGTTATCCTCAAATAGGGTGCAACAATTGGACGTTGACACCACTTGGTTGGAGAAGAGGAATATTAACCAGAGTTGCTGGAAGTTTGTGTATGTTGCCTGAGGACAGAATTTTGCTGACTTACTATGCCCCCTCCTACACCCCTGCAGCTGAATAGCCTGTTAACAAGATTCTTCTGTAAATAATGGCCACCCACACAGCAGGGTAGGAAATCAATTGCTGCACCTGTTTATCCTTAAGTTCAGAAATTAAACGTACCCATTTCTTTGTCTTCTTCTACTCTTTTTCTTTCGTCTATACATGCTTGCAGCCATCGCTGTTTGTCTTCTGGCTTTTTGGCACAAAATAGATAGACTTCCTCTGTTGCTTTACTTCTCAGTTTGAAGGCATTTTTTACAGTAATGTTAAAATCCTTGTCTTTGCCATCCTCTATGTCCAGTACTTTTATTGCATCCATATCAATGTGTCCTTTGTAGTACAACATATCTCGTCTCAACAAATCCTTTTTACAGAAAAACAATTGATGGTCAAACAGAAAAAAAGTTCTCTGTTGGCTCTTTCCTTGGCATGAAATTTTAGTCAACTCTCCAGAATGGATCAATTCTGAACTTCTAGTTAAAACATCTTGCCCCTGAAAAATATACAGGAAAATGTTACGATACATAAAGCCGTTCCAACAATATAATGAGTTATCCAGTCAGCAGAAAGGTGAGTAAGCATTAGGTCAGGACTTGACACTCAAAATAAAGCCTTCAATACATTTATTTTAATGTTGCAGTACCTGCTGAGGCCACAAGAAGCCTCCAATGAGCTAACAAAGCTCATTCTGGTGGTGGAGACCAGGAACTGCAGAATTTCAATGTACAGAGTAGGTTTTGCACTCACATTTGTAGAATTAACTACTACCATAATTGCCATTCCCTTCTGGTCACTGGAGGATTCCCATTGAAGTCATTTATTTTAATCCAAGTTCTTCAATTTTTAAAAATCTACAATGTTAATGTGGAAACAGGGTGTCTAAGTGTTATAATACCATGAAACATTGCAATGGTTTGTAATTAGAGTTTCCTTGTTTGATGCGAAGGCACCAGCTCTGTACAAATGCTGATGTATTTTCAGGTTTGACACTGGAACCATCAAAGGGTTTACTCCAGTACTGGCATTTTTACATTCCTGGGTGCAGTAATATGGACAAAGAGAAATTGGGGGAACTCAATGTACAATGCAAGGAGATAATGGAGATCCTTTCCCCACACCTTTTCTAGGGTAACTTCTATTAAGTTTTGATGCAAATAACAGAAAATCTCAGCACTTAGTTGGGGAGCAATCCTGCTTGCCCTAAACAACAGTATTCATCCTGGAATCTCCCTTTGTATGCTTCTTCATTGATTCCCTTTCTCCCTTCCTCTTCTGCTGGCCACTTCTTTTGGGCCTCCTTATCTCGAGAGACAATGGATACGCGCCTGGAGGTGGTCAGTGGTTTGTGAAGCAGCGCCTGGAGTGGCTATAAAGGCCAATTCTGGAGTGACAGGCTCTTCCACGGTGCTGCAGAGAAATTTGTTTGTTGGGGCTGTTGCACAGTTGGCTCTCCCCTTGCGCCTCTGTCTTTTTTCCTGCCAACTACTAAGTCTCTTCGACTCGCCACAATTTAGCCCTGTCTTTATGGCTGCCCGCCAGCTCTGGCGAATGCTGGCAACTGACTCCCACGACTTGTGATCAATGTCACACGATTTCATGTCGCGTTTGCAGACGTCTTTATAACGGAGACATGGACGGCCGGTGGGTCTGATACCAGTGGCGAGCTCGCTGTACAATGTGTCTTTGGGGATCCTGCCATCTTCCATGCGGCTCACATGGCCAAGCCATCTCAAGCGCCGCTGACTCAGTAGTGTGTATAAGCTGGGGGTGTTGGCCGCTTCAAGGACTTCTGTGTTGGAGATATAGTCCTGCCACCTGATGCCAAGTATTCTCCGAAGGCAGCGAAGATGGAATGAATTGAGACGTCGCTCTTGGCTGGCATACGTTGTCCAGGTCTCGCTGCCGTAGAGCAAGGTACTGAGGACACAGGCCTGATACACTCGGACTTTTGTGTTCCGTGTCAGTGCGCCATTTTCCCACACTCTCTTGGCCAGTCTGGACATAGCAGTGGAAGCCTTACCCATGCGCTTGTTGATTTCTGCATCTAGAGACAGGTTACTGGTGATAGTTGAGCCTAGGTAGGTGAACTCTTGAACCACTTCCAGAGCGTGGTCGCCAATATTGATGGATGGAGCATTTCTGACATCCTGCCCCATGATGTTCGTTTTCTTGAGGCTGATGGTTAGGCCAAATTCATTGCAGGCAGACGCAAACCTGTCGATGAGACTCTGCAGGCATTCTTCAGTGTGAGATGTTAAAGCAGCATCGTCAGCAAAGAGGAGTTCTCTGATGAGGACTTTCCGTACTTTGGACTTCGCTCTTAGACGGGCAAGGTTGAACAACCTGCCCCCTGATCTTGTGTGGAGGAAAATTCCTTCTTCAGAGGATTTGAACGCATGTGAAAGCAGCAGGGAGAAGAAAATCCCAAAAAGTGTGGGTGCGAGAACACAGCCCTGTTTCACACCACTCAGGATAGGAAAGGGCTCTGATGAGGAGCCACCATGTTGAATTGTGCCTTTCATATTGTCATGGAATGAGGTGATGATACTTAGTAGCTTTGGTGGACATCCGATCTTTTCTAGTAGTCTGAAGAGACCACGTCTGCTGACGAGGTCAAAGGCTTTGGTGAGATCAATGAAAGCAATGTAGAGGGGCATCTGTTGTTCACGGCATTTCTCCTGTATCTGACGAAGGGAGAACAGCATGTCAATAGTCGATCTCTCTGCACGAAAGCCACACTGTGCCTCAGGGTAGACGCGCTCGGCCAGCTTCTGGAGCCTGTTCAGAGCGACTCGAGCAAAGACTTTCCCCACTATGCTGAGCAGGGAGATTCCACGGTAGTTGTTGCAGTCACCGCGGTCACCTTTGTTTTTATAGAGGGTGATGATGTTGGCATCGCGCATGTCCTGGGGTACTGCTCCCTCGTCCCAGCACAGGCATAGCAGTTCATGTAGTGCTGAGAGTATAGCAGGCTTGGCACTCTTGATTATTTCAGGGGTAATGCTGTCCTTCCCAGGGGCTTTTCCGCTGGCTAGGGAATCAATGGCATCACTGAGTTCCGATTTGGTTGGCACTCTATTTACACAATTAGCTACTACTTTAAATATGCAGAAAGTAGCCTAATTGATAGGTTATGGTAAAATGGAGAACAAACTCATGGGCTTGAATTTTGTGGTAAAAGCAACAGAGGCCACCAGCGGTCACCATTAAGGAGTAAACCAGGCAACATCTGGCATCCGCACATGTACAGTTAAACGCAATCAGGAACAACTAAATAAATCACTCCCACTGAGGCAAAATTTAATACATCAAACTAATAGAAATGTCAGAAAGATTTAGATGAACCAAAACAAGTCTAATTACAGGTCAGAAATTAAACACGTACCTCCCAGTTTACAATGGATACTTGCCACTGAGCGATCTTGTCTATACTTTCTAATCGTCTTTTGCGTTCATTAATCAGGTGTGCTACATTCTTCATGGCTTCGTAAGCAGCGCTGATGTTTTTGTAATCACTGTGGAATGGCAACAAAGTTCGGTTATTCTTTGACACTTTAGCATCGGTTTCTCGATTTCAATTAAATACAATTTAGAACAAGAAGACTAGCAATAAATCAATCCAGCTGGGTGTAAAGTTACTAAGGTTATAACAAAGTTAATTTCTCAAAACAGAGTTAGAAATATTTATTTTTGAAGCCTGATGTTCAATACAGCTATGAAATATATAGCAGCAAAAAAGTGTCCAATTATATCCCATCTTTGAAACTTCCAACCACTAGCAGATATACACCATCCATACTGTTAGTTTAAAAGATAGAAGCTTCTGCTTTATATTACGTGTAAAACATTTTTTTTGTTCAATATCGTTGAAACGTTAACTTTAAACTCCCTACAGGTTCAGTTCCTTAAAGCAGCAACCAGCTAAGCCAAACAGATTTGAAACGTTCCAGGTTCAATTCACATTCGGTGCTGTATTTCACTGATCTTGGTGTTGGTAGGGACACTACAATAGGCCTCAGTCCCCCGCATCAGGGTAATGCGCAATTGATCAAGATTTCCACTCCTGAGCACTAACCTGACTGGGAGGTCATTTGTGGATGTTAGGTAAGGATGGGAAGAGGCGCAGACGTGATGCTGCAATGATAAAATGATCTACCAGCATTCACCATTAAGGCTCACATATAAAAAATTACCCTTGGATGTGGTACCGAAAGGTGCCAAGCACTTCTGGAACTGTATCTCTGGTCACTGCATTCAAGAGAGGGGGAAAGAAAGTAATCAAGAAGATCTTTTAAAATGGAATTTTTAGTTTTGGGCGTATTTTGTATTTGATTTTGAGGAATGAACATTTTCCTTGTTTAGTGGTCTCTGTTAACTAAGTCAGACATACAAATTGTCAGATACAGGATAAAGCTCCCTCAGTATTGCTCCAATAATATGTTCTACTTGTAAAAGTTTTATACAGAAATCAGTAGATAGGGGCTCCCCCCCCCCCCCCAACCCCCCAATCTCTTTCCTGTGTTTTTTCCCCCTTTTTATGCTGTCTCCTATGCCACTTAAAGTCTCAAAAGGGTGTGTAGGCTTCAACTCGCTCACCTCCACGTCAACCCAGCTAAGTCCAGAATTCAACATGATGGATATTGGTAGGCCACTTTATTTTCTTTTGCAAAAAGACTCCACTTCATATACTGGAGGTCTAGGAATAGCTGTGGTCCAAGAAAAAGCCTGCAGTAAGATGCCTAACTATAGGAAATAGCTGGGGTCCAAAGGAAATCTGAAATATGACCTCTCACTAGAATCATGCAGTAAAATTTAACAAACACAAATTGTCACTAGAAAAAGGGCAGGTACATAATTATGGATTAATCTGTGATCACAGGATGTTTCAGGAAGGGCTCAAATACTTTTAAGTGCAAATTTTTGTGCTGGACGTTGTTCTTATATTTTGACAATGCTGATCTCGGCCAAGGGGGATGATGCATTGTCACAAGAGAGATTGAAGCAATGCAAGAAGAAAAGACCTTTTATTTATATTTTTTGCAGCCAGCAGGTTTAATAAATTTGGACTTTAGATTCTCATACCTATGATCTGGGGTAGTATATTTGCGTAACTCAGCAAGCTGTAGCGGATATTTACAGATCTTCTGGACTGGAGTAAGAAGAAAGCCATCAATGGCGATGTCAATCATCTGTTGCAGCAGTCGACAGGCCTCAAAAAAGTGGCGATATTTGCTTTGTTTCATTAGTTTGGCAAGCTCAACACAAGCACTGGGATGATTGTTGCAATATTCTGAGTATATCCCAAACCCTTCTTGCTGTAAAGAAAAATCAGTTGTTAATAAAAGGGGCCTAAAAATTGATTGCTATACTTCCAATCACATCTCAATCAAACTGAAAATCTAAAAGAAAATTACCAGTAATCAACATTTCTTACTACAAAATTCACAGACTACCTCCTCTTCCACACCAATCAACAAAGTTAATTCCAATACAAGTGCTTGTTGCATGTGACAGGGCAGGTGGAGAAAGCAGCTTTTAAAAAAATTCATTTGTGGGATGTGGGCATCGCTGGTAGGCCAGCATTTATTGAGCATCCACAATTGCCTTTGGGAAGGTGGTAGTGCGCTGCCTTCTTGAACCGCTGCAGTTCTTGGGGTGTAGGTACACCCACAGTGCTGTTAGGAAGAGAGTTCCAGGATTTTGACCCAGTGAGTGAAGGAATGGTATTATAGTTCCAAGTCAGGATGGTGTGTGGCTTGGAGGGGAACTTGCAGGTGGTGGTGTTCCCATGCATCTGCTGCCCTTGTCCTTCTAGGTGGTAGAGGTCATGGGTTTGGAAGGTGCTGTCAAAGGAGCCTTGGTGAGTTGCTGCAGTGCATCTTGTAGATGGTACACTCTGCTGCCACTGTGCTTCAGTGGTGAAGGGAGTGAATGCTGAAGGTGGTGGATGGGGCGCCAATCAAATGGGCTGCTTTGTCCTGGATGGTGTCGAGCATCATGAATGTTGTTGGTGCTGCACCCACCCAGGCAAGTGGAGAGTATTCCATTACATTCCTGACTTGTGCCTTGTAGATGCTGGACAGGCACTGGGGAGACAGGAGGTGAGTTACCGGCCACAGAAATCCCAGCCTCTGACCTCTTGCAGATCTGATTTCAGAAACCGGGCCTGCATTCTCTAGTGTTTTGAAGAATGAGAGGTGATCTCATTGAAACTTACAAAATTCTTTCAGGGGATGACAGGATAGATGTGGATAGGATGTTTCCTCTGGCTGCTGAGTCAAGGGACATAGTCTCAGAATAAGGGGCAGGCCATTTAAGACTGAGATGAGGAGGAATTTCTTTACTCAGAGGGTGGTGAAGCTTTGGAATTCTCTACCCTAGAGGGCTGTGGAAACTCAATCATTGAGCATGTTCAAGACAGAAATCAATAGATTTCTGGATACTAATGACATCAAGGGATATGGGGATAGTGGGGAACAATGGCATAGAGGTTGATAATCAGCCATAATCTGATTGAATGGCGGAGCAGGCTCGATGGGCTGAATGGCCTACTCCCGCTCCTACCTCCTATGTCCCTATGCCTTTGTAGCCACAGCATTTATGTGACTGGTCCAGTTCAGTTTCTGGTCAATGGCAACCCCTAGGTTGTTGATAATGGGGGATTCAGGGATGGTAATACTATTGAACATTAAGGGGACATGGTTAGATTCTCTCTTGTTTGAGATGGACATTGCCTGGCACTTGTGTGGCATGAATGTTACTTGCCACTGATCAGCCCAAAGCTTGGACGTTGTTCAGGTCTTGCTGCATCTGGGCATGGACTGCTTCAGTATCTGAGGAGCCGTGAAAGGTGCTGAACGTTGTGCAATCATCAGCGAACGTCCCCACTTCTGACCTTATGATGGAGGGAAGGTCACTGATGAAGCAGCTGAAGATGGTTGGTCCTCGGACACTACCATGAGGAACTCCTGCAGTGATGTCCTGGAGTTGAGATGATTGATCTCCAACAACCACAATCATCTTCCTTTGTGCCAGGTATGACTCCAATCAGCAGAGAGCTTTCCTCCTGATTCCCATTGACACCAGTTTTGCTGGGGCTCCTTGTTGCCATACTCGGTCAAATGCTGCCTTGATGTCAAGGACAGTCACTCTCACCTCACCTCGAGTTCAGCTCTTTTGTCCATGTTTGGACCAAGCTGTAATGAGGTCAGAAGCTGAGTGGCCCTGGCAGAACCCAAACTGACTGTCACTGACCAGGTTATTACTGAGGAAGTGCCATTTGATAGTGCTGTCGACCATCCCTTCCGTCACTTTGCTGATGATCGAGAGTAGACTAATAGGGCGGTAATTGGCCGGGTTGGATTTGTCCTGCTTTTTTTGTTATATGAAAAAGAAGAACGTGCAGGGTTATGGGGAGAAGGTGGGGGAATGGAACTGAATGAACTGCTCTTTCAGAGAGACGGTGCGGACATGATGGGCCAAATGGTCTCCCTCTGCACTGTAACAATTCTGTGATTCTGAATTCTGAGAGGGTACAGAAAAGATTTATGAGAACGGTTCCAGGGATGAGGAACTTCAGTTACATGGATAGATTGGAGAAACTGAGGCTGCTCTCCTGGGAGAAGAGAAAGAGGAGATTTGATAGAGGTGTTCAAAATCATGAGGGGTCTGGACAGAGTAGGTTTGGAGAAACTGTTCCTGTTGATGGAAGGGTCGAGAACCAGAGGACACGGATTTAAGGTCATCAGTAAAAGAAGCGACTGCGACATGAGGAAAAATTATTTTACTCAGCAAGTGGTTAGGATCTGGAATGCTCTGCCTGAGTGTGTGGTGGAAGCAGATTCAATTGAGGCCTTCAAAAGAGAATTGGATAATTATCTGAAGTGAAAAAATTTGCAGAGTTACAGGGAAAAGGTGGGGGAGTGGGACTAGGTGAGTTGCTCTTGCAGAGAGCCAGCATGGACGTGACGGGCTGTAACCATTCTATGATTCTGTTTTGAGTCTGCATTAGATATTCTCTTGGGCATAGTGGCATTGATTACTCCCATAACCAGTCTGAGTGTCTTACTCCAAAGCCTGCCCATACGGCTAATATTTAACTATGCAATAATATAACCCAAATGAATAGCAATAGGACTTCCTTGTGAGGTGAACTGGATGTTGTTTACTTTGCTTGCGCTCATGTGCTTGATCAATCTTTTCTAAATCGGGCCTAAAGACAAAGCCAGATATGAATTGCTGAGCTGCTTTATTTCAAGGCATCAAGTGAAATACAGTAACGGTCAATGCAAATGCACTCAAATCATTCAAATCCTGCTTCCCTCCTTGAAAAATGGGAAAAAATATTAAATTGCCTGCCTTGTCCATTTCATGGACTGACTTGTTTTAGGCATTACAACAGCAACTTGCATTTATGTAAGTATCATTAACGTAGTAAAACATCCAAAGGCACTTCACAGGAACGTTATCAAATAATATTTGCCACCAAGCCACATTAGGAGGTACAAGGACAGATGACCAACAGCTTGGTCAAAGAGGTAGATTTTAAAGAGCGGCTTAAAGAAGAAGAGAGAGGTAAAGAGGCAGAGATGTTTAGGGAAGGAATTCCAGAATTTAGGCAGCTGAAGGCATGGCTGCCAATGGTGGAGCATTTAAAATTGGGGTGCACAAGAGGCCAGAATTGGATGAGTGCAGATATCTCGGAGGGCTGGAGGACATGACTGAAATATGGAGGGGGAAGGCCATGGAGGGATTTGAATTTTGAAATCTAAGTGTTGCTTAACCAACAGTCAATGTAGGTCAGCGAGCACAAAGGTTTGGGTGTGATGAGAAGTTAGGATACAGACAGCAGCTCAAAAACTATGCGCTTTAAAAAAAAAAAGTACACTAGCACCTCAAAACTTCTTTAGGCTCACAGAATAGATATTTGAAGCAGTAATTAGTTCAATATGTTGGCATCAGTGCTGCTCATTTGTGTGAGTTACTGAAGCTGCAAACAAAGGAAGCCCCAGAGGTTGGTTAGCTGAAATGGTTGGATTCATTGATAAATATTTTAGATGATCAAATTGCTTTCATTCAATATTGATGAGTAAACATTTTGTATTAATTAAATCATGGGAGATATATTGTCTGCTTACAGTTCTAAGCCCTGGTCTGGAGCCCTCTGATTGAAGCCCATCTCAGAGACTTAAGGGAAGTAGTTTGCAGGAATGATCCCTCTTTTATGCTCTGTCATAGAGATGTCTCTAGTTTCACCACCACACTGCTTGTGATTTGTTTGAGCCAGTTTAAACTTAAAAAGGCAATCTTCTGTCTTATACATTTAGACACAAAACCAGTTGTAGCTTCATTGCTTTCACAACCCAGGGATATAGGAAAATAGAAGTTCAAATTATGTTAAACTGCATATTGCTAATTCATGTAGTGCATGCAAATAAACCAGTTAATCATCCAAAGCTTGTGCCTTATTCAGTTTACCTTTTATAAAGAGAGAAAAATTCATGTAGTATCTCACATATTTCAGTAAGGGATTTCTGTTATGATCCCTGGGTCATGCTACTGCTTAACTGGACATTAGGCAGAAAAGATGTACTAACAAGAGTGGCTGGTGATGCTGAAACCTAGCAAATATCTAGTGTAAAACTTGTGACACACCTCAAAATTTGAATTAGACCAAATGGGATCACAGATCGAACATAAATAGGCCCCGCTTCAGAATCCACTACTGCTCACTGCTGATCTGCCCCAGATGCCCCAAATCTGAGGGGATTTTGGAGCACGGTGTACTGCTATTATGTTATAGAATCTATTCAAATGAAATGTACGTCCTACTACTTCAGCTGAATAGCTGAAATCTGAATCTGGAGGATAAAGCCATTTGTTTTTTCTAACTTGAAGTGGCAACGTCGCTATAGTTCTATCAATTCTTTTAAAAGGTACCTGGACATGCACCTGAAGCGCTATAACCTGCAAGGCTATGGACCAGGTGCTGGAAAGTGGGAGTAGATTGGGCGGCTAGTTTTTTCGGCTGGCACGGACACAACGGGCTGAATAGCCTCTTTCTGTGCCGTAATTTTTCTACGGTCCTATGGTTCTAACATTGATGGAATCGACCAGAAATCATGTACATCAAATCATTATTAATATTCATTTAACATACGTGTTGAAGGAAACAGGATCCTATTGCACTCAGATGAGGTTCATCTTTGTTGAATAGTTTCTCCAAGTCCTTCAAAAATTTCCTTTGGAATTTGTAAATCTCTTCAATGTTCCCAAATATGATATTCAACTGTGCTTCAGCAAACATCCCTGTATGTTTGCGACATTGACGAATATATCCCTAAAAAGCCAAGAAAATAATAACTTGTAAAGCAGTTTTCACATGATTCATATCAAATAAAATAGAAATAATGGTTACAAGATTTTTGAAAAGAAAATTATAAGATCTGGTATGGCAGTTTGACTTTACACTAAAGTCAGCTTTAATCAATTATTCAAAAATCACTCTTTGTACCCTTACTAAATATTCAGCTGTGCAAAGACACCCTGCAGTATATTCAAGCATTACAGAGGTGCCTAATTATTAACTGGGCCTAATTAAAAGGCCATAACTCAGGATCACAGCAAGTTGGAATTCATAAGGTCCATTTTGAAATTATTAAATGTACAACTGGATAACATTCTTGCATGCTTTATTTTTCACGTACACATACACTCAGTATAACTAATGTGACATTCAGTTGACGGATATATTCACATACGATCTAAAAACAAATTTTTTGAAGAAACTATTAAAATGTTCAGACAAATGTTTACCAGCTTCTTTAAAGTCAATTTTTTTAAAAATTGCAACTTACTATTGCACTTGAATTTTGATCTCCCCAACAATATGGTTTAAATTTAATGGCAGTTTATAATGGATTGTAAAGTACACTTTCACACTTTTAATAAACCACTAGTTTATCAACTGCTTACACAAATACTGTCACTTATCACCACCTTTTAAAGGCATTCATATTCAGTAACTGCAATACTGAAGCACACAAAACAGAACATTAAATAAATCAATCCCTGGTCTAGACAGTAAAAAAAAAATTAGCCAAGGATTCCCATTGACTCCAACTAGAAAAAGCGGATGTTAGGTGAGGCCAGGACTTTTCACACCTGCAATGCTTCCCAAAATGAAATAGCATGCGGGCACTCGGATGGATCTTTGGGCAATAATCTGGCGGGCATAGCATAGCCCTTTAGAAAACATTACTTTCTTTCTATTGATTTTCATCAATGTGTCCGTTGTTGCTCAGTGGTAGTCGCACTCTCGCCTCTGAATCAGAAGATTGTGGGTTCAAGTCCCACTCCAGTGACTTCAGCGTTTAATGCCAGACTGATACTTTAATGTAGCACTAAAGAGTACGACACTGTTGAAGGTGTGTCTTTCAGGTTAGTGTAAAAGATGCCACACCACTAGTCAAAGAAGAGCAGGGGAATTCCCCTGGTATCCTGGAGAACAGTTACCTCTCAAGTAACTGAAAAAAAGATTCTGGTTAATAGCACATTGCTTTTTGTCAGAGCTTGATGTGTTCAAATTGGCTGCTGCGTCTCTGTATTACAACAGCGACTACACTTTACAAGTACTTCACTAGTTGTAAAGCACTTTAGGACACCTTGAGGTCATGATGGGCACTATATAAATGCAAGTCTTTTTTTCTTAACTTCACTGCCTCGGTGGTAATCTGCCAGATTACTGCCCAGGCAGTGATAACAAAATTCTACCCCAATCTCTTTGTTTATAATTAAATAATGGCCAATTATTTTTGGGGGGTGGAGAGAGGGAAGAATTGGAAATCATCTACCTTTGCTGGACCTCTCTGCTTCTGTCTCTGTTTCGATTATCTTTGACCTTCTTTCCATCGCAGTTGGAAGGAAAAGCCTATCAAACACCTTGCCAAGCAACCAGCGACCTTCCAAAATAGTGGGTGTGAGGTGCTTATTGTTTGTAGTCACTAGGGAAAAACTGCTATTAACATATTAAGCCACACATCACCTCAGCACACTTTTTTAAAGCTATTCTAAAACTCAATATATAAAAGCAATTATTTTTTTCCTAAACCATTCTGCGGAAAAACAGTAGAAGATCCTAAAATATTATCTGAATAGAAAAAATTTACAGGACGATGCGGAAAAGGCAGGGAGGTGGGACTAGCTGAGTTGCTCTTGCAGAGAGCTGGCATGGACATGATGGGCCAAATGACCTCCTTCTGTGCTGTAAACATTCCATAATTCTATGAAAGTCACAAACTGCAATGACAAAGATGCCCCTGCTGTGAAATCATGGAGTGTTCCTCCAGTTTCAGAACTGCATCTTTTGCAGTACCTCACAGATGTCTTTCAGGTGCTTGATATAGACCCGTTCAGTATTCATGATCTCTTTGATAACATTTGCTCGCATCTGCTCCTGGTTCTCTGCAGTTTTGAGAAGACGATGTTTACTGCAGCTGGCATCTAGTTGCTTATCCAGGAACCTTCCAGTGCATTCACCTACAGCATCTTCCTGGTTCACCCGTAACTAATAAAAAGTAGAAAAGTAAATTTAGAAAATCTGTCTGACGTAGAAATATATGTGCAAAATGGAAAAGCTATTCTACCCTTTAGGTAGTGTACTGATTTGTATGTAACTGTAAATTCTAATCTACACATCCAAGCAGAGATATTTTGTTCCCCACGTCCATTGTTTCTTATGTGTCCTTGGTGAGTATCACTAGTATTAAGATTGCGGTAATATGGTTTGTTCCTACTATTCTCAACATGTTTAATAGATCTAGCTGTCCCGCTGTCCTATCACGAGGATGATAACCCCAGAAATGGCATATGCTTCAGAGCTGATCAGATTATGACACTTTCTCTCATCAGTCAACTAGAATTTCTCTGGTATGAGTTATAACCTATTAGCTGTGGGAAAATATGCAGAGGATTAATCCCACCCATTTGGCTTGAGCTGTAAGTACTTCATAGACTACAGCCCCACATTAAATGCAAGAAATAAGATAGCAACAATTCTCAAACAACCTCAAGGCTATTCAGCTAAACTCACTGGCCACAAGATAAGCAATATAGCTCTGTGTTACAGGAAAAAATTGTCTTTTCAGATTATTTGAAAATTGACTTCAAGAAAATAGGATATAAATCAATATACTTATTACAAAATAAGATTGGTTATCCTTATTTGACCTTGGAAGCAAATCCAACATGCTGCACTTAAAGTTGTCTTTGTTAAAGACTCAAAGTAGTTTTTTTTGGCAGCAAACATATTAAAATAATTGATGACAGAACAATTGATAAAAAGATTAAACAGATGAAATACAATAATTAGATTTGTTTCACACATTGTTAAGCTTGTGTAATACTGTGACTTTTCTCTGCATTGTTTTTAAACAGTGTATTCTCAATAAACAATTGAGCTTTAAGGAGTATAACTACGGTTATAACCAGTGCTGACCCTGTGGACTCCGCCAGCGGATCAGCTATTATCACCCCTCTCTGCATCTCCCTCCAATATATCCATTCACTTGTGAACAAGCCTATTGCCACCATTGAGCTCACTGCATCAACAGGATGACCTTGACGGAAACTTGGCTATACCTTCTACCACTGGCCCCTCCCAGACCAGTTACAGTAGCAGTGTGGCTCTTAGCACCAAATCACACCTTAGTCTGTATCCCTACTACTCTGGAACCTTCTCCTTTCAGCATCTCACCTTGTTCCACCCTCTCACGTCTCATTTAACATCCTCCTTCTCTACCACCCACACAAGTACAATAAAAATCTTTTCACCAGCTCCTGGTCAAGAAACATCTTACTTTTAAAATTCTCATTCTTGTTTTCAAACACTCCATGGCCTCGCCCCTCCCTTTCTCTATAAACTCCATACGCATAATCCTCCAAGATATCTGCGCTCATCTAATTCTGGCCTTTTGAACATCCCTGACTTTAATCGCTCCACCATTGGTGGCCGTGTCTTAAGTTGCCTAGGACCTAAGCTCTGGAATACCCTCCCTACCTTGCTTTCCTCTCTTAAGAGGCACTGTAAAACCTAACTCTTTGTCCAAACCTTTGGTCATCTAACCTAACATTTTCTTATGTGTCTCAATGTCATATTTTGTTTTATAATACTCCTGTGAAGTGCCTTGGGAGGTTTTATTATATTAAAGGTGCTATATAAATATAAGCTGTTGTTGAGTTTTCTTCACTGCTTTCTTGTCTCAGCCTCTGCATTGAGCGATTTCTCATTCTCAGTCATTTCAACCTCCATCTCAATTCAGTATATTCTCTGCTCTCCTATCCTCCCTTAACCTCTCTTTAAACCATGTTCACAACTACCCACTTGACTTTGCTACCACACATGGCCTCGCCATTCCCATCAAGTTAATCACAGCTAAGGACATCTCTGATTACTTCCTTGTATTGCTGTCCACCTTCACCCCCTTTCCCCTCACAAACCTACTTCCCTCTATGCGCCGCTGGAAAAAATCTCTCTGCAAATTCACTTACAACTGCACTTTCAAAATCCCAAACGTCTAGCCTTTGGCCCTCTGTTCACCAGAACATTTCTGAAGCCATCCATCTGCTAAACCACACCCTCAACTCCATATTTGATGCCCTAACCCCCATTAAAACCATTACGCTCTATGGTATGATCCTCATCTTCGATCCCTTAAGTCGAAGGGATGTAGACTTGAATGGATATGGCAAGCAACAGGTTTAGCTCTTCACCACCAGATCTGGTTGGACCACATAGACACTATCAAGTCCTGCTCTCGTCTTCCAAAACTGCTCACTATTCCAGAATCATCCTGGAATGCACTTTTCTCTTCTACCCTCATCTCCAATAACATGTGCAAGAAGCTCATAGATTTTTTTGCCATTAAGAATGAGATATCAACCAGCTGCTTCTCTTCCTTCCTCTCGTCCACTGGGCCAAACTTCTTCGAAGGTTCCCCCTGCCCTACCCCTGAACTCTTATCTTTCTCTAGTCTCTTTCCTGTCTTCTCTCACATCGAGCTCATCTTCCCATGAGAGACACCTCTTACTCCCTCGACCCTATTCCCACTAAACTGCTAACCAGCAAAACTCCCTTCCTGGTCCACATTAGCTGATATTGTTAACTATTCTCTCTCCTGAGATACTGTCCCCCTCTCCTTCAAAACTATAATTACCACCCCTCTCCTCAAAAAACCATCCTTGACCCTTCTGTCCTTACAAACTACCACCTGCCTCCGATCTTTCTTTCGTCTCCAAAGTCCTTGTGCTCAGCCTTCCTGGAACTCCACATTTGAATAATTCCACTCAGGTTTCCAGCACACCATAGTACCAAAATGGCTCTTGTCAAAGTCACAAATGACATCCTATGTGACTGTAACAAAAGTAAACTATCCCTCTTCATCTTTCCCAACCTGTCTGCAGCCTTTGGCATGTTTGACCACACCATCCTCCTCCAATGCCTCTCCACCATTGTTCAGCTGGGTGGGACCATACTCGCTAGGTTCTATTCTATCTATCCAGTCATAGCCAGAGAATCAGCTGGCTTCTCTTCTCACTCCTGCACCATTACCTTTGCTGTGCCTCAAGGATGTATCCTTGGCCCCCTCCTATTTTTCAACAACATGCTGTCCTTTGGCAACATCATCCAAAACAAAAAGTCAGGTTCTACATGTATGCTGAAGACCCAGCTCAACCTGACCACTCCTGACCCATCCACCATCTGTAAATTGTCAGATTGCTTATCCAATATCCAGTACTGGATGAGCAGAAATTTCCTCCAACTAAATATTGGGAAGACTGAAGCTATTGTCTTCGGTCCCTGCTACAAACTCCATTCCCCAGCCACTGACTCCATCCCTCTCCGTGGTAAATGTCTGAAGCTAAAACAGATTATTCACAACTTTTGTGTCAGATTTGACCTCAAGATCAGCTCCTTATCACATATCCACACCATCACTAAAACAGTCTACTGTTGCCTACGTAAAATTGTCCGACTCCACCCCGCCTCATCTGTTGCTGAAACCCTCACCCAAGCCTTTGTTATCCCTGGATCTGAATAGTCCAACTCACATATGGCCAGCCTCCCATGTTCTACCCTTTGTAAACTAGCTCATCCACAACTCTGCTGCCTGTATCTTAACCTGCACCAAGAACGGTTCACCCATCACCCTCCGAAATATCTACATTCCTCCAGTTTTGGCCTCTTGAGCATTCCTGATTTTAACCATTTCACCAAAGGCAGCCATGCCTTCAGCTGCCAGGGCTCTCAGCTCTGGAATTTTCGCCCTGTCCAATTCTTTTTTCCCCTTTAAGATACTTTTTAAACGTCTTTGACCAAGCTTTTGGTCATCAGTCCAAATATCTCCTTCTGTGGCTCAGTGTTAAACTTTGTATGATAACAATCCTATTCAGTGTTTTGGGTTGTTTAACTAGGTTAAAGACACTGTATAAATAAAAGTTGTTGTTGTTGATTTGTACATGTAATCCACCAGCTGAGCACCCCAATGTCCTTCATGAAAAGATACTCAAATAGTTTATTTTCCTTGTTTAAAGGTTCAATTTCACAAGACAGACTTTTAGACAGGGAATAATAAAATAATTATGACTAATTTTTCTTTAAAAATTTTAAGAAACGGGCATTTGATGTCATTGCAGAACAGGTTTCCATTCCAGTTCCTTTTTACCATTTTTACCCATTAGACTGATCAGTCATAGTGAAGTTTAGTGGAAACACTTTTTCTTAAAGCATGTAAAATAATGGAAACAATGGTTAAATTACACTGTTTCTCATCACTCCCTTGATTTTACTGGGACTTACGCTGTAGATTTTTTAGAAAGAGGTAATTTCCTTCTTTATCTTTCATTTTTATCTTCTCTTAACAATGCTACACACTATTTTGTATCACAGGAAGGTACCCACCTGTTCTTTAACCTTTGGCATCATCTGTCTGCAACTGATAAAACAGAGATACATAACAGCAATCTAGGTTCACCTGCATGCCAAAACTCCAACGCACCCCGTGGGAAAGCATCAGATCTATGGCAGTAGTGTAGGCTTAAAGCTGTGTCTTTCTATGAGGGGTCGTACCCAAAAAAGTGTTTATCTTTTACTGACAATGATGCAAGATCAGGGCTCAAAGTTGGGGGTAATACATTAGCACAGATGGAGGATTAGTTAACAGACAGGAAGCACAGAGTAGGGATAAATAGGGCATTTTCAAGTTGGCAGGTTGTAACTAGTGGAGTGCCGCAAGGATTAGTGCTGGGGTCTCAACTATTGACAATCTATATTAATAACAAAAGAGACCAAGAATAATGCTTCCCATGTTACTGACAATACAAAGCTGGGTGTGAATGTAAGCTGTGAGGAAGACACAAAGAGGCTGCAAAGATATATAGACAGGTTAAGTGAGTGGGCAAGAAGGTGGCAGCTGGAGTATAATGTCGGGAAGTGAGAGATTATTTATTTTGGCTGCAAGAATAGAAAAGCAGAATATCTTTTAAAAAGCTTCTAAATGTTGATGTTCAGAGAGACTTGGATGTACTCATACAAAGTTAACATGCGGGTACAGCATGCAATTAGGAAGGAAAACGGCATATTATTGCAAAGGGATTGGCATACAAGAATAAGGAAGTCTTGCTACAATTATATAGGGCTTTGGTGAAACCACACCTGGAGTACTGCAGAGTTTTGGTCTCCATATTTAAGGAAGGATATACTTTCATTAGAGGCGGTAGAGCAAAGGTTCAGTAGAGGGTTGTCCTGTGATGAGGGACTGAGTAAATTGGGCCTATGCTCTCGGGAGCTTAGAAGAATGAGAGGTGATCTCATTGAAACATAAGGTAGACACTGAGAGATTGTTTCCCCGGCTAGGGAATCTAGAGCATGGGGGCACAGTCTCAGAATAAGGGGCTGATCCTTTAGGACTGAGATGAAAAGAAATTTCTTCACTCAGAGGGTTGTGAACCTTTGGAATTGTCTAACCCAGAGGATCGTGGATGCTCCATCATTGAGTATATTTAAGGCTATGATAGACAGATTTTTGGCCCCTCGGGGAATTGAGGGATATGGGGAGCGGGTGGTGCAGTGGAGTTGAGGCAGAAGATTAGCCAAGATCATATTGAATGGTGGAGCAGGCTCGAAGGATCATATGGAATACTCCTGCTCCTATTTCTTATGTTCTGACTGACCTGGTGTACATATTGTTTTGATTATTTGATATTTAGCAGGAGGAACTGTACATGAATTTTCTGACATCAGTAGCCTCTGGACTATAGATCATGCAACATCACATTATAGATTTTTAGATGGAAGTAAATTAGGCACAATCCCAAAAACTCTCAGAGGAAGATAAAGATGGGACAAAAAGAAGGTACTCAATGAGTAACTGAAACTACAAAATTCATTCTGTTAGTAAACTGTTGTGATATTCAGTTTCTTACTGAGAATTGTGTTTTTAAAGCACAGTATTAATTTAAAATAGATTTAATTTATTTTTCCTATTGTCACTTCTGGTGTACATCCTATTAATCATGTCGCATATACGAAACAATAATTTCTATCTTCCAATTGAAATTTTGCCAGACAGATACATTACTGTTTAGGACTGTACAAATTCAAAATTGTGAGATCCACTCCAGCATCAAATAGCTGGAAAATTTGGAGTGCAAAAGTTGGGCTCATTGACTTCCATACCCAATTAGCCAACCCCATTCCTATTCAGCAAAACTTCATGAATGCACAT
Organism: Heterodontus francisci; assembly: GCF_036365525.1. Lineage (NCBI taxonomy): Eukaryota > Metazoa > Chordata > Chondrichthyes > Heterodontiformes > Heterodontidae > Heterodontus > Heterodontus francisci. The sequence continues at coordinate 47,845,344 of NC_090376.1, read as the reverse complement.
CCAGAAAGGCTGAATCTTCAACCTCAACTTCGGGCGGCACAGTGGCGCAGTGGTTAGCACCGCAGCCTCACAGCTCCAGGGACCCGGGTTCGATTCTGGGTACTGCCTGTGCGGAGTTTGCAAGTTCTCCCTGTGTCTGCGTGGGTTTCCTCCGGGTGCTCCGGTTTCCTCCCACATGCCAAAGACTTGCAGGTTGATAGGTTAATTGGCCATTATAAATTGCCCCTAGTATAGGTAGGTGGTAGGGAAATATATAGGGACAGGTGGGGATGTGATAGGAATATGGGATTAGTGTAGGATTAGTATAAATGGGTGGTTGATGGTCGGCACAGACTCGGTGGGCCGAAGGGCCTGTTTCAGTGCTGTATCTCTAAAACTAAAACTAAACAAAAAACTAAAAACTCCAATTTCCCACCCAATCCCCATAATCCTTTATTGCCTTAGATTCCAAAAATGTATGTATTTCTGCCTTGACTATACTCAATGACTGAACATCTACATCCTTCTGGGGTAGTAAATTACAACGATTCATAACTCTGAGCGAAGAAATTTCTCATCTCAGTCCTAAATATCCTGAAATTATATCCTCTAGTTTTAGTATCTCAAACCAGGGGAAACAGCCTCCCAGCATTTACCCTGTCAAGCCCTCTCATAATCTTGTATGCTTCAATCAGAGCACCTCTCATTCTTCTAAACTCCAGAGAGTATAAGCCCATTCTATTCAATCTCTCCGAATAGGACAACACTTTCATCCCAGGAATAAATCTAATGAACCTTCGTGATACCCCCTCTAAGGCAAGTATATCCTTCCTTAGGTATGGAAACCAAAACAGTACACAACACTCCAGCCACATACAATTGCAGCACACTTCCTTACTCTAGTACTACAAGCCCCTTGCAATAGAGGTCAACATACCATCTGCTTTCCTAAATGCTTGGTGTACCTGCACGTTAACTATGTGTTTCATGTACAAGGACACCTAAATCTCTTTGAACACCAACACAGGACGATTACAGGATGATATAGATGGGCTGGTAAGATGGGCGGAGCAGTGGCAAATGGAATGTAATCCTGAGAAGTGCGAGGTGATGCATTTTGGGAGGACTAACAAGACAAGCGAATATACAATGGATGGTAGGACCCTAGGAAGTACAGAGGGACCTTGGTGTACTTGTCCAAAGATCACTGAAGGCAGCAGGTGGTTAGGAAGGCATATGGGATACTTGCCTTTATTAGCCGAAGCACAGAATATAAGAGGAGGGAGGTTATGATGGAGCTGTATAAAACACTAGTTAGGCCACAGCTGGAGTACTGTGTACAGTACTAGAAGAATGATGTGATTACACTGGAGCGGATGCAGAGGAGATTCACCAGGATGTTGCCTGGGCTGGAGCATTTCAGCTATGAAGAGAGACTGAAAAGGCTAGGGTTGTTTACCTTAGAGCAGATATGGCTGAGGGGGAACATGATTGAGGTACACAAAATTATGAGGGGCGTTGATAGATTAGATAGGAAGAAACTTTTTCCCTTAGCGGAAGTGTCAATAACCAGGGGGCACAGATTTAAGGTAAGGGGCAGGAGGTTTAGTGGGGATTTGAGGAAAAAAAATTTCACTCAGAGGGTGGTTGGAATCTGGAACACACTGCCTGAAGAGGTGGTATAGGCAGGAACCCTCACAACATTTAAGAAGTATTTAGATGAGCACTTGAAAAGCCATAGCATACAAGGCTATGGACCAAGTGTTGGAAAATGGGATTAGAATAGTTAGGTGCTTGATGGTCGGCACAGACACGATGGGCCGAAGGGCCTGTTTCTCTGCTGTATAACTCTATGACTATGACTCTATGACATGGGAGCAGCGTAAAAGAGGCCGGGATTAGAGCAGAGCGGAGCAGGCTGTGATTAGACGGTGTGTCTGAACCTAATGGGAGGAAAAATAAATCATGAAGAGATGTCACAGGACAAGGAGCCATGTGGGGTGAGTATAATGGTAAGCTTTTAAACAACTATAAAGTAAGACTAATTCAATTAGTTCCTATAAAAACTAAAGCCAATTGGATAATTTAGCATACAATTACAATCAGTGTTCAATTAATTAATCAAATCTCAGGATAGTTAAAATTAAATAGAAAGGGATAGCAACACTGAAGGGTAAAGTGACATCAGCAGAAGAGAAGCAGGTATTGATGAATAGATGGTGAGTTCATTTATTGAAGTCTTAATTTTATTTCAATTAAGTCAATTAATAGTCGAATAAATAGAAGCATGGCAGGGCATCTCGGTCCCATGGAATATACATCCTGTTCATGTGGGAACTCCAGAATACTTCTCATGTGCTGGACAACCACATGCGCAGGAACATTAGAATAGAAGAGATCAGCAGTAGGCCATTGGGCTCCTCGCGCCTGCTCCACCATTCAATAGGATCATAGCTAATCTGATTGTGGCCTCAACTCCACTTTCCTGCCAGCCCCCCATAACCCTAGATCATCAAAAAATCTGTCTCACTCAGTCTTGAATGTATGCAATAGCACAGCCTCCACTGCTCTCTGGGGGTAGAGAATTTCAAAGATTAAAGACCCTGAGAGAGGAAATTCCTCCTCATCTCCATCTTAAATGGGGAGCTGTGATCCCTAGTTCTAGATTCCCCCACGAGGGGAAACATCTTCTCAGCATCTACCCTGTCAAGCCCCCTCAAAATCTTCCATGTTTCAAAAGGATCACCTCTCATTCTTCTAAAGTCCAAAGAGTATAGGCCCAAACTGTTCAATCTTTTCTCTTAAGACAACCCTTTCATCCCAGGAATCAACCTAGTGAACAGCATCCAATGCAAGTATATCACTCCTTAAAAAAGGAGACTAAAACTGTACACAGTACTCTGCATTGATCTCACCAATGTCCTGTACAGTTGTAGCAAGACTTCCCTACTTTTATACTCCATCCCCCTTGCATTAAAGGCCAACATTCCATTTGCCTTCCTAATTATTTGTTGTACCTGCATGCTAACTTTTTGTGATTCATGTATGAGGCCACCCAGATCCCTCTGTACTGCAGCATTCTGTAGTCTTTCTCCATTTAAATAACGTTCTGCTTTTCTATTCTTCCCGCCAAAGTGGACAATCTCACATTTTCCCACATTATACTCCATCTGCCAAATTTTTGCCCACTCACTTAACCTATCTATCTCTCTTTGCAGACTCTGTGTCCTCCTCACAACTTGCTTTCCCACCAGCTTTGTATCAGCAAATTTGGCTGAAAAACACTCTGTCCCTTCATCTAAGTCGTTCATATAGATTGCAACAAGTTGAGGCCCCAGCACTGATCCCTATGGCAACCCACCAGTTACAGTTTGCCAATCTGAAAACGACCCATTTATCCACACTCTCTGTTTCCTGTTAGTTAGCCAATCCTCTATCCATGCTAATATATTACTCCCAACATCATGAGGGTTTGGGAGCTTGAGCGGCAGATGGCATCACTGCAGTTGAAAGTTTTGTGAATAGCAAGTTTTTGGATGTGGTCACCCCATAGCTTAAAGGTGTGCAGGCAGAAAGGGAATGGGTGACTGCAAAGACGACCGGGCAGGTAGTGCTAGAAACCCGAGTGCATCTCGCTCTTCAAGCGGTATTCAGTTCTGAATACTGGTGAGAGGGATGATTCCGCCTGGGGCGTGTGGCCAGTGCCGAGTCCACGGCAGCACGGGTCCACGTTACCGCTGCTGGCTAAGCTTGACAGGAGGGCAGGAGGAAGATTGAGAAAGTAATAGTGATTCTATAGTTAGGGGTACAGACAAGTGTTTCTGCAGCCGTAGACATGAATCTAGGATGGTATATTGCCTTCCTGGTGCCATGGTCAAGAATATCAGCAACAACTTACATTTATATAGTGCCTTTAATGTAATAAAACACCCCAAGGCACTTCACAGAAGCATCATAAAACAAAGCATGACACTGAGCCACAAAAGGAGATATGAGGTCAGATGACCAAAAGCTTGGTCAAAGAGGTAGGTTTTAAGCAGTGTCTTAAAGGAGGAAAGAGAATTAGAGAGTGGAGAGATGTAGGGATGCCCTAGGCAATTGAAGGCGCAGCCACCAATAGAGTGAATGACATCAGAGATGCACAAGAGGCCAGAATTAGGAGTGCAGATATCTTAGAAGGTTGTGGGGCTAGAGATTACAGTGATAGGGTGGGATGAGGCCATGGAGGGATTTGAAAACAAAGATGAAAATTTAAAAATCAAAACATTGGTAACCAGCAGCCAATATAAGTCAGTGAGCACAGGGGTGATAGGGGAACAGGACTTGATGCGAGTTAAGACACTGGCAGCAGAGTTTTGGATGACCTCAAGTTTACGGAGAGAAGAATCTGGGAGACCAGCCAGGAGTGCACTGCGAAGGCATGAATGAGGGTTTCAGCAGATGAGCTGAGACAGGGTTGAAGTCAGTGATGTTAAGGAGATGGAAATAGGCAGTCTGAGTGATGGTGAAAATATGAAGTCAGAAGCTCATCTCAGATTCAAACGCGACACTAAGGTTGCGAACAGACTGGTTTAATCTCAGGTTGTGGCCAGGGAGAGGGATGGAGTTGATAGCAAGGTAACAGAGTTTGGAGCGTGGACTGAAAACAATGGCTTCAGTCTTCCCAATAATTAACTGGAGGAAATTTCTGCTTACCCAGTATTGGATGCTGGATAAGCAGTCTGATAATTTAGCAACAGTGGAGCAGTCAACAAAAGTAGCGGTGAGGTAAAGCTGAAGTTGAACAGCCAGCTGTCGTAGTCCATATCGGTACCAATGATGTAGGCAGAAATAGGGATGCGGTCCTGCAGGCAGATTTTAGGGAGCTAGATAAGAAACTAGCAAGCAGGATCTGAGGTAGTACTCTCCAAATGCCACATGCTAGTGAGGACAGAAATAGAAAAATAGAGCAGTAGCTAGAGAGATGGTGCGGGAGGGAAGGCTTTGGATTCCTGGGACATTGGACCAGCTCTGGGGGTGATGGGATGTGTACAGACTGGACGGGTTGTGCCTGAACACAGTCAGGAGCAAGGTCCTTGCAGAGTGGTTCACTAGTGCTATTATGGAGGGTTTAAACTAACTTGGCAGGTGAATGGGAACCAGGAGTAACATTAGAGAGGAAAAATAAGGTGCACAAAGAATTGGGAGAAACAGGTAGCACTAGAGTAAGATATAGTAAGGTAGTAGGTGGGGTCAGAGTAGGAGGGAATGCAATAAGTTCGAAATTAGGTTTACAGTGCATATATTGTAATGTTTAGAGCATTTGCATAGTTTACTTTTAGGGATAACTTTGTAACACTTTTTCTGTAAGGGTAAATGTAATGTCAAGACTGGATCACAAAACATGATGGTCATCTTCACTGAAATATGTCAAAATGTCATGTTGAGATGTGTGTGTGGAAAGCTGCACGTAACCACAATAAAAGGGGAAGTCATGCAGCTGGAAGAGGGCCCACATTTTAGGGGCTAAGGACTGTGACGTATTTTACGTTGGTAAAAAATAAGGACAGCTAAACTAATAGGACTAATTATATGCTATATTCATTAATATATTGAAGTCTGAGCTAATGCTTGCTTTATTATGAAATGTTTTTTCAAGGCTATACTTTAAACCTTTGTGTTAAAACAATGGGAGAGATGAGTTGAAGACATCAGCACTTCTTGCGGCGGTGGGGGGGTGGTGGTGACATGAGATAAATGTGAAACTGCAGCATTGCAAAAATGGTTGCTATCAGCAAGAATGTGAACTTTAGGACCCTTGCTAAAATAGAAAGACATCTATAAAGTGTTTAGATTGAACCATTAACTAACTAGGGTCTAACAATGATGTCACCGTGGGCCAATTAGGATACTTGGAACAATTCATAACCTAATATGGTAAGATATAGCACCCGTAAAGGATAAAAGAAAGGGGGTTACGGGACATCGTCGGTACTCTTAGAAAGGGGTCAACAAAACATTGTTGGCACACTTAGAAGGAGAAGATAGACCCTGGTCAACAGAACACAGCAAGAGAAGGAGAGAAGTCCGTGCCTCAGCAATCTCAGAAGCAAGAACCAGTGCTGAGTGTTGCTGCATACCTATTGCTGTTAGGTATTAACTTTGTATATCTTAGTTAAGCCGAATAAACTCTCTGACCTGATCACAAAACTTGAGTTTGTACCTCGTAGATCTTTCTTGGTCAAGAATCCCAAGGCTAGATACCCATGGTTGGGTATGCCCTGTCTCACATCTATTCAGATAACACCCACCTGAAACTTACAATATGTGAATGCACAGGAGTGTGATAAATAAGGTTGGTGAGCTGCAGGAGCAAGTAGCCAAGTGGGAGTATGATGTTATGGTGATAATGAAGACCTGGCTCAAAAAGGGCAGGACTAAGTACTAAATACTGGTCCAACGAAGGAGGAGGCACAGTCGGATCTGGTTCTAGGGAATGAGATGGGACAAATGGATCAAATGTCAGTCGGTGAACATTTAGGGGACAGTGCTCATAATATTGCAAGATTTAGGGTAGCTCTGGAAAAGGACAAAAAGCAATCCAGAGGAAAAATAATTAATTGGAGAAGAAACAACTTCAATGGAGTGAGAATGGATCTGGCCCAGGTAAATTGAAAACTGTAATTAAAAATGGACAGCCTTTGAAGAGGAGATGGTTCAGGTACAGTTGAGGTATTTTCCCAAAAGGGGAAAAAGGTACGACAAACAAAGCCAAAGCTCCTTGGATGACAAAACAGAGAGAGAGTAAGATGAAGCAGAAAAAGGGGGCATATGACAGATGTCAGGTGAGAACCAGGCTGTATATGGAAAGTTCAGAGGGGAAGTGAAAAATAGAAACAAGAGCAGTAAAGAGAGAATATGGGAAGAGACTGGCAGTCAATATAAAATGGAATCCAAAAGTCTTCTATAGGCATATAAATAGTAATAGGGTGGTAAAGGGAGTAGGGCCAATTAGGGACCAAAAAGGGAATTTATGTATGCCATGGTTGAGGTACTAAATGAGTACTTTGAATCTGTCCTTACGCCAGAAGAAGATGCTGCCCAAGTCATGGTGAAAGACGAGGTAGTTGAGATACTGGATGGGCTAAAAATTGATAAAGAGGAGGCTGTACTTAAAGTTGATAAGTCTTCAGAACTGGGTGTGATGCATCTCACCTGATACTGAGAGATGAAGGGGTGGAAATTGCAGAGGCACTAGCCATAATCTTCCACTCCTCCTTCGATACATAGGTGGAGCTAGAAGACTGGAGAATTTCAAATGTTACACCCTTGCTCAAATTGTTGAAGGTGGCAGGGAAGGTTGAGAAAGCTGTTAAGGAGGCATACAGAATCCTGGGCTTTATAAACTACAGGCCAGTCAGTTTAACCTCGGTGGTGGGAAAGCATTTAGAAACAATAATCCGGGACACAATCAACAATCACTTGAATAAATGTGGATTAATTAAGGAAATCCAGCAAGGTTTTTTTTTTAAGGGCAAATAGCGTTTAACTAATTTGATTGAATTTTTTGATGAGGTAACAGTGAAGGTAGATAAGTGTATTGTGGTTGATGTGATATACATGGACTTCCAAAAGGCATTTGATAAAGTATCACTTAACAGGCTTCTCAGCAAAATAGACAGTGGCAGTGTACAAAGTTGGCTGACTGACAGGAAACAGAGTAGTGGTGAACAGTTGTTTTTTTTAAAGACTATAGGAGCGTATATAATGGGGTTCCCAGGGGTCGGTATTAATCTATATTAATGACCCAGACATGGGTGTACAGGGCGCAATTTAAAAATTTGCAAAACTTGGAAGTATTGTGAAATGAGAGGTGGATAGAGATAGACTTCAAGAGAAGATAGACAGGCTGGTGGAATGGGTGGAAACCTGGCAGATGAAATTTAATGCAAAGAAGTGTGAAGTGAAATATTTTGGTAGGAAGAATCAGGAAAGGCAATATAAAATAAAGGATGCAATTCTAAAGGGGGTGCAGGAGTAGAGGGACCTGGGGTTATATATGCACAAACTGTTGAAGGTGGCAGGGAAGGTTGAGAAAGCTGTTAAGAAGGCATACAGAATCCTGGGCTTTATAAATAGAGGCATAGAGTACAAAAGCAAGGAAGTTATGGTAGAACCTTTATAAAATACCGTTTTGTTCTCAACTGGAGTATTGTGTCCAATTCTGGGAAAAACACTTTCGGAAGGATGTGAGCAATTGAGGGTCTGCAGAAAAGACCTACCAGAATGTTTTCAGGGATGAGAGACTTCAATTACGTGGATAAGTTGGAAAAGCTGGGGCTGTTCTCCTTAGAGAAGAGAAGGTCAAGAGGAGATTTGATAGAGATATTCAAAATCATGAGGGATCTGAACTATTCCCATTGGTGGAAGGGTTGAGAATCAGAGGACATTCATTTAAGGTGATAGGCAAAAGAAGCAGAGGTGACCGGAGGAAAAACTTTGTTACGTAGCGAGTGGTTAGGATCTGGAAGGCATTGCCTGAGAGTGTGGTGGAGGCAGGTTCAATTGTGGCTTTCAAAAGAGAATTGGATAATTATCTGAAGAGAAAACAATTTGCAGTGTTACAGGGAAAGGGTGGGGGAGTGGGGCTAGCTGAATAGCTCTTAAAGAATGGACACAGACATGAGGGGCCAAATGGCTTCCTTCTGTGCTACAACCATTCTATGATTCTATGATTGTGCTTAATAGTTTCTCACCATTTAACAAATATTCTGCTCCTGGAGTCTTCATACCAAAATGAATAACCTCACATTTCCCCATATTATACCCCATCTGCCACCTTCTTGCCCGTTCACTTAACCTATCTATATCCCTTTGCAGGTTCTTTGTGAAGTTCTCACAGCATTCTTTCTCACCTTGTTTTGAATCGTCAGCAAACTTAGAAACATTACACTCAGTCTCTTTATCAAAGCCATTAATATAGTTTGTAAATAGCTGAGGACCCAGCACTGATCCTTGCGGCACCCTACCAGTTACAGCCTGCCAACCTGAAAATGACACATTTATTCCTACTCTCTGTTTTCTGTCCTTTACCCAACCCTCTATCCATGCCCGACCCCATGAGCTCTTATCTTGTGCAACAACCTTTCATGTGGCATCTTACTGAATGCCTTTTAAACATCAAAATATACGGCATCCACTGGTTCTCCTTTATCTGCTCCGCTAGCTACATTAAAAAAAATCCAGTAGATTTGTCAAACATGATTATCCTTTCATAAAACCATGCTAACTCTTCCTAATTATATTATGACTTTCTAAATGCCTCGTCACCAATTCCTTAATAACGGATTCCAGCATTTTCCTGATAAATGTTAGGCTAACTGGCCTGTAGTTCCCTGTTTTCTACCTCCCTCCTTTCTTGCATAGCGGTGCTACTTTTGATACCTTCCAATTTTTTGGGACCATTCCAGAATCTGGGGAATTTTGGAAGATCACAATCAGCACATCCAGTATCTCTGCAGCCACTTCTTTTAGAACCCTGAGATGTGTGCTATCAGTCCCATTAATTTCTCCAGTACTTTCTCTTTATTAATATTAATTATTTTAAGTTCCTCACTCTCATTAGATCCTTGGTTCCCCAGTATTTCTAGTATGTGTTTTGTCTCTTCTACTGTTAACTAAGATAGAAGCCCATGGAGGCCAAACTATTGACATGGTTAGGAAGTTGGTTAAGTGGTAGGTGACAGAGAGTGGGGATAATGGGCAAGTACTCTGATTGGCAGGATGTGACTAGTGATGTCCCGCAGGGATCTATGTTGGGGCCTCAATTATTCACGTCATTCATTAACGACTTGGATGATGGCATAGTAAGTCATATATCCAATTTTGCTAATGATACAAAATTAGGCGGCATTGTAGACAGTCTAGATGATAGCATAAAATTGCAAAGAGATATTGACAGACTAGGCGAGTGGGCAAAACTGTGGCAGATGGATTTCAATGTGGGCAAGTGTGAGATTATCCATTTTGGACCAAAAAAGGATAGAGCAAGGTACTTTCTAAATGGGAAGAGGTTAAGTACAGTGGATGTCCAAAGAGACTTGGGGGTTCAGGTGCATAGATCTTTAAAATGCCACGTGCAAGTGCAGAAAATAATCACAAAGGCTAATGGAATGCTAGCCTTTATATTTAGAGGATTGGAACATAAAGACACAGAGGTTATGCTGCAGCTGTACAAAACCCTGGTTAGACCCCACTTGGAGTACTGTGAGGAATTCTGGGCACCACACCTTAGGAAGGATATATTGGCCTTGGAGAGAGTGCAACGTAGGTTTACAAGAATGATACCTGGACTACAGGGGTTAAGTTATGAGGAGAGATTACACAAATGAGGCCTGTTTTCGCTAGAATTTAGAAGGTTAAGGGGTGATCTGATCTAAGTCTTCAAGATATTAACAGGAAAAGACAGGCTAGATAAAGATAAGCTATTTCCACTGGTTGGAGATTCTAAAACTAGGGGGCATAGTCTAAAAATTAGGACCAGATCGTTCAGGAGAGATGTTAGGAAGCACTTCTTCACGCAAAGGGTGGTAGAGATTTGGAACTTGCTCCCACAGACAGCAGTTGAAGCTAGAACAGTTGTTAATTTTAAATCTGAGATAGAGTTTTGTTAAGCAAAAATATTAAGGGATATGGGCCAAAGGCAGGTATATGGAGTTAGGCTGCAGATCAGCCATGATCTCATTGAATGGCGGGACAGGCTCGAGGGGCTGAATGGCCTACTCCTGTTCCTATGTTCCTATGTACTGTGAAGACAGATAAAATATTTGTTTAACATCTCTACCATTTCCTTATAATTTCTCCTGTCTCAGTCTCTAAGAGACCCACGTTTACTTTCACTGCTCTCTTTTTACATATGTGTAGAAGCTTTTACAGACTGTTTTTTTATATTTCTTGCCAGTTTCATATTGTATTTTCTTCCCCCTTCATCAATTTTTGTCATCCTTTGCTGCTTTCTAAAACTCTCCCAATCCTCCAGCTTACTACTTTTCTTGGTATTATAAGCCTCTTCTTTTAATCTAATCTCTTTAGTTAGCCACTGATGGATCACTTTTTCCCATGGAGTTTTTAATTTCTAATTCTCAACAAATACATATGCCTTTGTGAATTTTTTTATACCTATAATCTCCTACAATTAAGTTATTGAATTAGACATGCTACTGCAGGGAGGTGAAAGAGATGCTAGGCATTGACCCTAAATGCAAACTGCAACACGTGTGCCAACAGAAGCATTTTCTTGCCTACCCCTCAACCAGTGTGCACATATTGCAAAGGGTTTAGGAAATGGGGAGTGTGGGGGCGGGGGGTGGGTGCAGTTGCAAAAGGGAGACGTACTCTCAAATTAAAGTTAAAGTTTATCAAGTATAATTGTCATCCTGTCAACATTCCTGAGAAAACCATGACCATACATTTGTAGTTTTGTACTGAAAAACATACTCGAACAAAGCTGGCAGGGAACCAGGCTTCCTTGTCGTCAATCATGCCCCACCACCATTCCTTGTTGGAGGCATCAAGTACTCGGATGACTTCTCCGGCTTTGAATCCAAGTTCCTGATCGTCCATGGTAACATGATCCCATAATGCCTCTGCATAGACATTGTGGCCATCACTTATTAGCTACAGAAAGAAACAAGTTTCAGTTTACAACAGCCTCAATAAATGAAAGCAAAATGCCACAAAATACGTACTATTTCCATTAGGAGCCAATAAGTAGTAGGGTCCCTCGGTGGCTCGGTGAGTTTGAGCCATACAGAGAGTAGGAGTTCAGTTTCATTCTCTGGTCTGTGTTGTTAGCTAATCTCATCCTGGGTAGGTAAAAGAGCACTATAATCCACCTTAGTCTGAGTTAGAAAGTGGAAAATAGGTCTCCACTGTGATCCTCCACATGGTAAAACAGCCTGCTGATACTCCCGTCCAGGATAATACATGAATAAAAAGACCACTTGCTCTAGATGCTGGAGGGTGCCTGTCATTTGAGAAACAGCAATGCCACAAGGAGAGGTGTGGGGAGAAATTGGAGAAAAAAAGCATTGAAATAAAAAATGCATCAGTGTCTCAAGTTTCCATTATTTATATCAGCTATTTTAGCTGTCTCAATTAACTTGTAATAATCTGGTTTAACTGCATAATAAAAATAGAATATAAATCACACCATCAATGGCCACTGGTGTTTAGCACATTGGCACTGGAAGTGAAGCTTAGGCTTACATTGAGATGCTATTATTACAATACTAAATCTTCCATGATGCAGCTCACAGCAGATGCTTTATATGGACAGGAGTGTTATACCATGCAACACATATGCGTTCTTCTGAAGTATAGCTGTTACTGAATGTCTCTAAGACAAGATGCCACTGCTATGTCTTTCGCAGGTGAATTAGAGGCCAATTGCTCATAACTGATCCTCAGATCAATGAGAGGCCACACTGGGAGTAATTTTGGCTTTGGGTGATAGTGTCAAACAGGTGATATTAATTTAACCACCTGTTATATACTTCTCCTGATTTTCATCTTAATTGAAATTAATGGGAATGAAAATTGGGAGCGATATATAATAGGCACTTGAATCAATATCACCAACCTTACACTATTGCCCAGACAAAATAAACGTGACTTTCCTTTTTACATACTAGCTGTCTGTGTGATGCTTCTTTCAATGAATAGCACTGGACTAGTAATCCAGAGGTCCAGGCTAATGCTTGGGGGACAAGGGTTCAAATCCCACTGTGGCAGCTGATGGAATTTAAATTCAATTAATTAATAAAAATCTGGAATTGAAAGCTCATCTCAGTAATGGTGCCATGAAACTATCATCCATTATCGTAAAAACACATCTGGTTCACTAATGTCCTTTAGGGAAGGAAGTCCGCCGTCCTTACCTGGTCTGGCCTACATGTGACTCCAGACCCACAGCAATATGGTTGACTCTTAACTGCCCTCTGAAACGGCCTAGCAAGCTACTCAGTTGTCGAGGGCAATTAGGGATGGGCAACAAATGCTGGCCTTGACAACGACACCCATATCCCATGAACGAAAAAAAATCAAAGGATATGCCATTTCATAATATCTATTTTATATTTAAAATGCTGATCAGTGGCAATATTCCAAAGATATTTCATCTGAAGGTGGTGCTATGGACATAACACAGCACCTAAAGCATAAACTGGAAACACACAAAAGCACTCTTTAAACATTGCACGAAAGATGATAAGCACCTCTGAGACGAATTAAGAACGTTTGCACAGGGAAATGGATGATAAAGTTAATTTTAGCAATGATTTAAAAATGAAGATCAAAGGCCAAATAGAAGTCAGTCCTGCCAACGCTCCAAGGAAACAGAAAAAAAAACTAAACTAACACTCCGAAAGGATAGAAAAGGATCTAAGAAATGAACAGAACCAGAACAGAAAACATAAAAATACTTATCAACCATTGCAACAGTCAGCAAAGTGAAAACCTAGCATATACCAGAAAAGAAACTGTTGGAATTGAATTGCCCTCTCAGTTGAGGGAAAACTGGAACACAGCCAGTCAGTGACTGACCAACCCCACCACGTGCATTCTGATGAGGCAGAAATTGCACCTCAGACATACCCTAAAACTCCCCTTTGCCTCACCCCCTCCCCTCTCTTCTCCCCCTTCTTTCCTCAGTGTCTTTGGTAATCCTAATGGCATAACACCCATGATCATAGAAAAACTGTGACTTGACTTGAGCAATGCCATGGAATCTGTGCTCGGGCAATTAACAGAAAATGCAAACAGACACACATTCATGAATTCTCTCTTTACAAATAATATAGAAAAGCACATGTTGAACTGTGCTCCAAGGAAGTAATCAAGTGTAGAGCTGACATTCATGAGGTAAATCAAACTTTTTGATCACTCCTTCCACATATGCCAATATACATGTTTGTCTTTTGTTTAATACCGGACCTTTGAAATCAAATTTCAAATAATACTTCTATCAATCCAAACTAACATTTATTAAAGATAAAGATTAATACCTCATTTATAGCAAGCTGTTCTCCACCAGGCTGAAGGTATCTGGGATTTGCATGGCATATTTCCTCATATGAAAAATCTTCCTCACTGCCATTGTCATCAACTAGTGCAGAAGACTCTGTGCCTCCATCTGCAGAAACTAACAAACAGGGTAAAATGTAATATTGAAAGATACACATATAGGAAGTTTATACATCATTTTATTTTTAACTGCATTAGAGCTCAGATTTTGCAAGCATGGCAAAACTAAATTGTGCTGAGCCATGGTGTAGATGTGCCTTTATCAGCAAATCAACTCAACTCAGAAAGCTCGCCCATCCAAATTATTTAATGCTAACCCTTCCCTCTAATTTCAATAAAATCCTGATAAATGAAGAACACTCAGGGTTTGCTGGCAGAGGTTGGGGGGTGGGGGTGGGGGCGCTACAGTGGGGAAGAGAAGCAGGGCGACCTGACAATAGCTTTTAAAGAGCTGCTCCTTGCCAGTAAAAGGGAAGCTGTAATGGTGGCAGAAAAGTTACCTGGAATGGCACAAAAGAAGAAACGTGGAATGAACTTTTAATTGCGAGTTCTGTTGCCAGCAGTGCACCAAAAAGAGAATGGGGCTAAAGGCCACCCTCCAGTGAAAGACATACATAAGCATAAACATTTAGGCACAAATTTCTAGTGGGGCCCCATGACCAAAGTTAAGTACCTTGTCAAGAGATTTGGTTTGGTCTTGGCATTAGCTTCTGTAATTCTAATGCTACAAAAGTTGGTTAATTCGGTTGCTCTCTGAGCAATTATCCAAGGAAGAAGCCAAACCACTGAATTCAAATACAAACATATCACATTGACAGTTGCAGCCAAAACTCCTGGGGGACTGTTATATACACATGTGTTGACTTTCATTAACTCATTTTCCTCATCTAAATTGTACAGTATAATTAAGAGTCTGTAAAGAAATATTCATCCTCACTATTCTGTTCTCATCCTTGTTTTCAAAACCCTCCATGGCCTCACGCCCTCCCCATCTCTGTAATCTCCTCCAACCCCGCAATCTTCCAAGATATCTGCGATTCTCATTTTGGCCTCTTGTGCATCCCTGATTTTAATTGCTCCACCATTGGTGGCCCCACCTTCAGTTGCCTAGGCCCCAAGCTCTGGAATACCCTCTACACTTCTTTGCCTCTCCACCTCATTTGCCTCCTTTAAGACACTCCTTAAAACTACCTCTTTGACCAAACTTTTGATCATCTGACCTAATATCTCATCTTGTGACTCAGAGTCATACTTAGTTTCATAATATTCCTGTAAAGCGCCTTGGAATGTTTTATTATGCTAAAGGTGCTATATAAATATAAGTTGTTGGTGAGAATTTCAATAACAGTAAGAATGATAAAGAAAAGTCCTGGCAGGGGGAAAAAGTGCAAATATTGTAGACTAGTCAACAAAAAGAACTAAAGAATAGAGTAACATACATCAGAATTAAACAGCAAATGGGAAAAAAACTAAAATTTATCAACTGTGCAGCAAAAATATCCCTTTAAGATGCCTCTGTATTAAATGGATGGATTGACCTGCTCAGAGGTAGTGGATGATGGAGTTGGAGCAATTCCCAAAATCTGTAAGGGGACACTTTATCGACTGGAAGAGAATCATTTGCCTGCAGGCAGCCTCCTTTTGGTGCTAATGATCAGTTGCAAAAATGCAGTATGCAGCATTTCAGCAGTGCTGCTTTCTCAACCCACCCTCCCCCAAAATCATGGCTCCATTGCCCCCGACAAAGCCTCATAACATCAATTCTAATGTATCATCATGAACCTTTTTTGCTCAAGTCAAGAACCTACTGTGGCACAAAACAAATCTTTGAGTGCTTTGGTAATGAATGCTCTTTGCAGCTTTCAAAATACCCACATTTACCAACTACAAGACAAATTTTAATACAATACAAAAATACACGAATTTACAAAATTAAATTGACTGCAATCAAATTCAGTGCAGAGGCTCTCCTACAGTACCCAAAACATTAAACACAAAGGTTTTTCAATGCCTTTGTGAACTCTGTCATGCCATCAAGAAAGTAGAAGGCATAGGATTCACCCAACTCAAAAATAGCAAAAGGGAAGGTTAACCACATCAACAGTAACATGCCGCCTCTCAGTCAGGGAACATGCATGGCCCATAAGGGGTGGGAGAGGAAATCATCATGAAAATTGAAAAGTGGGAGGTGAGGAATACAAAAATCAAAGTTTCACCATCAGCTTTCTGGTGCTTTAACCATTAACAATTTTATAGCTCCACAAATACAAATACATTCAGTATTCATGGATTAGCTTGCAATACTTTGGTTTATTTTTATTTTGTCAAGAGTGCCAAGCCTGCTATACTCTCAGCACTACATGAACTGCTATGCCTGTGCTGGGACGAGGGAGCAGTACCCCAGGACATGCGCGATGCCAACATCATCACCCTCTATAAAAACAAAGGTGACCGCGGTGACTGCAACAACTACCGTGGAATCTCCCTGCTCAGCATAGTGGGGAAAGTCTTTGCTCGAGTCGCTCTGAACAGGCTCCAGAAGCTGGCCGAGCGCGTCTACCCTGAGGCACAGTGTGGCTTTCGTGCAGAGAGATCGACTATTGACATGCTGTTCTCCCTTCGTCAGATACAGGAGAAATGCCGTGAACAACAGATGCCCCTCTACATTGCTTTCATTGATCTCACCAAAGCCTTTGACCTCGTCAGCAGACGTGGTCTCTTCAGACTACTAGAAAAGATCGGATGTCCACCAAAGCTACTAAGTATCATCACCTCATTCCATGACAATATGAAAGGCACAATTCAACATGGTGGCTCCTCATCAGAGCCCTTTCCTATCCTGAGTGGTGTGAAACAGGGCTGTGTTCTCGCACCCACACTTTTTGGGATTTTCTTCTCCCTGCTGCTTTCACATGCGTTCAAATCCTCTGAAGAAGGAATTTTCCTCCACACAAGATCAGGGGGCAGGTTGTTCAACCTTGCCCGTCTAAGAGCGAAGTCCAAAGTACGGAAAGTCCTCATCAGAGAACTCCTCTTTGCTGACGATGCTGCTTTAACATCTCACACTGAAGAATGCCTGCAGAGTCTCATCGACAGGTTTGCGTCTGCCTGCAATGAATTTGGCCTAACCATCAGCCTCAAGAAAACGAACATCATGGGGCAGGATGTCAGAAATGCTCCATCCATCAATATTGGCGACCACGCTCTGGAAGTGGTTCAAGAGTTCACCTACCTAGGCTCAACTATCACCAGTAACCTGTCTCTAGATGCAGAAATCAACAAGCGCATGGGTAAGGCTTCCACTGCTATGTTCAGACTGGCCAAGAGAGTGTGGGAAAATGGCGCACTGACACGGAACACAAAAGTCCGAGTGTATCAGGCCTGTGTCCTCAGTACCTTGCTCTACGGCAGCGAGGCCTGGACAACGTATGCCAGCCAAGAGCGACGTCTCAATTCATTCCATCTTCGCTGCCTTCGGAGAATACTTGGCATCAGGTGGCAGGACTATATCTCCAACACAGAAGTCCTTGAAGCGGCCAACATCCCCAGCATATACACACTACTGAGTCAGCGGCGCTTGAGATGGCTTGGCCATGTGAGCCGCATGGAAGATGGCAGGATCCCCAAAGACACATTGTACAGCGAGCTCGCCACTGGTATCAGACCCACCGGCCGTCCATGTCTCCGTTATAAAGACGTCTGCAAACGCGACATGAAATCGTGTGACATTGATCACAAGTCGTGGGAGTCAGTTGCCAGCATTCGCCAGAGCTGGCGGGCAGCCATAAAGACAGGGCTAAATTGTGGCGAGTCGAAGAGACTTAGTAGTTGGCAGGAAAAAAGACAGAGGCGCAAGGGGAGAGCCAACTGTGCAACAGCCCCAACAAACAAATTTCTCTGCAGCACCTGTGGAAGAGCCTGTCACTCCAGAATTGGCCTTTATAGCCACTCCAGGCGCTGCTTCACAAACCACTGACCACCTCCAGGCGCGTATCCATTGTCTCTCGAGATAAGGAGGCCCAAAAGAAAAGAAAAAGAAGACTTTGGTTTATTAGGTAAACATACCTGTCCCGTATAAAACAGCTGTACAGGTGCAGGCATGGGAGGGGCGGGTGGGTGCTGCAGAAGGAAGATTGGGAAAGCCACAGTAATAGGGGATTTGATAGTTAGGGGAACAACCAGTTCTTTTTGCGGCCGCAGACATGATTCCAGGATGGCATGTTGCCTCCCTGGCGCCAGGGTCAAGGATGTCACTGAGCAGCTGCAGAGCACTCCAAGGGTGGGGGCGGGGCGGGGGAAGGTGAACAGTCAGAAGTCATGATCCATATTGGTAACAACAACAGATAGAAAGAGGGATGAGGTCCTGCAGGCAGATTTTAGGGATCTAGGAAGGAGACGAGCAAGCAGGACCTCAAAGGTAGCAATCTCTGGATTACACCTAGTGCCATGCGCTAGTGAGTACAGAAATAGGAGGATAGAACAGATGAATGTGTGGCTGGAGAGATGATGCAGCAGAGAGGGCTTTAGATTCCTGGGACATTGCAACCAGTTCTGGGGGAGGTGGGACCTGTACAGACCCAGATGGGTTGCACCTCAACAGGGCTGGGACCAATGTTGTCGCAGGGCAGTTTGCTAGTGCTGCTGGGGAGGATTTAACCAACTTGGCAGGGGGTAGGAACCAGGATGCATCATTAGAAAGAAAAACAAGGTGCACAAAGTATTGGGAAATCAGACTGCACTTGAGTAAGAAATAGTAAGGTATTAGGTGGGGCCAGAGTAAGAAGGAATGCAGTGAGGTCTAAATTAGGTTTACAGTGCATGTACGTAAATGGACGAAGTGCAGTAAATAAGGTTGGTGAGCTGCAGGTGCAGATAGCCACATGGGAATATTATGTTGTAGTGAAAATGGAGACTTGGCTCAAAAAAGGGCAGGACTGCGTATTAAATATTCCTGGACACAAGATGTTCAGGAAAAAGAGAAAGAAAAAAAAAGGAGGATGGGTGGCAGTCTTGATTAAGGATAATATTACGGTGTTGGAAAGAGAGGAGGAGCCAAGGACAGAATGTATTTGGTTAGAGTTACAAAACAAGAGAGATACCATTACAATACTATTCTAAAGGGCACTAACTAGTGGGAAAGACAGACAGAAGCAAATTTGCAAGGAAATTACAGAGAGATGCAAAAGCTATAGAGTAGTGACAATGGGAGGCTTCAATTATCCTAATATAGACTGGGATAGTAACAGCGTAAAGGGTAGAGAGGGAAAAGAGTTTCTGAAATGTGTTCAGGAGAATTTTCTTGATCAGTGCGTTTCCAGCCCATGAGGAAAGAAATATTGCTGGATCTGGTTCTGGGGAATGAGGTGGGTCAAGTGGATCAAGAGACAGTAGGAAACAGCGATCATAGCATCATAACATAGGAAACATAGGAGAAGTAGGCCATTCGACCTTCACGCCAGATCATGGCTGATCTTCTACCCCAATGCCATTTTCCCACACTATCCCCATATCCCTTGATATCTTTAATATCCAGAAATCTATGGATCTCAGTCTTGAATAGACTAAATGACTGAGCCTCCACAGCCATATGGGGTAGAGAATTCCAAAGATTCACCACCCTCCGAGTGACGAAATTCCTACTCATCTCAGGGGAGTGCAGCCAGAGCAAAGTCTGTGGCACCACAGGTGGCTCAGCTGCACAGGTGGGGAGGAAGATAAGTGGAAGAGCAATAGTGATAGGGGATTCAATAGTCAGGGGATCAGACAGGCGTTTCTGCGGCAGTAAATGCAGCGCCAAGATGGTCTGTTGCCTCCCTGGTGCCAGGGTCAAGGATATCATGCAGCGGTTGCAGGGCATCCTTCTGGGGGAAGGTGAACAGCCAGAGCTCGTGGTCCACATTGGTAGCAATGACATAGGTAGGAAGAGGGATAAGGTCCTGAAAGCAGATTTTTAGGGAGTTAGGAAGGAAATTAAAAAGCAGGATCTCAAGAGTAGTAATCTCAGGATTACTTCCAGTGCCACGTACTAGCAAGCATAGGAATAGAACTGATTGATTGAAAACGTGGCTGGAGAATTGCTGTAGGAGGGAGAACATCAGATTTCTGAGGCATTAGGACTCGTCTTGGGGCAGGTGGGAACTGTACAAGATGGATGGGTTACACCTTAACAGGAACGGGACTAATATATCCTTGCAGGGAGATTTGCTAGTGCTGTTGGGAGGTTTAAACTAGCTTGTCAGGGGGAGGACACCTGAGGGGTAGTTCCAATTGGAAGGAAGTAAAGCTGGTAACAGGAGGTAGAAAAGTAGCAAGTGAAATTAGAAGGCAGGCGAAATAAAGGCAAGTATCAACTAGGCTTAGAATGCAGAATAATGTCAAAAAGAAAAAGTTATGGGCACTGTACCTGAATGTACACAGCATTTGCAACAAGGTAGATGATTTAAAGGCATAAATAGAGGTAAATGGGCATGGACGAATTGCCATTACGGAAAAGTGGCTACAGGGTGACCAAGACTGGGAAGTGAATATTCAAGGATATTCGACATTTAGGAAGGATAGACAAAAAGGAAAAGGAAGTGGTGCTGTGCTTATGAGGGATGGGATCAGTACATTAGTAAGGGAGGATCTCAGATCGGAAGAACAAAATGTGGAATCTGGTTAGGTGGAGCTAAGAAACAGCAAGGGGCAGCAAACATTGGTAGGAGTTGTTTATAGGTCAACAAAGAACAGTGGTAGTGTGGGGCATTGTGTTAATCAGGAGATTAGAGAAGCATGTAGAATGAGTAATGCAGTAATCATGGGTGATTTCAATCTGCATATAGACTGGGTAAACCTAATGAGCACTAATGCTGTAGAGGACGAGTTTCAGGAGTGTGTTAGGGACGGTTTTCTAGAGCAGTATGTTGAGGAACCAACTAGAGAACAGGCTATTTTTGATCTAGTATTATGTAAAGAAAAAGGGCTAATTAATAATCTTGTTGTAAAAGAACCTTTTGGGATGAGTGACCATAATATGATAATTTTTCAAACATAATGTAAAATTCTAAGTAGTTCAATCTGAAGCCAGGGTGTAAAATTTGAACAAAGGAAATTATGGAGGTATGAGGGGCAAATTGGCTGAGGTGGATTGGGAAAATACATTAAAAGGTATGACACTAAAATAAAAGCAAAATACTGCAGATGCTGGAAATCTGAAATAAAAACAAGAAATGCTGGAAATACTCAGCAGGTCTGACAGCATCTGTGGAGAGAGAAGCAGAGTTAACGTTTCGGGGTCAGTGAACCTTCTTTGATTCCCATTTTCCAGCAGTTGGCCCGTACTGTTTAGTTTAGTTTAGTTTAGTTTAGTTTAGAGATACAGCACTGAAACAGGCCCTTCGGCCCACCGAGTCTGCGCCGACCATCAACCACCCATTTATATACTAATCCTACACTAATTCCATATTCCTACCACATCCCCACCTGTCGTTATATTTCCCTACCACCTACCTATACGGGGGACAATTTATAATGGCCAATTTACCTATCAACCTGCAAGTCTTTGGCATGTGGGAGGAAACCGGAGCACCCGGAGGAAACCCACGCAGACACAGGGAGAACTTGCAAACTCCACACAGGCAGTACCCAGAATTGAACCCGGGTCGCTGGAGCTGTGAGGCTGTGGTGCTAACCACTGCGCCGCCCCCGGCATACTCTTGTATGCTATGGCGTTTCAAATGCACATCTAAATACTTCTCAAATGTTGTGAGGGTTCCTGCCTCTACCACCTCTTCAGGCAGTGCTTTCCAGATTCCATAAGGGAAAAGTGTCTTCCTATCCACCCTATCAATGCCCCTCATAATTTTGTATACCTGAATCATGTTCCCCCCCTCAGCCTTCTCTGCTCTAAGGAAAACAACTTAGCCTTTTCAGTCTCTCTTCATGGCTGAAATACTCCTGCCCAGGCAACATCCTACATCCTGGTGAATCAGAAGTGCCAAGGAAAGGCTGAAGCATTTGAGACTAACGTGCTGGGCTCCACCATCATTTGAGGATGGGAATATTTGTGGAGATTCCTCCTCCTCTAGTTAGCTGTTTAATTGTCCACCACCATTCATGACTAGATGTGGCAGGACTGCAGAGCTTTGATCTGATTCATTGGTTGTGAGATCGCTTAGCTCTGTCTACTGCATGCTGCTTCTGCTGTTTGGCATGCAAGTAGTCCTATGTGGAAGCTTCAATGGGTTGCCATCTCATTTTTAAGTATGCCTGGTGCTGCTCCTGGCATGCTCTCTTGCACTCTTTATTGAACCAGGGTTGATACCTTGGCTTTATGGTAATGGTAAAGTGAGGGATATGCCGGGTATGAGGTTACAGATTATTGTAGAATACAATTCTGCTGCTGCTGATGGTCTACAGTGCCTTCGGATGCCCAGTTTTGAGCTGTCAGATCTGTTCTGAATCGATCCCATTTAGCATGGTGGTAGTGCCACACAACACGATGGAGGGTACCATCAATGTGAAGATGGGACCTCGTTTTCGCAAGGATTATGCAGTAGCCATGTCTACTAATACTGTCATGGACAGATGCATCTGCAACAGGTAGATCTGCGAGGACAAAGTCTAACAAGTTTTTCCCCCTCTTGTTGGTTCCCTCACCACCTGCCGCAGGCCCTGTCTGGCAGATAGTCCTTCAGGACTCGGCCAGCTCAGTCAGTAGTGGTGCTACCGAGCCACTCTTGGTGATGAACATTGAAGTCCCTAACCCGGAGTCCATTCTGTTGTTACGACCAGGTGAGAAAGAGGTCTAGGGTTCCCTTTCAGCCTTCACCTGGTCTTACTGTAACAGGGTTTTATTTTTAAACACACTGCATTTTTAGCTCCCCCTTGGTGAATCCTTGTTCACCTATTTCCAATTATAGGGCAAAGAAACCAGCACAAACAGGCTTTCTTAGGTTTAAAGAAGAAAGGTGAAATTTTATTGAACTTAAACTCTAATTCGATTAATGTCTACAGATACACGAGGCGCCCATACTAGCATGCATACGCGATACACACTTGCAAATTAGAGACAGAAAAAAGAAATAAAGTGGAAAAGTTTGAAGCAATATCTGAAGAGCTTTTGTTATGGATCTTCGAGCTCACTATAGAGTCCTTGATTGTAGGTAGATCTTGCTTTTCGTTGGGGCCCAGTATTATTCTTAAACCTTTTTCGCTGTAGGAGACTTTTCTCTCTTGGGGTTCATGTGTCTTCAGTGGATTCAGAGGCTTGTGAGAAAGAGATGGGAGCAGGTAGAAGAGATCTTCTCAGTCCAGGAGCAAACAGACACTCTGCCTTCAAACTCTGCTGTGGCCAGTTAAAAAAAAAAGCCTTGGAACAGCCAGGTAGTCATGTGACCAGCTGGTCTAACCAGTCCTGGCCCTTGTGGATTGTATCCTCCTTAGCAGGCCCTGGAATGCACTTCCTCACCTTCGATGTCTGTTAGTATAGAAATGTTTTTTCTAGCCACGGCTGATCTGTTTAACAAGTCATTTCCTCGCTCCAACAACAGTTAAAAATCAATGTTCATGACAAAATTGATGTGCCTCATTCTTGGCAGGTAGTGGCCTAGCATGACACTGTGCCCTTGCCATCCTAAGTACTTCTTCCAAATGGTGTTCAACATAGTGGAGTACTGATTCATCAGCTGAGGGAGGGCAGTAGGTGATAATCAGCAGGAGGTTTCCTTGCCCATGTTTGACGTGATGTCATGAGACTTCACGGGGTCCAGATTTAATGTTGAGGACTCCTAGGGCAACTCCCTACTGACTGTATACCACTGTGCCGATACCTCTGGTGAGCCTGTCCTGCTGGTGGGTCAGGACATACCCAGAGATGGTGATGGTGGTGCCTGGGACATTGGATGCAATGTATGTTTCTGTGAGTACGACTGGCAGGCTGTTGCTTGACACGTCTGTTGGACAGCTCTCCCAATTTTGGTGCAAAACACCAGTTGTTTATTTTATTTTTTTATTTATTTAGAGATACAGCACTGAAACAGGCCCTTCGGCCCACCGAGTCTGTGCCGACCAACAACCACCCATTTATGCTAACCGTACAGTAATCCCATATTCCCTACCTACACTAGGGGCAATTTATAACAGCCAATTTACCTATCACCTGCAAGTCTTTGGATGTGGGAGGAAACCGGAGCACCCGGGGAAAACGCACGCAGACACAGGGAGAACTTGCAAACTCCGCACAGGCAGTACCCAGAATCGAACCCAGGTCCCTGGAGCTGTGAGGCTGCGGTGCTAACCACTGCGCCACTGTGCCGCCCCAATTCTGTGACCTTGTCCTATCTACACCACCTCCTTTGTTATCTCTTGCCCCACCCCTGCTTTACTTGCAGGAGGACTTTGCAGGATCGACAGGGCTGGGTTTGCTGTTGTCGTTTCTGATGCCTAGGTCAATGTTGGGTGTTCCATCTAGTTTTACTACTTTTCGACTTTTGTGTAGCGGTGTTGTACAACTGAATGGCTTGTTGACTATTTCAGAGGGCAGTTAAGAGTCAACCACATTGCTGTGGGTCTGGAAACACATGTAGGCCAGACCAGGTAAAGACAGCAGATTTCTTTCCCTAAAGGGCATTAGTGAACCAGATAGGTTTTTAACGTCAATCGAAGGTAGTTTTTTCATGGTCACCAATACTGAGACTAGTTTTAAATTCCAGATTTTTCATTCAATAATTGAATTTATTAATTAATTGAATTTAAATTCCATCAGCTGCCATGGTGGGATTTGAACCAGTGTCTCCAGAGTATTAGCCTGGGTCATAGAGTCAGAGTTTTGCAGCACAGAAACAGGCCCTTCGTCCCATCGTGTCCACGTCGGCCATCAATACTAATCTATACTAATCCATTTTCCTGCACTTGGCCCGTAACCTTTATTTTATTTATTTTACTTATTTATTTAGAAATACAGCACTGAAACAGGCCCTTCGGCCCACCGAGTCTGTGCCGACCATCAACCACCCATTTATACTAACGCTACAGTAATCCCATATTCCCTACCACCTACTTACACTAGGGGCAATTTACAACGGCCAATTTACCTATCACCTGCAAGTCTTTGGCTATGGGAGGAAACCGGAGCACCCAGCGAAAAGCCACATGGTCACAGGGAGAACTTGCAAACTCCGCACAGGCAGTACCCAGAATCGAACCCGGGTCCCTGGAGCTGTGAGGCTGCAGTGCTAACCACTGCGCCACTGTGCCTTGTATGCTATGGTGTTTCAAATGCTCATCTAAATACTTCTTAAATGTTGTGAGGGTTCCTGCCTCTACCACCCCTTCAGGCAGTGTGTTCCAGATTCCAACCACCCTCTGGGTGAAAATTTTTTTCCTCCTGGGCCTGGACCCCTAATTCAATTGATTTTTTGTGAGCCAAAAAAAACAATATGCATATAAATGGATCTTCACATGGTTGGTAAATAGAATCATACATAATACAGTGCCATCCAATTGTTTCAAAGCTCATAAGTACTCCATTTTTAAAAATTGTCTTTTTCCTGTTCGAAAAGCATTATTAAACTAGAATGAATACATTTGGAATAATTTATATTTACATGAATATAAATTGAAATGATTCATGTATAGGCACATCAAAATTGTAAAGAATTGGGTTGAGATAAAATATCTGTATGGTATAAAATCACCATTACAGCACTATGTTCTAATTCTGTAACAAGAAAATGTAAAATCTATCCAACTGTAGGATGTCAGAGATAAATGTGGATTTAGGGAGGTTCTGGCCTACTTATCGAGCACCAAGAAATGCAAAGGTCAAGATAGATAAACCTAGTGGAAACTGGTACTATTGCTACGATACCAGAGGTAAGTGTTTGTTTTTTCAGTTTGTCAAGTTCAAGTAACTGGACTAAGGAAAGTTACTATTAAATAAGAATCTTCATAGTAAAATACTGTAGTAAACAACTCATCCAAAATTTTAACTGCATTTGAAACATTTTAAAATGCTGTTACTGTAATCTGCATGGCCCTCAAATTACACAGTGGGATACTGTTTAATGAATGCTTAATGTATCCATCTGAAATTTTGTTATCCGTCACTTTAGAGAAGCTATTAGCCTGTTGAAAATACATGGCTTAATGCCTTCATTAAAATAATGTAGAATGGAGTTTCAGAAAAAAGGTATTAAGCATTCATAGCCCCAACTTTAATTCAAGGCATACTAAGAGCTGCGTGGAAACCCAGAAGTACAGCGCATCAGTCTGTGGTCTTTTAACTTAACCACCTCATCTTTGTTTTACTTCCAGGTTTCCTGTTCAATCAGCGACAGCAGATGTGATATGGACCTGCATGACACGTATTCAACTCTAGTAGTTAATGGGACACATGCAATTTGAAAGAGTTTGGTGTTGGGAATCAAAAAGAGAAGTGTCAGAATGAAGTCCAGATGGGCCAAAACTGTGCCTCATATCAGTGACCCCTCCCTGGATTTGCTATGAGCAACTGGAGAGAGAAACTCCTCCCTACCACTGGGAGCAAGAAGCCTGCATTGAAGACCAA
Source organism: Heterodontus francisci (assembly GCF_036365525.1). Taxonomy (NCBI): domain Eukaryota; kingdom Metazoa; phylum Chordata; class Chondrichthyes; order Heterodontiformes; family Heterodontidae; genus Heterodontus; species Heterodontus francisci. Next base: position 47,818,757 of record NC_090376.1, on the reverse strand, counting down.
GGCTGTGGTTGGAGGCACTGTTCCCTCTAACTTACGCTGCTACCTGGTTGCGCGATGCGGTCATTTTAAGATCGATGCATGGTCGCGCATGTGTGCATCTTGAAGGGAATATTGCTTGCACATGTCCTATTTACTTCCTTTAAGGCATTCTGGATTGCTGCGCAGATGTGTGGTTGCGTAACCACGCAGCTTAAAGGGAACACTGGTTGGAGGTAGAGGTGGTCAACAATAGGAGTGTAGTCCCACGCTCCTGGGTTTAGTGCAGAAAACATTGACCTAAGCAGGTCAGGAAAAGTGAGTACAGTGACACATTCACCTACATCTTGCTGTGTGCATGACCCCACCGTTCAAGTCTACTCTTGTCAAGCCTACTCCAACACATCACTTCCCATATCTACTTATCTTGCAGGAGTACCCCTTCTTCCCTTTCTATGCACTTGCTCACATACAAACCTATCCATCCACCACTCCCACTTATCCTTGCACAATGTCATGCCTCTCCCTCAGGCACCCTCACCCAATGCAATCCCATCCATCGGATGAACACATGCTATTCCATTCTCTCATATGTCTCTTCCTTCCCTCCTTGCAGGAGAAGAGAGCACAAACATCAAACAGGAAGAGAACTAGCAGCGTCCTCCAAACATCTCACAGCTGATAAGCACAGAGTTGGCAGCACTGGAGATCCTGGCCATTGAAAAAAAAAAGGAGACTTGCATTCATATAGTGCTTTTCACAACCACTGGATGTCACAAAGCACTTTACAGTCAATTAAGTACTTTTAAAGTGTAGACACTGTCGTAATGTAGGAAATGCGGCAACCAATTTGCACATAGCAAACTCCCATAAAAAGCACTGTGATAATCACCAGATAATTTGGTTTTGTGATGTTGATTGAGGGATAAACTCCCGTGCTCTTCTTTGAAATAGTCCCATGGATCTTTTACATCCACCCAAGCAAGCAGATGGGGCTTCAGTTTAATGTCTCATCCGAAAGACAGTACTGCACTGGAGTGTCAGCCTTGATTTTTGTGCTCAAGCCCTGGAGTGGGACTTGAACCAGGGACCTACTGACTTAGAGGTGAGAGTGCTACCAATTTAGCCATGGCTGACATACAAGACAGGAAATTCCCAGATACTTGATGACACAATGAAATCAAAGCCACCCAAGTCATATGGAACTCAGTCACGTTGACTTGATTTCAACAGCAAGTGAAATATGATCAACTTCATAATGATAATGCAATATATTCTTATCTTGTCCAAGATGAATTGATGTCTTTTATCTTCCACAGGGCCTCAAGCATACAGCAGCAGTTGGAGGACCTGAGTCTTCCTGAGGGTGCACCAGCTCAAGTACTCACACTTTGTTCGGACCAGTAAGACATATATAGCTGTATTTTCACCCGGTGACACATTTGCAAGTGAACAACAGCAGCTGGAGGAGATGGGCAGCAGTGGAGAGTCCGTGTTGTAGAGCGCAGCCCAAACGGTCATGGAAGTGGGCTCTCCACTCAAAACTCTTCGACTTCTCACCTACAGCCCACCTCTTAGTCAGTAGCAAAAAATCTGGAACTGAAAGCTAGTCTCAGTAATGGTGCCATGAAACGATCATTGATTGTCATTAAAAACCCATCTGGTTCACTAATGTCCTTTTGGAAGGGAATCTGCTGACCTTTCCTGCTCTGGCCTACATATTACTCCAGAACCACAGCAATGCGGTTGACTCTTAAATGCCCTCTGAAATGGCCCAGCAAGCCACTTAGCTCAAGGGCTATTAGGGATGGACAACAAATGCTGGCCTTGCACAGGTGCAGGTTGAGCAGTTTTTATTGGGCCCCTCACAGGTTCCAAAATGTAGCGGACACCACCCAAGAACATCTCAGCAGTCAGAGCGGGGATCTGAGCAGTCTGCCCCTACCTCTGCCACACAGGTTGCATCTCGTAGGAGAAGCAGAAGAGGGAGGATAAGACTTCGTAGTTGCACAAGGATATGCATATAAAGTGTCTGAGAAAATGTTGATAGGTTTTTAAAAAATTTATTCAGATCACATAAATGTTATCCTTTTTCACCTCATTCCCGTCTTGTCCATTCTTGGGTGCTGGATGGTAAGTGACCTAACTTGTTTGCACATGAATGCGAGGACATGAATTCATGCGGGCCATTGCAGGTGTGGATATTGAGTAGGCATTTGGCTGGTTGCAGGACAGCTTTGTGTCAGTGGCTGTTGCATTTACAGGTGACATGGATGCACTGGTACAACCTAAATGAACCTTGCAGTAATAACTACATCTCTCGAAGCATTATGAGCAGATGGGGTTGAATTGCCCTCAAGACCTTCCTCCTCCCCTTCAATTTATCTGAGGAGGATCAAAGCTCTTCATCTTGTTTGTCCTGCGGGCCCAAGTTTGACTGCTGTGCAATGTTGTGTGGAGCAGAGCAAACCATGAATCACGCCAGTGCCTACTTAAGGAAGCCTATAGACCTGTCCAAGCAGCTGAAGCACATCTTCAGCATGCCGATGGCCTGTCAATCACAAATCTGGTGTTTTTTGTTTAATCCATGCATGGGATGTGGGTGTCACTGGCCAGGCCAGTATTTATTGCCCATCCCTAATTACCCTTGAGAAGGTGGTGGTGAGCTGCCTTCTTGAACCGCTGCAGTCTATGTGGGGTAGGTATACCCACAGTGCTGTTAGGAAGGGAGTTCCAGGATTTTGACCCAGCGACAGTGAAGGAACAGCGATATAGTTCCAAGTCAGGATGGTGTGTGACTTGGAGGGGAACTTGCAGGTGGTGGTGTTCCCATGCATTTACTGCCCTTGTCCTTCGAGTTGGTAGAGGTCGCGGGTTTGGAAGTTGCTATCTAAGGAGCCTTGGTGCGTTGCTGCAATGCATCTTGTAGATGGTACACACAGCTGCCACTGTGCGTCGGTGGTGGAGGGAGTGAATGTTTGTAGATGGGGTGCCAATCAAGCGGGCTGCTTTGTCCTGGATGGTGCCGAGCTTCTTGAGTGTTGTTGGAGCTGCACCCATCCAGGCAAGTGGAGAGTATTCCATCACACTCCTGACTTGTGCCTTGTAGATGGTGGACAGGCTTTGGGGAGTCAGGTGGTGAGTTACTCGCCGCAGTATTCCTAGCCTCTGACCTGCTCTTGTAGCCACGGTATTTATATGGCTACTCCAGTTCAGTTTCTGGTCAATGGTAGCCCCTCGGATGTTGATAGTGGGGGATTCAGCAATGGTAATGCCATTGAATGTCAAGGGGAGATGGCTAGATTCTCTCTTGTTGGATGGTCATTGCCTGGCACTTGTGTGGTGCGAATGTTACTTGCCACTTATCAGCGCAAGCCTGGATGCTGTCCAAGTGTTGCTGCATTTCTACACAGACTCCTTCAGTATCTGAGGAGTCACGAATGGTGCTGAACATTGTGCAATCATCAGCGAACATCCCCACTTCTGACCTTATGATTGAAGGAAGGTCATTGATGAAGCAGCTGAAGATGGTTGGGCCTAGGACACTACCCTGAGGAACTTCTGCAGTGATGTCCTGGAGCTCAGATGATTGACCTCCAACAACCACAACCATCTTCCTTTGCGCTAGGTATGACTCCAGCCAGTGGAGGGTTTTCCCCCTGATTCCCATTGACCTCAGTTTTGCTAGGGCTCCTTGATGCATACTCGGTCAAATGCTACCTTGATGTCAAGGGCAGTCACTCTCACCTCACCTCCTGAGTTCAGCTGTTTTGTCCATGTTTGAACAAAGGCTGTAGTGAGGTCAGTAGCTGAATGGCCCTGGCGGAACCCAAACTGAGCGTCACTGACCAGGTTATTGCTAAGCAAGTGTCGCTTGATGGCACTGTTGATGACACCTTTCATCACTTTACTGATGATTGAGAGTAGACTGATGGGGCGATAATTGGCCGGGTTGGACTTGTCCTGCTTTTGGTGTACAGGACATACCTGGGCAATTTTCCACATTGCAGGGTAGTTGCCAGTGTTGCAGTTGTACTGGAACAGCTTGGCTAGGAGCACGGCAAGCTCTGGAGCACAGGTCTTCAGTACTATTGTCGGAATATTGTCAGGGCCCATAGCCTTTGCAGTATCCAGTGCCTTCAGTCGTTTCTTGATATCACGCAGAGTGAATCGAATTGGCTGAAGTCTGGCATCTGTGATGCTGGGGACTTCAGGAGGAGGCCGAGATGGATCATCAACTCGGCACTTCTGGCTGAAGATTGTTGCAAATGCGTCAGCCTCATCTTTAGCACTGATGTGCTGGGCTCCCCCATCATTGAGGATGGGGATATTTGTGGAGCCACCACCTCCAATTAGTTGTTTAATTGCCCACCACCATTCACAGCTGGATGTGGCAGGACTGCAGAGCTCAGATCTGATCCGTTGGTTATGGGATCGCTTAGCTCTATTGCATGCTGATTACGCAGTTTGGCACGCAAGTAGTCCTGTGTTGTAGCTTCACCAGGTTCACACTTCATTTTGAGGTATGCCTGGTGCTGCTCCTAGCATGCCCTCCTACTCTTCATTGAACCAGGGTTGGTCTCCTGGCTTGATGGTAATGGTAGAGTGGGGGATATGCCGGGCCATGAGGTTACAGATTGTGGTTGAGTACAATTCTGCTGCTGCTGATGGCCCACAGTTTTGCATTGCTTGATCTGTTCAAAATCTATCCCATTTAGCACGGTGGTAGTGCCACACAACACGAAGGAGGGTATCCTCAATGTGAAGGCGGGACATCGTCTCCACAACGACTCTGCAGTGGTCACTCCTCCCAATATGGTCATGGACCGATGCATCTGTGCTCGGCAGATTGGTGAGGACGAGGTCAAGTATGTTTTCCCCTCTTGTTGGTTCCCTCACCACCTGCCGCATACCCAGTCTAGCAGATATGACCATTAGGACTCGGCCAGCTCGGTCAGTAGTGGTGCTACCGAGCCAATCGTGGTGATGGACATTGAAGTCCCCCACCCAGAGTACATTCTGTGCCCTTGCCACCCTCAGTGCTTCCTCCAAGTGATGTTCAACATGGAGGAGTACGGAGTCATCAGCTGAGGGAGGGCGGTAGGTGGTAATCAGTAGGAGGTTTCCTTGCCCATGTTTGACCTGATGCCATGAGACTTCATGGGGTCCAGAGTTGATGTTGAGGACTCCCAGGGCAACTCCTTCCTTACTGTATACCACTGTGCCACCACCTATGCTGGGTCTGTCCTGCCGGTGGGACAGGACATACCCGGGGATGGTGATGGCACTGTCTGGGACATTGTCTGTCAGGTATGATTCCGTGAGTATGACGACGTCAGGCTGTTGCTTGACTAGTCTGTGGGACAGCTCTCCCAACTTTGGCACAAGCCCCCAGATGTTAGTAAGGAGGACTTTGCAGGGTCGACAGGGCTGGGTTTCCGTTGTCATTTCCGGTTCCTAGGTCGATGCCGGGTGGTCCGTCTGGTTTCATTCCTTTTTATTGACTTTGTAGCTGTTAGATACAACTGAGTGGCTTACTAGGCCATTTCAGAGGGCATGTATGAGGGCATGGAGTCACATGTACGCCAGACTAGGTAAGGACAGCAGATTTCCTTCCCTAAAGAACATTAGTGAACCAGATGGGTTTTTACAACAATCGACAATGGTTTCATGGCCATCATTAGACTAGCTTTTTTTAATTCCAGATTTATTAATTGAATTCAAATTCCACCTTCTGCTGTGGTGGGATTCGAACCCATGTCCCCAGAGCAATACCCTGGGTCTCTGGGTTACTAGTCCAGTGACAAATACCACTACGCCACCGCCTCCCCATAAATGGCAATATGGCATGCATTATAGAGTTGTTGGGCTTCAATGGTCAGGTTTCTGATGGGCATCATGAGCCAAGTTTGCAGTGGGTAACCCTGGTCGCCTAGCAGCCATCCCTTAGTCTGCTTCCAGATACAGAGAGAACAGGAACCATGTGATGAAAGCATCGTGGCAGCTGCCCAAGAATCTTGCACACACCTGCATTAAAATCTTTTTGTGGTTGCTCACCAGCTGCACATTGAAAGAGTGGAAGCCCTTGCAGTTAACAAATACGTCTGGTTGTTCTGGGGTGCCCGGATTGCCGCATATGTGCAGTCGATGGTCCCCTACACCTGTGAAAAGCCACAGTTGCAAAGCCAAGTGCCTGATTATTCTGAGTGGCATCATAGGTGGCAAAGTTAACATAATTACCAGACCTGGCAAACAATCCAGTCACATGCCTAATGCATTTGTGCGTGGTCGACTGGGAGATCATGCAAATGTCTATGACAGAGCCCTGGAAGGATCCAGAGGCAAAAAAGTTGCGGGCGGTGGTGAGTTCGACAGCCACTGGTACCACCTGGCCACCAGGTCCAGCAGGTCTCTTCTAGGAGGCTGCAGATGTCTGACCACTTGACATGACACATTGAGCCTCCTGAGACACAGGTGTTAGATATGTCAAGGATACTGATCATCTGCCTGTAGACCCCATTCCATGTTGGCCTGTGAGCTGTCCCTCTGCTATGCAACTACAGACTGAAGAGTAGCAGGCTGCTGCGTATGCTGTTGCTGGTCATCTTCATCCTCGTCTGAGGCCCATTCTCGGGAAACATAAGCTGCACCCATCCTGATGTAATAGAGCAAACCTCCAAAGTGTAGAAAGTAACTTTTAAATTGCAGAAAATAACCTCTCAGCAAAAGGTACTGTGAACAAATTGTTTCCCACTTGCATGTAAGAAGGCAACTGTGAATACCGAGTACTTATTGGCATATTTGATCGAGATTGCTTCAGCGCCCTCAATTGCCATTGCGTACACGACTTGGTTACATTAGTGAGTTTCAGGAAGCCCAGGAAACCAGTGAACTTGGCATTGAAGTGAAAGCAGTGTGTCCTTATTGTTCTAATTGAGCAATTAGCATATGGAAATTGACAATCCACCTCACCCAAGGAAGTTGCACACAGGCAGCCCAGCGTGCAGGTGTCAAATACGGAGGTCGGGGTGGGGGGTTGGAGCCAGTTTCCTGATGTACTGTCAATTTTGCCAGTGTAACTCTGAATCCTCTCTCAAATTCACACACGCTTCTACATGAAAATTCGGCTCTATGTTAGTAATTCACAGCATCATTTCAAGGCCTATGTTCACATAACTCTTAGATTTTCCAGTGGATTCATTTTGAGAATATATTGGATTTTCACTTTCAGATTTTACATATGAAAATTAATTTGCTGTACTTGATGTTTTTCTACTTAAATAAGTATGCTCAGTCTTTAGGACACACAATGACTCTTTAAAGGACGCACAAGCACTTTCTTTATAACCATTAGCCAAACTGCACTGCCATATTGCTAAGCACATTACAAACACATAACCTTTCACATTATGTCATGACAAAAGTTGTTCTTGCTTCCTGGGTGTAAGGACATTGCCTCTTTAAAATTAAAACTCTGCTTCTCGGAAGAAAACCATTTTATTTATCCATTTATTAATGCCATTGTTTTCTTTCTGTCCATCCCACAAACAATCTGTGTATATTCCAAGATATCAGACATTATCTCCCCATACTATAGAACATCTAAGATTTGTTGGAAAGGCAAATGTTCTCAAATAAAATATCTTAATGGTAAGCTTAGCTCATTTGTTTACTGCACAGCATGCATGCTTCCCAAAAAATGACAAATACTAAGTGCGCTATGCTGAAAGCCATAGACAGAAGAAATTTTAAACTGTGGTAATAGTCGAGGCACATCTAAAGGTTTTCAGCATTATCATAAAGGAAACAAACTATGAACCTTTATTTTTCTAACAAATTGTGTTCTGGATCAAGTTATTTCTCTCTTCAAATAACAAAACTATAATCAGAATACCACTGAGTAGCCGTATATGCTTAGTCATTGGTGTTTTTAGTTTCCAAGAGCAAGACATCCAGAATACTTTTCATAAAATTTATAGCCTCAGTCTACACTTTCAAATGAATAAATTCAGAGCACAATATCTTAGCTCAAATCTTCATATTTTCTTCTGCACTTCATTTTTATTATGAGCTACATAAATGCTTCCCCCATCTGACCTCTAGCCTTAATTTTCACAGCTTCATGCAAATCAGTAGTACACTTTTTCCATACGTACCAAGCTGTAGGCTCTCTAGACTCCAAAATCTCGTCAATTCTCCCCTTGCTACCATTCTGACATAAATTTTAGGAGCTTCGCTGGTAAAGCAGCTGATTTAGCTTAAAGACATTGTTGTTGTTTCCTTGCACAGCAAATCCTATGTATTTGAATCTCCGTAATGGTTCATTCATTGGCTCTATTGCCTGCCAGCTTGATCAGGCCAGACACTGATCCAACACCAACAGCCACTGCTCACGATACATCGACTACTTACAGGGTTTTTTTCTGTGATGTCATGGGGTAACTCGAGGGAGGTTACTGAATGAAAAAAGGCTACTGAAATAGCCATGAAATAGGCAACGGAAAACAATTTTTAAAGTTATACCATCCTAATATTATATCTAAGGAAATGTGGAACAAAATATTTTGAATTTTATAGGTCAATTGCTGAAGAGTTACTAAACTTCTGAACTGGATGAGATTCGTGTTACTAGGAAAAATATAAAACTTCAAAATGTGTGTGTTCCAGAATAGAGCTCCTTCTCAATCAATTTTTTAAGTTAAATACAAATCCCAAATCTAAAAGCCAATTTCTTCCATGACACGCTCAGAAACCCCCCTGCTCCTCTAAGCATCCACTACAACACATCATAATAGCCCCCTGCAAAGATCTGACTGCTACGGGCTGATGCGGAGCTGAATATGAATTAGCAACTAAATGCTACATTGCATTATTAATGGTGTTTCACCAGCATACAAATTGCAATTCTAAAAAAAAGCTGAACCATGTGCGAATTCACATTTCTCAACATTAGTTCTAAAATTGCACCCAGCTGACTGAAACTTGGTTACAAATTACAGTTCAAACAGAATAGACTGGAGCTAGATTTTTTGAAATTACATACAGTATTACTTTACAAGTTGTAGCAATCAATTTAAATACAAAACTTTAAAAGTACTGAGGTCTTCATGCATAATGTAGAAACCTGAAAAAGTTTAACTTTTCATTAAGACATACTGCATTTTCCTTTATCTAATTAACTGGTTAAAGTCTTTTAAAACTAGAAATAACCACCTAAATTATGTGGAATTGTCAATTTCTGCATTCCAAATATATATATGAGAAGGTTTCTAGCACACAGTTCATCACACACAGATAATATCCCTAAGCCACCTTGACATTGGAGACACAGAAAACTACTCAATGCACACCTCACATGCATGAACGTCTAAATTTACTCATCCTAGGATCAGATTGCGGTCTTGGAAAATTTAATTTGAGTATATCTACACAAAGTTCCATAAACTTACAGATGGTAAAATAAGTTTAAATGGAGCAACTCGTAACTTGGGTCAGTTTTGGAAACATTGCAAGTTTCTGCACAAGTCTACACTGTAAAACTGGCTCAATTGTTGCTGAAGGAAATTTTTTCTCTACTGCATCTAATATAACACAAGAATTTCTCAAATTTTTGTCAGTTACTTTAACGTGCATTTAAGGTGCACACGTTGAATTACTACACTGGTCATACACACCAGACCTGACAGAGGAGACACTTTCACATCCATTTAGTTTAAAATGCACTCGGTCTTGCCAGTCAAAATAGCCCCTCCAACTCAAACTAATCACAAAATCACTGTAGTACAAGTGGTTGAATTTCTATTAACTAACATATGCTGCCATTTTCCCCCCACTTAATTGTTTCAGGTCAACTTCTGATATCAATAGATGGCTTGAACAGAAGTTTTTCTTTTAGGCAGATTGCTAAAACATGGTTTCATATCTGTCATTTGCCATACATTAATTTTGTAGTCTCAGTTGGGCTGGTAGGACATACTTGCCACTTATCCACAGGAGAAGGAATATCACTAATGGACAGCATCAACTCCTTTATCAATCCTCTAACAAAGGCCTGTTGACATGACATCTGGCTGAGTGACTTCACCCCTCACCAATGCCACTGCAGACACAACCAAAAGATGCAGAAACAACAACAATTTGTATTTCTATAGCACCTTTAACGTAATAAAATGTCCCAAGGTGCTTTACAGGACCGTTATAAAGCAAAATTTGACACCGAGCCACATAAGGCAGATGGCTAAAAGCTTGGTCAAAGAAGTGGGTTCTGAGGAGCATCTAAAAAGAGGTAGGAGAGGTAGAGGGGTGAAGAGGTTTAGCGAGGGAATTCCAGAGCTTCGGGCCTAGGCAGCTAAAGACATGGCCACCAATGGTGGAACAATACTTACCTGGCAAGGGAGAGTCCTTGATCTTGCAGGAGGCTCTCCCAGGCTGACCTGCCAGGACAAGTGTAAGTTGTGTTTTTTTTGGGCTCTGGTTTATTTTTGGGGGAAGGGGGTTTCAGTGCTGATTTCAGCTCTTCACCCTTTTGGTGTTGGAGTTCTCCCATGGTTGTTGTTTTCATGCTGGTTTTGGTGCCTGTCCAAGAAAGACTTTAAGCATAATGGTTGCAACCAACACCTGAGCTCCAGGTTACAGGACAACCAGAGGGTTGGCAGGGGCCTTTTAAGATGAATGCGAAACTCCTGATCCCAGAGAACATCGAGGAACACAAAAGGGATTACAAAGGTTGGAGAACCGTGAAACCCTTCTGGGTCCCCGACACACAGGTGGGAAGCGATCAAGGTGAATATCAAGAGGTTCTTCATCCTCAAAGGTGTTCAGAAGGCGAGAGAAAGAGAGAGGGGGAAATGTCCCGACTCCAGAAAAGCATGCAGAATCTGCTCCTGCGGCAGTCGATGGGGGTCGAGGTTTTTTTTAATTCATTCATGTGGCCTGAATGTGAAACTCCTGACCCCAGACAACATTGAGGAACACAAAAGGGATAACAAAGGTTGGAGAACCGTGAAACCCCTCTGAGTTTGTTGTTGGCCAGGCCAGCATTTATTGCCCATCCCTAAATGCCCTTGAGAAGGTGGTGGTGAGCTGCCTTCTTGAACCGCTGCAGTCCATGTGGGGTAGGTACACCCACAGTGCTGTTAGGAAGGGAGTTCCAGAATTTTGACCCAGCGACGGTGAAGGAACGGCGATATAGTTCCAAGTCAGGATGATGTGTGACTTGGAGGGGAACTAGCAGGTGGTGGTGTTCCCATGCATTTACTGCCCTTGTCCTTCTAGTTGGTAGAGGTCGCGGGTTTGGAAGAGTCTGTCTAAGGAGCCTTGGTGCGTTGCTGCAGTGCATCTTGTAGATGGTACACACTGCTGCCACTGTGCGTCGGTGGTGGAGGGAGTGAATGTTTGTAGATGGGGGACAATCAAGCAGGCTGCTTTGTCCTGGATGGTGTTGAGCTTCTTGAGTGTTGTTGGAGCTGCACCCATCCAGGCAAGTGGTAAAGGAGGATCTCCAAGAGGTGAAGAACCAATAGACCTCACTCATTACTGCGAAGGCCTCCAAGATCATCTTCCTATCCAGATTCACTCCATGGAGCATGATGAGAGGTGTATGCACTTCTTCTTCCAAAAGATACACAAAGAGAGCTCTGTGATCAGCAGCCTGAAGGAGGGTGACAGCTGGGTAACGTCATTGAAGCCTGACATACGAAACATCAGTAAATCCTTTTATGTTGGGCTGTATGACGTGAAGCCCACAGACAGCACAGCCACCCAGTCCTTCCTGTCCTCTAATGTGGAGGTCTTAGATGACAGTACACGGGGAAGTCTGGATAAACATAGGAAAACAGGAAATGGGAGCAGGAGTAGGCCATTTGGCCCCTTGAGTCTGCTCCACCATTCAACTAGATCAACGCTGATCTTCAACCTCAACGCCATTTTCCCACACTACCCCCATATCCCTTGATATCTTTAATATCTTCAAATTTATCAATCTCTGTCTTGAATATAATGAACAACTGACCCTCCACTGCCCTCTGGGGTCCAGAATTCCACAGAATCACCACTCTCTGAGTGAAGAAATTCTCCGTCATCTCAGTCTTAAATGACCTACCTCTTATTCTGAGACTGTGTCCCCTGGTTCTAGACCACACCACCACCCCCCGCCCCCCAGCCGGGGAAACATTCTTCCTGCATCCCTGTCAAGCCCTGTAAGAATTTTGTATGCTTCAATGAGATCACCTCTCATTCTTCTAAACTTTAGAGAATACAGGCCCAGTCTCCTCAATCTCTCCGCAGGACAATCCTGCCATCCCAGGAATCAGTCTGGTGAACTTTCGTTGCACTCCCTCTATGGCAAGTATATCCTTCCTTTGGTAAGGAGACCAAAACTGTACACAATGCTCCAGGTGCGGTCTCACCAAGGCTCTATACAATTGTAGCAAGACTACTCCTGACTAACCCTGGATTAGCTGACAAAGGGTGTCACATCCTTCAAGATGAGTAAAACTCACGGAAGTGACAGCTCACCAGTCGAGTTGTATTCAACTGTGGGACTTGATCGGCCTAGATTTGCTGGATGCGCAAGAAAGTATGCTTCTGGCTGGCAGCACGTCAGAATCCATGAAGAAGGGCATCGTCACCCTCATCTACAAGCAGAAGGGGGAGGGGGCAGAAATCAGGAATTGGCAACCCATCTCACTGCTTAATGTGAAATACAAAATTCTGCCCAAGGCCATCATCAATCCGGTCAAGTCTGCTCTGGAGTTGGTGATTCACCCCGATCAGACCTGCACTGTGCCCAGCTTTGCGCGGCTCAGGAATCTGTTCGTCTATGTACAAGACAGGAGGGTGATCACCTGCCTCATCAGCTTGGACGGCGAAGGCCTTTGACAGAATATCGCACATCTGCATGATGGACGTGCGCTTCAAAATGGGGTTTGGAGAGGGAATCCGCAATTGGATCCAACTGCTCTACACAAACATCAGTGGTGCAGTTTCAATCAATGGGTGGGAATCGGAAAGTTTTCTGATCAAATCTGAAGTCAGGTAGGGCTGTTCTCTCTCCCGTCTTGTTCATTTGCTGTAGCGAGCCTTTTGCCGAGTCCATCAAGAAGGATGCAGACACAGAAGGGATGACAATCCCAGGCACGAGAGGCACTCAAGTCAAAGCCTCCCTGTAGATGGATGGGAATGCGCCATATTCTGCTCGGATCCACTGTCATCTGCGACCAGCTTGAACTAGCCTCGGGAGTCAAAGTAAATCGCAGCAAGAGCAAAGCCATGTTTGCTGGGAACTGGGCCAACCAATCCTTTGTCCCCTTCACCGTCAGGTTAGATGACCTGAAGGTGCTGGGGATATGGTTTTGAGGGGCCAAACTGGCTGCTAAAAACTGGCAGGAGCGTACAGCCATGGTGGAACAGAAACTGGGCATGTGAGAGTGACACGCCCTCTCCATTGCGGGTAAGAACCTGGTTATCGGGTGCAAGGCGCTCTCTGTGTTGTTGTATGTGGCGCAGACCCCACTCCTGCACCGTGGCGGTCACTTGAGCCATCTTCTGCTTTATCTTGAGATCAAAAATGGACAGTGTCCGCTGGGACATAGTGTTCAAACCTCTAGATAAAGGGGGAAGAGATATACCCAACGTTGCTCTCATCCTGATGGCCATCTTTGTCTGCGGCTGCATCAAGCTGTGCGTTGACCCCCTATATGCAAACATCAAGTGTCACTACATGCTAAAGTTTTATCTGTCTCTGGTGTTATGAAGGATGAATCTGGCCACTTGGCCACAGAACACTCCATTCAGTTGGACCATGCCATAGCACCTATCCCTCGTGGAAAAGTTTGTACAGAAAAACACCTTTGACCACAAGTCCATCAAGCAGTGGTAGGCACCCAACGTCCTCAAGGACCCGCAGGAAAAGGAGATGGTGGAACCTGTCGGATGGTTCCCTGAGAAGACTGCCAAACTCATTTGGCAGAATGCTTCATTACCATAACTTTCAAACAAGTACAAAGACATGTACTGTATTGAAAGAATTGCACTTTATGTAATGTCCAATTTGAATTGTTTTGTAATGTATTTTAGAAATTTTATGAATAAAGTATTTTTTTGGGAAAAAAACACAGTGGTACAATTAAAATAGGGGTTGCTCAAGAATTAGATGAGCGCAGAGATCTTGGAAGGTTGTAGGACTGGAGGAGATTACAGAGATAGGGAGGGGCAAGGCCATGGAGGGATTTGAAAACAAAGATGAGAATTTTAAAATCATTGCTCAACTGGGAGGCAACGTAGGCCAGAGAGCACAAGAGTGATGGGCGAACAGGACAATGCAACTGTTCAGACGATGCAATTTCCAAACTAGCGCTTCCGATAATGTCTTATCAGGCCTGAAATGTTAACTCTATTTTGCTCTCCACAGATGCTGCTTGATCTACTGAGTATTTGCAGCATTTTCTGTTTTGATTTCAATTTCCAGCATCTACAATATTTTGCTTTTGGACCAGAAGGGGTAAGCAGTTTAGTGGGATTGAGGGAGCAGGAGGTATGTCTTGTGGAAAAGATGAGCTTGGAAGGGCATGAGGGGTAATAGGAGAGAAACTAGAGAATAATGCAAGTTCAGGCCCAGGGCAGCGGAGAGATTTAGAGTAAGTTTGGCCCAGTGGGCTAGTGGAGGGGAGGGAAGCAACAGAGACAGCTGTTTGGATGGTCTCAATCTTAGTGACAAAGAAATCCATGAGTTCCTCACACTTATTTTTGAAGGTGAGGGTGCAGGAGACAGGGGAGAAGGGTTTAAGATGACAGTTTGAAGTAGAGAAGTTTATAAAGGGTTGGCAACTTCTTTGCTTTTGTAGTCTATTCATAATAACCTTCTCACTTCTCCTGCTGCCTTCAAAGATTGGTGTACATACAGGTGCCTCTGTTCCTGCATCTCTTTAAAATTGTGCCATTTAGTTCATATTGCCTCTCCTCATTTTTCCTGCCAAAATGCATCACTTCACACTTCCCTACATTAAATTTCAACTGCCATGTGTCCGCCCATTTTACCAGTCTGAATGACCTTTTGAAGTCTTGTTACTATCTTTCTCATTGTTTACTATAGTTCAGAGTTTCAAATCATCTGCAACCCCTTTTTTTTAAAAAACTATTTATAAATTCAGCACTGCTTGCTTCCATTTTTGGCTAGAAACACACTGATGAGGAAAGTTCTCCTGTACACATTTCAGGAATGCCTCCTCCTCTTTGCCCTTTACACTGCTCCTATCCCAGTCGATATTAGAATAATTGAAGTCCCCCATTATCACTCCTTGTAGTCCTTGCATATTTCTGCAATTTACTTGCAAATTTACTCCTTTTTTCTCACAATGTGGTGGCCTATAGTATACCTCAAGCAGCATATTAGCTCCTCAATTTTAATCAAATAGATTCTTTGATCCCTCAACTGCACTATGCCTTTTCAGTGCTATAATAGTTTCTTTGATTAATATTGACATTCCCCTTCCTTTTGTTTCTTCCCTAAATTTGCTGAATACCTTGTAGCCAGGAATATTAATCTCCCAATCCTCCCCTCTTTTGAGTCAGGTGTCTATTATTACCACTATAGAATGGTTACAGCACAGAAGGAGACCATTCATCCCATCATGCCTGTGCTGGCTCTCTGCAAGTTCAACTTACCTAGTCCCACACCCTCGCCTTTTCCCCATAGCCCTGCAAATTTTTTCTCTTCAGATAATTATCCAATTCTCTTTTCAAAACCACGTCTGAATGTGCCTCCATCACAATCTCAGGCAGTGCATTCCAGATCCTAACCACTCGATGCGTAAAAAGGTTTTCCTCATGCCACTGTTGCTTCTTTGGCCAATCACCGTAAATCATGGAGTTGAGGCCACGAACAGATCAGCCACGATCTTATTGAATAGTGTAGCAGGCTCAAAGGGCCGAATGGCCTACTCCTGCTCCCCTTTCGCGATCCTTCCACCAATGCACAGTTTCTCCCTAACTACTGTGTCAAGACCTCTCATGATTTTGAACACCTCAATCAAATCTCCTCTTGACCTTCACTTCTCCAAGGAGAACAGCCCCAACCTCCAACATTTCTACTCAAGAAATCAGTTTTAGCATTCCTATTGCCACCCTAGGAAGAATCAACTAACTGAGCACAGATAAGAGATTCATTCTGTGGTGTTCCTGATTTGGAGTGCTCAGTACTACATTATGTAGTACATTTATCCCCAAGCTATTTAAGAGATTATTCACGTACTCGAGAAAGAACGATTTGTAACTTTTGCAATTAGAAAAACCATACAACATGCAAAAATGTTCCAGCTTTACTGGAATGGAAGCTAATACATCTTGTCCAAGATCAACTCATACCAGCTTATAGCAAGCCTTACTGTTATCCGTATGATGGATGCAACAGGCCATTCCCTATTGCTGATCTAATAATGTAACTAAAGTTTCCTCCTTTAAAAAGCAGGACCTCAAGGGTTGTAATCTCTGGATTACTCCTGGTGCCATGTGCTAGTGAGTATAGGAATAGGAGGATAGAGCAGATGAATGCATGGCTGAGGAGATGATGCAGGAGGGAGGGCTTTAGTTTCCTGGATCACTGGGTCTGTTTCTGGCAAAGGTGGGACCTGTACAAGTTGGACGGGTTGCATCTGAATCGGAACGGGACCAACATCCTTGCTGGGAGATTTGCTAGTGCTGTTGGGGGGGGGGTTTTAACTAATTTGGCAGTAGGATGGGATACAGAGTGGAGGTACAGTAGGGGGTGATGCACAGTCAAATATAAAAGAGAAACTGAGCCAGTCTGGAAGGCAGCACAAATAGAGACCTGTTAAGGCACAAGTGAAAAATGCAAGGCTGGATTGCATCCATTTTAATGCAAGCTGTCTTACTAGTAAGGCAGATGAACTGAGGGCGTTGATTAGCACATAGGACTATGATATTATTGCTATCACAAAGACATGGTGAGGGAGGGGCAGGACTGGCAGCTCAATATTCCAGGATATAGAATCTACAGAAGAGACAGGGTAGGGTGTAAAAGAGGAGGTGGCATTGCACTGTTGATCAAGGAGTCAATTACTGCAGTAAGGAGAGATGATATCTTCGAAGGTTCCTCAAATGAGGCCATATGGGGAGAACTTAAAAACAAAACGGGGGCAAACACTTGGCTGGCAGTGTACTACAGGCCTCCAGTCAGGGAGAGAAAGAGGAGCAGATACGTAAGCAAATCTCAGAGAGGTGTAAAAATAATAGGGTAATAATAGTAGGGGATTTCAACTTCCCCAATATTAACAGGGACAATCTCAGTGTAAAAGGCTTAAAGGGGGCGGAAGTCTTAAAGTGAATATAGGAGAGCTTTTAGAGCCAGCATGTAGAAAGTCCTACAAGAGAAGGGGCAGGACTGAACCAAATCCCAGGGAATGAAGCTGGACAAGTAGTAGAGGAGCATTTCGGGGATAGTGACCATAACTCTAAGATTTAAGGTAGTTACGGAAAAGGACAAAGATGGGCCAGAAATAAAGGTACTGAATTGGGGGAAAGCCGATTTCAGTATGATAAAACAGAATCTGGTCAAAGTGGACTGGGAGCAGCTACTTGTAGGAAAGTCTACATCGGACCAGTGGGAGTCATTCAAAAAGGAAATAGTGAGAGTGAAGGTTCAGAGCCAACATGCTCCCGTAAAGGTGAAGGGTAGGACCAAAAGGTCCAGGGAACCCTGGATGTCAAGGGATATAGAGGATTGGATAAGGAAAATAAAGGAGGCTTATGGCAGATTCAGAGTGCTGAAAACAGCGGATGCACTAGTGGAGTATAGAAAGTGTAGGGGGGTGGTTCTTAAAAAAGTAATTAGGAGAGCGAAGAGGATACATGAAAAAACACTGGTGGGCAAGATAAAGGAAGATCCGAAGGCGTTTTATAAGTATATTAAGGGCAAGAGGATAACCAGGGAAAGAGTAGGGCCCATTAGGGCCCAGAGTGGCAGTCTGTGTGCGAAGCCAGAGGACATAGGTGAGGTTTTAAGTAATTACTTTTCATCTGTGTTCACTGTGGAGAAGAACAATGTAGGTGTAGAGATCAGGGAGGGGGATTGTGATATAGTTGAACATATTAGCATTGAAAGGGAGGAAGTATTAGATGTTTTAGAGTGCTTAAAAGTGGATAAATCCCCACGTCCATATGAGATGCATCCCAGGCTGCAATGTGAGGCAAGGGAGGAGATAGCAGGGGCTCGGACACAAATTTCAAATCCTCTCTAGCCACAGGTGAGGTACCAGAGGATTGGAGGACAGCGAATGTGGTATCATTATTCAAGAAGGGTAGCAGGGATAAACCAGGTAATTACAGTGAGTCTAACATCAGTGGTAGGGAAACTATTGGAAAAAATTCTGAAGGACAGAATTAATCTCCACTTGGAGAGGCAGGGATTAATCAGGGATAGTCAGCATGGCTTTGTCAGGGGAGATCATGTCTAACTAACTTGATTGAATTTTTCGAGGCTGTGATTCGATGTGTAGATGAGGGTAAAGCAGTTGATGTAGTATACATGGACTTCAGTAAGGCTTTTGATAAGATCCCGCATAGGAGATTGGTTAAGGTGGTAAGAGCCCATGGGATCCAGGGCAATTTGGCAAATTGGATCCAAAATTGGCTTGGTGGCAGGAGGCAGAGGGTAATGGTCAAGGGTTGCTTTTGCGAGTGGAAGCCTGTGACCAGTGGTGTACCACAGGGATCGGTGCTGGGACCCTTGCTGTTTGTAGCGTACATTAATGATTTAGATGTGAATATAGGAAGTATGATCAGTAAGTTCGCAGATAACATGAAAATTGATGGTGCCGTAAATAGTGAGGAGGAAAGCCTTAGATTACAGGACGATATAGATGGGCTGGTAAGATGGGCGGAGCAGTGGCAAATGGAATTTAATCCTGAGAAGTGTGAGGTGATGCATTTTGGGAGGACTAACAAAGCAAGGGAATATACAATGGATGCTAGGAAGTACAGAGGGATCTTGGTGTACTTGTCCATAGATCACTGAAGGCAGCAGCACATGTAGTAAAGGTGGTTAGGAAGGCATATGGGATACTTGCCTTTATTAGCCAAGGCATAGAATATAAGAGCAGGGAGGTTATGATAGAGCTGTATAAAACGCTAGTTAGGCCACAGCTGGAGTTCTGTGTACTGTTCTGGGCACCACACTATAGGAAGGATGTGATTGCACTGGAGAGGATGCAGAGGAGATTCACCAGGATGTTTAGAGATACAGCACTGAAACAGGCCCTTCGGCCTACCGAGTCTGTGCCGACCATCAACCACCCATTTATACTAATCCTACACTAATCCCATATTCCTACCATATCCCCACCTGTCTCTATGTTTCCCTACCACCGACATATACTAGGGGCAATTTATAATGGCCAATTAACCTATCAACCTGCAAGTCTTTGGCATGTGGGAGAAAACCAGAGCACCCGGAGGAAACCCACGCAGACACAGGGAGAACTTGCAAACTCCACACAGGCAGTACCCAGAATTGAACCCGGGTCGCTGGAGCTGTGAGGCTGCGGTGCTAACCACTACGCCACTGTGCCGCCCTGGGCTGGAGCATTTCAGTTATAAAGAGAGACTGAAAAGGCTAGGGTTGCTTTCCTTAGAGCAGAGAAGGCTGAGGGGGGACATGATTGAGGTGTACAAAATTATGAGGGGCATTGATAGATTAGATAGGAAGAAACTTTTTCCCTTAGCGGAGGGGTCAATAACCAGGGGGCACAGATTTAAGTTAAGGGGCAGGAGGTTTAGAGGGGATTTGAGGAAAAATTTTTTCACTCAGAGGGTGGTTGGAATCTGGAACGCACTGCCTGAAGAAGTGGTAGAGGCAGGAACACTCGCAACACTTAAGAAGTATTTAGATGAGTACTTGAAGTGCCATAGCATACAAGGCTACAGGCCAAGTGCTGGAAAATGGGATTAGAATAGTTAGGTGCTTGATGGCTGGCACAGACACAATAGGCTGAAGGGACTGTTTCTCTGCTGTACAACTCTATGACTCCTTGAACTGCTGTAACTGTTATATTTTTGATACAAATTTAATACAAGTTGATATAATTTAATCAAACATTTGATTTGCCATTAAGCCAATAATTAGCTTTGAAGTGTATTTTAACAATTCTTGAAATTATACACTTCCATAGCTTAAGATTGTGTTTTGATTTTATTAAGTCATCAAGTTTTATCTAAACTGCTCAGGTGTTACTGCTATTAGTCGATCAGACATGCGATTGCAGGTAGATTTTCACTTTAAGAGCCCTGACAAGTCTAAAATGGAGTATCCGTCCTTCTGCCTAGAAAATACCAGTTAAGATTAAGACACCTGCAATTACCTTCATTTGGACTATCACTTTTGACTAGATTTTTTTTCATCAGACTTAGTGGCATGCAGTTACAAATGATTTACATTACTCAGCTGATATTTCTAGTATAATAAATCTACTGTTATCACGTGAGTGTCTTGAGCATCACTGACCGTGCATACATACACAAATAAAAGAAGCTATGTTTATAAAAGATCAAAATTAAAACTGAGTATGGGGCATTTCTGACGTCCTGTCCCATGATGTTCGTTTTCTTGAGGCTGATGGTTAGGCCAAATTCGGTGCAGGCAGCCGCAATCCTGTCAATGAGTCTCTGCAGACACTCTTCAGTGTGAGATATTAATGCAGCATCGTCAGCAAAGAGGAGTTCCCTGATGAGGACTTTCCGTACTTTGGTCTTCGCTCTTAAGACGGGCAAGGTTGAACAACCTGCCACCTGATCTTGTGTGGAGGAAAATTCCTTCTTCTGAAGACTTGAACGCATGTGAGAGCAGCAGGGAGAAGATGATCCCAAACAGTGTAGGTGCGAGAACACAGCCCTGTTTCACGCCACTCAGGATAGGAATGGGGTCTGATGAGGTGCCGCTATGCTGAATTGTGCCTTTCATATTGTCATGGAATGAGGTGATGATACTTAGTAGCTTTGGTGGGCATCCAATCTTTTCTAGTAGTCTGAAGAGACCACGTCTGCTGACGAGGTCAAAGGCTTTGGTGAGATCAATGAAAGCAATGTAGAGGGGCATCTGTTGTTCACGGCATTTCTCCTGTAGCTGGCGAAGGGAGAACAGCATGTCAATGGTGGATCTCTCTGCTCGAAAGCCACACTGTGCCTCAGGGTAGACGCGCTCAGCCAGCTTCTGGAGCCTGTTTAAAGCGACTCGAGCGAAGACTTTCCCCACTATGCTGAGCAGGGAGATTCCACGGTAGTTGTTGCAGTCACTGCGGTCACCCTTGTTCTTATAGAGGGTGATGATATTGGCATCGTGCATGTCCTGTGGAACTGCTCCCTCGTCCCAGCACAGGCAAAGCAGTTCGTACAGTGCTGAAAGTATAGGCTCAATTAAGTCCTCACTTGGAGTCAAATTGGTGACATCGCCAGGATCTTCCCGATGATGGAAAGACTTTCCGGTAGTAGCCAAAGCCTGGCTATTGCCTGGAATCAGCCTTCTGGTGGCAGGCCAGGGAGCCAACAAGGTGTCCTTTAAATTCCCCCTCAGAGTTGTGGCTGCCAGAGAGTCACAGCTGCGGCCGCAGACCACCCTGTGGAGGGGCTTCCCCTCCGCACTTATAGGCTGGCAGCTGTGACCACATTTTTTTTTACACTTGTATAATTCTTCAGAAGGCACCTGCATCTTGAGGCGCCCTCACATTCTCCTATCTACATCGGTAGCACCCACCTCTCTTCATGGGGCTGCAGGTCAGACATCGCTACAGGCCCTCCTATTGGGCCTGCAGGCTCCCTGGTCCGCTGTCATCCTTAATTGGATGGGGTTGCCGGTGGCGACTTCTTAATTGACTGCCTCTGGAATGGCCTGCCATGGCCATGTCCAGGTTCCCGACTTCAGGGTCCCAACAATCTTGGCAAAATCCAGCCCATGGAGTATACATCCTGTTCCACACAAGAACTCCAGGACATTTCTCATGTCCTGGACAACCACATGTGCAGGAAGTGTCGTCAGCTGGAGCAGCTCAAGCTGAGTTTCAAAGCTTGAGCAGCAGCTGGCGTCACAGCAGTGCGACTGCGAGGCTGAGAGTTTTGCAAATAGCACGTCCCTGGAGTAGGTCACCCAACAGCTTAAGGGCCTGAAGGTAGAGAGGGAATGGGAACCAAGCAGGTAGTGCATCTCGCTCTCCAACCAGTATTCTGAATATTAGTGACAGAGATGATTCATCTGGGGAGTGCAGCCAGAGCCACGTCTTTGCACCATGAGTGGTTCAGCTATATGGGAAGATTGGGAAAGCAATAGTGACAGAAGATTTTGTAGTTAAGAGAATAGACATGCATTTCAGCGACCGCAAACCTGAATCCAGTAGGGCATGTAGCCTCCCTTGTGCAAGGATGTCACTGAGCAGCTACAGAGTGCTCCATATTGGTACCAACAACATAAGTAGAAAGAAGGATGAGGTCCTGCAGGCAGGTATTAGAGAGTTGGGAAGAAGACAAGCAAGCAGGCCCTCGAAAGGTAGTAATCTCTGGATTACTTCCGGTCCCCCGCGCCAATGAGTATAGAAATAGGAGGATAGAGCAGATGAATGCATGGCTGGACAGGTGAAGCAGGAGGGAGGGCTTTAGATTCCTGGGTCATTGGGACCAGTTCTGGGGGTGTTGGGACCTGGGACCTGCAGAGGCTGGAGACGTTGCACCTCAACAGGACCAGGACCAATGTCTTTGCAGGGAAGTCTGTTAATATTGCTGAGGAGGTTTAAACTAATTTATAAAGGGGGATGGGAACCAGGATGCAACGTTAAGAAGGATAAATAAGGACCACAAAGTTTGGGAGAGACAGATAACACTAGAGTAAAAAATAATAATGTGTTAGGTGGGGTCAGACTAGGAGGAAATGTAGTAGATCTAATTCACATTTGCAGTGTATGTACCTAAATGCAAGGAGCATAATAAATAAGGTTGATAAGCTGCAGGTGAAAATAACCACATAGGAATAAGATGTCCTGGTGATAAAGGCGACCTGACTCAGATAGGGCCAGAACTGGCTTCTAAATATCCCTGGATGCACAACGTTCAGGAAAGATAGGGAATAGCTAATGTTGTGCCTTTATTTAAGAAGGACAGCAGGGATAAACCAGGGAACTACAGGACGGTGAGCCTTACATCAGTGGTGGGAAAGTTATTGGAAGGGATTCTGAGAGACAGGATTTATATGCATCTGGAAAGGCATGGTCTGATTAGGGATAGTCAGCATGGCTTTGTGCGTGGGAAATCATGTCTCATGAATTTGACCAAGTTTTTCGAGGAGGTGACCAAGAGGATTAACGAGGGCAGGGCGATGGACTTTGTCTACATGGATTTTAGCAAGGCCTTTGACAAGGTCCCGCATGGTAGGCTGGTCCAGAAGGTTCGAACACATGGGATCCAGGGTGAGCTAGCAAATTGGATACAAAATTGGCTTGGTGATAGGAGGCAGAGGGTGGTAGTGGAGGGTTGTTTTTCAGATTGGAGACTGGTGACCAGTGGTGTACGGCAGGGATCTGTGCTAGGCCCTCTGTTGTTTATCATATATATTAATGACTTGGATGTAAATGTAAAGGGCATGATTAGTAAGTTTGCAGATGACACCAAAATTGGTGGTATAGTGGACAGTGAAGAAGGTTGTCTAAGGTTACAACAGGGTACATATCAACTGGGAAAGTGGGCAAGGGAGCGGCAAATGGAATTTAACACAGACAAGTGTGAAGTGATGCATTTTGGGAAGTTAAACCAGGGCAGGACATATACAGTGAATGGCAGGGCTCTGGGGAGTGTTGTTGAGCAGAGAGACCTTGGGGTGCAAATACATAGTTCCCTGAAAGTGGCAACACAGGTAGACAGGGTGGTGAAGAAGGCGTATTGCATGCTTGCCTTCATCAGCCGAGGCACTGAGTACAAGAGTTGGGACGTCATGTTACAGTTGTACATAACGTTGGTTAGGCTGCATTTGGAGTACTGTGTGCAGTTCTGGTCGCCACACTACAGGAAAGATGTGATTGAGCTCGAGAGGGTGCAGAAAAGATTCACAAGGATGTTGCCTGGTCTGGAGGCCTTGAGTTATAGAGAGAGATTGGATAGGCTGGGTCTGTTTTCCCTGGAGCGAAGGAGGCTGAGAGGGGACATGATAGAGGTATATAAAATTAGGAGAGGCATAGATAGGGTAGATAGCCAGAGGTAGGGGTTTCCCAAGGTAGGGGTGACTAAAACTAGACGGCATAGATTTAAGGTGAGAGGGAAGAGGTTTAAAGGGAATCAAAGGGGTTAACTTTTCACACAAAGAATAGTGGGTATCTGGAATGAGCTGCCTGAGGAGGTGGTGGAGGCGGGAACAGTAGTGACATTTAAGAGGCATCTGGACAGGTACTTGAATGAGCAAGGCATAGAGGGATATGGAATTAATGCAGGCAGGTGGGATTAGTATAGATAGGCATTATGGTCGGCATGGACGCGATGGGCCGAAAGGCTTGTTTCTATGCTGTACGACTCTATGACTCTATGAAAGAAAGGAGGAGCGATAGTATTGATTAAAGAGAGTATTACAGTGTTGGAGAGGGAGGATGTCCTGGAGCGGCCAAGGACAGGATCTCTCTGTTTAGAGTTAAGAAACAATTGAAGTGCATTAGCGTGGGAAAGATCCAGATGCAAATTTGCTAGGAAATTACAGAGAGGTGCAAGAACTATAGTGATCATGGGGGACTTTAATTATTCTCATATAAACTAGGATAGCAATAGTGTACATGGCAGAGAAGGAGAATTTTCTGAAGTGTGTTCAGGAGAATTTTCTTCATCAGTATATTCCCAACCCCAAAAGGAAGGAGGTATTGCTGGATCTGGTTCTGTTTAGTTTAGAGATACAGCACTGAAACAGGCCCTTCGGCCCACCGAGTCTGTGACGACCATCAACCACCCATTTATACTAATCCTACACTAATCCCATATTCCTACCACATCCCCACCTGTCCCTATATTTCCCTACCACCTACCTATACTAGGGGCAATTTATAATGGTCAGTTTACCTACCAACCTGCAAGTCTTTTGGCTTGTGGGAGGAAACCGGAGCAAACCCACGCAGACACAGGGAGAATTTGCAAACTCCACACAGGCAGTACCCAGAATTGAACCCGGGTCGCTGGAGCTGTGAGGCTGCGGTGCTAACCACTGCGCCACTGTGAGGTGGATCAAGTAGATCAAGTGTCAGTCGGGGAACATTTCAGAAACAGTGATGATTGAATCATAAGGTTTAGATTAGCTACGGAAAAAGACAAGGAGCAAACTAGAATAAAAATACTTAATTGCAGGAGGACCAATTGCAGTGGGGTGAGAACAGACCAGTCCTGGGTAAATTGGAATAAAAGATTGGCAGGCAAAACTGTACGCTGCCTTTAAATAGGAGATGGTTTGAGTACAGTTGAGATACATTTCCACCAAGGGGAAAGGTAGAGCATCAAATCCAGAGCTCCCCAGTTGATGAAAGGGATAGAGAGTAAAATGAAGCAGAAAAAGGAGACAGATGGCAGATGTCAGGTTGATAATACAAGTGAGAACTAGGCTGACTCTAGAAAGTTCAGAGGGGAAGTGAAAAGGAAATCAGAGAGGCAAAGAGCAAAGAGAGAATATGAGATGAGACAGGCAACTAACAAAGGGGAATCCAAAAGTCTTCTATAGACATATAAATAGTAAAAAGGCAGCAAAAGGAGGGGAGGGGTTGATTAGGGATCTAAAAGGGGAGGCAGAGGGCATGGCTGAGATATTAAATGAGTACTTTGCATCTGTCTTTATCAAGGAAGAGGATGTTGTCAAAGTCATAACGAGGGGGGGGGGGGGGGGGGCAGTAATTGAGATACTGGATGGGCTAAAAATTGATAGAGGTGGTACTAGAAAGGCTGGCTGTGTCTAAAGTTGATAAATCACCAGGACTGGATTGGATCCATCCGAGGATGCTGAGGGAAGCAAGGGCGGAAATTGCAGAGGTACTGATTGTGGTAAAGTGCCATATAATATGCTTGTCAGCAAATCTGGAGCCCATGATATGAAGCTGAGTGAATTACAGGAAACAGAGTAGTGATAAACAGTTGTTTTTCAGACTGCAGGAAGATATACAGTGGGGTTCCCCAGGGGCTGATACCACTGCTTTTCTTGATATATATTAATGACCTAGACTTGGGTGTACAGGGTACAATTTCAAAATTTGCAGATGACACAAAACTTGGAATTATTGTGAACTGTGAGGAGCATAGTGATAGCCTTCAAGAGGACATAAGCTGGCAGAATGGGCAGGCACATGGCAGATGAAATTTAATGCAGAGAAATGTGAAGTGATACATTTTGGTAGGAAGAACAAGGAGAGGAATAAAAACTAAAGAGTACAATTCTGAAGGGGTTCAGGAACAGAAACACCTGGGACTATATGTGCACAAATCATTGAAGGTGGCAGGGTAGGTTGAGAAAGTAGTTAAAAAGGCATACTGGATCCTGGGCTTTAAAAATTGAGGTATAGAGTACAAAAGCAAGGAGGTTATAATGAACCTTTATAAAACCACTGGTTCAACCTTGACTGGAGCATTGCGTCCTTTTCTGGGCACTGCAATTTAAGGAGGATATGGAGGCTTTAGAGACAGTGGAGAAGAAAAGACTTAAGAGAAAAGTTGCAGGGATGAGGAAAGGTAGGAGAAGCTGCAGTTGTTCTCCTTAGAGAAGAGAAGGATGAGGAGATTTGATAGAGGTGTACAAAATCATAAGGGGTCTAGACAGAGTAGAAAGAAAGAAACTGTTCCCTTTGGCGTAGAGTCAACAACCAGAGGATACAGATTTAAGGCCACTGGCAAAAGAACCAAAGGCAACATGAGAATACTTTTTTTTTAAAACACAGCAAATGGTTAGGATCTGAAATGCACTGCGAGAGCGGGTGGTGGAGGCGCATTCAATTGTGGCTTTCAAAAGGGATTCGATAAGCACTTGAAGGTATTAAAATGTGCAGGTTTACAGGTATTACGACCAGGTGCGAAAGAGGTCTAGGGTTCCCTTTCAGCCTTCATCTGGTCTTACCGTAACAGGGTTTAATTCTAAACACACCGTGTTTTAGCTCCCCCTTGGTGAATCCTTGTCTGCCGCTTTCCAACTATAAGGCAAAGAAACCAGCACAAACAAGCTTTCTTAGATTTAAAGAAAAGTTGAAATTTATGAAACTTAAACTCTAATTCAGTTGACGCCTACGGATACACGATGCACCCATGCTAGCATGCATACGCGACACACACATGCAAATAGAGAAGAAAAGAGAAGAAAAATAAAGTGGGAAGGTTTGAGGCAATTTCTGAAGAATTGTTGTTACCGTTCATCGAGCTCACTGCAGAGTCCTTGATTGTAGGTCAATCTTGCTTTTCGTTGGGGCCCAGTGTTCTTTTTAAACCTTGTTCGCTGTAGGAGACTTTTCACTGTTGGGGTTCATCTGTCTTCAGTAGATTCAGAGGCTTGTGAGAAAGAGATGGGAGCAGACAGGAGAGATCTTCTCAATCCAGGAGTAAACAGTCTTTGAGTTCAAACTGTACAATTCAGAAAAACCCAGGTTGCCAAGCAGGTTAGTCATGTGACGAAATAGTCTGATCACATCTTGGATTGTATCACCTTAGCAGGCTGTGGCATGCTCCTCCAACACACAATACCTGGTGATCAAGGTCCATTG
Organism: Heterodontus francisci; assembly: GCF_036365525.1. Classification (NCBI taxonomy): domain Eukaryota; kingdom Metazoa; phylum Chordata; class Chondrichthyes; order Heterodontiformes; family Heterodontidae; genus Heterodontus; species Heterodontus francisci. The sequence goes on along the minus strand of NC_090376.1, from coordinate 47,791,029 downwards.
TGGGTTGAATGCGCCAGGGACTGGTCCTTTGTCCTTCCAATCACCACCTGTTAATATGCAAATACCTTTTCCAGCCATGGCTGATCTGTTTAACAAGTCCTTTCTTCACTCCAGTAACAGTTTAAAATCAATGTTCATGACAAAATTAATGTGCCTCATTCTTAGCATGACACAGGTAAAAGGGCAGGGAAGTGGGACTAGCTGAATCACTCTTCCAGTGAATTGGCATGGACTTGACAGGCCAAATGGCTTCCTTCTGTGCTGTAACCATTCCAGGATTCTATGATTAAATTAGGTTTAATACAGGCTATGCATTTTATCTCCTGTCAAAGTTCAAAGCTAACATGTACAGTGCCACGTTACAAACCCAAGTACACCCCACCAGGATTAAAATGATCTTCCAATAGAAGGCTTTTGCTCCAGGCTAGTTCAGCTATATTCTGTGCTTTGTTGAGAAACATTCACTGCATCACTCAAAAGAACTTGCTCCTGACAAATGTACTACGATAAGGAATGGATTTTTCTTTTTCAAAAAGCCTAGTTTTCTTTTAAAATTAAAACTGAAGAGGATATTCAGTCATTTGCAGTATTCTGGGAATATGATGTCACCAATGCACTAACTAAAGCCATATCCTGAGATCATGTAAATCTATTTGGATCTGATTGGCCATCCATCCATCTGGTTAATATTATAAGATCTGATTATAGTAGTAGAGATTCATTTTTTCATCTTCATTCACACATTTCCTTTACACTTATTTATTTTGTCGTATGATGATGTTAATTTTAGCTGCTCTACACTGACAACTGTGTATGAACTTTTTAAGGCTGTTTCCTTATGCAAGGAATTTCCTCGTGGGGTCTCATGATTGAGCGCCGTAAATTTAGTGGAATATTTTTGGAAACCTTTGTTTACACATCTATCCAGCGTTTCCACCAAAGTTATGGCAGCAGACCTAAGGAAATTCTCAGCTTTACTGTCCTACCTGTGAACTGACTGGAGCCAGTAATTGTATTAATTGACTCCACAAGTACTATAACTAATAGTCTCTGATGTCTGCTACAGAAAAAAAAACAGCCTTTGTATTTTTGTATTTAAGTCAACATAGTATAAACTTGAGTTTGCTTGTCAGAAGTTAGTCTCAAGTAGAATGAAATGAGTAGCGTTTAAAAGACCAAGAGAGTTTAACCTCACCGGAAGTTTCAACCTTAGAAACAGCTCAGCCTTGAGATGAACTTGGGCTAAAAGTATATTTGAGAAAGCAAAAGAAAGACGGAACTTGCATTCATATAGTGCCTTTCATGACCTCAGGATGTCCCAAAGCTCTTTACAGACAATTACAATGAAACCTGTAAATTAGGGGGCACCTAAGGAATTACATAGGAGTTCTTTATTTGCAGGTGACCTTATTTTCAAACTGGAAGAGTCAGACATTCCAGGATTGGCTGTATCTTTTGCAGGATTCCATTTTTCCTCCCTCCTGTGGGATCATGCCTACGTCTGGAGCTCTTCCAGTATGATGTGATTTTAGTTAATTTCCTGTTCACCAGGTTTCCTACAATCCCACAATCCTATTCCATCGAGGGAGGGATGTTGTGATACTGAAATCTGTATGTTGACAACAACCTGCACACAGCAGATGGCTGCTGTAGGGCCACAGCCCCTGGCAGAGCCCAGTCAAATTAGTGGGGTGCAGAACTAATGTCTAGCAGATCCCTGTCTGGGATTCCCTCTCTTGCTGTGCTCCAGCTGCTAATGTTTGAAGTGCTGGAGGTTGGGTAGGGAGGGGACTGTTAGCAGCTCATCAGTACCTGATGTACTGGTGGAGTTGGGTTGCCAATTCTTGTTGGAGGCATTCCTGGAAGTTTGATCACATATGTTCTGACCACATGACATCAGATCACATGAATTCTATAATTGTCATTGGAGTTACCTTTCAACAGTGGAGTCCCCTATAGTTGAGAAGCTTCAATTGTAGTTTTGCACTAGCAGCTGCTCTCCCCTGACCATTTCAGACCCTCTGTCCCACCCACGCCTACCACTCAAGTTAGGAAACTCCAGGCACATTTATATCATTGAAGGGTACCCATTCAGGAAAACAGATCATGAAAGCCACCCAGGACACTACTTAAAAGGACACAAGCAGTGTCAAGTAATTATAGGGAAAGCAATAGAATTTTAGGGTATATTGCTAGATCATTGAGTACAAACGAAGTATACTTGTGCATTTTTTTTTGTTCCTCAGTCCTTGTGGCGATGGTGTTCGCACAATGGTGTTAGATAGGGAGTTCTAGAATTTTGACCCAGCAACAATAAAGGAACATCGTGATGTATTGTGAAGTCAGGATGGGGATATAATTTTGAGTTGATTGTGTTCCCCATACATTATTACTCTGATCTTCAGTGATGCAGGTCATGGTCTAGAGAGGTGCTGTCAAAGTAAGCTTGATAGGCTACAGTACATCCTGTAGATGGTACACTCTGTAGACAGTGTGCCAAAAATGGAAGGGCCAGATATTCAGTCCAGTGGCAGGGCAGCATCTTTGATGTTCAGCTTGTTGAATATTGCTGTGGCTGCTCTCCTCTAGGCGAGTGACGGCTATTCCACCACATTCCTGACTTGAGCCTTGTAGATGGTGGAGAGGCCTCGAGGTAAACCACAAATTGCACAGTAGCCACCTCCTGCCCCACTCTTGTAGTCATGGTGTTGATATGGCTGGGTCCAGTTAAACTTCAGTTCAATGGTGACCCTCAAGATGTTAACATTAGGGCACATAGCAATGGTGATTGGGATTGTCATTGTTGTATGTGGACACTACCGGGATCTTAAGTGACTTGAATGTAGCTGCCATCTCAGCCCAAGTCTGGATGTTGTTCATGTTCTGCTGTAGACAAGCATGGGCTGCATTGTTATCAGAAGATATTTTTAAATGGAGCTAAACCATGTGGGACTTTCAGTAAACAACCCTTTATAACACAGGAAATATCATTAATAAAACAGCTGGATGTCCAGCACTGTGATGATTGGCCTTCGCCAAGCATAACCAACTTCCTTTGTGTCAGGTATGACTGCAGCTACTGTGGGGATTTGCCTTCAACCTCACTCAACAATACTTTTGCTAGGCTACTTGATGTTATACCCAGGCTTGGGGGCTACTCTTACCTGTAATTTGGCGTTCCGTTGTTACATCATCATTTGGATCAAGGCTACAAGGAGGCCTGGAGAAATGTGATTCTGATGGAACCTGAATTTAGTATGGTGAACAGGTATCACTTAATATCCCTTTACTGCTGATCCAAAGGAGGCTGATAAAGGGGCAATTGTGTTACATTTATTTTGTTTATTTGTGGATAGGACATACCGGGACAACCTTCCATATTGTTAGGTAGCTGCACCCAAACAGCTAGACTAGGCTAGGAGGCTATTAGTTCTGGCATCCAAGTCTTCAGCACTACAGCGAGGATGTTGTCAAAGCCCATAGCCTTCACTGTGTCCAATATACTCAGCTGTTTTTGTAAGGTTGCATGAAGTGAACCAAATTAGCTGGATTTTGGCATCTATGATGGTGAAGACCTTGGGAAGAGGCTGAGTATGACTTTCACAGACATAAAAACATAGAAAATAGGAGCAGGAGTAGGCCATTCGGCCCTTCGATCCTGCTCTGCCATTCATTATGATCGTGGCTGATCAACCAACTCAGTAACCTGTTTCCCCCCATATCCTTTGATCCCTTTCGTCCCAAGAGCTATATCTAACTCCTTCTATATCTAACATACTATATTGCAGATGGAGTTTCATTTAATGCATGCTTACAGTCAGGATTCCAACATGCTACTTGATTTAGATACATATTACTTACTATTTGATGTTCTCAATTGCCGTCTACGCCCAACCCGATCTAAGCCAATGGGTGTGCTTTGGGAGAAAGTGAAAGGTCGAAGTCTGGCAGACACTGCTTTGTATGGTGGTACCTGATGTGAAGGAACAGGTGGCCTAGCAACTGGCTGAAAACAAAGAATATTAAATACATCATTCTGGATACAAAAAAAAACCCCAATACCATTCATTAGAAGTTAGGTAACAGCTAACTAATAGGAATTTTGAAGATATCAATTCTAAGTGTATACATCACTACAGCTAAGTTTCCAATATAAGCGATGCCATTTTGAAATTGGTTTGAATTTAGTCTTTCAAGTTCAATGTCCATTATTTATCAGTTCAAGATTATCATGGTTTACATTATTTCTTATTGAACCAAAAACGTAAATCTGATCTAGGATTTGTCTTAGTCTTCCTAGAAGGGGGATCAGACTTATATTTCTTAAGAATTGTATATGGTACACAGTAGGAAAGCATACTGGGAAATAAAACACAAACCACAAAAGAAAATTTCCCAACATTGCATTAGTGCCCACACCAACATAGCTTGTCTCAAAGAGCAAATAAACATTCAATGGGTAAAACACGATCGCAAGCAACTGATTTTGCTCTTCTGTTTGACATCATTAAGTGGCAGCTTGCACTGTAAATAACATGTTAACACATTTTAAATTGACTTTAGGTCACTTCTGTGTTAGAGTACCAAAATTTCAGACCATTGCTGAGGATAAAATTGCCTCCCTATAAACACTATATAGGTCATGAAGTCATTTCCTCTTAATGTTAATTCTTAAATTTTTTTCACATATGAAATGTGAGTAACTAGGAATAATTTTTAGAACATAAAAACATGGAGGACCAGAAAATACCATTAATAGCCATCTAGTAGATACCACTTTCTCGGAAATATAAGCAAATATATCTAGACTTTCCCTAGAGAGATCACTTCTACTTTTAGTAAAAGTACAGTATGGCATGATGATAGTAATAATTGATACTATGATATTACTATGATAGTAATGGTCATTCTCTAAAGTCATTGTACTTAAAACTAGATATTTTAACGGCAGGAATTGCTATTAGGCCCAAGAAGCCATTCTTCTTCCTTTGTGCACAGAACATCACAAAGACACCACAAAAATTTTTTTAAAATACAACTGAATTGCAATCTGGCAATATCTGTTTGTGCGACAAAATATAATCCAATTTTATTTTGCCATGATACAAGTGTAATAAAATTTAGACAAGATAATATGGATTTTCCTTTGACAGAGACAGGCAACTGAAATCTGTCATACAATGATGTCGTCCTAGTTCTGAAATTAGAATGTATTTACTTTAAAGGTGTTTCATATGGCCTATAAATTGCATAAAAGACCATATGAACTGGGAGCTGTATTAAACAATCAGGAAAAACATCTGGTTCTTCACCAAATCCATACAACTACTATGACAGCAATCAAATAATTCATCTCCAAGTAAATCCTTCCCATGTTCTTTTTTTACTGTATATTCTATGGCCTACACAGTACTGTGGTACACAGTACAACCAAATCTACTCAGCAGTGTTCTCACACATTGCCAATTACTTCAGCTTCCAACTTCTTGGAAACCAAGTAGATTGAAACGTTGCATCCTGTCCACATACAGTTTATTGACCAGCTGTAAACCTCCAACATAGAAAATGCAATTATTGATGTCTGAAAGCTTTTAGCTAGCCATCTGAACAAAAAAAATGCAAGTTAACACAGCACTTTTTAAATGTTCTATAGTGTTTAAAAGGCTCTGAAGACAAAAATTGATGAACATAAAAAATTAAACTAATAAAGCACATTTATTCTGTTCATTCAGTGTGGTCTGGAATTCAATAATCTTCTTACCACTCAACATTCTCTCTGACTCTCCTGAGGGTAATGACTCTGTATATTCTTCAAACACACTGGCTGCTCTCCAGTACTTCACTGAATTGGCAATTTTTCTATTGTGAGCTAAGACAGGATATTCAACTGTGCAATGCATCACATTCAGGTCCATATTCATACATTTTTCAGCAGGGACCACTAGATAGCAACCAGGAGCTCAATCACTGCTTATGCATTTCCCCTCTGACCTAAGGATTCGGAAGCTAACTACAACAGCTCAACTAACTCAGCTTAGAAAGGAAACCAACTTTCAGAGCTTCTGATCTAGAAGGCTCAGAAACACATCAGATATTTAATTTACCAACTCAACCATAAGAACTTATTTGTCATTTTATTGCATCAGTCCTCTTCCCTCTGCCTTGTGGTTCCAATTCATGCTGGGATATAGCTCTACGGATGGCAGCTGCCTCCCAGTACATTTCCCAAGCTTCCATTCATCATATTTGAACCTACACAGTAAATATTAACAGGTCTTTATACCATAACATCCACACATCTAAATCTGGTCATCTGATGTCCACACACATGCATCTTCAAACAGGGTTGACAGTATAGTGATTGGACTGGAATTTTTGGGTGAGTTTTCTCCTTGCTAGCCTTGGGTCTTGAGGCCAATTTTATTATCCTTCCCAACAATTCTAGCTGAGATCTGTTAACTCAGCACAAAACATGGAGAAAAGCTGACCACAGTATGGCTCAGTTCCTCATAGGACATGGCATTTACCTACTAGGCCAATAGGTTTCTCTTGAAGTCAATTTTTAAATCATGATTCGTTATTTTAGTCCATTAACTTCTCTGTGCTGAACTCCACAGAGCCACGTGATTTGTTACAGCTGTCATAAACCAATGCAATGTATTAAGATTTAAGATTTGACAGCTCCCCGTATGACTTACTGTTGAAATTCACTCTGTGTGGAAAACAGCTTTATGGACAAGCGCGAAGATTTAATCAACTAGGTGCTTCGTGATCTTAGTTTCCCCTTGACTAAGTTTTAACCAAGAGACATTTTTCACACAGAGGGTTGTTAAGATCTAGAATGCACTACTTGAAAGGGTGGTGGAATCAGATTCCATAATAACTTCCAAAAGGCATCGGACTTGCACTTGAAGAGGGCTAATTTTCAGGAATGTGGGGGGAAAAGTAGGGGTGTGGGACTAAATTGGGCAGCTCTTTCAAGAGATGGCACAAGCACGATGGGCCAAATGGCCTCCTTCTGGCTCTACGATTCTATAGTAGTTATGGTACCAGAATTGGCTTTAATGATTAGGGTGGGATAAAGAAAAATCAGTCATGGCTCCTCTTTATTAACTGGCTGAAATTCCTTCCATTAATAATTTTAACAAAAAGTGAGAGTATAAGTATTCATATCAATCTTTTTACCAACATTATGAATAGAAGGCTTTTTGACTGTTTGTTCCCTTGTTTACAGCATTTCATCCTCTCAAAATCCAGATGGTCCCCACAATAAATCCTAGTGTTATGGCAGGGTGATAAAAATCCCCCAATATTACAAGCGAGGTCTTGGCACTAATCTTTTTTAAGATCTCCGACAACACTACATCCACCTCCATTTAGTCTTGTGGTGGCCCATAACATATTCCTACCACTAACTTTTTCCCTTTCATACTACTGAAAGTACATTTGTGCCAATTGCAACTTTACATTAGGACAATGCACTTTTTGTTCAAAAATCAAAACTGCTTACCATATGGAGGTTTGTTTTTGCTGTAGAAATAATCTGGCTATATTTAAGGCGTTGAAGAAAGTTCCAATTCTCACCAATGCAAACATTCACCATACTGGCAATAATTTGAAACCAACAATTCTTCTTCTGCTATTCTTATCATAATAGTGAAAACATTTTACTGACTGATATCAATACCGAAAGGGGGATATTTTATGGATATTTCTTAAGGGTATTATATCAAATAACTTTTCACTTGACTTAAGCTTTAAAATATCTGAAATGGATCTACAACTGTTCACCAGACAGTACAATACAATAAATCTATATCTGCTATAATCATTTTTAAGCACATTAATCATCAAATTCACGGATTCACTAATTTTTGAAGTGGAAACATTGGCAACATAGTAGATGAAATGCAAGAGATTTGCAAGAAATTCAAGTGCAACTCAGAAAAGCATATATTTAGGCAAGGTATTATTGGCAATAATGTACTAAAAGGACAAGATACCCCAATGGCTGAATTAGAGCAAAGGAGGACAGGAAATAGCCCACATTCCTTTCTAGAGCTTCTTGAAGAACTGAAGCAAAGTTTTCAGCCAAAGATGAAGAGCAGGCAGGCAAAGAAGAAAAGTTAGATTTTGGGGCAGAAGACGAAGCAAAAGAGAGTCATCTTACTTGTATTGTAAGAAGGTCCTCTATTTCTTCAGACTGATTATTCCCGTAGATGCTGACTCCACCAATTACAGAGATCGGCCTCCTTTTGCGGTTTCTATGGAGCTGAACACTGGCACATTTCTGCGGCTGGGAGTCAACACAAGAAGCCTCAGTTGTGTCTTCATTTTCTGTAAGGTCAATGTTTTCAGGTTGAATAGGAAAACCGTTCTCCGGGATAGAAAATTTCCTACTAGCAAACTGACCATAGTCTGAAAGGGGCCGTTGTCGTTGCCTGCCTTTCCAGGAATTCCATCTTCTTTGCCCAACTTTTTGTGCATCAGTCTTTTCTTCTTCATGGGAAGGTAATGGCTTTCTCCACTGGTCTTCAGAAGAAACCTTTCAAATGTGAACACTGAGTGTCATCAACTTTATTAGCATTATTTCTTCCCAAAGTTACAAGCTCTAGGTTTTCCACACATCAGCATATTAATAGCAATAATAAAAAAAATCTCTTTTTGGTTGCACAAACATCTTAATGTCCAACTCCTGATATATGTAAGGACAGACACTTACCTATAAACAAAAGATCAAGACAGTTACAGTTCTTAGAAAATGAGAATCACAGGACTCACCACCTGTAGTCCAAATTGTCTCAAAGGTACACAGATAGTGTACAGTTGATTTTGAATAGCTTTTAAAGCCTGGTAATTGAACCGTGTTGTGAACATGTGGTGCAAGCTGACCAAAGCCAACTGCACATTCATAGATGCATTTAACAGGTATATGCTGAATGCTTATTTGTGCTCAGTGGGGGCAGCGAGTACAGGTGCAAGGAAATAAATACCAATGTACACCTTGGCATCACAATGAACTACATAAGGCACTAAGATAAATGTTACTACTTCAAATCCCAGTGTAGGCCTATACATTAGTTTCCTGTTTCAAAGCACTAAACAGATTCTTAGCACCATGCGTAGTCCTGATCTGAGGGTAGATTTTCAACTTATTGCACAAGTGCAAAGCTGGCATTATGATCAGCAGCCCATGGATATGAAAATCAGGCAGTTTCTCTAACAAGTGGTCAATCTGCGATGCCGGATTTAAGTTGTGCGACCAAGTTAAAAAAACTACACCATGGCGTTTTTACATTTCAGATGCGTTCAAGTGGATTTATAGATTTTAGAGAACAAGTGAATTGTTCAGTGATATTTTACAACACATTTATATTCACATAAAATTTGATAACACCTGGTGATGTTGGCTGCAAACTGAATAAAGGCAGTGCAAACCTGAAAAAGGAAGTTAGAACCCATTCCAATGATCATACCATAAATGCAAAGCTCGCCATGGGAAGAGTCCATGTTTTGCTAGACAGCTGAATGCATCTCTGGAGAAGGATTGAAGTAGCTGAATTGTTTAGCTGTGATGTCTCCATGGTCAAACAGGTTGCCACTGCACATTGTATAAGCTAATACATGAATAATTGCCACTGGCAGAGTACCATTGGTTCAATGGCATCCATGAAATCATACCTCCGGCACGAACAAATTCTTTGGAAAAATAGGGGAAAAGGTTGCCAAAAAGCAACGACTCATTATGGAAATTATTCAACTACTGGATGGAAATAGTTACCATTTGTAGTAGAAATTTCCCTGCATTATAAATGACTGGTTAAAGGAGCAGCTACAGCATTGGAGGACAGCTTTAAAGGTGGGTCTCCAAAAAAAAAAGGTAGCATTAATAACATTTCAAAAATGAAACGGAAGGAAACAAGATCTAAAAACAATTAGGTGGTTATTTTAAAATACATTTTTTCATCTTGTATCTACAGAATTCCAAAAAGGAAAACAAATACTGCAGTGCATGTTGCTAACAACCCTATCCAATTGCAGAACATAAGAACGCAAGAAATAGGAGGAGTAGGCCACATGCCCCTTCGAGCCTGCTCCTCCATTCAATAAGATCATGGCTGATCTTCTACCTCAAATCAACCTTCTCACGCTATCCCCATATCGATCTATCAATCTCTGTTTTGAATCTGAACAACCACGGTCAGCTGTGGCTCAGTTGGTAGCACACTTGCCTCTGAGTCAGAAGGTTGCGGACTCAAGTCCTACTCCAGGGCTTGAGTACAAAAATCTTGGCTGTTATGAAAGTGCTTCCATTGTCTGAGGACTCATTTAACGTGTGGAAATGGATTCATTTCGGAAGACTGAAAATTTCATAGATGCTGGACTTTGTTTTGTTACTGAAAGTTCACTGAAAGGATATGGAGAGGTCCTGTTTGAAAACAACCTTTACTGGATATCACATGCCTTAAGCTCAATAAACAACAGAAACTTTGGTGACTTGGGGGGAGATGTTACAGAGAAGTGACATGTCCAGATTTATGAGGGTCAGGAGGTGTTTTCGCTTTAAGATATTGTTTTGGTTCAGTTGGGATGGGGTGAGTGTTGAAAAGCAGTTGGTTTTGTAGCCTGCTGAAAAGAAACCCCCTGCTCATCTTTCCTGCACCTCTCCAAGAGACCCCGAGAAATCCATTGTGTCAGCTTCTCTTTCTCTACCTCTGACAAAAAACCCTGCGAATCCAGAGTGTGATATCTAAAACCCCTGATGCCACATTTCTCCTGGAAAGCCTACCAGACTATTTCTCGACATCTTCAGAACAAACTGCTTTTGAAAGGATCCCAGTGACCCATCTCTGTATACCCGGATGCCAGACCAAAAGAGACAACTGACATCATTCCATTTCTTCTCTTTTTTTCTTCAAGAATTAGCAAGTATTTGGCCAAAGTATTCCTTTTTTTTTAGTCTTTTTTTGTAAAAGATGTCTGCAGAGAGAATTTCTTTATATGTGTGCATGTGTGAGCGAGTGTGTGTGTGGGGGGTATTTAAAAAATGAATTTTCATATTTCAATCTGTGTGTTAGTGCTTTGCTTCATTACTGCATAAATCTTGTTTTATAATAAACTGATAATCTGTTGTTTATTAAAGAAATCTGGTTGATATATTTTATTTTGGGATAAAGAGTATATGATTGACCGTATTGGTATCTGGGTAAACATTTAAAATATATATTTTTTTTTATTCATTCATGGGATGTGGGCGTCTGCCCATCCCTAATTGCCCTTGAGAAGGAGGTGGTGAGCTGCCTTCTTGAAACGCTGCAGTCCATGTGGGGTAGGTACACCCACAGTGCTGTTAGGAAGGGAGTTCCAGGATTTTGACCCAGTGACAGTGAAGGAACGGCGATATAGTTCTAAGTCAGGATGGTGTATGACTTGGAGGGGAACTTGCAGGTGGCGGTGTTCCCATGCATTTGCTGCCCTTGTCCTTCTAGTTGGTAGAGGTCGCGGGTTTGGAAGGTGCTGTCTAAGGAGCCTTGGTGTGTTGCTGCAGTGCATCTTGTAGATGGTACACACTGCTGCTACTGTGTATCGGTGGTGGAGGGAGTGAATGTTTGTAGATGGGGTGCCAATCAAGCGGGCTGCTTTGTCCTGGATAGTGTCGAGCTTCTTGAGTGTTGTTGGAGCTGCAGTCATCCAGGCAAGTGGAGAGTATTCCATCACACATATGTTGTGACCTGTGGAGAAGTGGAACTAGAAAAGATGGCACACTCCTCCCGCCTTGGTCATAACACACCCCAGTGTAGTACTGAGGGAGTGCAATACTGTCAGAGGTGCTGTCTCTTAGATGAGATGTTAAACTGAGGCCCTGCCTGCTCTCTCAGGGTTTGTGTAGAAGATCTCCTGGTGCTATTTTTACCTCCCTAACAGCACTATTGGCATACCCGCACCAGATAGACTGCAGTGGTTCAAGAAGGCAGCTCACCACCACCTTCTCAACGGTAATTCGGGATGGGCAACAAATGCTGGCCTTGCCAGCAATGCTCACATCCCATGAAAGAATAAAAAAAAAATCCACATATCTCTGGGGTAGAGAATTCCAAAGATCCACAATCCTTTGAGTGAAGGAATTTCTCCTCATCTCAGTCCTAAATGGCTGACCCCCTTATTGAGACTGACTCTTAGTTTTTGACTTCACAGCCAGTGGAAACATCCTCCCAGCATCTACCCTGTCAAACCCCTTGAGAATTGTGTGTTTTTCAATTAGATCACCTCTCATTCTTCTAAATTCTAGGAAATATAGACCTAGTTTATTCAATCTCTCCTCATAGGACAACCCTCTTATCCCAGGAATATAAATATAAAGGAAGATAAAACACTCTCACATTTGAATTCAGCAGTAGTGCCAAGGAGTCCAAATAACTTTCATCTTTGTTTTCTTTTGCCAACTCTGACCTCGCCCCCACCCCCTGCCCAATTTTCTCTCCTCTCCCGAAGGCTTGGATGTCCTCAGTTGGACATTTCCACACTTTCCATCACCTAATTATTCGTTTGTGAGTACTGACATTGGATGTTAGCAGGATATCCAACAAAACAAGATCCTGGAGCTACACATATACCTCCAGCAAGAGTTGCTAGACAGCGATTAGGGGTGGGAAACCTCTTGGATTTTCAATGCCCTAAACAGATTGAGTTGGAACTAACTGTAGCCCCCTATCACTCTGCCAGCTGAGATTAGCTGACTCAGAAGAGCAGTTATTGAATCTGGGGTTTACAGCATCTGTGTGGCTCAGAGGCAAAAACCTCTGCTTTAATGAGGTTTTTACATAATCATGATAGTAGAGTTACGTACAGTTTAAAAAAAGATAGTTACTTGTTAAATGCCTAACTTAAGCAGTAAATAAATCTCAGCCATTACATTAGAAGCCTCTTCAACAGCTTTAACTGTGAACATTTGCTGAAGCTGAGGAGGAAAATGTTTTATTTTAATACTTTAAAAAAAATCTTTTGTACCGTTTTAAATAAAGTCACTTCTTTTAAATGCAGTTAGTAACTAGTCACTGCAGAGGATGTAGCAAAAAAAACACGGCTATTTAAAACACAAAAACGAACCTTGTTTACTGTACTGCTTACCTCATGATCAGACAAAGTTATTGGTGCCCAGCACATGCACTGAAATGTCACACAGTATTTATTAACAGTGGCCATCCACCTGATCCTTTATTTTCCTTTCTCTGTATCAAAATACAGCCCGTCTGGCAATCCTCAGCTACACTGAGCAAGGTCTGAAGGTTATGACTCATGTTGCTAATCCCATGACTGTACTTTTACCTCTACACTGTTCAAGAGCTTCAAAGTCAGATAGCTACAGTACACTGATAACACAATGCAAGAGCCTCTATGCACCACACATCAAAATACAAATTTAAAACTTAAAGATTTGCAGCAGCATACCACTTGCAATTGGTGCAAGGTTTTGTATTGGAGATAAAGATACACAGCATCCTGCTAGTCTGTGACACAACTTCATGAATTATTCTCTAATGTAATGGTGGCTATAAGACTTTATTGAACTTTGTGTCAACTCTCTCTAAATTTCAAGTCTCCAAGCCACACACTCCTTCACTGAGATCAACATCTAAATCTTCACTTATTAATATGCTGAACAAGCAAGATGTACAAGAGAATGATATGGATTTTTTTTTCTGTCCAGCACTTCTACAGCTAGTCACAGCTGAGAAATGGAACTGACAGAAGGTCATAAGCTACACTGTGTCTTGCATCACTGCCACAGCTCAAAGAGAAATCTGGTCAATTGCATTTAATGCTGACCCATGTTATATTATGAACTTTAAAAAATTTTGAGTTTTGCAATGGCTGAGTCAGTAGATATACCAGTTAGTGGGCTAGGTAAGATTGGCCAGGTGTCTCCCAGAATGGAGGATCAATCTACTGGGCATGAAGAGAGCAAAGTACTATTGCCTGTACGCGCCTGTACTCCTCCAGAGCTGCACTTGGTAGATAAATCCAAAATCCAACAATAACTGCTCAGACAACCCCCAAGCCTAATTCAAGCAGATAAACCCTTTGCAGTAGGAAATAAGAAGACAGCTGGCATTGTGGGACAATGCCTTGCTGCATCATAGAACATAGCACAGTACAGGCCCTTCGGCCCACAATGTTGTGCTGAACCTTTAACCTACTCTATGATCAAACTAACTACATACCCTTCATTCTACTATCATCCATGTACCTATCCAAGAGTCGCTTAAATGCCCCTAATGTATCTGCTTCTACTACCACCGCTGGCAGTGCATTCCACGCACCCACCACTCTCTGGGTAAAGAACCTACCTCTGACATCTCCCCGAAACCTTCCTCCAATCACCTTAAAATTATTCCCCCTGGTTATAGCCCTTTCCACCCTGGGAAAAAGTCTCTGGCTATCTACTCTATGCCTCTCAAGAAGCTCTATTTTCAATTCTTAATTCCTCATTTTCTATTCTTTATCATTGATCTGTTGGCAGATGGTACAGCTTTAATTTTGTGGAGAAACGACTTACACATACAATGTGCATTAATAGCAGTCCAGCCTGGCCGGCTCTGTTGTGCAGTGCTGTTCTCTTAGATTATGGGCTATAATGGTATTTCTGAAGCCCAGTTCAATTGCTCTTTGTTTGTCAGGGATAGCGTGTCATTATTCAGTTTGTATTCAACATGGCCTGTGATTAGTTGTGGCATTTAGTGCAGTGCAGTCGCTTTATAACATGCCTTGCAACAATGTAATACACAATGTGTTATATTCCTACATAATGATCCTTTCCAAGAGTCTTAAAAATTCTGTTATGTTTTATGCAGAGGTACTTAATTGTACAAGAAACGCTTAGGGAGACAGAACTGAGGCACAAGGAAAGTTAGTGGTGAAGGAATTCCTGAGATAGTTACTTCCTCTAATACTGCACAAAAAATTGCAAAAATGCGACAAAAGATCAACAGAACACACATTTACTTCTGTTAGCATTCACAGAAAAGTGAAATGACAGGATGTAGGGTTTGTTCGCAGGTGGCGTGAACCCTGTAAAGTTTTTTTTAAAATAACATATTGATCGTTGAATGTATGGTGCTGAGGTGGTCACATGATCAAATGTTAAGTGACTAAGCCTCCAGGAATACATCCCAACATATAAATTAGGATCAGTTTTGCGACCTTCCATGCGTTCTCAACTAGTTAACCTCAACTTGGGTGCCAAAGGGAACAACACAGTTGGCCTTAGGATTCCTGGGCAAGGACAAGGGCAGAGAGAAAAAAAACACGCAAAAAAAAAAAACAAAATCAGGTCCCAACTGCTAAATCACTGCCTCCTGCTGGCACGTGCATATGGACATAGGTTGGGTAAGGGTGGTTGGCTCTCAGCTACAAGGCTTCCACAGTCAAGCATCTTGTCGACACTGTTAAAGGTTGCTTCATGAATAATACAAGCACTTGTGGCATGATACCAGAGGGCAGCCAGCATCTGTTGAAACCTGCTGCAGCACAGAAGACCGTCTTCTGGACTGGAGGAGTACAAGTTAAAATTGGGAGTCAAAACGATGTCTCTTGTTCTCTTTGTCCTACTTTAATGGGACAAAGCAGAGTTCCAAAACGCTCTACAATTGCTGCTCAGTATAGGATAACACAAATGAGGGTTAGTGCATTAGCATGCATCAATATTTACTTATCTACCTCTTTACAAAACACTGGTCCATCAACACTTGAGAGATGAAAAAAAATCACTTTATTAACAGCAGTAGAGTTTGAATGGCAGTTAAGGCTGAAACCATTGCAATGAGACCTACCAAACCATGTGATTAACATTTCTGGCAATTCTTTGTTTAAAAAAATGTTCCACTTTTTTCCATTTGTCTGCACTGTTGGTCAGGCTGCGGAGGCATCATTCTTTCAGGCCAAGAGTAGCTCTGAGTCACTGAAAACAACTCTCCTCCTCATTTTCACTCCCTTCATGAGCTGCTTGCATTCCACGAACACCCTCCTGACAATACAATCAAGTGCAAGAGCATAGAAGTAGAAAACTGCAGGCCAAAAAAGCTGCTATTTTGTGGGCAAGCACTTTGAACCTCCCAACACACTGTGCCACCGTACCAACTCCAAGTTATATTGTTTAATAATATTTCATAATTCAGTTTTACTACTGTACATCATTGAACAATGATAAATACATTCCACTACCAGAGGAGGTAAGTTCAATCATTAAAGTTTAACAGAACTGATCTTATCAGAATAAATGAGATCGGTTCATATTTAATCACTGCCAACCACCTGTTCACAACATTGGTAAGTACTGTTTCACATGCAATGGTTACTGGGGACCTGCCTGTGTTTATACAGGTATTCATCATCTTGACATTGCACTGACATTTGCATTATGACATCAGAAAGCAAACTACTGTCTACCTGTCTACCAAAATAACACTGCATAATGTAAGAATCATTTTCCAATACTTAATTCTTAAAAACCTAATCTATTTTTGTAATCATTTTCTTTCTCTTAAAAAATTGAATGTTCACAGAACTATAGTTTCACA
Source organism: Heterodontus francisci (assembly GCF_036365525.1). Taxonomy (NCBI): domain Eukaryota; kingdom Metazoa; phylum Chordata; class Chondrichthyes; order Heterodontiformes; family Heterodontidae; genus Heterodontus; species Heterodontus francisci. Next base: position 47,774,452 of record NC_090376.1, on the reverse strand, counting down.
TACAGCAGTACTCAATCCAAGTAACCATTTCTCATGTGACAGCCTCAGCAAGTGTGTTGGAGTTCACCAGTGGAGGAGCGTGTGCCGACTGTTATCGGAACAGATGACTTGTTGAATTCTGTTAGATGCAATGACTCTGGTTTCAAAGCTTGTTTTTCTTGAGACAGGCCTAACTTAAAAGTGAAACTAAAAACTTCTAGGGAAATTGAAACTGATTAGAACCAGATGACAGTCATTTGACCAGAGGCATGTGACTAGAGCTATCCAAGCTCAGATTTGAAGATTGCAGAGTTCAAGGAGGCCCAGGCTTTCTGGCAGCGAGTCTGCAGACAGAGAAAAATGATCCCCCGAGCTGGCTATTGGTAAATACAAGTTGTTGCAGCTGTTTTTGGTTATTTAAGGCAATACTGGTGGAGCTATGCCATCAAGACTGTTATGAGCAGAACTATGGAAGTTCTGGATGGGCATGCAGTTTTGGTGGAGATGGTACCTGTGGAGTTTGGAAGTGCAGGGGAACTGCTGTTGGGAGGAAAATCAGCGACTGCATCTAGGAAGACAGGATCTGAAGATCTACCTGAAAAGTTCAGAGAACTGAAGGACTTTGTGGCTGTAACTAGTGTCATATTTGCTGAGTGGACCACACAGTAAAATTCGTGAGATCTATCTTTGTTGCATCTGTTAATCAATGTGTAATCTGTAAACTATATTTATTATAGACTGTTAATTCATGTTTAATTTATATTGATTTTGGTTTGATTGCTAAAGTAAAATTTATCAAAGTGAAAACTTATCCTTATGGTTTTTCTATTGGGGTCAATTGGTAAATTCAATTCTTTTGGTTTGTTAATCTCCATGGGGATCATAACAGTAGGCTATTCACTCATGTGGTAGGGCACTAAAGCAGAACCAGCTCCAACTGTCAGCCTGCATGCGCACACATGAATACTTCTAGGAAAGGGAACTAGATAGTAATCCGAAATCCTGATTTAATCTTCCTCTCTCTATCCCAATTTGCTGCGGCAAAATAAATCTCCCCTGTGCTCAAGCCTGGGATCCACATGGACTATATAACTCAGCTGCTCTAGATAAACTGATGAGCCATCAGGAGAAACCCTAACCTATGGCATAAAAAATTTAAATATAAAATAGGTTAGATTTAATAGTGATTATGTTATTAAACAAATAATCCAGAGGTCTAGACTAATGATCCAGAGAACACGGACAGCATTTAATACTCTCCCTTGCGATGGGTTTGGAGGCTGAGAGAGAGCATAAAATCGGGTGGGCACCCCGCCACAATCTCACCTCTGCCAAAATTTAGTCCGGGGCGGGAAGGCGCATTAAGGCCTACTTGCGCTACAGCCAATTGAGGCGCTACAACCAATTGAGGCCCTAAACTTGGTAATTAACCCCCAATTGAAAGGCCTCTTCCCACCACAGCCGCAATTACCTGTGGGCGGCCCTGCCGCTACATGAGAAGCACGGCATGGAAAACCGTGTGCGGGCTGCTTCCCTGCACCGGGCGGTGAAGGCGGGTCCCTTGTTCAAAGGCACAGTGCCTGAACAAGGGATCCGGCACCAGGAAGGCGGGTGTGGGGGGAGGGGGGGCGGGAGGAACCGCTGAGGGCTATTCATCTCCCCTTGCTACCAACCCCCTCCCCCGTGAGCCCCCTCTCTCCCTAACCTACCATTAGCCTGTTTCCAGCGCCGCTCATCCGTGTCTGGCTGCTACAGCAACAGCCACTGCCTCCGCAGTAGCACTGCAGCTGCGGCCTCTGATTGGCCAGCAACTCTGCAAGGCTGAGTCTTCCAACGATGGGATCCTAAATCCTATGGAGAACCTAGCTGCTAGCAGAAAATTCCCTCAAGTTCAAATCCCACCGTGGCAGTTTAAGAATTTCAACCTATCTTAACAAAAAAAAAAGGAAATAAAAAGCTATGCATCAGTATTAGTGACAACAGAGCTTTTGAATTATTGTTACAATGCAATGCTAGGGATGGAAACCTGACATCCTTACCCAGTCAGGCCTCTATGAGATTTCGGTCCCATTCCAGTGTAGTTGACACTTAACTGCCCTCTGAAATTGCCTAGCAAGCCAATCCCATGCCTATGAATTATGTTGCTGGGTTACAACATGTGAATGAGGAAAAGAAGGCAAAAGATGAACCTTGGGGTGGAGGTGAACACATAGAAGAGGGAGAAGCCATTTTGGAGATGTCCTGGTTAAGTTAGGATAGGTGCAGGGAAAGCATTTAAAGTGCTCCTATAGAAGTGGGCCAATGAAGTGAGACAGTAAAGGAGGATGCAGCAGCATTGAATACTACAGAAAGGTCAAGGGGGACAAGATACAGTCGCAGTCACAAAGGATGCCACTGATTTTATCAATGCTGCAGACACACCAGAAGCTGAACTGACAAGGTTCCAACAAAAAATCTCAAAATGAAATTACAGCCTGTGGGCAGTAGTGGAATTTCTACTAGTAGTGCCACAAATAAATGCATTGGTGTTTGCTGAAGGCACGTCAAATCCTGCTGGTTTTGAGGCAGGAATGGTGCAGACAGGGAAGCCACACCGTTGCCACTGCATTTCCATCCTCCGCCATTTTAACTTGCCGTCAGGCATAGAAAGGCTACCTAATTTAAGTGGTAAAGTTGCATACTGATTACAACACTTGGATGCGTAAGATACTTTAACTGTAGGCCAAGTAACGGCCATGGCCAGAGAAGGCCCAGGTAAATGGAATTATTTCAACTTTTTAAAGGTTTCTTGTTGGTTAGGAGTGCTCCTCCTGGTCTCACAAGGATACTTCGGGCCTCCCCTACACCGACTTTCCCCCTCCCCCAGAGTTCTCCAATTTCTCTTCTCTCCTCCCCAACCCTCCATTCCTAGGGCTGTGGGGGCGGGGGGGGTGTGGTTATCCATGGGTCCTCAGCATCAGCCTGACCTTCCTTCCCTCGATTTTTGATTCCCACTAGCCATAAATGATTAGTTCCATTGACAGACTGGAAATCCTGGGGCTATTCTACTTAGATCAGAGAAGGAAAAGAGGAGATTTGACAGAAATGTTTAAAATCATGAAGGGTTTAGATAAAATAAACAGTGAAGCTCCTGCCATTGCTGACAGGTCAATAACTAGAGGGCACAGTTTTAAGGTGATTGGCGGAAGAAACAAGCAACATGAGGAAAAACTTCTTTTATGTAATGAGTGGTAGGGATTTGGAACGTATTGCTCGATAGGGTGACGGATACAGTTTCAATAGTAGCCTTCAGTGGGAAATTGGATAAATACATGAAGGAGAAAAAATTGCAGGGATATGGGGAAAGAGGAGAATGGGACTAACTAGGTTGCTCTGTGCAAGAGCTGGCACAGATGGACTGTGCTGTGTTATTCTAGGATTCTTTGATTCATGATTCATTCCTGCCAGTTTCAGATGGGAGTCAGTGTCACATTATAATGAGGCCCTGGAGTTAAAATTTCCCGGGCCTCACACTCCAGGTGGTTGGAGAGTTTGCTTAGTTAATATATGCTTATCTGGTTGCTCTCAGCTAGACTACAATCGGTCTCAGCACTTAGAGAATAGAGCAATGGACTTCAGCTCCTAAAAGCTGTCCAATGACCCTACTGGAAAATGCCTGTGTGAGGGTTTTGGATAAGGGTAGAATCCGACTCATCTATGATGCTCCTTCCAAAGAGAGAATTGTCTCCCAACAGATTGCCTAGGTTCACACTTGAGTGAAAAGTATCAGGACCTGTGGAACAGGAGTTTAGTTAAGTATTTAGAGGTATTTCATATTACAAATAGCACACTGAAATATAAAGTCAGTCAGTCAAGCATAAAAGATCCAGGTCAAAGTAAACAAAAAATCTTAGCCCACAACCTGATTTGCCGACTTCCTTTCTGGAACTAAATTTAAGCAATCAAATTGGGGAAGGAGGTAGTCCTGGTACTCAAAAGTTACTTTTTGCACTAAAACAATGAAATATCGATAACTTGCATCAAGCAACACAAACAACAGAAATACATGAATTTAATGCTGAAAAAAATTGAATTAGCAGATAATTTGAATTTGAAGAGCTTGTTAGAACTTTATTTTAGTCTATTTTACAACTTTAAAAAATATTATTTGCATAGAAAGGTTAATGGCCCAGACTTTGTAATGAACATAAAGGTGATATTATCGGTGCTCACCATCATAATGGAGGAAATCTGAAAGCAACTTCTGCAGTACGCAAATACACAGTTGAATGCAGAAATCCAGAAGCTGCTGTCAGATACCCTGCTCCACCAAAGGGTGTGCTGCTGTAGTCCTCACCAGTGGACTTGACATTGAAATGACTGCAACCGCATGAACTTGGGGGTACTTGCTCATTAGTTCTGCACTAAAAATGGCTGAAAGCTTTAGGGATGATGCATTCAGGAGTAAGCGTTTTGATGGCTTGATAATTACTGTTGAACCACCTCTTTGGTGAATGGAATTTTTCAAGGCTAATGTGGATTCTCATTCTCTAAGAAAATTAATGTTGGAGATTTTAATATACATCTTTTTCTCTTTTAAGTCTGTCTCTTATCTCTCTTCCTTAATCCCATGTGTATTTCCCAATCTTTAGTTCACTTTCTGTACGTCATTTAAATCTAATTTATAGTTCCTGTTTTGGACTCTGCATGTCTCGGTAAGCATACTTCAATCTGATTGGTTGAAGAGTCATGTCGCTCGTCATGTTCACAAATGCCAGAAATCCCACGTAGAAAGAGTGTCAAGCTGAAAGACACCCAATTAGAAGGAATCTCTGCTAATAAGCCCGCAAAATGTCCGTGGACAGCTGTGTGTGAGATAAAAGGCTCTGACAGCAAACTCCCTAATCATGCCATGAAGCAAAGTCATAAGGAAATAGCTTCTGGATTTAACAGAGCCAAACTTGGCTTTCATGCATCCAGAGAGGCCTGATCCAAATTTGGAGCATTCAACTTCCTGCCTCAACAAGGGAGGTACAGTAAATTTCTTCTGCAAACTTTTTTTTTGTAAATGGCTGCTAGTACATCCAAACTGTGAATTTAATGAAAAAAATCATGATGAGGAAATTGTGAAGAAGGATGGATCATGAAACATCAGGAAAAAAACCTATTGTTCTTTTTCCTTTTCACTGAGATTCCTTTTTGTTTCCTGTGCTGTTTGCTAGTTTGAACTGTCGGGGCTGAGCTCAATAGCCTGTCTTCCTAGTCCCTTTTTTAGCTGATATTGTAACAGTTCTCTCCCCTCAGGTACTGTTTCCCACCCATTCAAGTCTGCCATCATGAGTCCTCTCTTCAAAAAAAACCAACCCCTAACCCCTCTGTCCTTCCAAACTATCACCCTGTGCCTAAAATACTTGAATGTGCCCATGTTTCCTGGAACTCCATGTTTGAATCCCTCCAATCAGGTTTCCATCCCTGCCACAATAATGAAACAGCCCTTCAAAGTCACAAATGACATTTTATGCGACTGTGATCATGGTAAACTATCCTTCTCATCCTTTTCCAACATATCTGCACCCTTTCACACGTTTGACCACATCATTCCCCTCCAACATCCCTCCTCCGTTGTCTAGCTGGGTGGGACTGATCTTGCTTAGTTCCATTCTTATCTAATTGTAGCCAGAAAATCACTCTTTCCACTCCTGCACGATTACCTCGAGTCCCCCAAGGATCTACCTTGACAGCACAGTGACGCAGTGGTTAGCACCGCAGCCTCACAGCTCCAGCAACCCGGGTTCAATTCTGGGTACTGCCTGTGTGGAGTTTGCAAGTTCTCCCTGTGTCTGCGTGGGTTTCCTCCGGGTGCTCCGGTTTCCTCCCACAGCCAAAAGACTTGCAGGTTGATAGGTAAATTGGCCATTAGCAATTGCCCCTAGTATAGGTAGGTGGGAGGGAAATATAGGGACAGGTGGGGATATGTGGTAGGAATATAGAATTAGTGTGGGATTAGTATAGATGGGTGGTTGATGGTCGGCACAGACTCGGTGGGCCGAAGGGCCTCAGTGCTGTATCTCTAAATAAAATAAAAAATAAATAAATACCCTTGGTCCCCTATTTTTCACTGACATGCTCTCCCTCGGCTACATCATCCGAAAACATGTCACGTTCCACTTGTAAACTGACGTCACCCAGCCCTACTTCACCAACACCTCTCTCAACCCCTGCACACCCTCTAAATTGTCAGACTGCTTGTCCGACATCCAGTACTGGATGAGTAGGTATGTCCTCCAATTAAATACTGGGAAGACCAAAGCCATTCTATTCGGCCTCTGCCACAAACTCCTTTCCCTAGCCACCAACTATATCCTTCTCCCTGACAACTGTCTGAGGTTGAACCAGGCTATTCGCAATTCTGATGTCATATTTGACCCCAAGCTTTCAACCACATATCCACAACATTCACCAAGATCGTCTACATACTGCTGCTTAGAACTGATGAGTAATTCATCCAGCAATCATTAATACTTTGACCAAGTAAATCTTAAATAGGGTCCAGGAAAAAATGTGTATCCTGACTGATTTGCAGATCAAACTATCTGGCTTGCAGACAACCAGTCTTCACTATCTATTTTGAAATTTTCTCAGAAGACAGCATCCATTTCTAGTTATCAAATCCTGGTTCTGATGATACAGTTTCTTGCTGAAATGTAGTTCCATGAACACGGACAACCTACGCTATCTTGCTTAATTCATAATTTACAGCACTAGAAATTTTCAGCAAACAGCACAGCCAAATTAATCCAATTCTCATCTGATGCTCACAGGTATGATTGCGCTTGTAGCAGAGCTCGCTGGATAATGATCAGGAGCAGGAACTTTCCAGCCTTGCAATGCATTATTACAAAGCATCTTTGACAACAACTTGCATTTATACAGTGCCTTTAACATAGTAAGATGACCCAAGGTGCTTCACAAGAGTGTTAGCAAACAAAATTCAACACCAAAGTACATAGGGGATATTAGGACAGATAACCAAAGGCTTGATCAAAAAGGTAGGTTTTAAGAAATGTCTTAAAGGAGGAGAGAGAAGCAGAGTCACAGGGAGGTTTAGGGATGGAATTCAAGCTTAGGGTCTTGGCAGCTGAAAGCACGGCCACCGATGGTGGAGTGATTTTACAGGATGCTGAAGAGCCAGAATTGGAGGAGTGCAGGGATTTGAAAACAAAAATGAGAATTTTAAATTTAGTTTTGCCGGACTGGGAGTCAGAGTAGTGAGCATAGAGGTGATGGACGAACTGAACTTGCTGCGAGTAAGGAAACGGACAGCGGAGTTTTGGCTAACATCAAGTTTACAGATGGGAGAACCTGGGAGACCAGCCAGGCACGCATTTGGAATAATCAAGTCAAAAGGTAACAAAGGTATTGATGAGCATTTCAGCAGCACATGAGCTGAGGCAGGGGCTGAACTCAATAGCCTTTCCTTTCTGGCCCCTATGTTAGCTTATCTTGTAACAGTTCTCTTCCCTCAGGTACTGTTCCCCACTCATTCAAGTCAGGCCAGGTGGTTTGATCTGCAAATTAGTCAGGATACATGCTTTTTCCTTGATCCTATTTAAGACTTACCTGGTCAAAATATTAATGATTGCTGGATGAACTGCTCATCAGCTGTTCTAAGCAGTAGTATGCTCCATTGTTTCTAGTTGATAGCTCTATGTCCAGGTCTCTTTGGCCTGGAATATATACTGAAAAATTCTCTCAATACTTTTATCCCTATTGCAAGATCTGAAAACAAGACAAACGTATTTGGAGGAAGTCCAAACCATAACACAGGAAAAATTAAGTAAATATATTACAAAAAAGTCTTGTTAAAAAAATGTTTTCCAGAGAAAAGATAAACTAGGTTCCTTAACCAATTTTACTATTTTTTAATTCCTCCTCCAATTTTTTTATGCTGCTTTCCTGACAGCATTGACAAGCTAGAATACAGTTCCATAGCAATACATCATCTAAGTAGCCGCTCTTCATATGTGAGACTTAATGGTGAGTATTGGCAGGCTACGTAACCAGGGGATAACAGTCAAGCTCAGTTTTCCTTCTCATCTGATGTTCAAAACGGGTCATTTCCCAGCAAGAGTATAACAAACAGAAGCCCTGATTGATCATTCCCCTCAGTTTAAATATTTGCACAGTAACTGAATTAAAATTTTCAAAATACAAAATAGTATCTTCATTTATGCAAGTGCTTTATGATCTTGTATCCTGAATCACCCATCTATGCACCTCTGGCAGATATAATTTTTAAAATACCTCATGAAAAAGCTGCTAGCATTTGAGAGTTGACAGTGAACTGTACAATTTGATTCTAATTGTGAAAAAAATTCTACTTGAATCAGAATTCTACATTGTGTTTGGAATAATACCAACGAATGTTTGTTCAAATTCAATATTGCAATTGTGCTTTATTCTTAATTAATTGAATGAAATAAGATATTGCAATTTAATGGACATTTATGTCATCTCTCAATGATAGCAGCATGAGGTAATATTTCTATTGCAAATTACATCCCATTTTCACTAAATAATGACATAACACAATCAACCAGCAGAGGGCAAAACAGAATCAAATTTCAGAATGCCTTCCTTGACTGTTCACCGATCTGTGAAGATGAAGCTCCACACTAGTGCACTTTAAATCACAGTTGCACTCTTGATACATAATAAATATAAAACAGTCAGTAGCACCAATATCTTAAACAGTCGCTAGACTCCACTTTATTCCTCCAGCTGACAACGACAGCCTTAGCACTATATCATTTTCCTGATCACCACCCAAACACCTACATCTCAGGGGCTCAACTTTAGCAAATCTACAAGCAGATGTCTAACCATTATGTCATGTACCACTGATATAAAAAAAAGGCTGCATTTGCTGACAATGCAACCACAAGGTGGCGCTGTACTCGCGCATGCGCAAATGCAGCCTCATCAACTGAAACGTCACTGTCTGCGACGTTCAGGCAGCTGCCAGGATTTAAAGATGGCGTGCTTCAATTTATCACAGAAAAACAACTTCAACCCATGGCAGCACACAATAGACATGCTTGATACTTGGAGAACATTGCGCTGTTTAAAGTCTCATCAGAAGGACAGCACCTCCGACAGTGCTGCACACCCTCTGCAATTCTGTGAGGCTTCAGTGCCATTCCGCTCTCCAGCCGCTCGCTCCCCGCATCCCCCCCCTCCAATCCCGCATCTCTCCAGAATCTAGCTCTAGGCCGTGGGACGTCTCCCTCCTCTCGGCCACTCGCTCCTACATCGCCCCATCATCCCTTATGGCCTGTTTTGCTTCTTCGGGCAGAGCGAGTGGCCAAGAGGAGGGTAGCAGCCTGCAGCCTAGAGTAAACGTCTGGAGGGATTGGGGGGGGGGGGGTGGGGGGGGTGGTGGGGATGTGGGGAGCGAGCGGCCGGAGAGTAGGAGGGGGAAGCGAGGAGCGAGCAGCCTGGAGTGAGTGGTCAGGAGGTGGGCGCAGAGAGTATTTTTCTGCACATGCGTCAGTTAGTCCTGGCAAGGCAAAACGTAAGCTGTGCATGCGCAGCAACTCAGAGGGAAGGAGACCGTTTGCGCATGTGCGCAGCTTGGAGCGCGCTGATGATGTCAGCGAGCCGCTGCGTTGTCAAGAATCACTTTGAAAAAAAAAAGTGAACTGGAAGAACAGCATCAGTTTTGTTGCAAAATATATGAACACAATCTAACAACCTGTGAGATTCTACATAGTTCTCTAGTGTGGTATACTAAAGTCAAATGGGCAATGTGCTTGATAACAGCCAAGAATAACTAATTTTTGAAGGATGAGAATTGCAGGCAGAAAGAAGATGCGACTTTAGGATCTTGCTCTGTTACAGAAATCAAAATTCATAACAATCTCATGTGAACACGGTGCAGATAACCTTAGCATACAATAGAATTTAGATTAAAAGGTATTACATGTACCTCAAAAGCTGGACATAAACCAAGCAAATATTCACAATTATGTTAGCTAGTGCCCTCTTCTGGAAGGAACTGAGAGAGATTAGAACGTGGAAATTTACATCAATGACTAGCATTATCTGGAACTGCCAAGGGTAGGAAATACATCCAAGAAGAAAATCAGACAGGTAAGCAGCCAATGAAATTTCTTGTATCTCCGCTGAGCGAGTACCTGTCCCTGTAGGCATGAGGTCCACTGACAGTGGGAAGAGGTCACAAAGCATGTGAATGCCATCAGCTTAACAGCAAATACTTGGCTACAATGCTGGAAAAAGTTCAAGGAGCTCATAAGTGTTATCAAGATAAGAATACTGTTCTCTCACTTGCATCTCAACCACTTTTAACCTCACTACTCACAATACTGACAATACTCCTCAATCTTACCTCCCTTCTGCACACCTCACGTGATAGACCGCATACCAGCTATTCCACCATGATATTCACTAAGGCTCTTTCGACAGTACCTTCCAAACCCACGACCTCTACCAACTAGAAGGACAAGGGCAGCACCACCACCTGCAAGTTTCCCTTCAAGCCACATTCAGACTTGGAACTATATCTCCGTTCCTTCACTGTCACTGGGTCTAAAGCCTGAAATGTCCTTCCTAACAGCACTGTGGGTGTACCTACACCCCATGGGACTACATGGGTTCAAGGCAGCAGCTCACCACCACCTTCTCAAGGGCAATCAGGGATGGGCAATAAATGCTGGCCTCATCTGTGACACCCACATCCCCTGAAAGAATAAAAAAAGATAAAGCACATTCTCTGAACCTTCACATGCCTTCCCTTTTTTTGAAGGGGAATCTGTACCAGTAAGCTGACAGCGACGGAGGAAAGAGTCCGTCTGCACAATCTCTCCAGCTCTAAGATACCATGCAGGCCAGAGGCAAGGGGAGAGTCATAGCTATTGTGACTGGCAACAGTGGAAGAGATGTGTAGGATTTCTTCGACACCTTATTCTCTATGTCACAGACTAAAAGCTAAGCCATGCCCCTCTCTTTCATTTCAGGTACTGAAGTTGTGGAAGCCCTTGTACCAGTGGAGGCTAGCCCATAGAAGATGCACCATTAACGTGATCTCACCCTCACATGCAACATCTGAGTGAGACGATGGCATAACACATACTTTAGCGACTTAGTTAAAGGAGATGTCTTCATGTGGTGAATTACTGGGCATAAGTGCACAGGAGCTAGGACCGGGGGATAGGATGCCATAAGTGCCAGTCTGCCCAAGGGAGAGACTGCATACTAGATTTGCTGAGAGGACTCAGATGCTGATTTTGAGGGTCTATTGCACGAAAGAAGGCTGAGGGGCATATACCATAAATTTCTAGTTGCACTGCCTCAGTGAGCTTTTGCAAAATGTCGTAAAGCATGGAGGAGTCCAGCTCCAACTTGCGTCAAGACTTCAAGTAGAGCATAGACGACATTATGTCCAACATGGAGAGAATGCTCAGCTCCAACACCATCACAGTGGCACCCCTATTATAGATCCTCTGTTGACAGTTCTCTCTGCTGCCATGGAAGCTCAGCCAACTTCAATCTTGGCTTTGGGGGATCAGGTTGACACGGCCTTCCGGGGCGTCACCTCAATCTTATACTCTGTTCTCGTGCAGAACCGTAGGAATGCTGAGATGCAGATCCAGGAGAGTGGCCTTGGCGCCATGGAAGAGAAACATGCCGCCCACCACATACTACACCAGTACTCTTGTTAGTGCCAAACAGCCAGCTTGGCCAGACTGCCCCAGCCCACACCTCAATGCTGCAATCTGCAGCCGTGCCCTTATGGCCCAGAACATTGTGCCACATGAGCACCATTAGTTTGTTAGTTTCCAAAAGAATCAGCACCAGTTAATAAAAAAATCAATTACATAAATATAAATTATAAGCAATTTAATTCACATCCTTGAACATAATCACATCCAATAATTTCATTTCAGGTGAATTTTCATACAGAAAAATTGTTTGTCTGGGTAAACAAATGCACCCTGCCACTAGACCACTATTGAATCATAAAATGTTATAATACAGTCTGATTACTGTCATTTTTCACACCCTTTATCCTTTTTTTAATCCTTTTCAAATAATTATCCACTTCCCTTTTAAAAGTTATTATGAATTCTACTTCCTTAGTACAGCATTGTGTGTCCTGATAATTGTGTAAATAAATTATTCCTTACCTCTCCCTTCATTATTTGAAGATCTTAAATTTATTTCCTTTAATTACCAACTCCCCAGTGAAATATTTTTCTTGGTTTATCAATCTGATTAAAAACCTTTATAATTTTGAACATCTCCATCAAATCTCCTCGGCCATCTCTAATGAATACATTATGTACTCTCCTAACTAAAGCTTGCCTTTTCTGGTAATGTCTTCTGTATCCTCTCCATGGCTTTGATATACTTCCTAAAGTAGTGCCTCCAAAACTGGATACCATATTCTACTTGTGGCTAACCATTAGATAACTACATAAGAACATAAGAAATTGCAGAAGTAGACCACACAGCCCGACGAGCCTGCTCTGCCATTCAAAATGATCATGGCTGATCTTAGGCCTCAACTCCATTTTCCTGCCTGCTCCCCATATCCCTAGATTCACTGAGACACCAAAACTTTGTCTATCTCAGCCTTAAATATATTCAATGATGGTGCATCCACAACCCTTTTGGGTAGAGAATTCAAAAGATTCACAACACTTTCAGTGAAGAAATTTCTCATCTCAGTCCCAAATGATCGGCCCCTTATCCTGAAACTTGGCCTCCTTGTTCTAGATTCCCCAGCCCCAGGGGAAACAATGTCTCAGTGTAGACCCTGTCAAGCCCCCTCAGAATCTTGAATGTTTCAATGAGATCACCTCTCACTCTTCTAAACTCTAGAGAATATAGACCCAATTTACTCAGCCTATCATAGGACAAACCTCTCATCCCAGGGGCCAATCTAGTGAACCTTCACTGTACTGCCTCCAATGCAAGTATATCCTTCCTTAGATATGGAGACCAAAATTGCACACAGTATTCCAGGTGTGGCCTCACCAAAGCCCCGTACAATTGTAGCAAGATGACTTTATTCCTATACTCCAATCCCCTTGCAATAAAGGTCAACATGCCATTAGATTTCCTAATTGCTTGCTGTACCTGCATGCTAGCTTTTTGTGTTCCTTGCATGAGTTCACCCAAGTTTTTCCGAACATCAACACTTTACAGTTTCACACCTTTTAAAAATATTCTGCTTTTCTATTTTTACTATCAAAGTGAATAACCTCAAACTTCCACACATTACACTCCATCTGCCATCTTGTTGCCCACTCTTAGAACCTGTCTATATATCTTTGCAGGCTCTCTGTGTCCTCCTCAAAGCTAGCATTTCCACCTAGCTTTGTATCATTAGCAAACTTGGATGCATTATTCTCAATCTCTTCGTCCAAGTCATTAATATGGACTGTGTATAGTTAAGGGCCCCAGCACTGATCCATGGGGCACACAGCCTGCCAACTTGAAAATTCCCCATTTATCCCTACTCTCTGCTTCCTGTTCATTAGCCAATCTTCAATCAATGCTTATATATCTTCTCCACCTCCGTGAGCCCTTGTGCATTAACCTTTTGTGTGGCACCTTATCGAATGCCTTTTGGAAATCCAAGTGTACTGCATCTACTAGTTACATTCTCAAAAAACTCTAATAAATTTGTCAAACAGCATTTCCTTTTAGTAAAACCAGGTTGACTAGTTCTAATCATACCATGCTTTTCTAAGTGCATTGTTTAGGCTTCCTTAATAATAGGTTCCATTGCTTTCCCAACGACTGATGTCAAGCTAACTGGCCTGTAGTTTCGTTTTCTCTCTTCCTCCATTCTTGAACAGCGGTGTTACATTTGCTAACTTCCAATTTGCTGGGACCATTCCAGAATATAGGGAATTTTGGAAAATCATAGCTAGCACATACACTATCTCTGCAGCTATCTCTTTTAGAATCCTAGGATGTAGGCCATCAAGTCCTGGAGATCTGTCAGATTTTAGTCCCTTGAGTTTCTCCAGTACTTCTTCTCTGCTGATAGTAATTTCCTCACTCTCATTAGCCCCCAGATTACACTCTATTTCTGGTGTGTAACTGGCGTCTTCTACTGTGAACACAGACACAAAATATTTGTTCAATGCCTCTGCCATTTTCTCATTCCCCATAATAATTTCTCCTGTCTCTGCTTCTAAGGGACCAATACTTTAGCTACTTTCTTCCTTTTTATATACTTGTAAAAGCTCTTACAATCTATCTTTATATTCCTGGCTAGTTTACTCTCATTCTATTTTTAATCAACTTTTTGGTGGCCATTTGCTGGTTTCCCAGACTTGCTACTATTCTTTGAAACATTACAAGTCTCTTCTTTTAATCAAACTATCCTTAACCTCCATTGTAACACAGGGATGGGTCTCTCTCACTGAGTTTTTCTTTTTCAATGGAATGTATTTTTGTTGAAAATTTTGAATTTGAAATGTTTCGCACTGTTTATTTACTGCCATACCTTTCAGTCTATTTACCCAATCAACCTTTACCAGCTCTTCCCTCATACTTACATAATTGGCTTTGTTTAAGTTTAAGATTCTTGTTTGCGATTGGAGTGTCATTTTCAAAATTAATGTGGAATTCAATTTTGCCAGTGGATCTTTTACTATGACATTACTTATTAACTCTGCCCATTGCACAATGCTAGATCTAAAGTAGCTTTATCCCTAGTTGGTTCCACAACATATTGCTCCAGGAAACTGTCACAAAAGCATTCTACAAACTCATCTTCTAGACCACCTTTTCCAATTTCATTTGTCCAGTCTACATGAAGATTAAAGCCTCCTACAATTATTACAATTGTTACAAGCTCCAAAAATTTCTTGTTTAATACTCTGTCCAACGATATAACTAGTTTTTGGGGCATATAAACTACTTCATCAGTGTTTTCTGAGTCTTGCTATTCCTAATCTCTACCCATACTGATTCTACTTCATGATTTTCTAAGCCAAGATACTTTCTCACCATTATCCTTATTTCATCTTTTATCAGGAATACCCTTCCCTCCTCTTCCATTCTGCCTGTCTTTTCAAAAGATTGTGTACCCTGGTCACCTTGTAAACATGCCTTTGTAATGGTGATTAGATCTAAACCATTTATCTCTATTTGTGCCACTAGTTCATCTATCTTATTCCAGATGCTCTGTGCATTCAGATAGTTGCTTCAATTTCTTTTTACTACCATTCCCTGCACGGATCTTGCTCTCTGATGCATTATTACCATTTAAGCTTCTGTCCCTTCCTGTCCCACTCAGCTTGTCTTTACCCACAACCATATACTTTTCTATTGCCTCAACTTTTATCTTTTGATTTCTAAATCTCCCTTCACCCGAACTGAAGAGGAACTATACATTTACCTGTCATACTGCATGATTTTTAATTTTATGCCATGTTGATACACAGCACATAATGTGGTATTATATTTATTTTGCAATATTGTTTCCTAAAATGGTTCTGCAGTTTAGCTCACCACCACACTTACACTGCGGGTTGGTTTGTACAGCAGCCAGGTCCATTTTAAAAGGACCGTACATAGGCAGCAAGTTTAAAATGGCAAACAGTAACCCCTTTTCTGGGATACCCCAGAAACAGTACCTTCCCTAGTCACAGCGGAAGGGTTATCTGAGCCAGCAGTAGCAAAATTGCTTTACTGGATTTCACAGGGTGGGTGTAACCATTTCAGCTTTTAATTTGCTGACATTCAAAATACATGGCTCATACCAACCTCAAGTTTCATGTTGAAGATGCTGCTGCTAGTTGAGATATTGGCCAAAATCTGCCTTTAATATTCTGATGAAATGTCATCAATCGGAAACATTAACTGTTTCTCTCTCCAGAGATGCTACCTGACCTGCTGAGTGTTTGCAGCATTTTTGGTTTTCATTAATCACAAATGATGGGGGCAATGCAGACATTGCAGTTAAGGAGGAGAAATGTGAAATAATGGATGAAACAAACAGTGCGAGGAAATGTTAAGCCTTTGAAAGTAGGTAAATCGCCAGGCCCAGACAAAATCTAGGCTGTTAAGAGAAACAAGGGAGGAAATAGCGGAGGCTCTGACCATCATTTTCCATTCCTCTCTGGCTACAGGGATGGTGACGGAGGATTGCTAATATACCATTGTTCAAAAGGGAGAGGGGATTAGACCAAGTAACTATAGGCCCGTCTGCCTAACCTTGTTTTCTCTTTTATTCATTTGTAGGATGTGGACGTCATTGGCTAGGTCAGCATTTGTTGCCCATCCCTAATTGCCCTTGAACTGAGTGGCTTGCTAGGCCATTTCAGAGGGCATTTAAGAGGCAATCACATTGCTGTGGATCTGGTGTCACATGAAGGCCAGACCAGGTAAGGACATTAGTGAACCAGATAGGTTTTTACAACAATTGTCAAGAGCTTTTAATTTCAGAATTATTAATTGAATTCAATTTTCACCATCTGCCATAGTGGGATTCAAATCCATGCCCCCAGAGCATTAACCTGGGCTGTGGATTACTAGTCCAGTGACATTACCACTATGCCACCGTCTCCCCCCAGGTGGTGGGCAAATTATTAGAAAACAGTAAAAATTGTCATTTAGTAAGACATGGATTATTCAAGGGTAGGCACCATGGATTCGTTAGGGGATGGTCATGTCCGACTAACTTGATTGATTTTTTGAGGTAATAAGGAGACTGGATGTAGTCTACATAGATTTTAGCAAGGTTTTTGACAAGGTCCCACATGGTAGACTGGTCAGAAAGGTAATAGCAGGTGTAGAGATGGGATGCAAGGGAAAATGGCCAAGTGGGATCCGAAACTGGCTCAATGGCAGCAAAGGGTAACGGTCAACAGGTGTTTTTCTGATTGGCAGGCCGTTTCCATTGGGATCCCTCAGTATTAGATGCCTAGCTTTTCACCGTATATATCAATGACTCAGACATAAATGTAGGGAGCATGATTAAGAAGTTTACAGATGATACAAACATTGACTGTGTTGTTGATAGTGAGAAAGAAAGCTTTCGACTGCAAAAGATATCAATGGACTGATCAGGTGGACAGAAAAGTGTCTGATTATCAGTCACAGTGAAGATGAAAATTTTACCCAGGTTAGATGTTCTGATATATAAAACAATTCATGGTTTGACCAGCTGCTTTTAGCTTTTCCCATACTCATTCCCTCTTGAACAGATTAACTATACCATTCTTGTGTAAAATGTCTTTTTCTTGCTGTTTGATTTCTACTGTAACTGAGGATTCAGAAGACTGCAAAATGTAGCAACAGGATTTTTGAGTGATCTCAATCATGTTCACATGGCAGCCATTAATCTATTTTTTTTTTTCTTTGGCTCTACACCTGCGTTTAAAAACTGTTAAATCTCTAACTTCTAGTTCTGCTGAAAGATCATCGACTTGAAACATTAACTCTGTTTCTCTCTCCACTGAAGCAGCTTGGCCTGCTGAGCGTTTGCAGCATTATCTGTTTTTAAGTTTATTTATTAGTTTGCTTTCTCTCTTTTTGCTGTTCCCCAATTTCTCCCTCTTTCATGTCCTGAGGCAACAACATATGTTGGGCATTATGTGTTCAGTGCCAGTAATCCTCGACATTTCAGTAAATGGCTGAGAGAGTCTGGCCAGTAACTATCAGCAGGCTAAATTATCAGGGAAACCATGCAGCGAATTTAATCCAATGATTCCAATAGAGATCATTAGATAGCAATCAGGATTAGCAACATTAGGCAATTTTTCCCTTTCCTAGCTCAAGGTTACAGAGACCAACCATCACCCAAGCCAACAAGGATCATGACAACTTTGCACATGAAGCAATTCTTATGCCTGACAATAAATGCACAAATCTTTTAATTAATACTTTGCACAAAATACATTTGCTTTATCTAACCACACAGTCATCCACACTAGAAACATTTGACTGGCATTAGCATAATATGAAAACAATGGCATTTCATTCAGAAGCAGTGAACACGAGCCAATTCATGTCATTTATGTTGCTATTTCAGAATTCCTTATCCCAGCAGTGGAATTGTAGACCCACAAAAAACTGGCATCAAAATAAAACAGCTTTTGTAGTATTAATCTATCACTTAGGAAATTAGATTCCGAAATTATATTGCTACTTTCCCCACCTCATCCAAACCAAAATATTGCCTAACATTTCTAATCAGCAATAAAATCATCAGTTGCAATCTGGTTGAATAATGAAAATAACTGTTTTTGCAGGGAAACGTGACACACCACACCTTAAACTAAAAGCCTCTACTTCACCAGTTTCCCATCCCAACATTTGATAATTCTACAGCTGTAAAAACTTTAGTGCAGAAGCAGTCATGCTGTAAATATTACTCAAATAAATTTATCACTTTGCTATCCATATTTATCATTACTTTCCTTAGTATATTGTCATGTATACTGCATAACAAGATGTGTCAGCTGTATTTTTGTGCTCAAGACCTGGAGTGGGACTTGAACTCACAACCTTCTGACACCAAGATCAGAGTGTTATCCATTGAGCCATGGCTGGCACATTAGTATACACACCCACCTAAGCTCCTCTTGAATAAATTAGACACAAAGTGTCACTTTTTCAGAAAAAATAAACAGGACATAAATCCTACCTCCTCCTTTTTCTCATCCACTGCAGAAATTGTTGTATTCAGACTAAGTTGTGAATGACTGCTTATCCCGCTGTCCTCATTACCATCATCATAGTAAACTGTTTGCACCAGATCCTGAAATGATACTGGACATTTTCCAGCTTTTGATATAGTTCCTTCAGTTCGCCCTTCACTGTCCATAGAGCTAAGTGACAAGGTACTGTGTTGGTTTGGACAATAGAAAGTAATATTGTGTTTAATTTTTTCAATGCTAGGACTCTGAGGTTTAGGAGCAGATGGTCTGACTGGACTATTAGGCTGCTCAGTTTCAAATGTAAACTGACTGATGTTTTTAGGTTCATTTGAATTATCAAAGAACACTTCATTAACGGAGGGACTAACAGGAGAGGAGGTAAATTGACTGTTTGGCTTTGTCACAGCTAAACTCAAACACTGGGAGGACCTACTGGTTTTAAGCTCGGGCGAGGATAATGATTTCTCCAAGTGCATAGTAGTAGTCTGAGTGTTTGTAGGGGTGAATGAGCTTGGGGATGAAGGAATGGAAGAAAGTTGGTTCCAGTTGTGTGAGGCAAATCTGTGTTTTTCACTGTCGGCACTGCTAGAAACTCTTCGAGAATAATCATCATGTAGCCTGCTGTTAGGTCGAACTCCAGTTCCATTTCTTTGTTCATATGAAAGTGAATTTTCCTTTGATGGACTCTCTCGCCTCCTTGCAACATCTGCAACGTTACTCACTAGCCTTAGCATTCTGTCAAAATCTTTAGCCCTGATCGGGCTCCTCCAGCGTTTAGATCGCATTTCAGTATTACCATCGACTTTTTCATCTGTTGGTGAAGCGCTTATTGTCCAGTGTAGACTTACATTTTCATTGGCTACTTTCAATTCTGTGAGGTTTGAGGTTGATTTCCTTTTAAAAGAGCTTTTCTTGAAAAAGCTTAAATTGTCAGTGCTTTTGCTTCTCCTGTAGATAGTTTTGTGGTTTTCACAGTTTGTTACTATTGAATCACTAAAGTTTGATTCTTGGGCGCCAAGGGACACAACCCTGGTAGAGTCCTCTTGAATTGGAGATTTATCACAGTCCAATAAATTTATCCGTCCAACCCTGTAAGCCCGTCTAATGCTCCGTGATCGGTGAGTGTGGCGCAAAAAGGCTTCATCAAATTCTTCAGTTTCTGAGCCATCTGAAGCCAAGTCCTCCACAGAACTACACAAATCCTGTGAAGTGCCTGTGTAAGAGCAGCTGTTCTGCATTTGTACGGCACAGCCATTTTGCACATGTTTGTGCACATTTTCAATATTTTCTACATTTATAACCTCAGTTTTCTCTCTGGCTTGAATTCCTTGAAAAACTGAGGACTTCAGTTTTTTGAAAGAACCCATTTTCCTTAAAGACGACAAGGCATTCCAAGTAGGAGAATTTCCCATCAGTAACACAGAATGAGGTCTACTATCTGAGTTACAATTGGTCTTCTTCCTAGGATTGGAGAAAAAATGCATGATTTTTGAAGGACTCAATTTATTCTCTCCCATTTCCTGCTCATTGTTGTTACTGTGGTCACAGTAACCATTATCTGTCTTCCGATGATATGAATTATGGAACATTCTGGGACCTGCATCATCTACAGATAACAAGATATCTGCATTTGCGCATCCATTATGGAGAGATTTTGTGTTGCCATTACTACAGATGCTGGAAAGATCTAGGCTACTGATCAGCTTGATGTTTTCATTAACTGGCCTCACCTCAGCTTCACTCCCTTTCTTCTCCTCCTCATATATGTTGTGGAAGGTTAGCACTTCATTGGACTGGAGTACCTGCACAGAGAAAACAAAGAAAGCATTCAACAAACCTTTTCACATTCACTGGCAAAGGAGAAGCACTCCTTTGGGTACAACTAGAAATAGAAAACATAATAAATTGAACAACAAACAGTCATGAGATTGGTGAGAGCCTTTCATGTTTTTAACACATACATAATCCAACTGCCCTGAAACACATTCACTAAGATTGAAAAAAAAACCTTCAAAAGGAAAATTATTAAGCTTTGTTCCCCTGCTCGTGATCCCTTTTGTCATTTAATCTTTCCTGGCTTTCACCCTGTCAAAGACCTTCCCTTTTGTTCTTACCATGCCATCCATTCCACTTCACTGCCTCCATACTTGCTTAAAATCTGTTCCATCTATAACTTTTTCAAGTTTTGATGAATGGTCATTGACCTGAAACATCAACTTGGTCTGTCTCTCTCTCTCTCTCTCCACACTTGTTATCTGACCTACTGAGATTATCTAGCACTTTGTTTTTACTTCAGATTTCTAGCATCTGCAGTACTTTGCTTTTGTTTTGGAAAATTAAGACTTGGAGTTGCTAAACACGTGATTTCAGAAACTTATATTTCAGTGACGTTCAGTAAACCAGATACTTTCTACAGAGAGCCACCAAACATACATGACTAAAATTCTAATAATCTCCACTGATGTTGGGATATTCTGTATAGTCATAATCATAGAGAGATGCAGCACTGAAACAGGCCCTTCGGCCCACAGAGTCTGTGCCGACCATCAACCACCCATTTTATACTAATCCTATATTAATCCCATATTCCCTACCACTTTCCCTCAATTCTCCTACCACCTACCTACACTAGGGGAAATTTACAATGGCCAATTTACTTATCAACCTGCAAGTCTTTGGCTGTGGGAAGAAACCGGAGCACCTGGCGGAAACCCACTAGGTCTGAGAGTAGATTTTAAAATGTGCAATAATAGCTGCATTAATTCAGCACTTAGTGGAGTGCTAAGGCTGCCAGCTCCTGAGACATCTCAGCAGGTGGATTCAACAGCATATTTGACTGGTCCTCCCAATGGGCAGCCTGAATAAATCCACCAAGTTTACTCTGGGTTGCCACCACTGTACAGCACCCACATATCTGGAGCCAGCTATCTGAACATCCCACATAAGCAGTTAATCGTTACACATTGATGACTTAGCACGTTTACTCATCAAGTAAGTGAGCTACAGAGACCAAGATTGTGCTGAGGTACGCTATTTTTATATTGGCTTACAACAAGTACCATTCATGAATCACTCGTTCCTCTGAGTTGCACTGCTTTCTTGCTAGTCTTGATTTTAAAATTCTCAGCCTGGTTTTTAAATCCCTCCATGACCTCACCCTCCTGATCTCTAATCTCCTTCAGTCCTACAACCCTCCGATATCTGCGCTTCTCCTCAAACATCCCCAGTTTTAATCATTCCACCAATGGTGTCCTTGCCTTCAGCTGCCAAGGCACTAAGCTCTGCAATTCCCTTCCAAAATCTCTCCCCCTTTAACAACTTTTATTTATACAGTGCCTTCACAGGAGTACTATCAAACAAAATATGGCACCAAGCCACATAAGGAGATATTAGGTCAGATGACCAAATGCTTGGTCAGAGATGTAGGTTTTAAGCAATGTCTTAAAGGAGGACAGTGAGTTGGAGAGGCGGAGAGGTTGTAAGGAGGGTATTCCAGAGCTTGGGGCTGAGGCAACTGAAGATGAGGCCACCAATGGTGGAGCAATTAAAATCAGAGTTGCTCAAGAGGCCAGAATTAGAGGAGTACATTTATCTTGGAGGGTTGTGAGACTGAAGGAGATTAGGGGGGGGGGGGGGGGGGGGGGGTGGTGGTGAGGCCATGGAGGGATTTGAAGATAAGGATGAAAATTTAAAAAATAAAGACATTGCTCGACTAGAAAGCATAGGGGTGATAGGGGAACGGGACTTGATGTGAGTTCAGACAAACGCAGCAGAGTTTGAATGGCCTCAAGTTTACAGAGGTAGCATGTGGGAGACCTGCTAGGAGTGCAGTGGAATGGTCATCTAGAGATAACAAAGCCATGATTGAGGGTTTCAACAGATAAGCTGAGACAAGGCAAAGTCAGGCGATATTACAGAAGTGGAAAAGGGCAGTCTTAGAGATGGCGCGAGAGGTCAGAAACTCAACTCTGGGTCAAATGTGACACCAAGGTTGCGAACAGATTGGCTTAATCTTAGACTGTTGCCAGGGAGAGGGATGGCATCAGTAGCTCGGGAACAGAGTTTGGAATGGGGACCGAAAAAGATGTCCAGAGTCTTCCCAATATTTAATCGGAGGAAATTTCTCCTCATCCAGTACTAGATATTGGACAAGCTTTAGAGTTGGTCAATGGTCAAGGACAGCAGGATGTGACTGCGAGTCAATCAGGTATGGGGATCCAGCATGTAGCTGGAGGAGGAGCCTCAGCCCTTGACTTTGACCAACAGGTACAAGGTGCTTGCTACTTGTGTGGACGAGAACAAGGACTGTAGGGTGGATGAGCAAGCTGGCCATGGCACAGGATTTCATTCAAGTTGGGGGAGCAAGGAGGCATGTGGTAGAGATGGGGGCAGTATAGTCAGGGGGATAGTTACTATTCTCTGCAGCCACAACCAGGAGCTCCAAAGGTTGTTGCCTGTCCGTGCCAGGGTTAAGGACACCGCCTCAAGGTTAGTGATGAACCTGGAGTGGGAGGGGGAGGATCCAGTTGTTGTGGTCCAGGTAGGAAAGTTTGAGGAGTTAGGGTCCAAATTAAAACACAGAACAAAGGTAATCATGCTAGCCATGATTTTCCAGAATTCCTTAGATCCAGAAATGACCCCATCAGATTGGAAGTTGACAAATGTTAGTGCTTTTCAAGAAAGGAGGGAGAGAGAAAACAGGGAACTACATGCCAGTTAGTCCAACATTAGTCATTGGGAAAATGCTGGAATCTATTATCAAGGAACTTAGAAAAGCACAGTGTGATTAGAACAAGACAACATGGTTTTACTAAAGGGAAATTCTGCTTGCCAAATTTATTAAAGTTTTCTGAGGATGTAACTAGTAGGTAGATAAGGGGAAACTAGGAGATGTAGTATACCTGCACTTCCAAAAGGCATTCGATAAGGTGCCACACAAAAGGCTAATAGGCAAGATAAAGGCTCATGGAGTTGGGTGTAATATATTAGCATAGATAGAGGATTGGTTAACGGACAGGAAGCAAAGACTGGACATAAATGGGGCATTTTCAAGTTGACAGGCAGTAAATAGTGGAGTGTCACAAGGATCAGTGCTAGGGCCTCAGCTATTTACAATCTATATTAATGACTTAGATGAAGAAAGTAATGTATCTATGTTTGCTGGTGATACAAAGATAGGTGGAAAGGTAAGTTGTGGGGAGGACAAAGAGAGGCTGCAAAGAGATGTAGACAGGTTAAGTGAGTGGGCAACAAGATGGCAGAGGGAGCGTGAACTTATCCACTTTTGTCGTAAGAAAAGAAAAGCAGAATATTTTTTAAAAGGTGTGAAACTTGTAAGTGTTGATGTTCAAAGAGACTTGGAAGTGCTTGTGCAAGGAATGCAGAAAGTAAGCAGGCAGGTACGAAAAGAAATTAGGAAGGCAAATGGCATGCTGGCCTTTATTGCAAGGGAACTGGGGTACAAGAATAAAGAAGTCTTGTTACAGTTGTACAGGGTTTTGGTGAGACCACATCTGTGTGCAATTTTGGTCTCCACATTTAAGAAAGGATATACTTGCATTGGAGGCGGCATAGCGAAGATTCACTAAATTGGTCCCTGGGATGAGGGGGGTTGTTCTATGATGAGAAGCTGAGTAAATTGGGCCTATATTCTCTGGAGTTTAGAAGAATGAAAGGCAATCTCACTGAAACATACAAGATGCTAAAGGGGCTGGATAGGGGAGAAGCTGAGAGATTGTTTCCGCTGGTCAAGGAATCTAAAACACGGGGGCACAGTCTCAGGATAAGGAGCAGATCATTTAGGACTGAGATGAGGAGAAATTACTTCACTCAAAGGGTTGTGAATCTTTGGAATTCTCTACCCCAGACAGTTGTGGATGCTCCATCGTTGAATACATTTAAGACAGGGATAGATAGATTTTCGGTCTCTCAGGGAATCAAGGGATATAACAAGCGGGTGGGAAAGTGGAGTTGAAGCCTAAGATCAGCCATGATCGTATTGAATGGTGGAGTAGGCTTGATGGGCCATATGGTCTACTCCTGCTCTTATTTTTTATATTCGTAAATGATTTAGATCTAATCACCATTACAGAGACATGGTTACAAGGTTGGAAAATAAATATTCCAGGGTCCCCAATTTTTCAAAAAAACACACATAAAGGCAAAGGAGGAGAGGTAGCTCTGAGAGCAAAGGATAACATAAGGGCATTAGTGAGAAAGGAGATCATGATGTAGAATCAGAATAGGTGGAGATTAGGAATAGCAAGAATCAGAAAACACTGGCCGGAGTAGATTATAGGCTCCCCAACAGTAGTTATACCGTTGGACAGTGCATTAAAGAAGAAATTATTGGAGCTTGTAACAAAGACAATGTAATAATTATGGGGATTTTAATCCTCACATAGGCTGGACAAATCAAATTGACAAGGGTGGTCTCGAAGACGAGTTTGTGGACTGGATCAATACATTGTGGAACCAACTAGGGATAAAGCTACTTTAGATCTAGTGTTGTGTAACGAGGCAGGGTTAATTAGTAATCTCATAGCAAAGAATCTTCAGGGAAATAGTGAACATAATATAACTGAATTCTATAATAAAAGCAAAATACTGCAGGTGCTGGAAATCTGAAATCAAAACAAGAAATGCTGGAAATACACAGCAGGTCTGGCAGCATCTGTGGAGAGAGAAGCAGAGTTAACATTTCAGGTCAGTGACCCTTCATCTGAGTATTTCCAGCATTTCTTGTTTTTATAACTGAATTCTATGTTAAGTTTGAAAGTGACATACTCCAATCATAAACAAGAATCTTCAACTTAAAGCTAATTAAATGGGTATGTGGCGAGAGCTGGCTGAGGTTGATTGGGTAAATGTACTAAAAGGTATGGCAGTAAATAAACAGTGGGAAACATTTAAAGAAACAATTCAAAATGTTCATCAAAAATACATTCCATTGAAAAATAAAAACTAAGCAAGAAAGACCCATCCGTGGCTCACTTTTTTTTAAAAATTCATTCATGGGATGTGGGTGTCACTGGCTAGGCCAGCATTTATTGCCCATCCCTAATGCCCTTGAGAAGGTGGTGGTGAGCTGCCTTCATGAACCGCTGCAGTCCATGTGGGGTACAACCACAGTGCTGTTAGGAAGGGAGTTCCAGAATTTTGACCCAGTGACAGTGAAGGAATGGCAATATAGTTCCAAGTCAGGATGGTGTGCGACTTGGAAGGGAACGTGCAGGCGTTCCCATGCATTTGCTGCCCTTGTCCCTCTAGCTGATAGAGGTCATGGGTTTGGAAGGTTCTGGCTAAGGAGCCTTGGTGCGTTGCTGCAGTCCATCTTGTAGATGGTACACACTGCTGCCACTATGCGTCGGTGGTGGAGGGAGTGAATGTTTGTGAATTTGGTGCCAATCAAGCAGGCTGCTTTGTCCTGGATGGTGTCGAGCTTCTCGAGTGTTGTGGGAACTGCACCCATCCAGGCAGGTGGAGAGTATTCCATCACACTCCTGACTCAGGAAGTTAAGGATAGTATTGGATTAAAAGAAGAAGCTTATAACGTTGCAAAGAATAGTAGCAAGTCTGAGGATTGTGCATGTTTTAGAAACTAGCAAAGGGCCACCAAAAAGTTGATAAAAAGGGAAAAAATAGAATGAGACTAAACTCGGTAAGAATATTAAAAGACAGATTGTAAGAGTTTTTACAAGTATATGAAAAGGAAGAGAGTAACTTAAGTAAAACTTTGGTCCCTTAGAAGCAAAGACAGGAGAAATTTAAATATTGTGTGTCAATCTTCACAATAGAAGATACAACTTGCATACCAGAAATAGACAGTAACCTAGCGGCTAAAAAGAGTGAGGAAATTGAGGTAATTAATATCGGTAGAGAAAAAGTATTGGAGAAACTTAAGGGTCTAAAATTCAACAAATTCCCAGGACCTAATGGCGTATATCCTAGGGTTCTTAAAGAGTTGGTTGCAGAGATAGTGATGCGCTGGCTATGATTTTCCAAAATTCCCTGGATTCTGGAATGGTTCCAGCAAATTGTAAGTTAGCAAACGTAACACCGCTTTTCAAAAAATGAGAGAGAAAACAGGGGACAACAAGCCAGTTAACCGGACATCAGTTACGGGACCGGCAGTTCCTGCAGCCATACTGGTGCCAAACGTCGTGCTCTGCACTCCTTTGGACCCCACCAGAAAGGCCAAGAGGGGGGTTTTGACGCTTGGGCAACTCTCAACCTCCATACATTCGCCCAGGCATGCGCCATGGAGAGGTCACTTCATAGTTGCCTCGCAGCGACTGACACCACTGACCACCTCCAGGTGCTTACCCATTGTCTCTCGAGACAAGGAGGCCAAAGAAGAAGAAGAAAGAAGTTACGGGAAAGTGCTGGAATTTTAAGGCAGTCTTAACAATGCACTTGGAAAATGATAGTACTGTCAGGCAAAGCCAACATGGTTTTTACGAAAGGAAAATCGTGTTTGGCAAATTTATTAGAGCTTGTTGAGGATATTATTAGAGTTTGTTGAGGATGTAACCAGTAGGATAGATAAAGGGGAACCAGTGGATATAGTATACTTGGATTTCCAAAAGACATTTGATAAAGGCACCATACAAAAGGTTAACAGGCAAGATAAGGGCTCATGGAATTGAGGATAACATATTAGCATGGAGAGATTAACAGACAGGAAGCAAACAATAGGCACAAATGGGGCATTTTCAAGTTGGTAGGCTGTGACTTGTGGAATGTCACAAGAATCAGTGCTGGGGGCCTTATTAATGACTTAGATGAAGAGACAGAGAGTAATGTAGATACGTTTACTGATGATACAAAGCTAGGTGGAAATGCAAGCTGGGAGGAAGACAGAGAGAGAGGCTGCAAAGAGATATATAGACAGGTTAAGTGAGTGGGCAACAAGGTGGTAGATGGAGTATAATGTGGGGAAGTGTGAAATTATCCACTTTGGTCAGAAGAATAGAAGAACAGAATATTTTTTAAAAGGTGTGAAACTTGTAAATGTTGATGCTGAGAGGTACTTGGACAAGGAACACACAAAGTTAGTATGTGGTGCAGCAAGCTATTTGGAGGCAAGTGGCCTGTTGGCCTTTGTTACAAGGGGATTGGAGTACAAGAATAAGGAAGTCTTGCTACAATTGTACAGGGCTTTGGTGAGACCACACCTGGAATAGTGTGTGCAGTTTTTGTCTTTATATTTAAGGAAGGATATACTTGCACTGGAGGTAGTACAGCAAAGGTACACTGGATTGGTCACTGGGCTGAGAGAGTTGTCTTACGATGAAAGGGAGAGTAAATTGGGTCTATATTCTCTGGAATTTAGAAGAATGAGAAGTAACCTCATTGAAGCTTACAAGATTCTGAAGGGGCTCGACAGGGTCAACACTGAGAGGTTGTTTCCGCTGGCAGGGCACAGTTTCAGGATTAGGGGCTGATCATTTATGCCTGAGCTGAGGAGAAATTTCTTCGCTTAATGGGCTGTGAATCTTCGGAATTCTCTACCCCAGAGAGTTGTGGATGCTCCATTGTTGAATATAGTTAAGACTGAGGTAGACAGAGTTTTGATCTCTCAGGGAATTAAGGGGTTATGTAGAGTGGGTGGGAAAGTGGAGTTGAATCCCAAGATCAGCCATGATCAGATTGAATGGCAGGGTAGACTTGACAGGCTATATGGTCAACTCCTGCTCGTATTTCTTATGTTCTTATGTTCTCAGCAGTCTGGTAATTTAGCAACAGTGGAGGAGTCGAGAGAGGTAGTAGTGAGGTAGAGCTGGGTTTCGTCAGCATACATGTGAAAACTAATGCTGTGCTTTTTTTGGATGATGTAGCTGAGGGACAGCATGTAGATGAGAAATGGAAGGGGGCCAAGGATAGATCCTTGGGGTACATCAAAGATAACAGTGCAGGAGCAGGAAGCAAAGCCTTTGCGAGTGATTCTATGGCTCCAATTTGATAAATAAAGAATGGAACCAGGTGAGCACGGACCCAAGACAGTGGACAGGTGTTGGAGGAGGATGGCATGGTCAACCCTGTCAATGGCTGCCAACAGCTCGAGAAGCACGAGGAGGGAAAGTTTACCTTTGTCACAGTCATGTAGGATGTCATTTGTGACTTTGATAAAAGCAGTTTCAGTACTTTGGCAGGGGCGGAAACGGGATTGAAGGAATTCAAACATGGAGTTTCAGGAAAGATAGGAACCGGTTTAGACGGCGACAATAAATTCAAGGAATTTGGAGAACAAAAGGAGGTTGGAGACGGTACGATAGTTACAAGGACAGTAGAGTCAAGAGTTGGTTTTCTGAGGAGTGATGACGGCAGATTTAAAGTAGAGGGGGACAACACCTGAAGAGAGAGAACAGTTAATATCTGCTCACATGGGGAACAGGAGGAGAAGTTGGGTGATCAGCAGTTTTGTGGGAATAGGATCGAGGGAGCAGGAGGTGGGTACCATGGACAAGAAAGATGCGAATTCAGGGCTAGGGCAGGAGGGAGCGACATGGCAGAGACAGTTCATCTGATGGTCTCAATCTAAGTGACAAAGAAGTCCATGAGGTCTTTGCACATGGTTGGAGATGAGAGTGGAGGGGATTAGGAAGGTGGTTTTAAGATGACCGTTTGCAGTGGAGAAAAGAAGCCTGGGGTTATCGTTGCATTCCAGGATGATCCATTTTTAGCAGACAAGAGCAGGATCTCATAGTATTTTAAGTGGTCCAGCCAGATCTGGCAGTGGATGGCTAAACCACTCGTCCGCTTCATCCTTTCAAGGCTGCATCCCACGGACTTAAGGAATGAGAGCTGTGCTGACGGAATGGCCAGCGTGTGTGAGTGTACTAGTTTTATTGGGGACTAGGGCAAAGGTGGAGGTGAGAATGAAATTGAGCAAATCAGTGGCTGTTGTGGCAAATGGAAGGCTAGAGATTAGATAGTTGGGGTTTTGATTTTGGTCATCAGTCAATATCTCCTATGTGGCTTGGTGGCAAATGTTGTTTGGTAACAACCCTAAAGCACCTTGGGGTATTTTACTACGTTAAAGGCATTACATAAATGCACGTGGCTTTGTTGCTGCATTGGATTCTGGAGAGATTGGTGATCATTCCAAGCAGAAGGGCCACCCGCACATCTACACGAGCAGAATTTCTCATCCACAGCTGTTACAAAAATTTCTAAATTCACTTGTAACAGCCCTTCAAAACACTCCCACAGGGGATGCTGAGACCAAGTGGGCCCACATCAGAGATGCCATCTATGACTCAGCTTTGACCACCTACGGCAAACGTGCGAAGAGAAATGCAGACTGGTTTCAATCTCATAATGAAGAGCTGGAACCTGTCATAGCCGCTAAGCGTATTGCACTGTTGAACTACAAGAAAGCCCCCAGCGAGTTAACATCCGTGGCACTTAAAGCAGCCAGAAGCACTGCACAAAGAACAGCCAGGCGCTGCGCAAATGACTAATGGCAACACCTATGCAGTCATATTCAGCTGGCCTCAGACACTGGAAACATCAGAGGAATGTATGATGGCATTAAGAGAGCTTTTGGGCCAACCATCAAGAAGATCGCCCCCTTCAAATCTAAATCAGGGGACATAATCACTGATCAACGCAAACAAATGGACCGCTGGGTTGAGCACTTCCTCAAACTGTGACAAATGTTGTCACTGAAACTGCCCTCAATGCAGCCCAGCCTCTACCAGTCATGGATGAGCTGGACATACAGCCAACAAAATCGGAACTCAGTGATGCCATTGATTCTCTAGCCAGTGGAAAAGCCCTTGGGAAGGACAGCATTACCCCTGAAATAATCAAGAGTGCCAAGCCTGCTATACTCTCAGCACTACATGAACTGCTATGCCTGTGCTGGGACAAGGGAGCAGTACCTCAGGACATGCGAGATGCCAATATCATCACCCTCTATAAAAACAAAGGTGACCGCGGTGTCTGCAACAACTACCGTGGAATCTCCCTGCTCAGCATAGTAGGGAAAGTCTTTGCTCGAGTCGCTCTAAACAGGCTCCAGATGCTGGCCGAGCGCGTCTACCCTGAGGCACATTGTGGCTTTCGTGCAGAGAGATCGACCGTTGACATGCTGTGCTCCCTTCGTCAGATACAGGAGAAATGCTGCGAACAACAGATGCCCCTCTACATTGCTTTCATTGATCTCACCAAAGCCTTTGACCTCGTCAGCAGACGTGGTCTCTTCAGACTACTAGAAAAGATTGGATGTCCACCAAAGCTACTAAGTATCATCACCTCATTCCGTGACAATGTGAAAGGCACAATTCAACATGGCGGCACCTCATCAGACCCCTTTCCTATCCTGAGTGGCGTGCAACAGGGCTGTGTTCTCGCACCCACACTCTTTGGGATTTTCTTCTCCCTGCTGCTTTCACATGCGTTCAAGTCTTCTGAAGAAGGAATTTTCCTCTACACAAGATCAGGGGGCAGGTTGTTCAACTTTGCCCGTCTAAGAGCGAAGACCAAAGTACGGAAAGTCCTCATCAGGGAACTCCTCTTTGCTGACGATGCTGCTTTAACATCTCACACTGAAGAGTGTCTGCAGAGTCTCATCGAAAGGTTTGCGGCTGCCTGCAATGAATTTGGCCTAACCATCAGCCTCAAGGAAACGAACATCATGGGGCAGGATGTCAGAAATGCTCCATCCATCAATATTGGCGACCACGCTCTGGAAGTGGTTCAAGAGTTCACCTACCTAGGCTCAACTATCACCAGTAACCTGTCTCTAGATGCAGAAATCAACAAGCGCATGGGTAAGGCTTCCACTGCTATGTCCAGACTGGCCAAGAGAGTGTGGGAAAATGGCGCACTGACACGGAACACAAAAGTCCGAGTGTATCAAGCCTGTGTCCTCAGTACCTTGCTCTATGGCAGCGAGGCCTGGACAACATATGTCAGCCAAGAGCGACGTCTCAATTCATTCCATCTTCGCTGCCTCCGGAGAATACTTGGCATCAGGTGGCAGGACCGTATCTCCAACACAGAAGTCCTCGAGGCGGCCAACATCCCCAGCTTATACACACTACTGAGTCAGCGGCGCTTGAGATGGCTTGGC
Organism: Heterodontus francisci; assembly: GCF_036365525.1. Lineage (NCBI taxonomy): Eukaryota > Metazoa > Chordata > Chondrichthyes > Heterodontiformes > Heterodontidae > Heterodontus > Heterodontus francisci. The sequence continues at coordinate 47,742,709 of NC_090376.1, read as the reverse complement.
CATGTGAGCTGCATGGAAGATGGCAGGATCCCCAAAGACACATTGTACAGCGAGCTCGCCACTGGTATCAGGCCCACCGGCCGTCCATGTCTCCGCTTCAAAGACGTCTGCAAACGCGACATGACGTCCTGTGACATTGATCACAAGTCGTGGGAGTCAGTTGCCAGCGTTCGCCAGAGCTGGAGGGCAGCCATAAAGGCGGGGCTAAAGTGTGGCGAGTCGAAGAGACTTAGCCCGAAGAGCCTGTCACTCTAGAATTGGCCTTTATAGCCACTCCAAGCGCTGCTGCACACACCACTGACCACCTCCAGGCGCTTACCCATTGTCTCTCGAGATAAGGAGGCCAAAGAAGGAAGAAAAAGGTGTCCATGAATCTGCTCCGTGAGTTTACTCTACAAAATTTGATCCTTCCTATTCCAACAGTAGGATTACAGTCCCACAAAAACTGTGCTTCCTACTTTCCACTCCAAAAGCATATTCTCTACTACTTCGGTCTCAGAAAGTCATGGGTGCTTGATATCTCATTTTATTTACAAAACAATAAAATTACGGTGACTCCAGACCCAAGCAATGTGGATAACTCTTAAATGCCCTCTGAAATGGCCTAGTAAGCCACTCAATTGTACCTAACTGCTACAAAGTCAAAAAGGAATGAAATCAGACAGTTCAACCAGCATCAACCTAGGCACCGGAAATGACAATGGCAAGCCTAGCCCTGCCAACCCTACCAAGTCCTCCTTACTAACATCTGGGGCTTGTGCCAAAGTTGGGGAGCTATCCCACAGACCTGTCAAACAACAGCCTAAGAGTCATACTCACAGAATCATACCTTACAGACATTGACAATGTCCCAGACATTGCCATCACCATCCCTGGGTATGTCCTGTCCCACCAGCAGGACAGATCCAGAAGAGCTGGCAGCACAGTGGTACACAGTCAGGAGGGGGTTGCCCTGGCAGTTCTCAACATCGACTCCAGACCCCAAGAAGTCTCATGGCATCAGGTCAAACATGGGCAAGGAAACCCCCTGATTACTACCTACCATGTCCCCCATCAACTGATGGATCAGTACTCCTCCAAGTTGGAGACAAATGACCAAGCTGACCGAGTCCAGCTTCTAGACTGGATCTGGGGTAGGTGGTGAGGGAAACAAGAGGGATAAAGATACTTGACTTCATCCTCATCAATCTGCCTGTCACAGATGCAACTGTTTATGGCAGTATCGGTAGGAGTGACCATCGCACAGTCCTTGCGGAGACAAAATCCTGTCTTTATATTGAGGATACCCTCCATCGTGTTGTGTGGCACTACCACCATGCTAAATGGGACAGATTTCGAACAGATCGAGCAATGCAAAACTGGGCATCCATGAGGCACTGTGGGCCATCAGCAGCAGCAGAATTGTACTCAACCACAATCTGTAACCTCATGGCCCGGCACATCCCCCACTCTACCATTACCATCAAGCCAGCAGACCAACCCTGGTTCAATGAAGAGTGCAGGAGGGCATGCAAGGAGCTGCACCAGGCATACCTCAAAATGAGGCGTCAACCTGGTGAAGCTACAATCCAGGACTACTTGCATGCCAAACAGCAAAAGCAGCATGCGGTAGTCAGAGTAAAGCAATCCATAACTAACGGATCAGATCCAAGCTCTGCAATCCTACCATATCCAGTCGAGAATGGTGGTGAACAATTAAACAAATAACTGGAGGAGGTGGCTCCACAAATAACCCCACCCTCAATGACGGGGGAGCCCAGCACATCAGTGCAAAAGATAAGGCAGAAGCATTTGCAACAATCTTCAGCCAGAAGTGCCAAGTGGATGATCCATCTCGGCCTCCTCCTGAAGTCCCCAGCATCACAGATGCCAGTCTTCAGCCAATTTGATTCACTCCAGGTGATATCAAGAAACGACTGAAGGCACTGGATACTGCAAAGGCTATGGGGACTGACAATATTCCATCCGGTTTCATTCCTTAATTGACTTTGTAGCAGTTAGATATAACTGAGTGGCTTGTTAGGCCATTTCAAAGGGCATTTAAGGTCAACCACATATTACTGTGGATCTGGAGTTATCCGTAGGCCAGACCAAGTAAGGACAGCAGATTTCCTTCCCTAAAGGACATTAGTGAACCAGGTGGGTTTTTACAACAATCGACAATGGTTTCATGGCCATCATTAGACTAGCTTTTCATTCCAGATTTATAAATTGAATTCAAATTCCACCTTCCGCCATGATGGGATTCGAACCCATGTCCCCAGAGCGAAATCCTGGGTTTCTGGGTTACTAGTCCAGTGACAATACCACTATGCCACCGCCACCTCTTCCCCCCTGCAGTGGACGCATAAAATTCCCCCTTAATGGCTCAATATACTGCAGGCAAAATCTGCTGAAAAAAAAACATTGATATGGATAAACCAGCTATGTAGTTGAATAACAACTAGATATGAAGCCATGCAGGTGGCAAACTTGACCTCTGATGCATTTGTGCAAGAACTGAGTCTTCACCAAGGCCTTGGCTATTGCAAGATAGGTTAAAATCCTAATATTTGCTTGGCAATACTTCAGGGTGAATGAAGAGTCAAGTGTTAACTCTTGTCTGTTACAAAAACACGATGTCATGTAAACAAATTTGCCTGCCTGTTTGAGCTGAATTTAGAGAGGCTGCTTTGTCATAGGACATGCTAGCGTATTAGTAAACATATGCATATCATCACTCAGGTTTGAAAAACCAAGAATATATCTCATTAAAAGGAAAATCAGAGTGGTCTGACCAGAGCACTATATAATTTGAGATAAAGCTAGGCAGCCTATTGAATATTGAATTGTAAAAATTAACTCATGTTGTAGCAAAAAAATAAAACCATCAACCTACACCTTATAATTTATTGGATTGAGTATTCAATTTTTTGGCACTTGCATCCTTGAAAATCAGGATGGAAAGAATATCTTCAATTGCTAGGGTTATATTTATAGTTAGCTCAATTTTTAGTCACTCATTAAAACCATTTGAATGACACATAAACAGGCAATACAACCAAATATCAATTTTCAACATTTCAGATTTTACCCACACCAGGAAAACATAAGGTCGATTACACCAAAACTTACAAATATAGTCAACTCCTATTTGATAGACCTGATCCACCTTGCAGGTGGAAAATGGAAAATGAAAGGAGTGGCAAAGAGCTACAAACTTAAAAAAATGTTCATATAAGCAGCTGACCTATCCAAATTGGTGTTATATGAATTGGATTGTAGTTCAAATAAGACTTTTTTTTTTAAATCAAATGAGTGAAATGTGAAACTACAGTTCAACCATCCACATCCAGTACAATGACAGTTGCCCTGAATTGTACTAAAAAGAGGAACACACCACTGCAATTAGTGGCCAGAGTAATAGCTTGGACATGAGTTGCTATTGCAAAAAAGAACACTTGGTCAGTCCTCAACACAAGCGTAATTTGATCAACAGATGTCAAGTTCTAAAATGGTGTTTGATATTTATATAGGAAGCTATGGTTTTTGAAATCAAATTATGTTGCAATTGGCCATTGCTGAAATCTATAATATTGCTCAAAGAATGTTCCCATAATGTTTTTTTAAAAAATACTTTTAATACTTTCCTGCAATGCAACAAAAATACAAAGCAATTTTACTATAGCTCAGCTGGTGGGGGGGGCGGGGCGCAATGCTTATTTTATTCTGGGTCACAATATCGAGAAAAGCTAGCACATACTTTTGAAACTACTGAAGCAACAATCAAAGGATAAAATATCTCCACCCAACCTCTCTAAATGTACTGACGTTAACTTTGAAAGGGTAATGCTAACTGGAACTTGCTCTATTTACTATGACCTTTGCAGCTTTAGGAAATTTGCCAGCTGCCACCTGTTCTGTGTATTAGAACAATTATACTGTATCCCTGACTAAGTCAGTAATGTGTATTTAGGGACACCTGCAAGAAGAAAATAACAAGGCACCTTACCTGATTGATCTAGGAGAGAACACACAGAGGACATACACATATATGCACTTCTAAAAGGCTGCTAAACAGTGGTCCTTTCGTGCAGGCAAGCAGATCAAATCACAAATCAGTTGGGCCAGCCCCAGACAATGCAGCACAGCAGTTCAGAGGTCTCCAAGCCTCAACTGAAAATTTATCAGTGCTTTGGAGAGAAAAGAAATCTTTAAGTATAAAATGCAAACTGAGAAACACAGAAGAGATTCAGTAGCAAACAGCCAGAAAGCAAAGTGACTGTAGGACAAGGGCTACCAGTGACTAGCTGCTTGTTTGTTTGGCAGATCACATCTCTAGAGAACAGAAGAGAGAGGGCAAAGTCACAGCTGTATGACCCTTGGGGCTAGTTTCTGCCTTTAATCCACCATGTAAAGTTGTCATTGGAAAGATCCTCACAGACAATACGTCCTCCTCACTCAGGATAGAGAGAGAAAAAAGGAAAAGGAGAATTGCAATGGTATTCAGCTCTTTGACCCATGGGTGAATAAACTCATGTTTAATTTTGAAAGTGGAGAAAGAAATCCCTTGCATAAAATGAAGCAATTCTTCATGTACTTCTTGGTATTAAAAAAGGAGCTAAGTACTACTAAGCTAGCAAGCTCAAGATGCCTTCCGAGTCGAAATTTATTAAAAACTCTCCCTTTTGTCACTCCCTCGACATGGTGACCCTGCAGCATTCATGAGACAGAGGTTTGAAAATGAAATCCAGCATGAATACTGTTTATTGGCGACAATAAATCATTTGTCTTTTTAGCAACTGGATAAATACCCCCCTTTTCAAAACTACAAACATATTAAAATTATTAGAATTTGGTAAAAATTCACTAAAGGGATCTGTGAAAAAGCAAGTGTTGTTATGTTCAAAGTACAAATCTCTACTAACAAAATAAGTCAAATTGTTTTAGATTTGTCTGGATCAGTATGTCCTCTGTACCAAGCACTATATTACTGTTCAATTGAAGTCATTTTCCTAATTTTTCCTTCTTATTAAATTATCTTCTGAATAAGAGTTCACCTGAAAGTGCATTCAATACGCTACGTTATGAACTTGTAATGAAATTACAGCTCTGGCACCAAAGCTGGAAATGTCATTTTAAGGCTTTTTTCCAACCACTATCAACAATTTCAATGTTTCTTTTTGTTTTAAATTACCAGTCTCGGATGAGTTCTAATGAATCATGACTTGTAGACTGGCACAGGGCCTATATGATCTCATTCAGGATAGCTACTACTATGTATTGTAAAAGACTGTATCAATGGACCCCCTGTATTCAGCTATAGTTGCAACCCTGAGAACTTACAAAAACTCCACCTACGTCCCAACCCCTCATAACTTCACCCATGCTGAACATCTCTTTTAATCTTAACACAATAAATGTATTTATTTCTAAGTTCCATTTGTGCCATCTCAGTTAATTTACAAACCTGTTGGAATAAATACCTTCACTGCTGCCTTGATGACAGAAGGCAGTGGTTTTCCTTGAAAGCTCATTTTGGCAAGTTGATGTAAACAAGCCAACAGCACACAAGACTTTATGGCTTAAATTTTATGATAAGTTTTATTTTAGCATTGGCGTAATTGGATTAGAATCAGTAAAAAACAAATCTAGGCACGTGTTCCTGTCCAATCCAATAGGAAGATGTTTCAGGCCTTGTGCAATCAATCTGCTAGTCGGCAATGTATCGAAATACTGATGAAAATTTCCATGAAGTTAATAAGTTTGGCTTCTTCGTCACCGACCTGTTTATGTGTAGTCTGTGCTGTGGTGAAGCATTAATAAACCTCAAATTTATCGCAAATTTAACTTCCTGAATACAGCCAGTGTTGTTAGTTTCCATGGGCCCCAGTTTTTTCCAATCGTGGTTTGAGCTCAATACGGTTTTTGTATGCTGGTTTGTGTATGCCTTCCACAAATATCAGGGAAGGTCCATGATCAGAAAGTTAAAACTGTGAACTTAAAACTTGTGATCTTTCAGCCAATTTTTTCTCTTATTGCTCCCAATGCTCTGAATTCACCTCTGCAATGCAAAACAGAAAATTAACTGCTCAACCCTGCCACTCAACCACTGGAGAAGCTTTCCTGATGGCTCAGCCAGTTAAAGTAGCGAATAGCCGCAACATACAGATCAGGAAGGTTCCAAGTACAATTCTTGATCTGTGCTAAGTTAGCTAATCTCAGCCAAGCCAGCGGTCGGAGCACTATAATGGATTGCAGTGCCCCTAGGTTAGATGGGGGGAAAAATGGCCAAAATACTGATTTCAAATCCATGATTCGTGCTGAAATCATGTTTTAACTGGAAGCCAGGATTTAACTGCAATTTCATCCATGCTTGAAATAGCCATTGTATGGGCTCAAAATGAAACACGGCCACTTGAGCTTGATACTAGAAAGTTAGTGGCTCCCATGGAACCATGCCTTCAAGGGAAGAGGGAGTAAAAGAAATAACTGCACAAAACATCTAGTTGCTGCAGGTACTATCCTGCAATACAAAAGGAGTTACTTTCTACAGGAGAAGCAGCACAAAATATGGGAGAATTACGTCAGTGTAGCAGAATTAGTCTGGCACTTATTGGAGTGATATAAATGGTCATTACCTCAAATGTCACACATGATCTACACAAATGAGGTGCTACTGTTCCATTTTGGTTGATTTGTTTAAAATCCATTTGGTTTGAGTTAAGAAACAATAGAAGTATCATTTAACTACTAGGTGTATTCTATAGGCCACCAACTCGTAGGAAAGCTATGAGAGAGCAAATTAGTAGGGAAATTACAGGGAGGTGCAAAAACTATACAGTAGTCATAATGGGGGTCTTGAAGTATCCTAATGTAGACTGGGAAGGTAATAGTGTAAAGTGTAGTATAAGGGTCTGAAAGTCAGAATTGATAAGAGACCACATTATAGTGGGTATTGCTGATGATTCCCCACCAGATTTATTGCAGTCTAAAGAAGGCATCACCCTAGAAAAAGCAATACCGCTGGTGAGACATGCAGAGGTCCGTAAGTAGAACAGAGCAATCCTGACAGGTGACAGGTGAAGAAAAACCTTGAGTCAGGAAACCTCCCACGACCATACAGTTCCTTAAGCCCATGACAGAAAACGTGCAAGACGCCATGAAACCCTTCCAGCACTGTGGCACCAAACAGACCCACAGGCGCAAAAAGCATCCTGCAAACAAAGCAGAATGCTTTCACTGTAAGAAAGAAGGCCATTGTGGGAAGATGTGCCGAAGTAGAACTTCTACTTTCAAAAGTTCCAAAAGGAAAAGTCTTCATGCACAGAGCTATTGATGAATTGGAACAATCTCCTTTGGAAGAGAAATCAGGAAACTTCCTTGGTGAGATTAATGACCCCAATCATGCATTCTGGACTGCAGATATTTATATCAATGAATGTATCACCAGCTTTAAACTAGACTCTGGAGCTAGTGTAACAATTTTATCAGCCAACGAGCTGTGGTGATCAATGCCTAGCCAACAAACAGACAGGAATTGAACTGCAAGTCAAGGGAAAGTTACAGGCAACACTCCAGTACAGAGGAAAGCAGGTATTGGAAACGCTACGTCCTACAGAATCAAGAATTTTCTCTTAAGTAGAAGAGCGTGTATAGACCTTCATCTTATCAAGAAAGTAGAAGAAATTAGGCAGCAAGAATTTGGGAGTCACTTCCAAAAAGACTTTCCGAAATTATTTACTGGTCCAGGAAGACTTAAGACTGAATATAGTATTACTTTGCAGAAAGATGCTAAACCTGTACATCTTTTCACGCCAAGGAAGATACCACACCCACTAATGAAGCAAGTCCAACTTCAGCTAGAAGAGATGACCAGGATGGAAGTGATTTCTCCTGTCACCAAGCCAGCAGAGTGATGCTCTGGAATGGTTCACTTTCAAAACCTAACTGTACTCTTCACATTTGTGTAGACTTAACTCAACATAATAAAGCTGTCGCAAGAGAAATCCATCCGATATCTTCAGTTGTCGAAAGCTGGGCAGAGTAATCCAAAAGTATCATGTTCACAAAGCTTGACACAAATAGTGGCTTTTAGCAAGCCCCCTTGGACGAGAAGTCAAGGGAACTGACAACCTTCATTACTCCATTTTGTTTTAATTGTTTACCACTTGGTATAACATCTGCTCCTGAAATATTCCGAAGAACTATGTCAAACATTTTACAGGGCCTTAAAGGAATAATATGCCATACGGACGACATCTTAGTCCATGGTAACTCTGTCAAAGAATTTAACCTGAGAGTTAGAGCAGTTTTGAATTGCCTACAAGAAGGAGGCCTGACACTTAATGAAAAGTGTGAATTCTCAAAAATCTCTATAGTTTCCTCACATTATTAGTAGCAAGGGCACAACGGCAGACCCACAAAAGGTGAGAGCCATTAGTGAATTCCCAATTTCTACTTCTGTCCAAGATCTTCAACAAAATCTTAGAATGGTTAATCAGTTGGCAAAATTTCTGCCCAATCTAGAACAAGTTACTGAACCCTCAAGACTACTTTTAAAGAAAGCTCAAGCATATCAGGAGCAGGCATTTCAAAAGGATCATGGAAATGCTGATTTCGCCAGATATTTAAGTGCATAATAACCCCTCACTGCCGACCACAAATCACAGCAAACACCTCATCTACAGGGTTGGCGGCAGTCCTTTATCAAGAACAGCCAGATGGATGTCGCAGACCCGTTTATTATGTGCCTTGAGCATTGTCTGAGACTGAGACGAGCTCTGCCGTCATAGAGAAAGAAGCTCTCGCAGTCACGTGGGCTTGCGAAAAGTTTTCAGATTATGTCATCAGCTAGTTTCCTTACATGATGAAAAGGAAATTGCTAGAATGTCTCAGAAAATCCAGAGATTTTGGTTGAGGTTAATGAGATACACGTATGAAACGGTATATGTACAGGGCAAACTGCAAACGACAGCAGATGCATCATTCACAGCTACTGTTGACCATCCTACATAACAGGATGTTAACTTCATTAATGAGATTGAGTCATATTCACAGGTCATTGCATCATTGCCGCCAAGTTCAAAAAAGCTCCAAGGAATTCGTCATGCTCAGATGCAAGATGAGAATGCATCCAGATACGCCAATATTACAAGGAAGGTTGGCCACAGCAATGTCTCAGTGGTACAGTGATGTAAATCTACTTTGAGTACAGCAGGCACTTTACTACTGTGGATGATTTGCTGGTATATGACAAGAGGCTGGTGATTCTAGTCTCACTCGGGACAAATATATTGGAGAAATACATCAAGGCCACATGGGTATCAAGAAATGCAGAGCACGGGCTCAGCCGTCCGTCTGGTGACTGGGAATATCAAAAGATATAGAAGAAATGATTTCAAATTGGCAGGTATACAGAGTGCACAGACCAAACCAGAGGGAACCCCTTATATCGACCTAATTTCCAACCAGACTGTCGGAACATCTGGTAATGGATCTATTCACGTTTAATGGAAAATCTTACCTGTTTGTTATAGGTTACTTTTCAAACATTTGTACACAACGACAACTGAGGTAGTGATTTGAGCTTTGCAACACATGGCATTCCTGACTAGATTGTTTCAGATAATGGTCCTCAATTTTCAAATGACTATTTCACACACTTTGCAGAAAAATATGGATCTGTACATCTGTACAACTTCCCCTAGATATCAGCAAACTAATGGTAAAGCTAAAAGAGGAGTCAGAAATATCAAAGCACTGTTAAAGGAGAATGAAGGTTTTCAAACCGCATTCCTGAACTATAGATCTACTCCATTGCTATAGCACCCTCAAAACTACTGATGGGGAGAAAACTTAAAACACAACTTCCTATCCTACCTAAAAAGTTACTTCCGGGACTAGAAGTCCAGGATTATCAGAGAGTTCAAGACAGAGAAAAGTCTTACTGGAAACAACAAGCTTCCAATTATAAAGGAGATAACGTACCAGAAACCTCCCAAGTTGACGGAAGGGGAAAAGATACAAGTACGAGACCAAGGTAAAGGAGGAGTCCAGAGAGATGAAAATCAACAGAGATCTTATTTAGTGCATACTTCAGACGTATAAGAAGAAACAGAAAAAAAATCTTACTTCTATTCATCAAAGATGTCTATCAGTCATATATTTAGATGAACCTGATGTTGATCCTGAAAAATCAGAAAACACCGGATACTACAAGGCCATCCAAGTCAAGAAACAAGAGCTCAGAGAAACACTACTGATCTTCCGAGTCTGACAAGAACACAACCAGGGAGAGTCGTGAAGCCTCCTGACAGATTTAATTTATGATGTCAGAGACGTGCGGGGAGATGGGGTACTATGTAAAAGTAAAAATTGATATAGAAAAAATATATATGGATAAAGACATGGGGGGGACATATAGTATAAGGATCCAAAAGGGTTAATGTTTGGGGCAGTTTGAATAACACCTCACACTGTGATGATGTCAGAGATCGCATGTGTAAGAGACTGGAGAAGGAGAACAAGCATCATGTTCACAGTGGGTTAGACATGCTTAAGAGAAAATGTAAACAGTTCCTAAAATGTAATAAAAGATTTGTTCAAAAACTTACAAAGACTCAGTAATCTCTACAAGCCAGAGGAATCAAACCTACCTCCTAGTAGCAACAATATAATTCATAAAGGGCAGAGGGGGGCAAGAGTTTCTGAAGTGTGCTCAGGAGAATTTTTTTGATCAGTATGTTTCCAACCCAACAAGGAAGGAGGCTTTGCTCAGGATCTGGTTTAGCGAAATGAGGTGGGTCGAGTGGATTTTGAACTTTCAGGGAACAGTAATCATAGTATCAAAGGTTTAGATTAGCCATAGAAAAATTGGAGGAGGGCCAATTTCAGCGGGAATGGATCTGTCCCAGGTAAATTGGAATCAACATTGGCACGCAAAACTATAACGGAACAATGCACTGTCTTTAAAAGAGATGGTTCGGGTACAGTCAAGGCACATTCCTACGGGGTGGGGGGCCATAAAGATGCAGCAACCAAAGCCAGAGCTCCCTGGATGACGAGAGGGATAGAGTGTAAGATGAAGCAGAGAAAGGAGGCATATGACAGATGTCAGATTGTTCATACAAGCGAGAACCAGGCTGACTACAGAAAGTTCAGAGGGGAAAGTGCAGAAGTAAATCAACAAGAAGAGACTGGCAGCTAACATAAAACTAAATCCAAAAGCATATAAACAGTGAAATGACAGTAATAGGGGTGGGCTGATTAGGGACCAAAAAGGGGATCTGTGCATGGAGGCAGAGGGCATGGCTGAGGGACTAAATAAGTACTTTGCATATGTATTAATGAGGAAGGCGATGTTGCCAAAGTCATAGTGAAAGAGGAGGTAGTTGAGATAATGGATGAGCTAAAAATTGATAAAGAATTGTATTAGAAAGGCTGGCTGTACTTAAAGCTGATAAGTCACCATGATCAGATGGGATGCATCTGACAACGCTGAGGGAAGTAAGGGTAGAAACTGCAGAGATACTGGCCGTAAACCTCCAATCCTCCTTAGATACAGGGGTGATGCCAGAGGACTGAAGAATTGCAAATGCTATGCTCTTATTCAAAAAAGGGTGTAAGGATAAACCCAGCAGCTACAGGCCAGTCGGTTTAACCTTGGTGACAGGAAAGCTTTGCGAGATGATAATCTAGGACAAGATTAAACAGTCACTTGGACAAGTATGGGTTAATTAGGGAAAGCCAGAACAGGTTTGCTGAAGGCAAATCATGTTCAACTAACCCGATTTGAGTTTTTTGGTGAGTCAACAGACATGATTCATGAGGTTAATACAGTTGTTGTGGTGTATGTGGACTTCCAAAAGACATTTGATAAAGTGCCACCTAAGAGATTTGGCAGCAAAGTGGAATTAAACACCCTTGGAATTAAAGGGAAAAGTGACAGCATGGATATGAAGTTGTTTGAGTGACAGAAAAGAGAGTTGTGGTGAATAGTTGTTTTTCAGACTGGAGGAAGGTATACGCTGGGGTTCCTCAAGGGTTGGTACTAGGACCACTGCTTTCTTTGTATGATTAATGACCTAGACTTGGGCGTGCATAGCACAATGTCAAAATTTGTAGATGACACAGAATTTGGAAGCATTGTGAAGTATGAAGAGGATAGCGACAGAGTTCAAAAGGGCATAGGCAGGCCCGTGAAATAGGCGGACAGTAAAGCCTGGCTACCCGACCCTAACTGAACTAGACCCGACTACATGTGTCGGGTTCGGGCTCGGGTCGGGTCGAAATTCAGAGTCCAGCATTCGGGCTCGGGTTGGGCTGGACACTGCTTCCGGGAAGTCAAGGGATCAGGCTTAACCATGATTCCCCACAACTCCAGCTGCAGCAATAGTCTGCTGCCAGAACAGATAAAGGAGATTCATGTTGGGTCGGGTCGGGCCAGGTGCAGAAAAAAATTAAAGGGCTTGGGCTCGGGTCAGGCTCCGGTTGGCTGTGGTCGGGTTGGGCCCGGGTCGGGTTTTAATTTTATACCCGAGCCAGGCTTTAGCAGACATGTGGCAGATTAAATTTAGTGCTGTGAGGTGGTACATTTTGGTAGGAAAAACAAGGCGGCAATATAAAATAAAGGGCACAGCTCTAAAGTGAATGTAGGAGCAGAGAGACCTATGTGGTATAGGTGCACAAATCATTGAAGGTGGCACAGCAGGTTGTGAAAACAGTTAATAAGGCATACAGGATTCTGAGCTTTATAAATAGAGACAGAGTACAAAAGCAAGGAAATGATGATGAATGTTTATAAAATTCTATTTTGGACTTAACTAGAGTATTGTGTCCAATTCTGGGCACAACACTGTAGGAAGGATGTGAAGGCATTAGAGAGGGTGCAGAAAAGATTTACAGGAATGGTTCCAGGCACAAGGGACTTCAATTATGTGGATAGACTGGAGAAGCTGGGGTTGTTCTCCTTACAGAAGAGAAAGACGAGAAGAGATAAAAACAAGAAATGCTGGAAATACTCAGCAGGTCTGGCAGCATCTGTGGAGAGAGAAGCAGAGTTAACATTTCAGGTCAGTGACCCTTCTTCAGAACTGAAAAATATTAGAAATGTGAAAGGTTATAAGCAAGTAAAGCAGGGGTGGGGCAAGAGATAACAAAGGAGGTGGTGTAGATAGGACAAGGTCACAGAATTGGGGCGGCACAGTGACGCAGTGGTTAGCACCGCAGCCTCACAGCTCCAGTGACCTGAGTTTGGTTCTGGGTACTGCCTGTGTGGAGTTTGCAAGTTCTCCCTGTGACCTCGTGGGTTTCCGTCGGGTGCTCCGGTTTCCTCCTACAGCCAAAAGACTTGCAGGTTGATAGGTAAATTGGCCATTGTAAATTGACCCTAGTGTAGGTAGGTGGTAGGAGAATTGAGGGAAGGTGGGGATGTGGTAGGGAATATGGGATTAATGTAGGATTAGTATAAATGGGTGGTTGATGGTCGGTACAGACTCGGTGGGCCGAAGGGCCTGTTTCAGTGCTGTATTTCTCTATAATAGCTGACCAGAAGATCATGGAGCAAAGGCAAACAATATGTTAATAGTGTGTTGAAAGACAAAGTATTAGTACAGATATGGCGTTAACGGACTGAAAATTGAACAGCAGCCAGTACAAACATGGAAAAAAAAAGTGGGTAAGCAAACTGAACAAACTAAGATGAAATAAAATAAACACACATAAAAAAAAAGAAAAAATAACTAAACATAAAAGTAAAATGGGGGGCCCATTATGCTCTGAAATTATTGAACTCAATGTTCAGTCCGGCAGGCTGTAGTGTGACTAATCAGTAAATGAGATACTGTTCCTCGAGCTTACATTGATGTTCACTGGAACACTGCAGCAATCCCAGGACAGAGATGTGAGCACGAGAGCAGGGGGGAGTGTTGAAATGGCAAGCAACCGGAAGCTCGGGGTCATTCTTGCTGACCGAGCGGAGGTGTTCCGCAAAGCGGTGACCCAGTCTGCGTTTGGTGTCCCCAATGTAGAGAAGATCACATTGTCAGCAGCGAATACAATATACTACATTGAAAGAAGATGAGAAGAGATTTGATAGAGGTGTTCAAAAATCATCACAGGTCTGGAAAGGTAGACAGAGAGAAAGTGTCCCCACTGGTGGAAGGGTCAAGAACCAGAGGACACCAATTGAAGGTGATTGGCAAAAGAATTAATGGCTACAGGAGGAAAAACATTTTTATGCAGCGAGTTGTCAGGATCTGGAATGCACTACCTGAGTGATGGAGGCAGATACAATTGGGGATTTCAAATGGTGATTAGACAGCACCTGAAGAGAAAAAAAATTGCAGGACTATGGAGAAAGGGCTGAGTTGGCACATACACAATGGGCCGAAGGGTCTCTGTGCTAGAACCATTCATGGTTCTATGTAAATTAGCTTTTATCTTTGTCCTCTAAATCCCTGGATCAAAAGACAGCTAAAATCTTTTTACAAGTGAACGCCAGCTGCATGCAGGTCTGTTTAATGATATGCTAAACAGTTAAGAGTAGATCATGGAGTCATTCCTTCACAAAATGTATTTGTTGAGAACCAACTAACTTGCAATTCATTAAAGCAATAAATAACATTGACTCAATGGGAGAGGATTACTTAAAAAACAACCAGGCTCAGCCATGATGCCCCCTTCCTGGACCGAACAGCATACCCAGAATCAATGTATGGGGTCAGACCGCAAACATTTCAATTTGTAGTGCTTCCACAACTGCCCTTTTACAATTCTTTGGTATAAACGATGAACTACTTTAGAAGTGACTACACATCAAAAGTATGTATTGTTTAGTTTAGTTTAGAGATACAGCACTGAAACAGGCCCTTCGGCCCACCGAGTCTGTGCTAACCAACAACCACCCATTTATATGATTCCTACACTAATTCCATATTCCTACCACATCCCCACCTATCCCTATATTTCCCTACCACCTACCTATACTAGGGGCAATTTATAATGGCCAATTTACCTATCAACCTATATTGGCTGTGTGATACCTTGGGACAACCTGAGATTGTGAAAAGCCCCATATATATTCAACTTCTTGCGATATTTCTCCATTGGAGTCAAAGTTTAATTTCCTGCAAAGATACATATACAGCAATGTATTTGGCAATGTGTCACAATATTGGGTCTCGCCCTGTTTAAAGTGTCACTGGCTTGAGTGGACCCTGACTTCAGGGAAGGTTTATGGCCTGATTCTTATGAACACAAATTTGCACTCACGGAGCAGCATTCACAACTTCAAAGCAACTTTGCATGCTTACATAGTATTTCCATACAAAAACAGGCCATTTAGCCAAACAGATCCATGCAGATATTTATGCTCCATACTAGCCTTCTCCTACCCTCCTTTATCTAACTCCATCAACATATCCTCCTATCCCTTTTTCCTTCAAAATTATCTAGTTTCCCCTTAAAAGCATCTATGCTAGTCACCTCAACTGCTCTTTGCAGTAACGAGTTCCACATTCTAATCACTCAAGAATTCTCTCCTGAATTCCCTCTTAGATTGATTAGAGACTCATATTTATGAACCTCCTATGCATACAGTCATTATTGTTGCCAAGTTCATCTCTCAATATAAGTGGGTTAGGCTCACCACAAAAGAAACTGATATAATTAAGGGCCATTTGCATTTCACCTCCTTGATGCTCTAAACGCATGTCTATTACATTGCAGCATGAAATACAGAATGTTATTGGCAGCAGAAAAAAAAATTATGCACGCGATTGTTGAAAAAACGTACTTCTAACTTACTTTGCTAGGGAAGGTCCATGCAGACCTGTAATGCAAACATGGCAATACTGGCCTGTATGGCTTTGCTGAGCAATCAATCCACCTGTGGCCAGAAAGGAATTATAGCATGTAGCATCTAGCTCTGCAGATTGCACACATTCAGGCTTTCTATTACTGATACAAAGCAATGAGGAACATGTAACGAGGTACATCGTACTACCAGCGGCACCAGTGCTGGCTGTGTTATTATATTAGTGATGTCAGTGGCGACAGCCCCAACTACAGTGGCAGGATTGGAATAAATGTGCTTGTAAGTTCTTGTCACTGGGGCAAGGTGCCACGATGCTGCCAGAACCAATAGGAGAGAGAGTTTTATATATTTCAAAGCTCTGCCCTAATGCAAATCTTGCTAATACCAAAAAAAACTGAGGACCAAATTGGTATCAGAAATTCAAAGTCTTTGAATCTGGTAGATATTTATATATTTAGAAAAGGAAGCATTTATCTAATTTGGAGTCAAAATTCAAAACTGTGCTACGTATGCAGCAAGTTAAACAGTTGCCAGCCTGTATCCCTTCTACCCATACATAATAGCTTTTTGGAAATCATGCTTTATTGCTCAACACTCTCAAGTCATCAGCTAGGCTCAGCTAAATGCAAGTGACAGTCAGTTAGTAGGTGGTAGCACGGCCATCATTGTTCATCTGGTTTTATACTATAGGTTTAGAAACTACACATCCATCATTACTCCTAGACAATCTTGATGGGGGCAGGTTTGGGGTGGGAAAGTTCTTGGTGTCCTGAATGTTTTGTGGAGAGGGAAAAGCCTGACAAAGTGAAGCAAAAGAATGATGATCACAATCCCTGTTGTTTTTGTGCTGCCAACCAATGATTTTTGGGGGGAGGAGGCATGGAGGGTTAATCAGTAAACTGGAGTACCAGTTTAAAGCCAAAAAAACTGATCTAGTCTTCTGTGAATTTTTGTACAGTAACATAACTCAAACAGCTGTGAAATCTCAAACATTCATTTTAAGTTGAGAAACATTAAGCCATTTGTATTGGTCTTGTGATGCAAAATGTCAGCAGGATACAAATACAACAGTCTTGACTGCACTCACATATAGTCTAACCAGTAATTAGCACTGCCTTACTGTGAATACAATGTAAATAGTCTGATTACTCTTAGCCTGCAAACGCCTAAATTAGCAATTACCAAATAATAATTACCACCTCTCCAATTACTCTCCTACCTTTATTAATCTCTATAAGCATAGAAGAGTTTGCTCGGCAGCTATTTCTGCAGACTCCAGTCTCAACTCCAGCAAGAGTGGGGTGGGGGGTGTCAGATTTAAAAAGTGTTTTTGGGGGAAGGGCAAATAGTTATTGGGGGGGTGGGAAAGGGGAGTTAGAAATTTGATAGGTTTTGGGGGGGGGGACATTAAAAAAAAGGTGGCACAGTGGCTAGCACTGCAGCCTCACAGCTCCAGCGACCCAGCTTTGGTTCTGGGTACCACATGTGCAGAGTTTGCAAGTTCTCCCTGTGACCGTGTGGGTTTCCTCCGGGTGCACCGGTTTTCTCCCACGTGCCAAAGACTTGCGGGTTGATAGGTAAATTGGCTATTGTAAAAAGAAATTGCCCCTAGTAGGTAGGTGGTAGGAGAATTGAGGGAAGGTAGGGATGTGAGAGGGAAAATGGGATTAATATAGGATTAGTATAAATTGGTGATTGATGGTCGGCATGGACCTGGTGGGCCATAGGGCCTCTTTCGGTGCTGTATCTCTCTATGACTCTAAGAGTAAAACGGAATATAGCAAACTCCAGCAGGACACAGATATATCAAGTCCCGAGTATATGAACAAAATTCTTGTGACCTTGATTAGAGCCAAAGGCCCCTTTACACTGGGGTACCCCTATACTTCAAAAGGCCCACATTTGGGAGGTTCCTCCTCCTCTCACCCTACAGTAATGGAATTATGCCCATGAAGATTTTCTGGGTCTAAGCTTCAACAGACTACCTGTGAAGGGCATTTAACTAAGCCTGATCGAACCTCATCCAAAATCCACACACTTGCAGCTCTAGCAGGTGGTTAATGTATAGCAATTAAAGGTGGCTAATGTATAGCGATTAAACACTTAAAGTAGCGAAACTCCTGTTGTTCTGTTGAGATCACAGAATAGGCCAGGGATCAAACCCAAGAATTTCAAAGTTTCGATGGCTCAGGGTAACTAATTTTATCTTCAAGACATTGCAGGACCCATGGATTGATGTATTTTCACAAGCTGTGATATGAATCAGCTATAGTTGATATCCCTAGAATGTTCTGGAGAAAGCATTTAGTTGAGGGGAAAATGTTTAATAGAATCTTGAAAGATAAATATACTTTTTAATATTTTTTTCAAAGTTAAGATAGTGTCTGAATGCTTATATCTATATTCAGATTGTAGTACATAGGCCATAAATAGGAACAGAAATATGACATTCAGCCCCTCAAGTCTATTCTGCAATTCTATTAGGTCATGGTTATTTGTATCTCAACACCACTGACCTATTTTGACCCATATTCCTTGATGCCCTTACCTAACAAAAGTGTAGCAATTTCAGTCTTGAAAATTTCAATTGACCTAGCATCCACAGCCTTTTAGGGGAGGAGAGTTTGAGATTTCCACTTCCCTTCCACCACAGCCCCCTGCCGCCGACACTTTTCCAGTTGGTGAAGCGGGGAGGGAACGGTGAGCAGACGGGCGTGGGAGAGACTGGCGGGATGGAGTGGCGATCAGTCTGAAGCAGCGGGATGGAACAGCAAGAAGGCAGGTGCGGGGGAGAGAAGCAGCGAACGGAAGGGAGTGGGAAACCGAATGCGGCGATTGAGGCGGCAATTTCTGGAGAGAGCAGGGAACAGAAGCGGCGATCGCAAGAGGGGGCGGGGTACTTTTGGGGTGTGTGGAGGCAGCTATCGGGGCCACTGAGATGTGGGGGGGTTTGGGCTCAATTCGTTTCTTTGTGTCAAATTGAACAGCGTCATTTTGATTACTGGCAGCTGCCTGAGACGTCAGACACACTTTTCAGTTAATGAGGCTGCATTCACGCATGTGCCAGTACTGCGCTGTCTAGTGTTGTCAGCAAACGCCCTCTTGTTCTGGATTATCCACCAGAGAAAGTGGCTTCTCTGTCTCTACCCTATTAAGTCCCTTTATTGATACCATCTTAACCTTCTAAATTCAAGGGATACATATCAAGTTTATACAACCTGTCCCCATAATTTAACCTTGTCAGTCCCAGCATAATTCTAATAAATCTGCACTCTACTACTCCAAGTTGAAATCTGGTGCCCAAAACTGAATACAATAACTCCAGTTGATGTCCAGCCAAAGTTCTGTACAACTGAAGCACAAACTTCCTCCCTTTTCAATTCCAACTCCCTTGAGATAAAGGGCAATATTCCATCATCCTGTTTGATTATTTCTTTTTGTACGTGCACTGGCTTTTAATGATTTATGTACATGGACAACCAAATCCCATTACTCCTCCACAGCTCCTTATCTTGCACCATTAAGAAAATATTCTGATGTCTTTCTAGGACCCAAAGTGGATGACCTCACTTTCCCACATTAAATTCCATCTGCCACAGTTTTTCCACCTCACTTTGTCTACATCCCTTTCTAACGTTCTGCTCCCATCAACACAATTTACCTTCTCCTGATACCAGGGATTAAGGGACTTCAGTTATGTGGAGAGACTAGAGAAACTGGGATTGTTCTCCTCACAGCAAAGATGATTCAGGGGAAATTGGGAGATAAATCTCTATCTCTTGGAGACTGTAAGATAATCTGCAGAAGAACCAGAGAGGAGGTAAGGAGAATGTTTTATTTTTACACAAGTTGTCAAGATCTGGAATGTACAGCCTGAAAGAGTGGTGGAAACAGATTCAATAGTAACTTTCAAAAGGGCATTGGATATATTCTTGAAAAGGAAAAAAAAATTGCAAATACCCAGCAATTAACAACCATGAACAGCTTAATGGGACAGGCATCATTAATACTTTATTGTTCGGAGAAACGAGATCTGAGGCTGTAAAATAGTTTCCAGGTCTGAAAGAGGGCAGAGTCCGTCCATGGTTCTGTAATGGGGCAGTGGAATTGCTATTGCAGGAAGCAAGGCAGAGAAAAGCGATATCCTTCGGCATCAAGTCAAGGCAGTAACTGCCAACTCCACTAATCCTTTATAAGGGGGCCCATATGCCCTCCAGAAATCTGTGTTAGGTACGAGACTGCTGTAGAAAACCCAACACTGCATAGCCAGTCCTCCCTGCATTGTGGGCATCTACAAATAGTATTTAAATTAAGGAACCTCCCCCTGATCCCACATAACTTATTTCAGTTTTTCAGTATGCTTGTAAGCTCTATGGATTTCCAGGCTCCTTGTTCATTGTACAAAAGGCTGGAGAGCAAATTGGCAGTTCACAGCAAAGATGCCAAACCAAACAAATCCTCCAAAAGCAAGCTAGTAATAAGCTATAAACTCAGAATCACAGAATCATTACAATGCAGAACGAGGCCATCCAGCCCATCGTATCCACACTGGCTCTCTGAAAGAGCAACTCCCTCAGTTCCATTCCCCTGCCTTCCCCCCATAGCCTGCACATTTTTCCTTTTCATATAGTTGTCTAATTCTCTTTTGAAGGCTTCAATTGAACCTGCCTTCACCACGTTCTCAGGCAATGCATTCCAGACCTTAATGAGTCGCTGTGTGAAAAAGTTTTTCCTCATGTCATTTTTGCTTCTTTTACCAAATACTTTAAATCTGTGCCCGCTCATTCTCGATCCTTTTGCGAGTGGGAACAGTTTGTCCCCATCCACTCTGCCCGCCCAGCGAGACCAAGGCTTGGATGGAGGTGGCCATGAGATCAGCAGCCAGAGACCCAAGAGAAGGGCCTGGGTCCAGTGTAGAAAAAGGTTCAATGACCTCTTGTAGTCTGGTTAGGTGAGTGGTCAACAGCACCCAGTTCATTGGGCACCAACTTTCTAAGCACCAGGATGCAGGCAAGCTGACGTCACACAATTTCCATCGTTCCCCCTAACATTGTCAGAGTAAGTGAATGGTTGCAACACTGAGACACAACCACCCTCACATATAGGACGACATTCAGATGGGAACATCAGTCACGTGTATGTCATGCTGGATGGGGAAGGGAAACCTACTCATGAATCATTCTCCTCTCATCCTGCAAGAGATGGTCAGAATGGGTGGTGCAGTGGTCCAGTTCCACACACTGACAGCAGTGGAGGAGGCGGTACTGGAGATCATCAGGATGCCATTGAGGCATTCAGTGTGAGATGGCAAGACGGGAGGCCATGAGCAACAGGGTCAGATAGCTCTTTCTCAAGGTGAAAGGCATGGAGGAGACTCCTGCCCAATGCATGTTTTGGATCTCAGATCACTGTTATCTGGGGGGGGAAGGGTGGATGGATGTTTAGATGGGGCACTTGTTGAGTAGGACAAGTAGGACAAAATGCATGTTTTGGATCTCAGAGCACTGTTATCTGG
Organism: Heterodontus francisci; assembly: GCF_036365525.1. Taxonomy (NCBI): domain Eukaryota; kingdom Metazoa; phylum Chordata; class Chondrichthyes; order Heterodontiformes; family Heterodontidae; genus Heterodontus; species Heterodontus francisci. The sequence continues at coordinate 47,721,398 of NC_090376.1, read as the reverse complement.
GGGCGGGGGGGGAAGAGGCGGGAGATCACAGACAAGGAGGGCCTTCCTCGAGAAGGAGAGGCAGATATGTTCCTGTTTGCCCGAGTTCCCTGAGGCCTTGAGGAGCCATCTCCAGCATACTCCACAAGGTTTTTTAAAAAATCTTTAGCCCTTTCCTATTCCTCATTTATATGTTGCCCCACATTATCCACAAGCATATGGTTAGCCCTCATATACGTGCCAAATATCTAGCTTTGCCTCTACAATGCCAACCTCAATTCCACAACTATCACTGTGCTGTTCAAATGCCTGTCCATGACATCAAACCAGAATTTGTTTGTGTTCAACGCTGGTATGACCAACCATATCTTGTTCAGTTTCTATGCAAAATTCTGTCATAGCTCCTGGTCTATCTCTCAGTTTCCCAATAAAACCCGAGCAAATATTGTATAATCTTGATGTCCTTCTCATCCAAGTTCAGCTTCAAACTCCATATCCAGTCCATCACCAAAACAACCCTACCGTAAGCAAGATATTTTGGCAGATAAATTTTGGATGAAGCAGAAGAGAATGTATTTAGGTCAGAATATATTCTACACAAACCCCATTAATCAAAATATTCTACTGCAGTGTTATGACCTAGTGGGAAAGGTGTCTAGGGGTCTTTTATTATCTTCACCTTGTCTTATTGTAAACAGGGTTTAATTTTAAACACAATATTTTGAGCTCCCCCTTTGGTGAATCCTTGATCGCCACTTTCTATTATAAAGGCAAAGAAATGAGCATAAACAGGTTTTCTTAAGTTTAAAAAAGAGTGAAATTTATTAAACCTTAAACTTAAACTCTAATACAGTTAACGTTTACAGATATACAAAGCACCCATGCTAGCATGCACAGGTGATACACATGCAAATAGGGACAGAAAAGAGAAGAAAAATAAAATGGAGGGGTTTGACGTAATATCAGGAGTTTCTTGGTCACTGTGCTTCGAGCTCACTGTAGTCCTTTTGTACATAGTCTTGCTTTTCGTTGGGGCCCAGTATTCTTCTTAAACCTTGTTCACTGTAGGAGACCTTTCTCTCTTGGGGTTCATGTGTCTTCAATGGATTCCGAAGATGGCGAGAGCGAGATGAGAGCAGACAGAGGAGAGGTGTTCTCAGTCCAAAAGAAAACAGCCTTCTGATTTTAAATTCTCTGTTGGAAGTTCAAAGTCAAAAAACTCCAATATTCAACCAGCCATGTGACCAAACCGGTCCGACCAGGTCTGTAAGTATTTTGCCATTTTAGCAGTTAATCTGGAATGCTAGCCTTTCCACCTTCAACGTCTGGTAATCAAAAGTCCATTGTGGATTAAATTGGAGAAGGAAATAGCTCCTTTGTCCTTTGAAGTACTGTCTGTTGATATGCTCATGTCTCTCTCCAGCCAAAGTCTCCAATTGTTTTTTAAAGCAAGTTATTTCTTCACCAACAGTTTAAAAATCCTCCTACAGCCAAAGACTTGCAGGTTGATAGATAAATTGGCCATTGTAAATTGCCCCTAGTGTAGGTAGGTGGTAGGAGAATGGGGGGGGATGTGGTAGGGAATATGGAATTAATGTAGTATTAGTATAAATGGGTGGTTGTTGGTCGGCACAGACTCGGTGGGCCGAAGGGCCTGTTTCAGTGCCTGTATCTCTAAACTAAAAAAAAAATCAATGTTCATGTGGCAAAATTAATTTTCCTCATTCTTGGCAGGTGGGGGCATTGCCCGACAGCAGGGGTATCCAAAATTTAGTCTTTGTGGGCTACATGAGTGTACCATCAAACCTCAGGGCAACAAACAGGTCAGGATTTTAGACTTTCTGCCCCAGGAGTTTTGGGCAATCCCCTGCCCACTACACATGACTAGTCCTCGTGTGTAGCCAGCTTTGTCTCTTCACCATCCTTCTCCCTTCCCTTTTAATTCCACAACATTTACTGTGATGGGCAACATGCTGTCATAACTTGGAATCATGCATGAGCCAGAATTTGTTGCAGTTCAACACTGGCATGACCAAAGCCACGTTGATCAGTTCCCATGCAAAATTCCAAGCCCTAGCTCCTGATCCACTTCCTAATTCCCTACACAAACTCAGCCAGACAGGCCCACTCCTCCCCCCGCCCCCCCCCCACCACCACCACCACCACCCCCCCCCCCCACCCCCACCAACAACCCCCCCCACCCCACTGAGGCCAAGACAGTGTCCCAACAGCTACCCCAGATGAGATTAGTTAACTTAGCACCGACTGGGGATTGAAAACAGGATGTTCCTCTGCCACATATGGCTCAGTTCCACACTGGGATGATGATTTTAAAAAGGGAAAACAGTAATTTTCACTGCAATTAATCATATCTGATCCCAGATGATCGAATAATCTCCACTGGAAAAAGTTTAAAATGCAAAAAATTACTTCCTTGATCAATAATAGTGAGTTTAGATGCTGACTCTATGACATCAATTCAAAGATTTCAAGATACAGTTCAATGTTGGTTTTGATGTCATTTCCCTACTACTTGATAGGACAAAAGGTACAAATCACACAGCGATAAAACATCATTGGGTGCAAATGATTTCATTACAATACAATGTTGTTGGGTAATTCACTAGGCAAATGATTACATAGCCAGCTATCACAAAGTAAACTGATGCCACCATTTCTGTCAAGTTCACTATTTGTTCACATATAGATGAGCACTGCGATGTACCTTATGAAAAAAAAGCAGCTTGATAAATTCTAATAAACACAAAAAGGTATCTTAGAAGTAAACTGAACAGAAGCTGCTATATAGTCCTTGATCCTGATATTTATATTTTAAAGTTTATTGCAGTCAAAAAGGATCCTTTCTAAAATGCAAAGAGTTATTCATTACAACATTTTTAGTTTGGTCTTTTTGGTTTAAAAGGTGTACTCTTTGCATAATCCAGGAAACCGCCAGAAAGAAAGAGTTGCCCCAGTAAGGTCATCAGTACTAACTATTTAAACAAAAATAAGTTAAAAATCAAACAAAGACAGAAGGGAAGAAAAGGATACTACATGGGCAGGCTTAATGTCGGAGGAGGAACGGAATCTGCAAACTTTCAGTAATAAAACACTCACTAATTTAGGGAGGATGAAAAGATGTGCATGAGTGCTACTGAGGCAAGGCGATCCATAGTCAGTCAGTCATCTGTGCACAGTTACTGCATCTCAGGGGGACTGACACTGTGAGTACTACAATTGTCTTGGCCTTCCTAAACTAGAGAGGGGAGACAGAAATTTCAGTTAGAGTGTCTATACTTGATTTCTAACCAGTGATTCACACTTGTAGCAGTTATGTGAATGGAAAGTAAGGAGAGGATTGAAATGAAGTGTCATTCCACATAGAGATCCTGTGGATACTGTGCAAACTGACATAAAATATGACCATTGGCTTAGGCAGAGAATCATCACCCCTGTGGAACAATATCCGCATGAGAAGAGGAAAAGTGAGGGGTAATTGCAGAAAACTAAAGAAAATCATGCAGTAAATATTTTTGTGATATTAAGACCTTTTGTCAGCAAATGTTATTTTAACTGTGCCCAACGCTCAGCAATATGGTTCATCAAACCCCAATCCTTTCACTCTTATTTTTATCATCTTCTGGTGTGCACTGGTTGAATTTTGTAGGCCTGGAACTTCAGAAAGGGCTATTCTTTGCATTGGCGCCTCATTGATGGATAAATGCAAAAACAGAAAACCTATCAGCAACACCTTACAATATATACAGATTAATTGATTTAAAAGTAATATATGGTCCCAGTGGCTCATTAGCTTGCCCCCATAACTGCATAAAGCCTAAAAGCTTGGATGTTCTTGTATTATGCTGCGCTGATAGATAGAGGGAAGCATTCAGGAAAAATTTACAGAGTGTCGATCCCTTTTTAATAAGTTAATTGCTTTCAATCAATTTATTTAGTTTTTCTTGAAAATGCCATCATAACCATTAACAAATAAGTCATCCACAAGTTCAGACCCAAAAACAGATACACATATGTTGCAGTATTTCCCTTCACTCCCACATTGGCTACTAGAGCAGTACATGACCAGCATAAAGGAATAGGAAGTTGTATATCCAAGTTTGCAGATGACAAAAAATCAAAAGGCACAGTAAACTGTGTAAATGACAGCAGGAAGTTGCAAAGGAACATAGACCAATTAAGTGAATGAGTAAAACGGTGGCTGCTGAAGTTCAATGGGGGACGTGTGAGGTCATCTACTTTGGGGGGAAAAAGACTTACATTTGTATAGTGCCTTTCACAACCTCAAGATATCCCAAAGTGTTTTATAACCAATGAAGTACTTTTGAAGAGTAGTCTTTTATGTGGGATCTTTTACGTCAACCTGAGAGGGCAGACAGGGTCTCAGTTTAATGTCTCATCTAAAAGACAGCACCTCCAACAATGCTGCAGTCCCTCAGTACTGCACTGAAATGTTAACCCAGATAATATTTTCAAGTCCTGAGTGGGACTTAAACCGTCAAAGAGACGAGTATGCAACCACTGCTGACACTTTGGATGCATGAAAGACACATCAGAATATTTTCTTAAATGGCAAGAGACTAGGAACTATGGATAAGCAAAGGGATTTCGGTGTCCATGCAACAAATCACTAAGTTAGAGCACAGGTACAAAAATCAAAAAAGCTCCTGGAATGTTGGCCTTTATCTCAAGGAGGTTGGAATACAAAAGGAAGTTATGCCTTAGTTGTCTAGAGCCTTCATTTGATTCTATCTCGAGTACTGCGTTCAGTTTTGGGCACCGAACCTCAGGAAAGATACAATGACCCTATAGGGGGTACAAACTTAAAAGTTTGAGGAGTGATCTAATTGAGGTATTTAAAACGATAAAAGGGGTTCAATAGGCTAGATCCAGGGACATTATTTCCTCTGGTGGTGGACTGCAGAACATGGGGACATAATCTTTAAGTTAGAGCTAGACCATTCAGGAGTAAAAAATCAGGAAGCACTTTTTCGCATAAAGGTTGGTGGAAATCTGGAACTCTTCCTCACAGCACCCATTTAGACCAAGCACTGAATGGGATACCCAATTTTAAAAAAATTAAATCACATGCCTGGCACACCCTGCCACTCCCACACAGTGCAACCTTCCCGCAAAGCTGTAAAATTCTGCCAGTGCTGAACAGGCAGCCGGAAATGTTCGGCTAACAGCTGATGCCTGAAATCCCAGCTCTAAGTTGCAATAAAATCTTCAAATTAGCAGATCTCAAATTATTGGGGGGGGGGGGGGGGGCAGCTCTTTCTTGTACAGAATTGCAGTGCCAGTGAGCGCCAGCACTGCTCAGATGCTCATTGCATTTGTACAACAATCAGCTGAACTGCACCCAATTCTGACCAACTCAGATGGGTTTTGACCCTATGCAACTCCAAAAAAAAATTTATAAAGGTTTACGCTGGCTGTATCCTTGGGATTTTGCAGATATAAAACTTTGAAAACATCAGCAAAATATTTAAAACTGCACAATCCTGATAATTTATCAAAAAGAAAAGACTTCAAATGTAAAGGCGGGGGGGGGGGGGGGGGAGGGCAGTGAAGAATATATGTTTTGAAAAGTGATTGAAATTTAAATGAGAATGCAACATCACAAATTAAAATGCAAATTGCTTAAAATTTGCAACTCAATTTTAAGCATGATTTTCCTTTCCTAATGCACTTATCAGATGACTGCCTCTGGTTTTCAGGGTATAACCTGGCAAGGTCATGCAACTTTAACACATATGGTCTACATGTTATGTTACAAGATTTCTGTCACTGTGCTTGAAGCAAATACCAGTAAACTGTAGTGTACATTTCTCAATGAAATATTCCCTAAAGTCACAGGCCATTGAACCAGTGAACCTAGTAGTGCAAGAGAGAGGCTTCACAGCTGGGACTTTCATTATTAAGATAATGGTCTTTCGCCCACAGGCGACTAAAAGCATCGATGTGGCAGCAGGAATATTAACAACAATAACTTATATTTATATAGCACCATTAACTTAATAAAATGTCCCAAGGCACTTCACAGGAGCATTATAAAACAAAATAGGACACCGAGCCACAAATGGAGATATTAGATCAGTTGGCCAAAAGCTTGGTCAAAGAGGTAGGTTTTAAGGAGTGTCTTAAAGGAGAGGTGAGTCAAGAGAACACTTGATATTCACACCTAATCTGCACCTAAAAAAACATATCAGCACACATACAACATGATGGTTATGGAAGCTCAGGCACACTGCTTCGATTGAGATAAGCATACTGAAAAGAAGCCATACAGCCACACACCATCCTTTTTATTAGCCAACATAAAGAGGAATTCAAAGAGCCAGTGAATATTCTCAAAAATATCAAACTAGATGAAGTATTTTTGCAAGTCAAAACAAATTGCAACTGCCTTTAACTAAAACCTTTTAAAATACTACTACTAGTTTGTTTATAATTGATGCAAAGCAATAAACTGTTGCCAAGCACTGAAAAAATGCAGAGTGGAGGCTAATAAACAGGAGCAAGAGCCACTGATTGTCAAAGGCGTTGAGGAATTCAGATACTTATCATATCAGGTTTAACTAAAATATAGGAACAAATACATAATTAATAAAATAAAAACATTTAATAATTTGGTAACTGAATGTGTCCGAGAACTTGAGCAGCACAAGCTTATTTTAGATTTTTTGAAATCCCAGGACAAAACAACCCCTTAATGTAATCCCTAGACTTTATTTTTTATAAAAAGGCTGTTAATTCAAACAAATTCTTTCAAATATTTTCATTTTCACATTTTCTTTCAAAACTGTTTTTCCAAGAAATATGCCAGCCCAAATGAGCCAAGTGAAACATGCAAGGCACTCACACATCACAGATGCACAGTTTAATGCAGGTAACATGGATTTAGTGGTAACAGCTGCAGAGGGCTCAATCCATATGCGACAGTTTTATAATACTATTGATCTGATTTTAACCCAATCTGCCCTGAGGAAGTAGTGACAATGAAGTTTAAAATAGCATCTTAGCAAATTGGCTGCATTGCCACAGCGTTTTCTTTCCCGCGCACCCCACCCCACAACCCTACCATTTTAACTGAATTCCAGCAGTGTGGAGATTGCCCACCATAGGCAGATGGGACTTCATTTAAGTATGAAAGTTGTGGTCCAATAACGGCAAAGTGATTTTAATGTAAAATTACTAGAACCCTATACAGGACCAAACTGTACAACAGGGACAGGTGGGGATGTTTGGTAGGAATATGGGGTTAGTGTAGGATTAGTATAAATGGGTGGTTGATGGTCGGCACAGACTCGTTGGGCCGAAGGGCCTGTTTCAGTGCTGTATCTCTAATCTAATCTAAAACAGGACCTGGCAGCAGTCAGGGGAGGAGCCCAAAGAAGCCACGTATTTAATTTTGCTGTTGCTGATTCCTTGTGGATGAAGACAAGCAGGACTGCTTTGCTACGCCCCACAAGAAATCACTGGACCTCTCCAGTCCAGGCTTTGCCTCTCTCTCCCAGCCTGTACAAACTGCGTCACCTCCCCCGCACGCACATACACTAAGTTCATGCCAGGCAAAGTTCCTTTGGGTTTGACGCCCTTGGTACCTGTCCCAATTTCTGTTCCCGCACAACATTCCCATCAGTTTTGGGCAAGAGATAGTGCTGCAGTATTTACATGAGGCCCAAACATTAACCTGCCCACTCAAGGGCTGGATTTTGTGTAGGAGACGGGGCTCCCGGCACCACACCAAAAAGGCCGGGGTTGGGGGGCGGGGGGGGGGGGGGTGTTAACCCCACCTCAGCCTTTTCCAGACACCCTCTGAGCGATCCTCTTTTTCCATCAAAGTTCCAGGACCCAGGATCACCATCCTTTTAAAGATGGGGGTCCAGCCTCCATGAACTGTCAGCCAATCAGAGGGCCAGCAGCATTGGCAATGCCACCAGAAGCGGTGGCCACTGCCACAACCGCAGAGGCCTTGGACCGAGGCCCAGCAATGGAACCCCGGACCAGAGGTAGGTGAGGCAGGGTCACCAGGGCCAGTCCGGAAGGCCTCAGTGAGGGGATGGTCATGCAGTCAAAGGGGAGGGGGTCCTGGGGGTGAAGAGGTTCCCATCGAGCCACAGATTGCCCACGGAGGAGGAATTTCCCCCCCCCCCCCACCTCACAAAGCCTGCAAGGAGGTCGCCTCGTGTTAAAAGGCAACCTCACCATGTGGCGGAGGCCCACCTCCCCACCACTGGTAAGATCCCAGCAGCAGCGGGACAAGGCCCTTAATTAGCTGTTGTTATGAGGCCACCTAAGGGCCTCAATTGGCCACTGGATGGGAAAGCCATTGTCGGCCTATTCCACCCCCGGGAAGTTCGCATGGCGACAGGCCCTCTGCCGCCCAGTCGAGATTCTCCATGCCGCCACACCCCAGACCCGCCTCGGGGGGCCCATAAAATTCAGCCCCATGATAAAATTTCCCCTTATATATTTAGAGGAAGCATTTCAGTTAAAATAAAAAATATGAATGTACAGGTTAGTGTGTTCCTTTAATACAATAACAGCCAAAATACATCCAATGCCGACTTTGATGTAATTCTATGATTAATGCTCCATTTATGCAATCACTTAGAAACCACATCATTTTCCACTTTTAGTGCATTATTGTTTCCAAGGGGCAATATAAATTCCCTGGGATCTTTGGAAACCAAGTTCCAGTTCATCGGTGATTAATAGTGATCTGCAGAATAGTTTCAGGGACAAATTGAAACTGGTCCAGAAACTCCCACATCAGAAATCAATATTAAAAGGTATTAATGTCATGCTGTCAGGTCATAGTGGCATGGAACCATGGGACATGCACACTGTTCATTCTGAATGAGTATGGATAATGTACAATTACTGGCATCCACCAACAAATTGATATGGATCACCCAGCCCTTCCTGTGTTCCAATTGTCTGACAATTACACCATGTACTATATAAATATTTTAGTATGACAGATTATTTTTGGCAGTCAATTTGTCCAGTAATCTACTTATTACTGTATATAAACCACACTAGCCAATCAGCAGCACACCCAACACAAACCATTTAATTAGGTTGAATCAGCAACAATGCTTGACCAACCAGCTAACCAGGAAGAAGAGTCTGCCATGTTCTCATTAACAAGCATCGACCAGTATACAAGCAAACAGGTTTTGATTGATCACCATGATTTTTTTTTAATAAAGCCACATTTTGCAGACAACTAAATATGAGAAAAGCCAAATTGAATTACATTTTAGTTTACAACAACATGCATCTAGCTGGTGGCCAATTGCACAGAATTGGTTTTACATGATTTTAAGCTGTTATTATGTTCTTCAACCACCAGTTGCACAGGAGTCCTATAGCCAACTGCAGTGGCAGCAGTGCATTTCAGTGAAGTCCCCATGTGTAAATATCATTGCTACCAGTCCACAAATGCTTGCTGAAATGTCATGGCCAACCTGAGCATGTACAGAACTTTGCATCTCCAAAGTTAGCACACTTTATTAAAGAAAGCGCACCCTCTAAAATTAATCCAACTAAGCTTGATCAATTTATCACCTCAACCTTACATGCAACACCTGAAAAGGTAGCTTAAAGCTAAATGAGAAGCCATAAATTACAAAGTATATGTACTTAAGGACAAAATAAAAACAGAAAGTGCTGGAAATACTCAGTAGGACTGGCAGCATCTGTGGAGAGAGAAACAGAGACAACATTTCAGGTCTGTGATCTTTCATCAGAATTGGCAAAAGTTAGAAATGTAATAGGCTTTGAGCAAGTGAAAGGGGGGAGGGTGGGGGAATAAGAACAAAACGGAAGGCGTGTGATAGGGCAGCGGGCAGGAGAGATTACATGACAGTGATGTAAGAAAAGACAAAGGGATTTCTGATAGCTATTGTAAAAGACAAAGCATTAGTCCAGAGAGTGTGTTACTGGCAGAATAATGAACAGCTCTATCTGAAAGGAAAAACATAAAAAAACAAGTTTAAGACAGAGACATGGTTTAAAAATAAAATTAAAAAAAGGCAGTCATACTCTGAAATTGTTGAACTCAATGTTGAGTTCAGAAGGCTGTAGAGTGCCTAACAGGAAGATGAGGTGCTGTTCCTCGAGCTTGCATTGAGCTTCACTGGATTACTACAGCAGGCCAAGGACAAAAATGTGGGCGAGAGCAAGATGGTGAATTAAAATGGCAAGCAATCGGAAGCTCGCGGTCATGCTTGCAGACTGAGCGGAGGCGTTCTACAAAGCGGTCTCCCAATCTGCATCCGGTCTCCTCAATATGGAGCATACCACATTGTGAGCAGTATACTAAATTGAAAGTACAAGTAAATTTCTGCTTCATCTGGAAGGAGTGTTTGGGCCTTGGATGGTGAGGAGAGAGAAGGTAAAAGGGCAGGTGTTACACCTCCCGCAATTATTTAATTTAACTGTACACAAGAACATTAGGAAAGTGACACCTGAAATTTAAATTCTCATCCTTTGCAATCCGGACATGGTTTCACCCCTCCCTATATTTGTAATGGCCTACAAATTTATTCTCCACCTCCCTCCCTTCTTCAAATTCTCTATTCCTCTGTCCATTTGTGCACCTCCAACCTTGGCAGCTGTGCTTTCAGCTGCATAGGCCCCACTCTCTGGAATTCTATCCTTAAACTCCTCGGCAACTAACTTCCCTTTCCTCCTTCAAGGCTTCTTTAAAACACTAAAATAAAAGCAAAATACTGCGGATGCTGGAAATCTGAAACAAAAACAAGAAATGCTGGATTCACTCAGCAGGTCTGGCAGCATCTGTGGAAAGAGAAGCAGAGTTAACGTTTCGGGTCAGTGACCCTTCTTCGGAACTCTTTAAACTTCTTTAAAACACACCTCCTTCACCAACCTTTTGGTTACTCCCTCCCAACATCTCCTTGTTTGGCCCAATTCTCATTTTTTGGTATGCCACTTTGGCACTAAGTTGCAACAAAAATGCAAGCTGTTGTAGTTGAGAGGTAAAATTTTGAGTGCAGGAATAAATTCTCAACTCAGGAATTCAGCTAAATTTTTATTCTCTCCGACAAAATTTCACAGTCCTTGCAAGCTCAGTTTATGAATGTACCATCCAGAACGGGACTGAAATAGACAGATCAACTAGGAAAGTACTGTAGTAAACTGCTTTTATACTTGCACTCAACTTTTTGTGAAAAACTGGATTTATAATGCTACAGGGGTAAGGAGATGGAATCTAATAGTATAAAGTCAAGAGGTCAACTCACAGATGCCAGTCAAACTAAACAAGTACTAAAGTAAAGGTAGAATTAGGAGTACTTCCATTGGTCTTAGTGCTCCTGGGCCAGGGAGCGGAAAATCAGCCAGGGTTCCTGCTCCGGATTCCTATCTAATGACTCCGGCTGAAAAGTGTGTATATCTGAATAATAGGTGAATACAGAATACAGGAACTAATGAACAGGAGTAGGTCATCTGGACCCTCAAGACTGTTCCGTCTTTCTAGTAGATTATGGGTGATCTGTACATCAACTTCATTTACCCGCCTTTGATTCATTCATATCCCTTGACACCCAATAAAAATCTGTCAGACTGTCTTAAAACAACTGACACAGCATCACAGCAGCTCGGGGGAGAAAATTCTAATTCTGGTATTATTCTGATTAATCTGCACAGTACCCCTTACAAGGTTAATATATCCTTCCTGAGGTGCAACGCCCAAAGCTAAATTCAGTGATGGGGCCTGAGCAAGGCTCTGTAGAATTGATGCATATCTTCCTCCCTTTCTATTCCAAAGCCCTTTAGATAAAGGCCAACATTCCACTAGCTTTCAGCATGAGCCAGTGTGACAGGAAATCTAATAAATTATACTAACGGGGTTGGGATACATTTAAAGTACAGGTGTAGGTTCAGTAAAAAGCAGACTGATTTCATTCCAGAGTTACAACTTGACCTCTGACACCAGAGCCCTGGAGGACAGTCTCACTCCACTGTTCTCCAGAGTCAGATCAAGTGTAAACCCCACATCTGCAATGTGCAAGTTTGAACAGTAGTGCAAGGTCACTTTCCTTGGGGGACACCAAAGTTAAAGTGTAAGTGCACTCTCAATCATCAGTTTCTGTTATTTCGAGCATTTTTGAGAAACAAAACTAAACAACAAAAAACACTTTTTAATCCTTCAATTCACATAATTGAGATTAAAATTTCCTTTTGCATTCAAATTTAGATGAAGTAATCCCTTCTCACTTTTGGTGAAATTATGGTGAGATACCCAGAGTTGGGCCAAATAAAAAATGCTGTTACCAGTTCAATTTAGTTTTAATGCATTTTAATGTTGATGGAATGTTGGCAGCCTCTCCCACATTCAATGGCACTCACCAATGTAAGGTTGGCAACCTACAGAAACACCGCCCCCCTGCCCCCCTATGATATCCGAAGCTCATGTAGCTCTCAAGAGCCACATCAGTTACTGGCAAAATGTTTGAGGAACAATATCGCCATTAAGCTTAAAACAGTGGGCAACAGCATATTAAGGCCACCAGTCTACATCGGAGTGTCTCTCTCTCTCTCCAATCACATACATTAAATCTAAAATGTCTTTAGATTGGCCAAGACTAACAATTTTCATAAATGCTGATAAAGAAAAGTGAAAAAGTGCAGTAACTACTCCTGTTAAAAATTAATCTTGCCCAAAAAACAATTCTGTACTTAAGTAACACAGGATAGCCATCGTGTTGAGTCTGGAATATGAAAGGTATGGATTATAATACTATAGCTTTGGTGAATGGATTTTGTTAGAGATTTGTGCAGCAGCAGTCCCATCATAACCTAACACTGACAGAGACAATACCGTCCAAAAGATGATGCAATCTAACTGTAAACCAGCCCAATTCTGGATTATAGTCCATATTTAATCACATTAAACATGTAATAGAAATACATCCCATTATGCAATAACCGGTAGGTGCATGCTATATCTAATCCCCACCACTCCCCATAAAGTCAATAGAACTGATTTGTTTTTGGTAAATCTACTTCCGCTGAGCGTGAAAGGATGAGTACAGTGCTTGCCATGAGTGTAAAACAGAGGGAGAGATCCACATTTCCAAGAGTTCTGCGAGATTCACTGATCTTCAATTAACTGATAATTGGAAGCAGCATCAGCAAAGGGTAGCAAACACTGATGTCACATGGATGAACAGATTAAAAAACATGAACTCTCCCTTTATTTCACATTCCAAATTGAAGGCAACACTAAGAATTGTTGTGTCCTCAATAGCAAAACACAAAGATATCACAGGACTCTGCTTACAAGTACCACTGAACTCGCAAACTCATGATCAGAAACATGTATTACTGTAGCACTCGCCAAGCCTTGCACTCCAGTGGAAACCTCAATTCAGCTCCTTCTTTGAGAACGGTTAACTCTAGATAATGGGAGTCAACCTGTATATATTATTCTTTGCTTAAAAGCTCAGCAGCAGGTTATTCAGTTAGCAGGTAGTGAGATAAAGTTGTCAGCCAGAATATGAACAGCTGACTTTCTGCTTTCACTTAAGTAAGTGATGTAAAGATGGTCTTTTACAGTGCCACATGCAACAACTTTCCAGATGTTGTTTCTTTCCTTCCAGGAGACAGGCTTTAAAAAAAAAACTGTGCTAGCATATTTTACACAAACATTCTACAATGGCTATCTACAAAGTAATTTTACTAGAACATGAAGTATATTAAAGTATTTATATTAAAATCAAACAAATACAGTACCCCAATTTATTCTCGATTAACCTAGATTAGAAACCTTAAGTTAAAAACCAAGTCCAGCTCACCCCAATAAATTATTTAGTAACCAGTCCAAATTATCATTGACGAGAGCAGTAAAAGACTAAGCTCAGACATGTGAACTTCGGCCTGTACCATAGTACAGAAACTAATGTTTGGATTGGCAAGCATCAACAGCTAAGTTAGCTTCAGTTACATAGTAACTACAACTGAATAGCAATGCAATAAGCAAATAAGATGAATTCTCAGTGTAATTCTTTCACATTAATTTTCTCATCCTTTTCCATTCTCCAATGTTGACAAACCACACATTGAAAAAACAAAGTACAAGTGTTTCATCAATAATTTATGTTAATCAAACTGTTTCACTGGTATGCCATAAACAACATCCTGATGAAAAATTAAATAATTAGCTAAAGAAAATGTTCCACTGTTTATCATTTACTGAAACTGCAAAGAAACCAATGGGCTGATTTTAGCTCGATCAGCCTGGCAGGAACAGGCTGGTATGATCCTAAAGTCAGAGTTCTGCAGTTTTGCCTGTCACCAATTTGCCCAGGGCTTTTACAAAGGTGCCCATCGGAAGCAGGCAGAAAGCTCATTAAAGTATGCAAATCAGGATCCCATCATGCACATAAGTTTCTGATTGCAATTAAAAGGTACAAATGGGTGGAAAGCGTACCCTTTTGTTTTGATGGGGCCAGGAGGAGCAGCCCAGCCTGAGATGCAACTGAAGGAATTTTACACTGTGTATTTACTAGCAATGACTGTACTTTTGTCTATAATCTTGGACAAGAACTTCTTAAAACAAAGTAGCATGAGCAGATAATAAGTAAGGTCAATGTGGCATCTTCAAACTCACCAAAGAAATCTGAGTTTCATTTACTCTGATTTTCTTTCCTTCAGATTCACAATGACAAACAGGAACTGAATCAACAACAGATTCAGCTCCTACTTGCCACTCTAGGTGAGAATATTATTTGCTGTCAACATAGCCTTCAATTTCACCTCCTTTACTCCCACATTTTATACTAGTGCAATTAACGGTTGCAGCAACAAGTAATCATTCTTTTAAACAGATTTACAATCTTCTATGTTTGCAATATTGTCCATACGGGACCACCAAAAAGTACTTACATATAAAATATATATATGATATGCATTGCACCCCGAATAGGACTAAAGGACCTTATTCTTTTTGCCTTATAAACAGCATACCAGTACAACACTAAAATGAAGCCCCCCACCCCTCTTCCTGCTTTCCTGCATTCATATTATGTACTGTTACCTCTAGAATCATAGAATGATTACAGCACAGGAGGTCGTCATTTAGCCCACTGCGTCTGTGCCGGTTCTCTGCAGCTTTCCAATTTTTTTCTCTCCAGATAATTATCCAGTTCTCTTTTGAAAGCCTCGATTGAATCTGCCTCCACCTTACTCTCAGGCAGTGCATTGCAGATCCTAACCACTCGCTGCGTAAACAAGTTTTTCCTCCTGTCGCTGTTGCTTCTTTTACCAATCACCTTAAATCGGTGAACTCTGGTTCTCTATGTCCACTGAAGGCCAAATTGGAAAATGGAGACCTGTTCTGTGTATGCATGTTCTGTATCGCAACATCTTATGTGCAATTAAATTTCAAATAATTTAGATTGTGAACTAAGATAGAGTGACGTAAACACAGGAATTCAATGCATTCTCTGCACAAACTGCAGAAGCACTAAATCTAAGAATGTCTTTAAAACTAAAACATAAATACTGAATTCATTCCTTTTTAGCATTTAACATTGGAAATATTGCGTCTTCAACTGGCAACAGGCTTTGATTAGAGTGGGAGAACCAACTACTGGAAACAGAACAATGGTTAAAGATCGTGGGGCAATTTTCAACTTCAGCACCTCGCCAATAACCTGGCAGAGCAGAAGACCCTTCTGTTATAGACCTCACCTGATTTTCATTCCATTGAAATCACAAGCCTGTCTAAATGCTACTCTGCTAAGGGCCTTCTGAAATGTTAGACTGTCATATTTGCACAACTCAGGTTTCAGTTTCTATGAAAACACATTTCTATACAGGTTTCTTCTAAAAATTTATTCATAGAACTTCTCATCAGGCCTGTTCAGAGAAAGTTGCCTGTGTTAAATTAATGAATGTTTCTAATTTAAATTTCCCAGGATAATGCTAAAACCAACAGTGGTGAAATTTAACTGCATTTCTACTATTCCAAATGGGTTTTAACAATTCATCAGCAATGAATAACTGCTGTTTACAGGTCTATTATTCACAATGTGTTCATTCAACTGACATGGTGGTCTATCAAATCTAAGCATTGCCAAAAACAGGATGGTTTCAATCATTTAAAACTGAATGGTGAAAATACATTTAGGGGCACAAATGCGGTCACTTCTACCTTGTACAAAGAACACACTCAACATTGTAGTACAACTCAGCGTTTACCCATCTTTCAGAAAAAAAGTGAGGCTATATCACTCAGTGGGAACACTTCCATACAAATACAAAGCAGTCCATGATATACTTAAATCATTTATTGTATGTTTTTTATTAGACATGACACCTGAGCAGTCTCGATGTTTTATTCGGAATCCATGCACTCCCCACAGGGAAAATATAATCTAACATGAAATTAGTTGACCAAATTAACAGATGAATTAATGTAGGATGTCCAAACTATGGCCCATGAGCTAAATCCAACCTGTCACTCACCACTAGCACTCAGAGCCAAAACAATGGAGTTGTTTTTGCATCCACGCTCCCTAGTCACTAGCTACCCTCTTGAAATTTTGTGGACCTGGAAGTTTGCAAAGATCTATCTCACTGATGAGTGCTACAGATTTTGTGTCCACACCTTTCACATTTAGCATCTCACCCACAAGACGACTCCACAATTCCTACAATCGACAATTTACTGGCCAATGTTTAGTCACAGGTTAGTGAGACCCTGGGGCTGTAACAGCAGAACCCCTTGTGCGTACTGCGCACAGTAATCTCGTTTGTGCATTTCGTCTATCTTAGAGAAGGCAGACTAATCACTACTTTAATGACATAAGGCCCGTGTAAACCAACAAGCTGGTTTATTTTACATACAATATATAAACCAAAAAAATACATTTTCAGTAACTGTTAATCTATTTCACAATGCTCCTCATAATATAGAAAACACAGCATGTCATTTTACGTCTATTAACAGACTAAATTCACTTAAAAGACTAGGATGATCACAAACTAGTCAGCCCTAACCTTCGTGTCTGTTTTTCTTTGTAGGCTCCTGAAGACTGTGCATTCTCCAACTCAATAGTAAGCCAAGGAATTGCCCTCTGACCTTCCCCCCAGCTCTCCACTTCAGGGGGTGGCCAGTTGAGCTGCCAGTCAAAACTGCTACTGCCCTCCTAAGTGTGGGTATCCTTGCAGCCACCCACCCTCAGTGGGTTCAAACAAATGGGGCCATTCCAACATATTTTGTGCGAATTAACAAGCTCTATTGTCTCAAAGTGATATGCAAGAAATTTGACAGACGTTTTGTCTGATCCCAGCAGTTAGGATGAATAGGTTTTCCTCAGATAGCTCATCTGACTTAATCTCTTATGAGTTAAAATTAACTTGTAGCAATATCTCAATATAAGTTAGCACAAAATCCACCCCATGCCAGTCAAAAAATCTTGAAACCAAATTGATTTTTTTTTTCATAGGAGCATCATGAATGCAGTCCTCAGCAAACATCTATCTTGTACTTAGTTTCTAGTATTGGAAAGTAGTCATTAATGATGGATAAATCCTAAATCAGAAGGTCGATCTTGCATTTACATACGAATTAGGAGCAGGAGGCCACACGGTCCCTCAAGTTTGCTCCACCATTCAACAAGACTTTCATGCCCTCAGGATGTTCCAAAGCACATCAAGCCCAATTAATAACTTTTTAAGTATAGTCACTATCGTTATGCGGGCAGCTAATTTATACACAGCCAGACCCCACAAACAGCAATGTGAAATAACCAGTCAACTTATTTTAGTGGCAGTGCTGGTTGGCTGAAACAGCATGAAGATCAGCAGGATCCGTTAGAATTTGCAGCTGGAGATGTTTACAGATTAGTGGGAATATTGACTTAACATTATACATGATCTGTAAGGTTCCATGGTATTCTGCTCAGTGGTCCACAAAGGCAAAAACCTGGGGGCACACCTGGCTTCAATGCATTCATGTGGCATTTCTTGGTCTGCTATTTTAACACACGCATTAACTAGTTTACTTAAAATGGAATAGCCACTCTATTGTTACAACAGGAAGGTGAATGTCATACAATGCACTAAGTGTTTGTTCATTAATATTGTCAACAGTTATTTCTGAGCTCTAGTTTGATATCTGAACCTCTCCAAATATTACCAATTGTTGGAAGTACATAGCAGGTCCTTATACATCTGTAAAGAACAAAAGATCTGTTTCCCAAAAAAGTGCAGTTTTTAAAATGTATTCATCTTAAAACGAAGCCACAAAGTAAAATACAGTAGATGCTGGAAATCAAACAAAACTGATACAGCTGACCTGCTAGCTGTTTCTCGCATTTTCTGGTTTTGTTCGGTGGCTCAATTCAGCATCTCACTTGTCCCAAACACATGCATGGGCTTGACTTTAACTCTGTGTAAGTGAATGGGTCTTGAGTGTGTTAAAATCGGGCCCGATGGAATCAGCAGGAAACAAATGTAGAGGGCTTCAGCAGCAGATGAAATGAGATGGGACAGAGTCAGGTGATGTTACAGAGGTGGAAGTAGGCAGTCTTGGTGGTGGAGCAGATACGTAGTTAGAACCTCATCTCAAGTATGACACCAAGGTTGCTAATGGTCAGGTTCAGCCTCAGACAGTTGTCAGGGAGAGGGATGGAATTGGTAGCTAGGAAATGGAGTTTGTGTTGGGGACCAAAGGCAATGGCTTCAGCCTTCCATTATTTTGTTGGACAAAATTTAGTCTCTTCCAATAGAAAGAGGAAAGATTAAAAGGAGTGGACAAAAGCTTGGTGATCAGAAAGTTAGTTTTTAAGGAAAGTCTTAAAGGAGGAGGGGGAAGTGAGTAGGCAGTGAGGTTTAATGAGGGAATTTCAGAGAGTGGGATCAAGTTGGCAAAGTATTTGGGGAGGTTACAGAGATAGGGAAGAACAGGACAATGGAGAGACTTGAGTTTTAATTTAAGGTGTCCTCCACTGGATCCCTATCCTCCATGGTATCAACTTCAAAATCCTTATCCTAGACTGTAAATTTCTCATTCCAGTCTCCATCAACAATATTCTCCAGCCTTATTGTTCAACACACACATATACTCCTCTAGCTCTGATCAGCTGCATGTCCATAATCAATGGATGAGCATCTACCATTCCTATATCTTTAATCTTGAATTCTCCTCTTAATTCTCTTAACATGGGTACCTGCCTCACCAGTTTAAAAAAAAAATCCCCAAAATGTATCTTTTTAATTATGCACTCAGTCATCTCCCCTAACCACCCTAACTTATGTCTTAGGAATTTTCATTATATGGAGTAACTATACAAGTTGGTTGGTGTTCAATGGTGTACAGTGGATAGCTTTCTGCCACCAATCTAACACAAAATATTCTTTATTATCTGATTGCCAAATATGTAACCGAATTTTTTAAATTTATCTGCAACAGCTCTCTATGTCACAATGATGCCATCAATGCCATAATTCGTTTCATTAATTTTTGAAATTTAAATATGACAACATTTCAAATTTAAATGCCATAAAACTTGAATAATCATCCTACACAGAAGTACAAGTCTGGTTTTAAAAAAAGATACTTAAAGAAAATCCACTGACTAGATAATTAATCGTTTGCTTTTTCTAGTACACTCAAGTAGAAATAAATGATAGTATTTGTGTAGTTAGACTTTGCAAGCTATGTATTTAAAGCGAAGAAGTACACTGCACTGTTGGTTTATTTAGGAATAAAGACAGGACAGCTAGGTGTATACCATTTCGAGGATGTTATTCAGCACACGCCATGGTTTGCCGCAGACTGTGCTATAAAAAAGTTAGCTAACACAGCTGTCCCATAGCAGGGGAGACCAACGAGCATAGTTTCTTCCCGAAATGTGAGCATAATCATTTCAACATGACTTATCGATAAGGATCATTACAATCAGTTTTCATTCAATTCTTCTAACAGATACCTAGATTTTTTTCAGGTAGTTATGAGTCATGCGTTCTGTGCGGTTATCATGGATTAGATGCTCTTGCACTTTTGGACACAATTTTCATCAGGAAAAGGAATTAAGGCCTAGAAGGACAAGGGCTACTTGGGAACACCATAACCTCCAAAGTCCCCTCCAAGTCACACATGATCCCAACTAGGACATCTACTGTTGTTCCTCTATCGTTGTTGGGTCCTAATCCAAGTCATCAATATACATCAAAAAGAGCAGCAGTCCCAATATCAACCCCAGGGAACACCACTAGGCACCTGCCTCCAGTCTGAAAACATTCAACATTGCTCTTTGCTTTATGCCACTTAGCCAATTTCATATCCAGCAGCCAATGCTCCTTTAATTCCATGGACTTCAATTTTGCGAACAAGTCTATTTTGTGGTACTTTTATCAAACACCTTTTGAAAATCCATCTACACAATATGTTCTATGTTCTAATATCAACCGCACTATCCTCATCAACCTTCAGTTATTTGAAAAAAGAACTCGATCAAATTAGTCAAACACAATTTGCCTTTAACAAATCTGTGCTAGCTTTCATTTATTAATCCTTTCCCCCACCTCCCCCACCCCGCCAAATGTCAGTTAAATTTGTCCTGGATTAATATCTCGAAGTTTACCCATCATTGACATTAGACTGACCAGCCTGTAGCTGCTGGGTTTATCCCTCTCCCATTTTATGAACAGAGGTGTAGCATTTGCAATCCTCCAGTCCTATGGCACCTGTCTCATATCAAAGAAGAATTAGATGATTGTGGGGACAGCTTCTGCAATTTCCACCCTTGCGTACCTCAGCGACTCGGATGTATCTCATCCAGATGGGGTGACTCTTCTATCTTCAGTGCTGCTAATCTTTTAAGTACTTTTCTATTTATTTTTCTCCTATCCAATCTCTCTGCTTCCTCCTCCTAAAATATGACATCAGCAACATGCTCTTCTTTTGTAAAGACAGATGCAAAGTACCTTTGCACTTAGTACCTTCTGCTTCCACATGATTATCTCTTTTTTGGTCTCCAATTGGCCCCACCTTTCCTTTGACTACTCTTATACTATTTATACACTTATGAAATACTTCTGGGTCCCTTTATATTTTGTCCACTGTTCTACTAAGCTCCACATATCTTCTTCTAGACTGATGTAATGGCCCAGCAGAGATACGGAACCCACCTCAGGTGTGTTAATGACCTCAGAGCTGGAAAAACCTCCAGATATCAAAGGTCATCTCAGGGTGGGAAGAAGTGTCCACCCACCTCACTTCCAGTGGTGCCACATTCAAATATAAGGTATAACCCTGAGAATCAAAATTCTCCAATTACCTTAACTTTGGTTGAACCAGATATCCCTGATGTTAGATTGCTTCAAGTCCTTTAAGTGTGGTACAATTGAGAAAATCATGATCTCACTTAAAAATCAAGTGCTTCTAATTTTTATTCTATTCAACATAACTTTTATGGTGGTAGTGCTCCAATAGCATCAGTGCCCATGGGCCAAGGAGGGGAAAGATAACAACCAGAATTTCAGTTCCTGACTACTTTCCAATACTAGAAACTGAGTACAAGATAGATGCTTGCTGAGGACTGCATTCATGATGCCCCTACGGAAAAAAATCTAATAATCATAACCGTGCAATTAGGAGAGTAATGGAGAGCTACTGTATCCCGAAAGACAACAGCAAAAAAAAATTTAAAAGAAAAGGTTAGCTGTTCAAAGTACCAAGAATTATTGAATAAACCCCATCGACTGCTCTCTGGAGATTCTCCTGACAATTCATTATACTTGACGAACTTTTATTTGCCATTTGCCAGCGTAGTCTACGATTCTGATATTTACTAGGACAGGGTTTCTGAGTAGGGTTATCGGAGTCATAAAGAGAGTGCACCTCCTTTTACCTACCCAGTTTCCAGAGGCCCAGGAAATCCAGATAATAACAGGGGAAAATATCTTGTTAAAATAAAGGCACTTTTAAAAAAGAAAATGGTTTCATAATCAACCTGCCCCCCAAGAGAGGATTGGTCATCTGCCCCTTGTCCTGCCTCCATTAAGTCCAAAAGTGGTAAGGGTGGAGACAGGTTGAGTTCAAATTTGAAATTTAACTTTTTAACTTCCCACCTGATGCAATGCTACCCATTTTGGGGGTTAAAATTTCCCCCTATGTTTCGGTGTTATCACTGTTATCATAATCTGCTTTTTGTTATGACAGTGCTGCTATATTTTTTGTTAGTTTTTTTTTGAGGACTCACGTATTTTAGAATTATGGATATTTTTTTATTTGGGAAAACTGAAAAGGATTCCATGGATGTTTTTTCACTGGGGTCATTGGAAGGTCTTTTGGACTTGGTTTGTACATAACTCTTACTCTAAGTCACCTGTCTTCAGATAAATACCCAGCAGGGGCTTTTTGACTTGGAGAAGATGTTTACAGAGAAGTGACAGGTCAAGATTTATAGGGGTCGGGAGGCTTGATTCTTGAGATATTGTTTTGGTTTCGCTTCGGACAGTCAGTTGGGGTTTGGACAGTGTTTTGAAAGGAGTTTAAGAATCAACATGCCAAGGACAAACCCCAGCTCAGCCTTTTCCATCTCTTTGAAAAGCCTACCAGCTTTTCCATCTCTGAGAAGCTCTTTGAAGCGAGTGAAAGAAATATAGAGAAATTGATGCTGCATTCCTCCTGAAAGGCCTGCCAGAAACCCCTGTTGCCGTATTTCTCCTGGACAGCCCACCAAACATCACCTGCCAAGAACTGTTCTAGAAAGATCCCAGTGACAGCTGTCTACGCATATTTGGGATGCCAAATGAAAAAAAGGGGCAACTGACATCTTTCCATATCTTTCTTTTTCTTCAAGAATTAGCAAGTATTTGGCCAAAGAATTCTTTTTCAGTTTTTTTTTAATAACAGAGCTCTAAAGAGAAAATCTCTATTTTTTCAGTTAAGCTGTGTGTGCGCGTGCATGCGAGGGAGTGAGAGGGCGAGGAGCTAAGGTAAAAGGGAACTTTCATATTTCAATCTGTGCATTTATGCTTTACTTCATTACTGGTTAAGATTTGTTTTATAATAAACTGATAATTTTGTTGTTTATTAAAGAAGCCTGGCTGGTGAATTTTATTCTGGGATAAACAGTAGTGTTCATGATTGACAGCATCAGTAACTGGGTAAACATTTAAATAGATGCTGTGACCTGGAGAAGTGGAACTAGAAAAGACAGTGCACTCCTCCCACCTCGGTCATAACACTATGCCTTGACGCACTGGAAGATAGCCTAGTCCAAAAGTACAATAAACTCTCAGGCTACGTCATGCTGGCATACATGGATTCTCCGAATGAAAAACTGTAACTGGCTGACAGATGGATCATTAGATTATAGGAATTCTCCACTAAAAGTCTATAATTGATTCATCCCTAATTATCTGATGCAAAATATCTAAATAGATTTCTTTATAACATTATTTGCACTCATCAGGCACATGGTGTCTGTCATGACATCATGAGCCAGTCAACTCACTTCTTTTTTGATGAATGTCGAAAGTTCTTTGCTTTTCTACTTTCTAGTTAACTATCTTTTTTCATTATTCTTCAACATTATTGCACAAAATTATTCTCCCCAGTTACTTTCCACCAAAGACATTCACTATGACAGTCCGACCTTATTATGTATACCCCTAAAATAAAATGACAATAAAATTCAATGCAGAAAAAAATACGTTTGCCCATAAACATACCAATCTCACTTCTAATTACTTGAGTACTATCTACAGTCCCATGATTCATCTTGCCAGCTCTCAAGAACCTCTTTGATCTGAGTTACACCTTAACTAATACTTCACAGTTCAGCCTGTCCAATTGAAATATGACATTCAGAGGCAAACAGCTACTGTGCAACTCCTAGTTTCCATCACAATCATATTGAGAGGTAATAATAATCAAGTAACCAAAATACAACTCACTGAAGCAATTGCGTGGCACCAGTCTTGAGCTCTCAATGCCTGAACCTCTGATTTCACAAAACCTTACACTTCCCCACTCCCTTCTGGCATCAGTTCCCAAGCTAGATGCCTCTTGCTCCTAAGGTCATTTTTCTGATTTATAGGCTCCAATCCAAAGTTTCCCACTGTCTTGGCCTCACCGTTTTCCCCTGGACCAGGCCCATATTTTTCCTCTGACTGCTTTCCCAAACTTTGCTTCTCTTAAAAAAATTAATCACACTTTATGCTAAGAGCTGGCATAAACAAGAACAAAGAACAAAGAAAATTACAGCACAGGAACAGGCCCTTCGGCCCTGCAAGCCTGCACCGATCCAGATCCTCTATCTAAACATGTCGCCTATTTTCTAATGGTCTGTATCTCTTTGCTTCCTGCCCATTCATGTATCTGTCTAGATACATCTTAAAAGACGCTATCGTGCCCGCGTCTACCACCTCCGCTGGCAACACGTTCCAGGCACCCACCACCCTCAGCGTAAAGAACTTTCCACGCATATCCCCCCTAAACTTTTCCCCTCTCACTTTGAATTCGTGACCCCTAGTAATTGAATCCCCCACTCTGGGGAAAAAGCTTCTTGCTATCCACCCTGTCTATACCTCTCATGATTTTCTACACCTCAATCAGGTCCCCCCTCAACCTCCGTCTTTCTAATGAAAATAATCCTAATCTACTCAACCTCTCTTCATAGCTAGCGCCCTCCATACCAGGCAACATCCTGGTGAACCTCCTCTGCACCCTCTCCAAAGCATCTACATCCTTTTGGTAATGTGGCGACCAGAACTGCACGCAGTATTCCAAATGTGGCCGAACCAAAGTCTTATACAACTGTAACATGACCTGCCAACTCTTGTACTCAATACCCCGTCCGATGAAGGAAAGCATGCCGTATGCCGTATGTGCCGTAAACACACACAGAGGTTATTAAATACAGCTAAATTTTCTATGAGTAAACAAATTTTAAGGAAATGAAAAGAATCCTGAATGATTGTGTTTAATATTTAAAATTAAATTTGATACTTTTGTTGGTAAGTAAGACCACATGAGATCAATTGACTATTTTTAATATTCACTAGCGATTATAAAAAGGCCAGCACAATACTGCCTGCCTGATCAAGGTCATTATTTTTACAGTACATTCAAAGGCTAAAGCAATGATCATCAAAGATGCAC
The DNA here is from genome assembly GCF_036365525.1 of Heterodontus francisci. Lineage (NCBI taxonomy): Eukaryota > Metazoa > Chordata > Chondrichthyes > Heterodontiformes > Heterodontidae > Heterodontus > Heterodontus francisci. Next base: position 47,696,242 of record NC_090376.1, on the reverse strand, counting down.
AAAGCAACTGTCACTCTTCAGGCCCTAGCCTTTGGGTGAGAACAGAGGAAGGCTATCCACTGTGTAAGGAATTGAAAAAGGTAGAGATGCATTTTTTAAAAACTCAAGGACAAAGCCTTATCTTGAAGTGTTTCTCTATATTTTGGAGTACATATTTGAACTACTAGCCCAGTGCAGAACAGTCTAGTAGTTACTTGAAATAGACATAAGCTTCCAACACCACAGCTTTCTTATTCAGTTTACAATATTTTGGCAAACTAGCTGAGTTTTAAAAAAAAATCTCTGTACTTTAAAAGAATGGGCCCTAAGTTTGTAATAGGCCAATTTTTTGAGGGTCAAAATAGTCAGGATGCTCTGATAGCACACCTGCTCATGTGGGCTCAGGGGCCAAGTTAAATTGGTCCCTGTTCCTGCTTTGCCTTAAATAAGCGAGTTGCCAAGTACCACTCAGACCACCTTGCCAGCTTGCATAACTGGGGCAGCAAGCGTGAAATCAAACGTCACTGATGTCAGTTAAAAGCAACATTCAAAGTGAAGGAGTACTGCAGCTGCAGTCACATTCATTAGTAACAATACTGAAATGGAATGCAGTGAAAATATTGGACGGGCTCCCTCTTTTCAGATACAGCTTTGGAGAAGGATGGCAGGAGGATGGGCCTCATCTTCCCACCCATTGGCATGAAGGTATCCCAGTTCACTTTGCAGCAACAGTGGGCAAAGGTGTAAAGCAAATCAATGCCAGAAGCATTGCCCCAAAGATATTGCTGCAAGCAGCCGACCTGACACCCGAAGTCTGGGTGGAAGAGATGAAATATAGTGGACTGGTGCAGGATGAAGACATCATGACTACTTACAAGATATTGGGCACTGACCTGTATAATAATTCGAGCCTATAGTTGCAAATTTAAGAAATGGAATCCTTTCCTGTTACAATAGAGCACTTTGGTCTTGTATGGGAGCACAGAGGGCTACATGGGTGCAGTCATGACCCCGACACTCCCACTCCCCCACCCCCACATGAGGAAATCAAGCGATTCTTGCAAAGCACACTGCTCCCTTCTCCTGCTCGGCAGCCTTCCTTTGGGAGGGTGATGAATTCCTGGCACTCAGCAAACAGTACATCAGTGACTTCCTTGACTGCAATGCACACAGCAAACAGATATTTTTTTTACTTATGTCACCCGCTGAGTGTTGGAAGGAGCCTGATGCATAAAAGTCCAGGGAGATAGGCAGTGCTGCGAATGCAATCCTTGGTTGAACAGATGGAGGAGCTCAATCACGGCCTCTATGGAGAACCAGACGCACTGCTCCTCTATGAAGCTGAGGAAGGAAATCTGGTTGCTGGACACAGTTATGGTGTATGACCCCCTCTGCCCTTCCCTCCTGCACCCTCTCCTAGCAGCCTGTACAGCTCTCTGCTGCTTTCTTTGCTGCTGCGGTCAACCCTGCTCCTCGTGTCACAGACCCCAATGCAAACCACACAGAATACTTAAGTTTCAACACTGTTAAGAAAGTAATCCTTGGAAAGAGTTTAGGACCTCCTCAAAAACCACCGAGGTCAACTCAACAAATCAGTAGGCAAAAATACTGTCAAAATTCAAAAGCATTTCCTAGTAGCCTATCATCCAAACAGACTTAATTTAGAGGCAAGTATCCAACAATTTATATGTACATAGCACCTTTATTGTAATAAAACATTCCAAGGTGCTTCAAAGGACCATTATAAAACCAAGTATGACACTAAGCCTCATAAGGTGATATTACGGCAACAGCCAAAAGCTTGGTAAAAGAGGTAGGTTTTAAAGGTACGACTTAAAAGGAATAAAAAGGAGGTAGAGAAGGAGAGAGGTTTGGGGGACAAAACTCCAGAACTTAGGGCATAGGCAGCTGAAGGCACGGCCACCAATGGCGGAGCAATTAAAATCGGGGGAGCTCAACTGACCAGAATTATACGAGGGCAGATATCTCAGAGGTTGTGGGGCTGGAGGACATTACAGAGCTATGGGCAAGGCCATGGAACCATTTGAAAATAAGAATGAGAATTTGAAAATAAAGGTGTTGCTTGACCGGAGGCCAATGCAGGTCAGTGAGCACAGGGGTTAAAATGAAAAAAGACTTGCATTTATGTGGCGCCTTTCACGACCAACTCAAAGTGCTTTACAGCCAATGAAGTACTTTTGAAGTGTAGTCAATATGGTAATGTAGGAAACGCAGCAGGCAATTTGCACCCAGTAAGTTCTCACAAACAACAATCACCAGATAATCTGTCTGTAATGTTGATTGAGGGATAAATATTGGCCAGGGCACCGGGGTAACTCCTCTGCTCTTCTTCAAAATACTGCCACAGAACCTTTTCCATCCACCTTGGAGAGCAGAGGGGGCCTCAATTTAACATCTCATTCGAAAGGCAGCACCTCCAACAGGGCAGCAACTCCCTGGAGTTGTCAGCTTTAATTTTCATATTCAAGTCCTGGAGTGGGACTTGAACCTACAGCCTTCTCAGATGCAAGAGTGCTACCAAATGAGCCACTGCTGGCAGCTTAGTTGAACAGGGCTCGGGTGCGAGGCTATACAGCTTCTACAGAATGTTTACTGACTACTAAGACAATAACTTCCTGGTTGAGGTTAAAATCCCGGCAAATCAGATGCTTCCATGTAAAGCCTGGCTACCCTACCTGAACCCGACCAGACCCGCCTACATGTGTCGGGTTCGGGCCGGGTCGAAATTCCAAGTCCAGCATTCGGGCTGGGGTCGGGTCGGGCTGGACACTGCTTCCGGGAAGTCACGGGATCAGGCTTACCCATGATTACCCACAACTCCAGCTGTATGAATAGCCTGCTGCCGAAACAGATGAAGGAGATTACTGTCAGGTCGGGTGCAAAAAAAAATTAAAGGGCTGTCGTTGGGTCGGGCTTCAATTTTATATCTGAGCCAGGCTTTACTTCCATGTACAAATTTGGCAAGTGTGCCCTTATTCAAATGCTTGACCCTTATTTTAATATTTAAATTACTGTTACTTTCCTTATAGGTGGCTGTCAGTGTCACCCAAATAAAGCTCAAGACTAATTTAGCAGTGGGCCTGTCACACACAAACGGGGCAGAGGCCATCACACTACAAAATTTGGCATTATTGCGCCCATTCCACGCCTGACAGTGGACTCAGCAATGTGGACTTTAGTCCGAATTCACAACTTCACTTTGCCCACACACCACCTCTCATCCAAACCAAGGGCTGTAGAATATAATTGTCTGATGTCTCAGTCTCAGCACTCATCATATCCAGTCACTGGAGAACCTGTTAACAAGGTTACACTTGCTAATGCATTATTTAAATATATTAGGACCTATCTTAACTCCTTGCACCCAATGTAAGCAGGGCGTGCAGGGGTTAAAATAGAGGCAGCATCCTCTCCTGAGGGTTGGCGCCACATTCAGCGGCATGGGCGGCACAGTGGCGCAGTGGTTAGCACCGCAGCCTCACAGCTCCAGCGACCCGGGTTCGATTCTGGGTACTGCCTGTGTGGAGTTTGCAAGTTCTCCCTGTGTCTGCATGGGTTTCCTCCGGGTGCTCTGGTTTCCTCCCACCTCCAAAAGACTTGCAAGGTTGATAGGTAAATTGGCCATTGTAAATTGCCCCTAGTGTAGGTAGGTGGAAGGAGAATAGTGGGAATGTTGTACAGAATATGGTGTTAGTGTAGGGTTAGTATAAATGGGTGGTTGTTGGTCGGCACAGACTCGGTGGGCCGAAGGGCCTGTTTCAGTGCTGTATCTCTAAATAAAATAAAATTCATGCCCACTACCAGTTTAACTGGTGTGTTCTGCGCATATTGAGGCTTTTGTCACATATTACCGATTGGGTTGGCAGACATGTTGGTTTTCAAAAGACTTAAAACACCATTGTTTATATTGTGGGACATAATCAACACCGAGTAGAAACTGCACGTGCAAGAATGCGCAATTGCACAAAAATCTTTAACGCTATTGTGCCTATGCAAACCTTCCATGGGTGGATTTAAACTTGGCTGCAGTTTTCTCCTATTGCCAAATTGGCCCATATGGGTAACAATGTGGAAATAGGATGCAAAATGATATAACTGAGCTATCTGCCTCTAGTATCATTGTTTATACTTGTCACTATCAGCAGGTTTAATCAAGGGCACTAGGTGAAACAGCAATACCAGGAGAATGTGGTGCCTCCATTGATAAAGGGTTGGACTGTTTACACTACACACAAACAAATAATGCAGGTTTGACACCTGGTCCGTCTTGAGTTAGCTCCTCTCAGCCAGGGTAGCGACTGCAGGATTACAAATGGTCACAAAGTTTTATAGAGGAGGAGGAGAAAAGAAATCAACTAGTGCTCCCACTTCCAAAAGCTATTCAATAGCATCTGATAGAAAGTAATTATTATAAAATGAGCACCAGGGTTAGCACTGATGGCTAGGTGATGTATCAGACTACTATCAAGCTGCGACCGCCCTTGAACCTGTACCCCACAATGAATACCAGCTTCAGGAGAGAAACATATTGGAGGATGGAGAGGAGAACAAAATGGTGGAAAAAATGAATTGGCACTCCAAAGCATGTTGATCCTTTAAACTTTGAAAGTTAATGTGAGGTCACCTCTCGTTATCACAATATCACAAGTGTCTGGGGCGGGGGGGTGGGGGGCAGGGGGGGCGATCATTCCTTAGGTGCCAATTTTAATCTGGCAAATATTGCACGGTATTCCCCAATCCAATATTATATGAAGGATATCTGAAGAATAACTAATAAAAACACTGAAAATTTCTACACAACTGCATTCCAATACTCACCCACATTCGAAATGAGCTTTTAGCTAGAACACATGGGGTTTTAAATACTAGCTCACTCTTCCCAAAACTTTCCTTTGTTTTGAATTACGTTACTAAGGCCAGACCATTGGAAAGGATGACAATCCTCAATCCCATCAAAATTAATGGGACTATTTGTTTTTAAAAAACAGGGTTCCCTTGATGGCTGGGGGACATTATTCAGCGAGCAAACTAACCAACGAAGTATTAGATACGACCCCTTGTTTGAGATTAGTTTGTTGAGCAGTCAGGAATTTACATATGGCCTCAACAATGCTAGGTTGTGGGTCAGGAGAAAAGAATTGCAAGAGTTCCTGCTTCTGATTGCTATCTAGCAACCCCTGATAAAACTGCACATCAGAAGAGAAGCCGGTCAGGTTGAATTGCGATGTGCCTACGGTCAAATAATCTACCAACATTCATCATCAAGGCTCACATATGCAAAATACTTCGCAATGCCCATTGAACTGTATCCCAGAAAGACGTCAACACCTCCAGGAGGGGTTGAAATTTTTTTTTAAATCACAAGGCACAGATAAGATATAGGTCTACAAGACTGAATAAATTTGTGTGGGATAGATAACTACGATACCAGTCTTATTCTTTATAATTGGCACAGTCCAGGCCGCTCAATCACCTTTAAAGTAATGAAGGAAAGGATTTTTCACAAGGTACAGTATATAGCGCTACACGAAATCAAACCCTTTCATTCAATTACAACAAATCTATTGTCCATCCTTTTGCAGGTTCTGTTTTCAGCCACTCTTGACAAACGTCTCATCAGTCATTGAAATGTAATAAAATCCTATCGCGTTTTGAAAGCACGTCATCGCCCCTTGTACAATTTCATTAAACCCCGCCGTATTTAAAAAGCACCAGAAAAAGATTCAGAAAATGAATTAGCAATTAGTTACAGTTAGAGTAGCAAGATAACATTTTTTAAAAGCCCATATGTTACTGTCAGTCCAGCAGAGATTTACTTTCACATTTGACAATTTTCAAATATAATAAACTTTAGGATTATCCAAATTACTTCACTTCAAATGAACTCACCAAATCTTGTAAACTAAACCTTTTCGAAGTACACTGCTTTCCAAGCAATCTGAACCAAAACAACTTCTTGTTGCTCGGACAAATTCTCCTATTCAAATCCACTGCAATACTCCCAAGTAAGCTGCACAGCACTGAGAAATGCTGTATGATGATATGTTGGCTGTAAAAGACCGATGACTCCACCCACGCATAGCTGGTGGGCGGTGCTGCAGGAAGTCAAAGCACTTTAGAACAGAAAACATGCTTCATACTTTCCTCCAGTCATTTGGACCAGTGTTAAGAAAGCACTTCGTCCTCCTTCGGCAATGTAGTCATGTATTATGTTTGTTTATATAGCAACCAGTACAGTTTGACAAAATCTTTAACCAAAAACATTCTGGTAGAAGACACAAAACCCACTCAGTTCCCCAGTCTTTAATCTCTAGAGTGTGCACTATGAGTTGTCACTGTGGCAGGAAGTGATGCATTTCATATGGGACACAATTATATGTATTTGTTCTGATAAAAAATATATATATTTTCAGTTTGTTACTCAAAGGACTTTGGAGCAGCCATTTAGCAAGAACGGTATTTGACCCAAGTTAAAATTAATTCCTTCTGTAGCATAGGTTCATTTTGAAAACAACTTTTAAAAAAGTGACATACTCCTACTCTCAAAGTTTCATGCAGTAGTTTAAACATATACACACACTTGCATTATAAAAATCTACCATTGGCCCAAGAAATTCAACACAATTTACATGGAGTGTTTTACTCCTGACTAAATTTGGAACAGATTCAACAATGAAGGAAAGAGCTCTTTGTAAAAGTACTGAAACAGCCTTTCCTTTCTTGAAGGTTGTGCACCGCAGAATAATTAAAAGACAAGTGTATCTAACTAAATGTCACAAACTTAAGTGTTACGAAAGACACAACTGTACCTATTGCTCTCCATTAATGGGCATCCTGTCACAAGTTGCTTGTTAGTTTGCAAATATTTATTATATAAATGCAATATTTGCAAAGTTATAAATTTTTCAGTCCACCAATACTGACAGTATCTTCAAGCCCTTTCTCAGACTATGCCCTCAGAAGGGAGGATGGCACCCTCTGGTTTATCCATGTAATGGCCGCGTGCTGCTCTTGCTGATGATTGAGGTAAATGGACGGCAGCTGACTGTACATCCCACCTGCACTCCATCCAGTCAGAGGTGGGTAGCACAGAGGCAAGCAGCAACTCAATGTTTGTTTTACAACTTAAATCCTGGGAATCATTGTGATGCAATAACAGCAAAATTATGAAAAATATTGTGTGCTCAAAGCGGAGATCGAAAGACAAACGGAAGTGTGAGAAATTGTACTTGAAGATTCAGGAGACAGAAGAGTCAATTTGTACAACCCTAGGCCAATGGAGTAGAACACAGAAATGGAAAACAGAAACTATATGACTACATTCATGTTCATGCAGTGTAAAGCTTTACAAACAGGAAATGTATTTCAGGAATTCCAGTATACATACTTGCAATTTTCTCTTCAATCATTTTAATGGACAGAAAACTGTGGCTCCAGTTTTCCTCCCTTCCTATGGAAAAGGAGCTGATTTGTAGTCATTTGGGCGGCACAGTGGCGCAGTGGTTAGCACCGCAGCCTCACAGCTCCAGCGACCCGGGTTCAATTCTGGGTACTGCCTGTGTGGAGTTTGCAAGTTCTCCCTGTGTCTGCGTGGGTTTCCTCCGGGTGCTCTGGTTTCCTCCCACATGCCAAAAGACTTGCAGGTTGATAGGTAAATTGGCCATTATAAATTGCCCCTAGTATAGGTAGGTGGTAGGGAAATATAGGGACAGGTGGGGATGTGGTAGGAATATGGAATTAGTGTAGGATTAGTATAAATGCGTGGTTGATGGCCGGCACAGACTCGGTGGGCCGAAGGGCCTGTTTCAGTGCTGTATCTCTAATCTAAAGTGATGCGTTGTTAGAGATAGCATCTTTCAGAAGAGATGTTGGAGGTATGTTCAGGTAGACACAAAAGATCCTATAACACAATTTCAAAAGCAGTGGTATTCTCCCAATTTTCTGGCCAACATTTTTGTCTCAAGCAGCATCATCAAAACAGATTAACTGATCACTTATTTCATTACTCTATGTGGGACTTTGCAGTGCAAAATTTGGTTGCTCTAATGGTGTATATAATAATTCATTGGCTGTGAAGTGCTTTGTGATATGAAAGGCTCTATACAAAGCTTTAGCAAGAGCTCATTTGGGGTGTTGGGTACAATTTTGCCCCCTCCACTTCAAAGGATAGAGTGGCCATCTCCAACGTGCTAAGAAATGAACAAAGATGGTCCCAAGCCTGAGATCATTGAGTAATTAAGATTGGCTTGATGCCATTGGTTTGTGTTCGCGGGAAAGACTTAGATGGCATCTGATTCAGGTATTTAAAATGTATTAAAACAAGAAGATGGTGTGTTTGAGATGATGGGGTCAGACAGAACTAGGGATGACCCACGAGCAGGAGTGAGGCTGCATTTCTGAAAGTTTTATTTTTCTCAGAGGGGATCAACCTACGGAACAAGATTTCTGAGTTGGTAGTGGGAACTAAGTGAAGTTGTTCAAGACATTATTACAGATCTTGGAAAGGAAGGGATCACAGTGTATGGAAGGTAAGCCAAGTTATTCTGAAAAATGACTAATGTTGAGCCTCCTGGGGGTTGCCTAATCATCTGGAGGGAATTTAAGTCACAGAATTCTTGAAATGGTATCCTTCAGTGCCTCCTCCAAGTGGCCATCGTTCATCTGTAAACCTAATGATTATGAGCAAGACAGTCAATCATGAAGCATACCATAACTAAGCCCTATCCTGTCCCCATCTGATATCTATATTGTTACGACATGACCGCTCAAGACAAAGCCCCCAATCAAAATATATAATTCTGATTACGGTGGGAGCAACACACTGTCAATTCAATACCGTCACTCCACAGATGGCCTAACATGTCACTTTAAACTTTCCAAATTAAAGAAAACCACAGCCGAATTGAACCATCTACTAACCCCCAAATGAGGTGAACCAAACCAGGTGTCTTTAGATCAACAAATTAACTGTTTATTAGAAAAACTAAATTCTTAAATACTAAGACAAAAACAATTAAAATAGAAAAAATTAGTGTTCTTGCAGATTTACACCTCCCGATGAACAACCCTCTGATTAAAGTCGACTCCAATCTTCCTGGATCCGATGAGGAAAGGAAAACAGTCCAACATCCGAAGCTTCAAACTTCGCTTTCTTCCGGTGATGACCACAGCAGATCAACAACTTGCAAACGCTTTCAATAGAATCAATCTGGCTTTAGAATTTTGAGGGTTCAAAAATATAGTCACAGTTTAAATTCTCTTCCTTCAGTTTAAATTAACAGAGATCTCTTTTCAGTTCATGCTGGCCTAGCTGTCTGTCTGTTAGAATAGTTTGTCTCCGATAAAAAGCCCGTTTAAAAGTTAATCGCTACATTGTATATCAATCCTCAGTCTGAGTGGCTGTATCCAAGGCAACCAGGATACACCTTCTGAAACTGATTGGTATGGTTGTATCCAAATGCAACCAAAATGCACCTTCTCGGTAACTCCTCAGGCTTGCTTGTTCTTAAAGCTGTACTGATCCTTTGCTGTCTTATAGACACACCGCATATTCCACCCACCCCCGCAAAAAAAAACAGTATTATGATAATGTGTACAATCTTCCAACAAGAGTCGCTGGAAAACAATCACGATTGGGACAGCTGAGATCAGCTAACTGGGATAAAAGTTGTTACCTTCATGGTCTGCATGTTCCTACTCTACAGGAAAGCACTCACTGCCTTAATCAGTTGAGCCATCGGCTGTACCTGCACCTACTCAAAATGTTTTTCTTTTAATTTATTCTTTCACGGGATGTGGGTGTTGCTGGCTAGGCCAGCATTATTGCCCATCCTTAATTGCCCATGAGAGGGTGGTGGCGAGCTGCCTTCTTGTACCTATACCACATGGACTGCAGCAGTTCGTCAAAAATGCTGTTAAGAAGGGAGATCCAGGATCTTGACACAGCGACAGTGAAGGAACGGCGATATAGTTCCAAGTCAGGATGGTGAGTGACTTGGAGGGGAACTTGCAGGTGGTGGTGTTCCCATGTATTTGCTGCCCTTGTCCTTCTAGTTGGTAGAGGTCGTGGGTTTGGAAGATGCTGTCGAAGGAGCCTTAGTGAGTTGCTGCCGTGCATCTTGTAGATGGTATGCGCTGCAGCGTTGGTGGTGGAGGGAGTGAATGTTTAAGGTGGTAAATGGGGTGCCAATCAAGCGAGCTGCTTTGCTCTGGATGGTGTTGAGCTTCTTCAGTGTTGTTGGAGCTACACTCATCCAGGCAAGCCCACACACTCTTGACGCTTTTTTATTCATTCATGGGATGTGGGCATCGCTGTCCAGGCCAGCATATATTACCCATCCCTAATTGCCCTTGAGAAGGTGGTGGTGAGCTGCCTTCTTGAACCGCTGCAGTCCATTTGGGGTAGGTACACCCACAGTGCTGTTAGGAGGGGAGTTCCAAGATTTTGACCTAGTGACAGTGAAGGAACGGCGATATAGTTTCAAGTCAGGATGGTGTGTGACTTGGAGGGGAACTTGCAGGTGGTGGTGTTCACATGCATTTGCTGCCCTTGTCCTTCTAGTTGGTAGAGGTTGCGGGTTTGGGAGGTGCTGTCTAAGGAGCCTTGGTGAGTTGCTGCAGTGCATCTTGTAGATGGTACACGCTGCTGCCACTGTGCGTCGGTGGTGGAGGGAGTGAATGTTTGTAGATGGGGTGCCAATCAAGCGGGCTGTTTTGTCCTGGATGGTGTCGAGCTTCTTGAGTGTTGTTGGAGCTGCACCCATCCAGGCAAGTGGAGAGTATTCCATTGCACTCCTGATTTGTGCCTTGTAGATGGTGGACAGGCTTTGGGGAGTCAGGAGGTGAGTTACTCGCTGCAGGATTCCTAGCTTCTGACCTGCTCTTGTAGCCACGGTATTTATATGGCTACCCCAGTTCAGTTTCTGGTCAATGGCAGCCCCTAGGATTTTGATATTGGGGGATTCAGTGATGGTAATGCCACTGAATGTCAGGGGGAGATGGTTAGATTCTCTCTTGCTGGAGAAGGTCATTGCCTATCACTTGTGTGGCATGAATGTTACTTGCCACTTATCAGCCCAAGCCTGGATATTGTCCCAAGTCTTGCTGCATTTCTACATGAACTGCTTCAGTATCTGAGGAGTCACGAATGGTGCTGAACATTGGGCAATCATCAGCGAACATCCCCACTTCTGACCTTGTGATTGAAGGAAGGTCATTGATGAAGCATCTGAAGATGGTTGGGCCTAGGACACTACCCTGAGGAACTCCTGCAGTTCAGATGATTGACCTTCAACAACCACAACCATGTTCCTTTGTGCTAGGTATGACTCCAACCAGCGGAGAGTTCTCCCCGATTCCCATTGATCAGTTTTGCTCGGGCTCCTTGATGCCATACTCGGTCAAAAGCTGCCTTGATGTCAAGGACAGTCACTCTCACCTCACATCGAGCTCAGCTCTTTTGTCCATGTTTGAACCAAGGCTGTAATGAGGTCAGGAGCTGAGTGGCCCTGGCGGATCCCAAACTGAACTTCACTGAGCAGGTCATTGCTAAGCAAGTGCCGCTTGATGGCACTGTTGATGACACCTTCCATCACTTTACTGATGATTGAGAGTAGGCTGATGGGGCGGTAATTTGCCGGGTTGGACTTGTCCTGCTTTTTGTGTGCAGGACATACCTGGGCAATTTTCCACATTGCAGGGTAGATGCCAGTGTTGTAGCTGTACTGGAACTTGTGCCATGTAAATGCACAGGTTTTGGGGAGTCAGGTGGTGAGTTACTCGCCACAAATTCCCAGCCTCTGACCTGCTCTTGTAGCCACAGTACTTACATGGCTTGTCCAGTTCAATGTCTGGTCAATGGTAACCCCCAGGATGTTGATAGTCAGGAATTCAGCAATGGTAATACAATTGAATGTCAAGGGGAGATGGTTAGATTCTCTCCTTTTGGAAATGGTCATTACCTGGCACTTGTGTGGAGCAAATGTAACTTGCCACTTATCAGCCCAAGCCTGAATGTTGTCCAGGCCTTGTTGCATATGGAGACAGACTCCTTCAGTATGAGGAGTCGCGAATGCTGCTGAACATTGCACAATCATCAGCAAACATCCCCATTTCAGACCTTATCATGGAGGTAAGGTCATTGATGAAGCAGCTGAAGATGGCTGGGCTGAGAATACTACCCTGAGGAACTCCTGCAGTGATGTCCTGGGGATAAATTCAAATTGAGTGTAAATGAATCTGGCATCAAATAATTTTGATGGAACATAGAATTTAGCAAGTATTACTAACTCCTCTCTTCACATTGCACAAGTTAATTTGCTTTCTTTTATCAAGAGGAGTTGTCACCCACACATCTCATTTTTAATTTTAGCATAAAAGCAAAATACTGCGGATGCTGGAAATCTGAAACAAAAACAAGAAATGCTGGATTCACTCAGCAGGTCTGGCAGCATCTGTGGAAAGAGAAGCAGAGTTAACGTTTCGGGTCAGTGACGCTTCTTCGGAACTGACAAATATTAGAAAAGTCACAGATTATAAACAAGTGAGGTGGGGGTTGGGCAAGAGATAACAAAGGAGAAGGTGCAGATTGGACCAGGCCACATAGCTGACCAAAAGGTCACGGAGCAAAGGCAAACAATATGTTAATGGTGTGTTGAAAGACAAAGCATTAGTACAGATTAGGTGTGAATATACTGAATATTGAACAGCGGCAAGTGCAAACCTGAAGAAAAACAACCTGAAAAAAACAGTGGGTAAGCAAACTGAACAAACTAAGATGAAACCCACTGTTTTTTTCAGGTTGTTTTTCTTCAGGTTTGCACTTGCTGCTGTTCAATATTCAGTATATTCACACCTAATCTGTACTAATGCTTTGTCTTTCAACACACCATTAACATATTGTTTGCCTTTGCTCCGTGACCTTTTGGTCAGCTATGTGGCCTGGTCCAATCTGCACCTTCTCCTTTGTTATCTCTTGCCCAACCCCCACCTCACTTGTTTATAATCTGTGACTTTTCTAATATTTGTCAGTTCCGAAGAAGGGTCACTGACCCGAAACGTTAACTCTGCTTCTCTTTCCACAGATGCTGCCAGACCTGCTGAGTGAATCCAGCATTTCTTGTTTTTGTTTCATTTTTAATTTTGTTATGCCTCATTCCAAATTGGGAAACTGCCTGAATGAAAAGAATTTAAAATAAAAATTTCTAGTTTGTTACGTATAATTTTATATCTTTTTCACCTGATCAATATCCTAAATATGATGCTTGCAAATATCACCTCAGATTAACTTCATCAGATTTTTACATAGAATGATGGTGCAAGGTAAATGGAGGTGGTAGTGGGACAAGTATAGAAACAAAAGATGGGTCTAGAGGAGGTATTCAGGGGAAATTGCGGAATCATCACAGACAGGCGCCATCTGAAAAAACTTGGGCAGAAGTTAATCTGTAATTGTTGAACGCAATGTTAAGTCTGGAAGGCTGCAAAGTGCCTAATCAAAAGATGAGGTGCTGTTCCTCCATAGCGGCTGATCGGGCCCTCAAACTGTGTCCATTCCCACTTCTTTCATGCCTTCCCCAGCCTCCCATAACCTCAATATGATCCCTCTTGACCTCACCTTCCACTCCACCAGCCTTCACATTCAACAGATCCACCACCATTTCCACCATGACACCAGCAAACGCATCCTCTCCTCCCCTTTCACCATTCAGAAGGGACCAGTCCCACTGTGCCATCCTGATCCACTCATCAATCACTGCCAACACCCCCTCCCGTTCCACAGTACCTTAGCATGCAAGCACAGGACATGCCTGCCTTTTTACCTCCTTCCTTCTCACCATCCAGGGCCTCAAACACTTCTTCCAATGTGAACCAGCAATTTACCGGTACCTCTTTCAAGTTGATATTATGTATTCACTGCTCACAATGTGGTTTCCTCTACACTGGGAGGCCAAATGCAGGTTGCGTGACCACTTCCATTCAGTCCCCAACTGAATCTTGAGCTTCTTTCTGGTCGCCGGTTATCTTAATCCTTAAGCCGCATTTATCATTTCATAATGTCCCATTAACGTCTCCTATTGCCTCGAGCCATCACCCCTTTTGACATTTAATCCCTCCTGCCTCCCACCCTATATCAGATCTTCCCTTTTATTATTTCACCAACCTCTTCCCATTCCCTGCCACTGTACTTGCTTAAAATCTGTTACATCTGTAACTTTATACATGTCATAACAAAAAGTCAGCGACCTGAAACTTTTAACTCGGTTTCTCTCTCCACAGATGCTTCCTGACCTGCTGAGTATTTCCAGCATTTTCTGCTTTTATTTCAGATTTCCAACATCCACAGTATTTGCTTTTAGATTAAATATCTAGCGAGTGAACAGTATCTGAATCAATTCCTGTCTCAAAAAAAATGAACTGGTGACTAAATTAGCTTTTCATTGCCAACCAGTGATAAAATACTAACCATGTACTTCTGATTAATTTCAAAACCAGGGAAATCAAACATGGCGAATGCTTTCTCTCAGCTGTATTTAGCTACACAATGTATTGGATATAGGGAACCTAGCTTCTGTCTGCATACATTTTATTTATATATTGTTTTATATATATTTATACCAGCATTTCCTACAAAATACAAGGGCTCGCTTTGATATTTGTGAAGTAGCATTTCAGCAGACTTGAAATCAAAATGCAGTTCACACACTTGTCCTCACACGTCACAGCAGTCATCCTAAACAATCAACAGTGTGATGCCTTGTCCATCTGTCCCATTTTAATGAAATGAAAATCAGATTTTCCAGGGGGATGGGATACAGAATGGAGGTATAGTAAGGGGTGATGCACAGTCAAATATAAAAGAGAGACAGAGTCAGTCTGGAAGGCAGAGCAAATATCAATGTGTTAAGGCATAAGTGAAAAATGCAAGGTTGGATTGCATCTATTTTAATGCAAGGAGTCTTACCAGTTAGGCAGATGAATTGAGGGCATTGCTTAGCACATGGGATTATGATATTGCTATCACAAAGACATGGTTGAGGGAGGGGTAGGACTGGCAGCTCAATATTCCAGGATATAGAATCTTCAGGTGTGACAGGGGGATAAAAGAGGTGGCGGCATTGCCCTGTTGATCAAGGAGTCAATTACTGCAGTAAGGAGGGATGATATCTTAGAAGGTTCCTCAGGTGAGGCCATATGGGTAGAACTTAAAACAAAAAGGGGGCAATCACTTGGCTGGGAGTGTACTACAGGCCTCCAGTCAGGGAGAGATAGAGGAGCAGATATGTAGGCAAATCTCAGAGAGGTGTAAAAATATAAGGGTAATAATAGCAGGGGATTTCAACTTCCCCAATATCAACTGAAATAGTCTTAGTGCAAAAGGATTAAAGGGGGTGGAATTCTTACAGTGCATCCCGGAGATTTTTTTGAGCCAGCACGTAGAGAGTCCTACATGAGAATGGGCGGTACTGGACCTAATCTTAGGGAATGAAGCCGGACAAGTGGTAGAAGTGTCAGTGGGGGAGCATTTCGGGAATAGTAACCATAACTCTAAGATTTAAGTTCGCTATGGAAAAGGACAAAGACGGATCGGAAATAAAGGAACTGAATTGGGGGAAGGCCGATTTCAATATGATAAAACAGGTTCTGGCCAAAGTGGACTGGGAGCAGCTACTTGCAGGAAAGTCTACATCAGACCAGAGAAGTCATTCAAAGAGGAAATAGTGAGTTCAGAGCCAACATGTACCCATTCAGGTGAAGGTTAGGACCAACAAGTCCAGGGAACCCTGGATGTCAAGGGATATAGAGGATTGCATCAGGGAAAAAAAGGAGGCTTATGGCAGATTCAGAGTGCTGAAAACAGCGGAGGCCCTCGAGGAGTATAGAAAGTGTGGGGGGGTTACTTAAAAAAGTAATTAGGAGAGCGAAGAGGAGACATGAAAAAACACTGGCGGGCAAGATAAAGGAAAATCCTAAGGCATTTTATAAGTATATTAAAGCACAAGAGGATAAGCAGGGAAAGAGTAGGGCCCATTAGGGACCAATGTGGCAATCTGTGTGTGGAGCCGGAGGACATAGCTGAGGTTTTAAATGATTACTTTTCATGTGCGTTCACTATGAAGAAGGATGATGTAGGTGTAGAGATCAGGGAGGGAGACTGTGATATACTTGAACATATTAGCATTGAAAGGGAGGAAGTATTAGCAGGCTTAAAAGTGGATAAATCCCCAGGCCCAGATGAGATGTATCCCAGGCTGTTATGTGAGGCAAGGGAGGAGATTGCAGGGGTTCTGACACAAATTTTCAAATCCTCTCTGGCCACAGGAGAGGTACCAGAGGATTGGAGGACAGCGAATGTGGTATCATTATTTAAAAAGGGTAGCAAGGGTAAACCAGGTAATTACAGGCCGGTGAGTCTATCATCTGTGGTTGGGAAACTATTGGAAAAAATTCTGAGGGACAGGATTAATCTCCACTTGGAGAGGCAGGGATTAATCAGGGATAGTCAGCATGGCTTTGTCAGGGGGAGATTGTATCCAACTAACTTGATTGAATTTTTCAAGGAGGTGACTAGATGTGTAGATGAGTGTAAAGCAGTTGATGTAGTCTACATGGACTTCAGTAAGGCTTTTGATAAGATCCCGCATGGGAGATTGGTTAAGAAGGTAAGAGCCCATAGGATCCAGGGCAATTTGGCAAATTGGATCCAAAATTGGCTTAGTGGCAGGAGGCAGAGGGTGATGGTAGAGGGTTGTTTCTGCGAGTGGAAGCCTGTGACCAGTGGTGTGCCGCAGGGATCGGTGCTGGGACGCTTGCTGTTTGTAGTGTACATTAATGATTTAGATGTGAATATAGGCGGTATGATCAGTAAGTTCGCAGATGACACAAAAACTGGTGGTGTCGTAAATAGTGAGGAGGAAAGCCTTAGATTACAGGACGATATAGATGGGCTGGCAAGATGGGCAGAACAGTAGCAAATGGAATTTAATCCTGAGAAGTGTGAGGTGATGCATTTTCGGAGGACTAACAAGGCAAGGGAATATACAATGGACGGTAGGACCCTAGGAAGTACAGAAAGTCAGAGGGACCTTGGTGTACTTGTTCATAGATCACTGAAGGCAGCAGCACAGGTGGTTAGCTAGGCATATGGGATATTTGCCTTTATTAGCCGAGGCATAGAATATAAGAGCAGAGAGGTTGTGATGGAGCTGTATAAAACGCTAGTTAGGCCACAGCTGGAGTACTGTGTACAGGTCTGGGCACCACACTATAGAAAGGATATGATGGCACTGGAGAGGGTGCAGAGGAGATTCACCAGGATGTTGCCTGGACTGGAGCATTTCAGCTATGAAGAGAGACTGAAAAGGCTAGAGTTGTTTTCCTTAGAGCAGAGAAGGCTGAGGGGGGACATGATTGAGGTAAACAAAATTATGAGGGGCATTGATAGATTAAAAAGGAAGAAACTTTTTCCCTTAGCGGAGGAGTCAATAACCAGTGGGAATAGATTTAAGGTAAGGGGCAGGAGGTTTAGAGTGGATTTGAGGAAAATAAATTTCACCCAGAGGGTGGTTGGAATCTGGAATGCACTGCCTGAAGAGGTGGTAGAGACAGGAACCCTCAACATTTAAGAAGTATTTAGATGAGCACTTGAAACGCCATAGCTTACAAGGCTACGGGCCAAGTGCTGGAAAATGGGATTTGAATAGGTAGCTGCTTGATGGCCGGCACAGACACGATGGGCCAAAGGACGATGTAGGTGTAGAGATCAGGGAGGGGGACTGTTTCTGTGCTGTATGACTATGACTCTATGAGATTTTTTAATAAAACAGAAAATGGACAAGACTCGGTTTTTAGTTTTTCCTGCCTTTCACCAATAAATTCACAGATGTTAAAATTATCTGTGATAAAGTTTTGCCAACTAAAATGATTACGCACAACATCTCCTCATTTTTGTGGATCTCCTAGAATTGATTATGTGCACTTTCAACTGCTCATCAAGGTGCTTACTGATGTGCAACCTAGCAATTCCACCAGTCTCCCTTTGCAGTACACTACTGAACGTATTGATATATTTATGAGTAGTCTGTATAAATAAAAGTAACTAAAATTTAGGCTTTACAAATGGACTGTCCATTGTAGTTTGAACTCTGGACTGGACTGAGTTATTCATTCTTTGCCAGGAGAGTGCTGTGGGTGCTATTATTGGCTGGAGAGTCTCAAGCTTTAGAGAGAAAAAGAGAATGTCAGCCAAAAGAATTGACTGATTTAATTGGGGGTAGTTGAAATCTCCCTTGATCATTATTTCATAACATAAGAACCAGGAGCAGGAGTAGGCAATTCAGCCCCTCAAGCCTGCTCCGCCATTCAATACGATCATGGCTGATCTCATCTCGGCCTCAACTCCACTTTCCTGCCCTTCTCCATAACCCTTCAACCCACTACTAATTAAAAAGTTATCTCCTCCTTAAATTTACTCAATGTCCCCGGCATCCACCGCACTCTGGGGTAGTGAATTCCACAGACTCACGACCCTTTGAGAGAAGTAATTTCTCCTCATCTCTGTTTTAAATCTGTCACCCCTTATCCTAAAATGATGACCTCTTGTTCCAGATTGTCCCACCAGAGGAAACATCCTCTGTATGTCTACTTTGTCAATCCCCTTAATCATCTTATATACCTCAATTAGATCTCCTCTCATTCTTCTAAACTCTGGATAGTTTGGGCCTAAACTGCTCAATCTCTCTTCATACGACAAACCCCTCATCTCTGGAATCAATCTAGTGAACCTCCTCTGAACTGCCTCCAATGCAACTACATCCCTCTTCAACTCTTCTTTGGCCTCCTTATCGCGAGAGACAATGGATAAGCGCCTGGAGGTGGTCAGTGGTTTATGAAGCAGCGCCTGGAGTGGCTATAAAGGCCAATTCTAGAGTGACAGGCTCTTCCACAGGTGCTGCAGAGAAATTTGTTTGTCGGGGCTGTTACATAGTTGGCTCTCCCCTTGCACCTCTGTCTTTTTTCCTGCCAACTACTAAGTCTCTTCGACTCGCCACAATTTAGCCCCGTCTTTATGGCTGCCCGCCAGCTCTGACGAACGCTGGCAACTGACTCCCACGACTTGTGATCAATGTCACAGGATTTCATGTCGCGTTTGCAGACGTCTTTAAAGCGGAGACATGGACGGCCGATGGGTCTGATACCAGTGGCGAGCTCGCTGCACAATGTGTCTTTGGGGATCCTGCCATCTTCCATGCGGCTTACATGGCCAAGCCATCTCAAGCGCCGCTGACTCAGTAGTGTGTATAAGCTGGGGATGTTGGTCGCCTCGAGGACTTCTGTGTTGGAGATACGGTCCTGCCACCTGATGCCAAGTATTCTCCGGAGGCAGCGCAGATGGAATGAATTGAGACGTCGCTCTTGGCTGACATACGTTGTTCCAAGTAAGGGGACTCCTCAAGTAAGGGGACCAAAACTGTACGCAATACTCCAGGTGCAGTCTCACTAATGCCTTGTACAGTTGCGGCACTCTTCCCTACTTTTACACTCTATTCCTTTAGCAATAAATGCCAACATTCCATTTGCCTTCCTTATTACCTGTTGTACCTGCATACTGGTTTTCTGCGATTCATGCACGAGGACACCCAGATCCCTCTGCACCAAAGCACTCTGAAGTTTCTCGCCATTTAAATAACAATTTGCCTTTCTATTCCTCTAACCAAAATGGATAACCTCACACTTATCCACGTTAAACTCCATCTGCCAAATTTTGGCCCATTCACCTAAACTATCCATATCCATTTGTAAATTTCTTATTTCTTTACTACAATTTACTATCCCACCTATTTTAATGTCATCTGCAAATTTGGCTATAGTACCTTCTATCCCTGCATCCAAGTCATTAATATAGATTGTAAATAGTTGGGGCCAGATGACCGAACCCTGTGGCACCCCACTAGTTACATCTTGCCAACCAGAAAAAGACCCATTTATTCAGACTCTGTTTTCTATTGGTTAGCCAATCCTCTATCCAAGCTAATAAATTGCCTCTAACCCCATGTGATCTTACCTTGTGTATTAACATTTTGTGTGGCACCTTATCAAATGTCTTCTGGACATCCAGATATACATCATCTACAGGATCCCCATTATCCACTTTGCTTGTTACAGCTTCGAAGAATTTTATCAAATTAGTCAAACACCATTTACCCTTTATAAAACCAAGCTGACTCTGATGGATTGCGTTTTGACTTTCTAAATGTCCTTTCTTACTTCCTTAATAATGGATTCTAACAATTTCCCAACAACAGATGTTAAACTAACTGGTCTATAGTTTCCCATTTCCTGCCTCCCTCCCTTTTTGAATAAGAGCATTATATTAGCTTTGTTCCAATCCACTGGAACCCAGTAATTTTGGAATATTATAACCAATGTCATGTCTGCTATTCTCCTTATAGATTTGTCTGCATATGTTTTCCTCCAATTCCCTTTCACTATTTTGTGGTCAACAGTATACCAATGTTAGAGTAATGGATCCCTTCTTAACGCAATCCATATCGATTCTGTATCTATTTTATTGCTAGTTAACATTCTTTATTTCTACCGCCTTTATGTTGTCTTTACGTAGTACAGCTACTCTACTTCCCCACCTTCCTTCGCTTTCCCAGCCCAGTCAACTCTACAAAGGCCCCCTCACTGACATCTGGAGTCTTGGGAGGACTCTCCCACAAACCAGTCAAGCAACAACCTGCCATAGTCATACTCCCAGAATCATACCTTTTAGCCAATGTTCCAGACTCCTCCAGCACCATCCGTGTGTATGTCGCATCCTACTGGCAGGCCAGACCCACCAGAGGTGATGACACAGTGGTATAGAGTCAGGCAGAGTGGCGCTGGGAGTCCTCAACCTGCACTCTAGACCCCATGAAGTCTTATGGCATCAAGTCAAACATGGGCAAAGTAACCTCCTGCTGCTTACCACCTACCACCCTACCTCCCTACCTCAACTGATGAATCATTGCTCCTCCATGTTGACCAACACTTGGAAGCAGCATTGAGGGCAACAAGGGCACATAATGCACTCTGGGTGATGTACTTCAATGTCCATCACCAAGAATGGCTCAGTAGCACCAGTGAGCAAGCCCTAAAGGACTTGGCTACCAGACTGCTGGGACTCTGGCAGGTGGCAAGGGAACGAACGAGGGAAAAGCTTACTTCACCTAGTCCTCACCAATCCACCTGTTGCAGATGCATCTGTCCATGACAGTATTGTTAGGTGTGACCACCACACAGTTCTTGTGGAGAGGAAGTCCCATCTTCACACTGCAGACACCCTCCATCGTGCTGGGTAGCACTACCAATGTGTTAAATGGGATAGATTCAGAACAGATCTAGCAACCCAAAATTAGGTATGCATGAGGGACTTGTGGACCATCAGCAGTAGCATAATTGTATTCCACCACAATCAGTAACCTCAAGGCCCAGCATATTCCTCCATCTACCAAGCCAGGGGACTAACCCTGTTTCAATGAGGAGTGCAAGTGAGCACGGGGCGGCACAGTGGCAAGCACCACAGCCTCACAGCTCCAGCGACCCGGTTTCAGTTCTGGGTACTGTCTGTGTGGAGTTTGCAAGTTCTCCCTGTAACTGCGTGGGTTTCCGCCGGGTGCTCCGGTTTCCTCCCACCACCAAAGACTTGCAGGTTGATAGGTAAATTGGTCATTGTAAATTGCCCCTAGTGTAGGTAGGAGAATGGTAGGGAATATGGGATTAATGTAGGAGGGGATTTGGTAGGGAATATGGGATTAATGTTTCTTCTTTTGGGCCTCCTTATCTCGAGAGACAATGGATACGCGCCTGGAGGTGGTCAGTGGTTTGTGAAGCAGCGCCTGGAGTGGCTATAAAGGCCAATTCTGGAGTGACAGGCTCTTCCACAGGTGCTGCAGAGAAATTTGTTTGTTGGGGCTGTTGCACAGTTGGCTCTCCCCTTGCGCCTCTGTCTTTTTTCCTGCCAACTACTAAGTCTCTTCGACTCGCCACAATTTAGCCCTGTCTTTATGGCTGCCCGCCAGCTCTGGCGAATGCTGGCAACTGACTCCCACGACTTGTGATCAATGTCACACGATTTCATGTCGCGTTTGCAGACGTCTTTATAACGGAGACATGGACGGCCGGTGGGTCTGATACCAGTGGCGAGCTCGCTGTACAATGTGTCTTTGGGGATCCTGCCATCTTCCATGCGGCTCACATGGCCAAGCCATCTCAAGCGCCGCTGACTCAGTAGTGTGTATAAGCTGGGGGTGTTGGCCGCTTCAAGGACTTCTGTGTTGGAGATATAGTCCTGCCACCTGATGGGATTAATGTAGGATTAGTATAAATGGGTGGTTGATGGTCGGCACAGACTTAGTGGGCCGAAGGGCCTGTTTCAGTGCTGTATCTCTCTATGACTCTATGATTATGACTCTATGAGCATGCCAGCAGCAACACCAGACATACCTAAAAGTGATGTGCCAACCTGGTAAAGCTACAACACATGACTACAGGCATACTAAAGAGTGGAAGCAGCAAGCTGTTGACAGAACTAAGCAATCCCACAACCAACGGATCAGATCAAAGCTCTGCAGTGCCACCACATCCAGTTTTAAATGGTGGTGGACAATTAAAAACAACTAACAGGAGAAGGAAGAGGCTCCATAAGCATCCCCATCCTCAATGGGAGTGTAGCCCAGTAATTGAGTACAAGAGACAAGCCTGAAGTGGTTACAGCCAGAAATGCCAATTGGATGATCCATCTTGGTCTAGTCCTGAGGTCAACAACAACACAGAAGTCAATCCTCAGCCAATTGAGTTAATTCCACATGATATCAAGAAATGGTTCAGCACATTGGATACAGCAAAGGCCATGGCCCCAACAACATCCTGGCAGTAGTGCTGATGCCTTGTGCTCCAGAACTAGCCACGCTTCTCTCAAAGCTGTTACAGTACAGCTACAACACTGGCATCTACCCAACAAAGTGGAAAATTTCCGAGGTATGTCCTGTCCAGAAAAAGCAGATCAAATTCAAATTCAATTACCGCCCAATCAGTCTACGCTCAATCATCTGCAAAGTGATGGAGGGGTCGCTGATAGTACTATCAAGTGGCAGTTGCTCAGCAATAACCTGCTTACTGATGCTCAGTTTGGGTTCTGCCAGGATCACTGGGCTTAAAACCTCTTTACAGTCTTAGTCCAAACATGGACAAAAGAGCTGAATTTCAGAGGTGAGGTAACACTGACGTCAAGGTAACACTCAATTGAGTGTAGCATCGAGGAGCCCTTGTAAAATTGAAGTCAATGGAAATCAAAGAAAAAATCCTCCACTGGTTGGAGTCAAAGGAAGATGGTTGTGATTGTTGGAAGCAATCATTTCAGCTGCAAGACATCACTGCAGGAGTTCCTCAGGGCAGTGACTGAGGCCCAAGCATCTTTAGCTGCTTTATCAATTACCTTTCCTCCATCATAAGGTCAGAAGTGAGGATGTTTGCTGATGATTGCACAGTGTCTTGTTCCCTTCACAACTCCTCAGATAATGAAGCAGCTCATGTCTACATACAGCAAGACCTGGACAATACTTAGGCTTGAGCTGATGTGTGCTGTAAATACAACTTGCCACTTAAGTGTCAAGCAATGTCCATCTCCAACAAGAATGAGAATCTAATCACTTCCCCCTTGACATTCAATGGCATTATCATCGTTGAATCCCCCAGCAACATCCTGGTGGGGTTGGTGGGGGCAGGTGTCACCATTGATCAGAAAATCAGCTGGACCAGTCGCATAAATACCGCAGCGGCTGGGTATGTTGTGGTGAGTATCTCACCCCTGACTTCCTAAAAGCCTCCCAATCATCTACAAAACACAAGTCAGGAATGTGATGGAATACTTTCCGCTTGCCTGGATGAGTGCAGCTCCAACAACACTCAAGAGGCTCGACACCAGGGCAAATCAGCCCAGGTGATTGGGACCTGATTCTCCACCATCTTAAACATCTACTCCCTCCACCACCAGCACACCATGGCTGCAGTGTGTACCATCTACAAGATGTACTATAGCAACTTGCCAAGGTTCTACAAACGTCACCACTGAGAAGGACAAAGCAGCAGACACATGGGAACACCACCATCATCTACCATCCTGACTTGGAAATATGGCACTGTTCCTTCATCACTGCTGGGTCAAACTCCCTACCCAACAGCACTATTGTAGTACCTTCACCACAAGGCCTGCAGCAGTTCAAGAAAGTGGATGACCACCTTTTCAAGGACTATTTAAAAAAAGCAGATTACTGCGGATGCTGGAAATCTGACATTAAAACAGAAAATACTGGAAATACTCAACAGGATAGGCAGCATCTGTGGAGAGAGAAACAGAGTTAATGCTTCAGGTTAATGAACTTTCATCAGATTGAGAAAAGTTAGAACTGTAACAGGTTTTAAGCACGTGAAAAGGGAGAGAGTGGAAAAAGGACAAAAAGGTCAGAGAGGGTGGAAGATAGGAGAGATTAAATGACAAAAAAGTTGGTGGTGCAGGGCCAAAGGGAGTGGTAATGAGACGTAAAGAAACAAAAGATGTGTTTAGAGGTGGTGTGTATGGCAGAATGGTGAACAGCTGCCGTCTGAAAGCAAAAACAGGAGAAAACAAGAGTGAAACCAAAACTTGCAAAGAAAAAGGCAATAAAATGGGGGCAGAGATTCCGGTCTGGAATTGTCGAACTCAATGTTGAGTCCGGAAGGCTGTAAAATGCCCAATGGAAAGATGAGATGGCGTTCCTCGAGCTTATGTTGAGCTTCATTGAAACATTGGAGGAGGCCAAGGGCAGAGAGGTCAGCCTGAGAGCAAGGTGGAGAATTGAAAATGACAGGCGACCAGAAGCTCATGCTTGTTGACTGAATCAAGGCATTATGCAGAGGGGGGCACCCAACCTGTGTTTGGTCTCCCCATCTCCCTGGCCTTTCCAGCTATGCTAACAACCTGTGAATGAATTTTAAAAAACATTTCCTTCTTAAATGCAACATATCCAGCAATACCTAATTGCTGATCCTGTTTTCTATGTAACCAAGTTTCAGTCATCTCTACTATATCTGCATCCTCTCTATTGTTTATAGTTCATCCATTTTGTTTTGAAGACTACATACACTGCTTTAACAGCAGGTTCAATTATAGGATCATAGAAAACAGGAGCAGGAAATAGGAACAGGAGTAAGCCATTCGACTCATCGAGCCTGCTCCACCACTCAAACAGATCATGGCTGATCATCTACCTCTATGCTATTTTTCCCACTATCTCCATATCCCGATGTCATTAGTATCCAGAAGTCTATCCGTTTGTCTTGAAAATGCGCAAGGATTGAGCTTCCACAGATTCACCACCCTCTGCATAAAGAAATTCCTCCTCATCTCAGTCTGAAATGGCCTGCCCCTTATTCTGAGACTGAGTCCCCTTGTTCTAGACTCACCAGCCAGAGGAAACATCCTATCCACACCTACCCAGTCATGCCCTGTAAGAATTTTTAAAGCTTTAATGAGATCACCTCTCATTCTTCGAAACTCTAGAGATTACAGGTCCAGTTTCTACAATCTCCCCTCATAAAATATTTCCACCATCCCAGGGATTAGGCTGGTGAACTTCCATTGCACTCTCTCTATGGCAAGTATATCCTTCCTTAGGTAAGGAGGCACAGTGTGGCTTTCGTGCAGAGATCGACCGTTGACATGCTGTTCTCCCTTCGTCAGATACAGGAGAAATGCCGTGAACAACAGATGCCCCTCTACATTGCTTTCATTGATCTCACCAAAGCCTTTGACCTCGTCAGCAGACGTGGTCTCTTCAGACTACTAGAAAAGATTGGATGCCCACCAAAGCTACTAAGTATCATCACCTCATTCCATGACAATATGAAAGGCACAATTCAACATGGTGGCTCCTCATCAGAGCCCTTTCCTATCCTGAGTGGCGTGAAACAGGGCTGTGTTCTCGCACCCACACTTTTTGGGATTTTCTTCTCCCTGCTGCTTTCACATGCGTTCAAGTCCTCTGAAGAAGGAATTTTCCTCCACTCAAGATCAGGGGGCAGGTCGTTTAACCTTGCCCGTCTAAGAGCGAAGTCCAAAGTACGGAAAGTCCTCATCAGGGATCTCCTCTTTGCTGACGATGCTGCTTTAACATCTCACACTGAAGAGTGTCTGCAGAGTCTCATCGACAGGTTTGCGGCTGCCTGCAATGAATTTGGCCTAACCATCAGCCTCAAGAAAACGATCATGGGACAGGACGTCAGAAATGCTCCATCCATCAATATTGGCGACCACGCTCTGGAAGTGGTTCAAGAGTTCACCTACCTAGGCTCAACTATCACCAGTAACCTGTCTCTAGATGCAGAAATCAACAAGTGCATGGGAAAGGCTTCCACTGCTATGTCCAGACTGGCCAAGAGAGTGTGGGAAAATGGCGCACCGACACGGAACACAAAAGTCTGAGTGTATCAGGCCTGTGTCCTCAGTACCTTGCTCCATGGCAGCGAGGCCTGGACAATGTATGTCAGCCAAGAGCGATGTCTCAATTCGTTCCATCTTCGCTGCCTCCGGAGAATACTTGGCATCAGGTGGCAGGACCGTATCTCCAACACAGAAGTCCTCGAGGCGGCCAACATCCCCAGCTTATACACACTACTGAGTCAGCGGCGCTTGAGATGGCTTGGCCATGTGAGCCGCATGGAAAATGGCAGGATCCCCAAAGACACGTTGGACAGCGAGTTCGCCACTGGTATCAGACCCACCAGCCGTCCATGTCTCCACTTTAAAGACGTCTGCAAACGCGACATGAAATCGTGTGACATTGATCACAAGTCGTGGGAGTCAGTTGCCAGCGTTCGCCAGAGCTGGCGGGCAGCCATAAAGACGGGGCTAAATTGTGGCGAGTCGAAGAGACTTAGTAGTTGGCAGGAAAAAAAGACAGAGGCGCAAGGGGAGAGCAAACTATGTAACAGCCCCGACAAACAAATTTCTCTGCAGCACCTGTGGAAGAGCCTGTCACTCTAGAATTGGCCTTTATAGCCACTCCAGGCGCTGCTTCACAAACCACTGACCGCCTCCAGGCACTTATCCATTGTCTCTCGAGATAAGGAGGCCAAGGAAGGTGGTAAGGAGACCAAAACTGTACACAATACTCCAGGTGTGATATCACCAAGGCTTTCTACAATTGAAGCAATATATCTTTACTCCTGTACTCAAAACCCCTTGCAATGAAGGCCACCATACCATTTGCCTTCTTAACGGCTTGCTGCACCTGCATACTAGCTTTTAGTGACTCATGAACAAGGACACCCAGGTTTCTTTGGACATTAACACTGCCTAACCTCTCACCATTTAAGAAATGCTCTGCATTTCTGTTATTTTCTATCAAAGTGGATCATTTCCCACTTATTCACATCATATTCAATCTGCCATGTTCTTGCCCACTTAGCCTGCCCAAATCCCCTTGAAGCCTCCTTGCATCCTCCTCACAACTTACATTCCCTCCTAGTTTTGTGTCATCAGCAAATTTGGAAATAATTCAAAAAAATCCAAATACACCACACATCCACTGGTTTTCCTTTATCTATGCTACAAGTAACATCCTCAAAAAACTCCAACAGGTTTGTCAAACAATTGTTCTTATTATTCTTCTCTCTGTTTTTAGTAGCTATTTTACCTTTCTGTGAAATCATCCAATCTCCAGCAATACATTTTATTCTTAATCCCTCAGTTAGCTTGTCCTTTACTCTCTTTTCCTGTTAATTTTATAGTTGGGTTTCTGTAATTTCCAGCAGTTCCCTCCCTCCATGTCATTAGTTTGAAGACTTATTTTCAGCCGTAGTTATCCTTTCTGCTATCTTGGTCCCCAAACTACTACAGATGCAGCCTGTCCCAATGATACAGCATCTTCATGTCCCAGTACTGGTGTCAGTATCTTATGAAATGGAACCCCTCCTTCCCACACTACTCCTTTAGCCAGGTGTTGACTTTTGTAATCTGTTTGCCCCCATGCCAATTTGCACGTGGCTTGGGAATAATACCAAGATTATTGCTTTGTGGTCCTTCTTTTCAACTTAGCTCCCAACTCCCCATACTCCCTTGGCATGATCTCTTCTAGTCTTTCCTGTGGCATTACTTCCAACAAGGAGTGCAACAACTGGATCCTCACCCTCCCTTTCTAGATTATTACAGCCATTTCAAGATGTCAATTACCCTGGCACCAAGTAGGCAGCACATCTTTTGGTATTGGTGTCCAATAAGTTTGTTAATGTGTTAAATACCTAGTAGGTGAAGGTAATAGAGTGAACAGGTGTTGGGCGTTGATCAATTAATTGTACTCAAATGTGTATATAAAAAGAGGAGCCAGGCAGCACTGGCTGGGTGTTGTTAGTAGTGGAGAAGTAAGCTCTGGGGCAAGCAATAAACCGTCTCCACCAAAGCATCCTAGTCTCGTGTCAAACAGGCTTGGAAAGTTTCTCTAACATTTGGCATTCTCAATCCTGACAGCAAAGAATACTATCCATCTCCCTAATTATACTATCACCTCTAACGACAACTTTTCTACTCTGCAAGTCCTCCCCTTGGGCAGTCTCCTGCTCCGCAGTGCCTTGGTCTGCATTGTGGCTGGTCTTTCTCCTTATCCTCGCAGCTATCAAATATTTTGTAACTGCTAGACATGAGCAGCGTCTGTTGAACTTCCTTTACTACCTTTCCTACATTACCCTTACCCGACTGAGTAACACATTCTCTTTCCCGCACCCGTGTTTTCCTCTGGTGTGTGACACTACTCAATCACAGAATTGTTACAGCGCAGAGGGAGGCCATTCAGCCCATTGTATCTGCACCGGCTCTCCAAATGAGCTATTCATTTACTGCCATTCCCCCGCCTTCGCCCCATCACCCTGCGCATTCTTCCTTTTCAGCTAACAGTCTAATTCCCTTTTGAATGCCTCAGTTGAACCTGCCTCCACCATACTCCTAGGCAGTGTCTTCCAGATCCTAACCACTTGCTGCATGAAGAAGTTTTTCCTCATGTCCCTTTTGCTTCTTTTGCCAATTATTTTAAATCTGTGCCCTCTCGTTCTCAATCCTGAGTGGGAAAGGCTTTTCCCCTATCCACTATGTACAGACCCCCCATACCTCTATCAAATCTCCTTTCAGCCTTCTCTTCTCCAAGGAAAACAGTCCCAACTTCTTCAATCTTTCTTCATAACTGAAGTTCCTCATACCTGGAACCATTCTCGTGAATCTTTTCTGTACTCTCTCCAATGCCCTTACGTCTTTCCTAAAGTGTGGTATCCAGAACTCGACACAATACTCCAGCTGAGGCTGAACATTATGTTAATCTTGTATAACTTCCTTGCTCTTGTACTCTGTGCCCCTATTAATAAAGCCCAGGATACCGTATGCTTTATTAACCGCTCGCTCAATCTGTCCTGCAGCCTTCAATGACTTATGCACATATACCCCCAGGTCCCTTTGTTCTTGCACCCCCTTTCAAGTTGTACCCTTTATGTTGTATTGTCTCTCCATGTTCTTCCTACCAAAATGAATGAATTCACATTTCTCCACATTGAACTTCATCCTGTAAATTATCCAGTGGTTCCTCCTCCTGTGTTATTTGTCAGAGTCGGAACATGGGAACAAGAGTATCTCTAGCTCCGACACCAGCTCAATGATTCTGAGCTGGAGTGTCACAAGGCAAAGACATTTCTTGCAGGTGTGGCAGTCTAGAACAGTCCTATTGTTCACAAACTCCCACATACTGCGATCCCAACACACAGATGGCAGTGTCATCGAATTTCTAGGCCACTGGTTTAACTCACACATGAAGAATGGCCTCCTGAGTGGGTGCTGGTAGGGAGACTGCAACTTTGAAATGATAACTCAGTACCAAGACAGGAAGAAAAGGAATTAGAGAACAATGTGTGCGACGAATTACCACTAATAATCACTGTCCCTTGTCTTATAATTCTTCAGTGCTGTAACGCAAACATAAAATAAAGAGGTATGTACCAAAAGATCTTTGGCTACGTAGAAGATAAAACAAAGCTGCATTTTTAGAAGAGTTTGGTTAAAGACTGCTCACAAAACCAGACTCTTAGTTTTGGCTTACATAACTGGAAACCAGCAGCTCAGATTTCCTTCTTGGGTTGCAACATTCTCCAAACTTACAGTCTGAATATTCATTTCTGTACTTCAACCATGTGCCATTTAACCACAGTGACTACAACAAGCACGAGAGCAATACTCTTTCCTTCTCCACCCAAAGGTTGAATCAGACGTCAACATTCCATCATGTTAGCAAACACTATACATCTGTACTGCCACACATTCCACTTCTGTATCTAATGATGGGTTCCTTCTAACACTGCATGGAACATATTAATGGCTTGTTATGTGAAAAGTGAACCACAGTTGCTGCAAAGTTAATATAAAACAATTCACAGTACAGTAAAAACCAATAGACAGAATTAGTTTACCAACAACTTGTACGCATTGATGATTCGATATACTGGAAACTAAAAATAGTTAATGGCCAATTTTGCAACACAGCCCATTAAAGGAATACATCAGGCTATCAATCAGTCAAAAATAATTAAAAGAAAACTTACCAATAATCAAAACAAGTCCACCAAGTCCTTTACTGCTAAAAAGTACTGCTCAAGATACATTTGCCCAGTAATTACTGTTGGCAATACCAGCAGCTGCACATTTAACACACTCGTATGACATTCTTCTGTTTATTTTAAGTGGGTTAGCACCCCCAATAACTAGCAGAGCGTCATTTAAAAATATTAGCGTTTAGCCACTAATAGTGGCAACAGTAATTTCTAGGGTTACATGTAGATTGTGTCAACATAAGGGATCCTTGGCATTATAAACTGAGGCATACAGCACAAAAGCAAGACAGTTGTGCTAAACCTTTATAAACACTGGTTAGGCTGCAGCTGCAGTATTGCGCCCAATTCTGGGGACTACACTTTCGGAAGTATGTTAAGGCCTTAGAGAGAGCGTGCAGTGCAGAATCACTAGATTGGTACCAGGGAAACAGTAGATGGAGGGATTAGAAATGCTATGCCTGTTATCTTTACAGCAGAGAAGTTTAAGGGAAGATTTAATAGAGATGTTCAAAATCATGAAGGGATTTGATACACTAAATAAGGAGAAACTATTTCCTGTGGTAGAGGGGTTGGTAACCAAGGGACACAGATATGAGGTAGTTGGAAAAAAGAGCAATATGCTAATTTCTTTTAATGCAGCAATTCATTATAATCTGGAATGCACTGCCTGAAAGGTTGGTAGAAGCAGATACAAAAATAATTTTCAAAAGGGATGAATACATGAAGGGGAAAAAATTGCAGGGCTATGTGGAAAAGGCAGGGGAGTGGGACTAATTGGATTACTCTTAAAAGAGCTGGCACATGCATGATGGACCAAATGGTCTCCATCTGTGCTCCATGATTTGGTGTCTAAAATGCATTTGGCCTTGGTAATTTGCAGACCAGCACATTCCAAACTCCAGGATTACTTGCTGAGGGACACTAAAGCTTGGGGCAGCCGCTGCAAAGGCTCAATGGGGAAAGGCCACTGTGTAAGGCCCTCCCCGCCATAGTATACTGAGTGGCTGAAACCCACGTAAAACCTCTCGGGCTGTATGCACCAAAGAATGATTGACACGGAACGTAAAGGTGAAGGGTAGGACCAACAAGTCCAGGGAAAGAGGGGATTGGATAAGGAACAAAAAAGGAGGTTTATGGTAGATTCAGAGGACTGAAAACAGCAGAGGCCCTAGAGGAGTATAAAAAGTGTAGGGGGGGTACTTTAAAAAGTAACTAGGAGAGCAAAGAGAGGACATGAAAAAATACTGGCAGGCAAGATAAAGGAAAATCCCATTTTATAAATATATTAAGGGCAAGAGGATAACCAGGGAAAAAGTAGGGCCCATTCGGTACCAAAGTGGCAATGTGTGTGTGGAGCTGGAGGACATAGGTGAGGTTTTAAATAATTACTTTTCATCTGTGTTCACCAGTGGAGAAGGACGATGCAAGTGTAGAGATCAGGGAGGGGGACTGTGATACACTCGAACAAATTAGCAGAGAGGGAGGAGGTATTAGTGGTTTTAGCCAGCTTAAAAGTGGATAAATCCCCAGGCCCAGATGCATCCTAGGCTGTTATGTGAGGCAAGAGAGGAGATAGCAAGGGCTCTGACAAAAATTTTCAAATCTTCTCTGGCCACAGGAGGGGTGCCAGAGGGCTGGAGCACAGTGAATGTGGTACCATTATTCAAAAAGGGTAGCAGAGGTAAACCAGGTAATTACAGGCTGTTGAGGCTAACATCAATGGTAAGGAAACTATTGGAAAAAATTCTGAGGGACAGGATTAATCTGCACTTGGAAAGGCAGGGATTAATCAAGGATAGTCAGCATGGCTTTGTCAGGGGGAGATCATGTTTAACAAACCCGATTGAAATTTTCGAGGAGGTGACTAGGTGTGTAGATGAGGGTAAAGCAGTTGATGTAGTCTACATGGACTTCAGTAAGGCTTTTGATAATGTCCCGCATGGGAGATTGGTTAAAAAGGTAAGAGTCCCTGGGATCCAAGGCAATTTGGATCCAAAATTGGCTTAGTGGCAGGAGGCAGAGGGTAATGGTCGAGAGTTGTTTTGGAATTAAAAGCCTGTGACCAGTGGTGTACCGCAGCGATCGGTGCTGGGATCCTTGCTGTTTGTAGTCTACATTAATGATTTAGACGTGAATAAAGGAGGCATTTATTTATTATTTAGAGATACAGCACTGAAACAGGCCCTTCGGCCCACCGAGTCTGTGCCGACCAACAACCACCCATTTATACTAACCCTACAGTAATCCCATATTCCCTACCACCTACCTACACTAGGGGCAATTTACAATGGCCACATTACCTATCACCTGCAAGTTTTTTTTGGCTGTGGGAGGAAACCGAAGCACCAGGCGAAAACCCACATGGTCACAGGGAGAACTTGCAAACTCCACACAGGCAGTACCCAGAATTGAACCCGGGTCCCTGGAGCTGTGAGACTACAGTGCTAACCACTGCGCCACTGTGCCGCCCCACTGCGCATGATCAGTAAGTTCGCAGATGTCACAAAAATTGGTGGTGTCGTAAATAGTGAGGAAGAAAGCCTTAGATTACAGGATGATATAGATGGGCTGGTAAGATGGGCAGAGCAGTGGAAAATGGAATTTAATCCTGAGGTGTGAGGTGATGCATCTTGGGAGGACTAACAAGGCATGGGAATATACAATGGACGGTAGGGCCCTAGAAAGTACAGAGGGTCAGAAGGACCTTGGTATACTTGTCAATAGATCACTGAAGGCAGCAGCACAGGTAGATAAGGTGGCTAGGAAGGCAGCTAGGAAGGCATATGGGATACTTGCCTTTATTAGCCGAGGCATAGAATATAAGAGCAGGGCGGTTATGATGGAGCTGTATAAAACGCTAGTGCGGCCACAGCTGGAGTACTGTGTACAGTTCTGGGCACCACACAACAGGAAGGTGGTGATTGCACTGGAGTGTGCAGAGGAGATTCACCAGGATGTTGCCTGGGCTGGAGCATTTCAGCTATGAAGATTGACTGGATAGGCTAGTGTTGTTTTCCTTAGAGCAAAGAAGGCTGAGGGGGGACATGATTGAGGTATACAAAATTATCAGGGACATAGATAGGGCAGAAAGAAAGAAACTTTTTCCCTTAGTGGAGGGGTCAATAACCAGGGGGCACAGATTTAAGGTAAGGGGCAGCAGGTTTAGAGTGGATTTGAGGAACAATTTTTTCACCCAGAGGGTGGTTGGAATTTGGAATACACTGTCTGAAGAGGTGGTAGAGGCAGGAATCCTCACAACATTTAAGTATTTAGATGAGCACTTGGAACGCCATAGCATACAAGGCTTCGGGCCAAGTGCTGGAAAATAGGATTAGAATAGATAGGTGTTTGATGGCCGGCACGGACACAATGGGCCAAAGGGCCTGTTTCTGTGCTGTATGACTTTATGACTCTAAACTTACATTGTAAATATAACCTGAAATGGCAAGTGTAGTGAGACACCTCATGTACTGTATTGAAAGAAACTGATCTGTACTGCACTTTATGTATGTCAAACTTGAGTTCTGTAAAGTATTTTAACTCATTTCATGAAGAAGGTATATTTTGGGGGAAATAAAGTTATAGTTACCATACAAAATGCCACAGTTTTATGAGCAGCCAGTATCTTACAATTACTAGTCAATCAAAAGTAAATGTCATACTCAGGGAGGGAACAGTGATGAAATATGAAATGAACTGGAGGAATATGAAATAAAAGTTAACTCTTGAACTGAACTACAAAAAATGGACACAACTGTGCTGCAGACAAGATGTCAGGTCACCCCTCCTGTACAGTTAATAAATAGGTTTGTCTTTTGAAGACTAAACTCATTATCCACTTCTGAATTTGCTTTTGGGAAAAACACACTGAAATGGAAAACAGCCCATTCCATACTAACAACTCTTATCTGCAGGAATGGAACTAAAAATCACTTTTACAGACAGACTGACTCCACAGCTAAGACTAAGATAGATAATAGGTGTGAAATAGCA
This sequence comes from Heterodontus francisci, assembly GCF_036365525.1. Taxonomy (NCBI): domain Eukaryota; kingdom Metazoa; phylum Chordata; class Chondrichthyes; order Heterodontiformes; family Heterodontidae; genus Heterodontus; species Heterodontus francisci. The sequence goes on along the minus strand of NC_090376.1, from coordinate 47,661,586 downwards.
CCACTTTAATAGAATGGAGTACATTCAGACGCCATCATGTAACAATAGTTCCCATATCCTGGAACAGTGTATGAATCACCCCAGGGGAGACAGCCCTTAGTCACCTGACGGAAACTCCAACCTGACCAGCTTTTACCTTAAAAAGTTATCTCTCTGGAGAGAAGGGAGAACAGGCGGAGAAAGCCTTTTCCAGCCATATCAGCTGACAGACCATTCCAGCTAAGCAGGAGCCCTAGAGATAACATTTTTTAACTACTGCAGAGAAATTACAAGGTTATTTTGGAACTCCCCATCTGCAAAAGTGAACCAGGATTTCTACTACCGACTTTAGATTGAGGCTTAATCAAAAGGAGCCTGCGACACTTCATCCTTTTCAAGACAAGAAACATTCAAGCCTGCACAACTGGAAGATTTCCTCCCGAAAAGCTTCTAAAAGTTGTTTTTTTTAAAAAAAACTCTTTTACAACAATTGGACTCTAATTGCATGCGACCTTCTACTCTATCTTTTCTTGAGTGTGTGTATGTATTTGTCTATTTCTTTAACCCTTAAAACACTCGGGGACTAAAACAGTATTTTAAAACACTATCTGCAATCAGTTGAGAGGTGAAAAGTGGAAGTCATCCACATCACTTCCCACCTGTCCGTAACAGATGGAAGAAACAAGCATTTGCGAAGTGCTGGCTCGTCTCAGCCAACAATTCTGGTTCTAACCTCATTTCCTCTCCGTCACCAAGACCAGCCACTTCCATCCTCACCAAGACCAGCCACTTCCATCCTCACCAAGACCAGCCACTTCCATCCTCACCAAGACCAGCCACTTCCATCCTCACCAAGACCAGCCACTTCCATCCTCACCAAGACCACCTACTTCCATCTTCACCAAGACCACCTACTTCCATCTTCACCTCTGCCTCAGCTCATTTGCTCCCGAAACCCGCAATTAGAGCTTTCTAAATGTTATCTCCAGAACCAACTAGCCCAATCTCTCCTGGCTGGCCTCCCATCTTCCACCCTCCACAAACTTTAGCTCATGCAAAATTCCATTGCTCCCATCCTAATTCACACCAATTCCCATTCACCCACAATCCCTGTGCTTGCTAGCCTACATTATTGCCCAGTACACAATGCCTCGACTTTAAAATTCTCATCCTTGTATTCAAGTCACTCCATCATCTCCTGCCCATCTCTATAATCTCTTCAAGCCCTACAATCTTCAGAGAACTCTGTGTTCCTCTCATTCTGGCCTCTTGTGCATTGCCAATTTCCTTCATTCCACCATTGGCAGCTATGTCTTCTGCTCTCTCAGCCCTAAGCTCAGGAATTCCCTCCCTAAACTTCTCCACCTCTCTCTCTCCTCCTTTAATATGCTCCTTAAAACCTACATTTTTGACCAAGCTTTTGGTCTCCCATCTTAACATTTCCTATGTGGCTCAGTGTCCTGTCCTCAATTAAACCCTTCAAGCCCTGGTATCATTCTGCTACATCTGCATTGTACCCTTTACAAGGTCAATATATCCTTCCAAAGATACAAAACTCAAAACTGAATACTCCAGAAAAGTATTCCAGATACGGTCTGTTCAAGGCTCTGTACAACTGAAGCACAACTTCCTACCCTTTGTATCCCAACTTCATTGAGACACTGGCCACCATTCATAGAGAGATACAGCACTGAAACAGGCCCTTCGGCCCACCGAGTCCGCGCCGACCATCAACCGCCCATTTATACTAATCCTATATTAATCCCATTTTTCCCCTCTCACATCCCCACAATTCTCCTACCACCTACCTACACTAGGGGCAATTTTTTACAATGGTCAATTTACCTATCAACCCGCAAGTCTTTAGCATGTGGGAGGAAACCGGAGCACCCGGAAGAAACCCACGCGGTCACAGGGAGAACTTGCAAACTCCGTACCGGCAGTACCCAGAAGCGAACCCAGGTCGCTGGAGCTGTGAGGCTGCGGTGCTAGCCACTGTGCTGCCCAACAGTTTTTTTTAAAATTACATTTTGTGATTGCGCACCTGGTTATTAAAATCCTTTTTCTCATCTACAGTTCCTAGTAGAGTCAGACTATAAAGGGATATAAAACAAGACAACATGGATCCTAAAAATCTGTATGTTGGAGAACAGGGAACCAGTGTAAGGACATGAGTAATGTATGTGCAGAAAAGGGCACATGGCATAAATCTTTGAACAAGCAGGAATGTGTGAAGGATAGCCTAGAGAGAAGAGCACTAGAAAATCAGCATCTGTGTCGTAAAAGTATGAATTAGGGTTTTACCAGTAGCAATTAAGAAATAGAACAGGCAATGTATTGGAGGTTTAAAACAAAATCATGGCAATAAATTGGATGTGGGGTAGAAATCTTAGCTCAAATAGGGTACCAAAGGTTTTGTGCCTCTGGATTTAGCCCAAACAACCCTGGAGAAAATAAAACATTTTTATATGGTGCATTATCACAATATGACTTCAAACACAATGAATTCTGAGCAAATTTTGACTAATGCAGGACTAGATGTCAGCCAAGCAATTAGACAATACAATAAGTGTTGAATTCAAAAGTGGGAGAAAGGTCATTACCATTCATGCAGAAGCTGCCCCCCCACCCCTATGCGGAGGAGCACACAAAAAAAGGAAAACAAACAACACCAAGGACGGAGCCCTGGATCACACCAGAGATGATGATGCAAGTACAGATGTAGTCATCGGGCTAGATATGAGTGGAACACTAAGAAAGCAGGGTTACAGATTGTCTGTGCAGGAGAGGTGGAGAAGGAGAATATAGTGGTTAACAGTGCTGAAGGCAACAAAAAAAAATGAAGCAGTCATAGAATCACAGTCACAGACTCAGTCACAGTGGTATGGCTATAAATAGTGTCTTTGACTAGGGAAGTTTCAGTACTGTGGATATGAACTGGATTAGAGGTTTTTCCAATAGGAACTGATGGAAGAAGGGCACAGATAGCTGCATGTCAACAGCAAGAACTTGGTGAACAAAATAGATTGGAACGATGGTAGTTAAAGACAATGGGAAAAAGACTTGCATTTATATAGCACCTTTCATGACCAGATGTCCCAAAGCACTTTACAGCCAATGAAATACTTTTTTAGAAGTTTTGTCAGGGTTGTAATATAGGAAGTGCGACAGCCAATTTCCCACAAGCAGCAAGGTGATAATGGCCAGGTAATTTGTTTTTGTGATGGTGATTGCGGGATAATTATCAGCCAGGACACTGGGGATAACTCCCCTACTCTTCTTCAAAATAGTGACATGCGAGCTTTTACATCCATCTCTGAGGAGACATATGGGGCCTCGGTTTACAGTCCCATTCAAAAGACGGCACCTCCGACAGCGAAGTACTGCCTCAGTACTACACTGGAGTGTCATCCTAGATTTTTGTGCTCGAGGCCTGGAGTGGGACTTGAAAGTACATCCTTTAGGGAAGGTGAGAATGCTCCAACAGAGCCACAGCTGAAAGGTAAAGTTGGAAAGGTATGCAAGTAGTGATGACAGCTATTTTGAATAGGTTGAGCAGATTGCTATAGGAGGGAGCAGGTGTTGGCTTCATGGAGCAAATCAGCTCAGGAAGGAAGGAGATTGGCAGCGGCAGCAGAGTGTAGAGAAGGTGGAAGCCTTGAATAGAAAGCTGGGAGGGGTAGCGACTGCCAGTTACAAAGACGGCCTCAACTTTGACAACAAAAAAAATCCTCAGGTCCTCTCATTTAACATTCCATTTTCGGATGGAAGGTGGGGTGTCGGTTGAATCGGACTGCTTATGGTGGCAAACCATGTGTTCTCAAATCTGCAGCCCAGACCTGAGTCCACAACAAACTTGTTGAGACTGGGAATAATGAGATGGGAGTCAGTAGTGGATGTGGAGCGAATATTTAACCTCAGTGATGGTGAAGCATCTAGAAACGATAATTCAGGACAAAATTAATAGTCACTTGGGCAAACCTGGGTTAATTAGGGAAAGCCAGCACGGATTTGTGAAGGCCAAATCATGTTTAACTACCTTGCTGGTGTCTTTTGATCAGGTAACAGAGAAGGTTAATCTGGTGTACATGGACTTACAAAAAGCATTTGATACAGTGCCACACAAAAGACTTGTGAGCAAAGGGAATAAAAGGGACAGCAGCAACATGGATGCAAAATTGTCTGAGGGACAAGAAACAGAGTAGTGGTTAACGGATATTTTTTGGACTGGAGATAGGTTTGTAGAGGAGTTCCCTAACGATCAGTGTAAGGACCCTGGCCGTTCCTGATATCTATTAATGACCTAGACCTTGGTGTACAGGGCACAATTTCAAAATTTGTGGACGATATGAAACTTGGAAACAATGTGAACTGGGAAGAGGGTGGTGTAGAGCTTCAAAAAGGACCTAGACAGGTTGGTGGAATGAGTGGACAAGTAGCAGACGAAATCTAATGCAGAGAAGTGTGAAGTGGTTCATTTTGGTAGGAAGAACGCCGAGAGACAATATATGGGTGCAATTCTAAAGGGTGTGCAGGAACAGAGGGAGCTGTGCATAAAACATTGAAGATGGCAGGACAGGTTGAGCGAGCAGTTAATAGAGCATACAGCATCTTTGGCTTCATTAATAGGGGCACAGAGTACAAAAACAAGGAAGTTATGCTAAACTTGTATAGAACACTTGTTCGGCCTCAATTGGAGGATTGTGCCCAGTTCTGGGCGCCACACTTTAGGAAGGATGTGAAGGCATTGGAGAGAGTGCAGAAAAGGTTCACAAGAATGGTTCCAGGGATGAGGAACTTCAGTTACGTGAATAGATTGCAGAAATTGGAACTATGTTACATAGATAACTGAAGGTTGAAAGGAGGTTTTGTTAGAGGTGTTCAAAATCATGATGGTTTGGACAGAGTAGATAGGCAAAAACTGTTCCCATTTGTAGAACGATCAAGAACAAGAGTGCAAAGATTCAAGGTAATTAGCAAAAGGAGCAACGGCGACATGAGGAAAAACATTTTCATGCAGCAACTGGTTAGGAAATGGAATGCATGACCTAAGATTGTGATTGAGGCAGGTTCAATTGAGGCAGTCAAGAGGGAATTCGATTGTTATCTGAAAAGGAAGAATGTGTAGGGCTACAGGGAGAAGGTGGGGAGTGGCACTAGGTAAATTTCTCTTTCAAAGAGCCAGCACAGACATGACGGGCCAAATGGCCTCCTTCTGTGCTGTATCAATTCTGTGATTTTGATTTATTTTATTCATTTACAGGATGTGGGCGTCACTGGCAAAGCCAGCATTTATTGCCCAATTCCAAATTACCCTTGAAGGTGGTAGTTAACTGCCTTCTCGAATACAATCGAGTGGCTTCCTAGGTCATTTCAGAGGACAGTCAAGTCAACCACATTGCTGTAGGTCTGGAGTCACATATAGGCCAGCCCAGGTAAAGACAGAAGATGGACTGCAGCTCTTCAAGAAGGCAGTTCACCACCAGCGTCTCGAAGGCAATTAGGGTTGGGCAACAAATGCTGCCCTTGCCAGCAATGCTCAAATCCCATGAAAGAATTTTAAAAAATTATTTTCCTAAAGAACATGAGTGAATCAGTATTTTTTTTTTACGACAATCCAACAGTTTAATAATTTTTATTTTCTTTTTAATTTTCTTAACTGAATTTAACTTCCCCAGCTGCCATGATGAGATTTAAACTCGAGCATGCAAATCATTAGTCCAGGCCTCTTTAATACTAGTCCAGTAACATAACCACTATGCTACTGTACCCCCATGTTGAAAAGGTACTTGAGAGTTAAGAGGTAGCTTTTTCTTTCCCCAGTGATGGAAGGAGGGGGTAGAGAAGTAAAAACAGAAAGTGCTGGAAATACACAGCAGGTCTGGCAGCATCTGTGGAGAGAGAAGCAGAGTTAACGTTTCAGATCTGTGACCTTTCATCAGAACTGGCAAAGGTTAGAAATGTAATAGGCTTTGAGCAACTGAAAAGGGGGGAGGGATGGGAAGAAGAACAAAAGAGAAGGTCTGTGAGGGTAGAGAAGTAATTGGGTAAGATGAAGCAATTAAAAATAGAAGTCACTGATAACACTGTGGTGATAACCAGGGTAGATTTTAAAAGTTAGCTTCCCAAGTGCAGAACCTTTCACAACAGGAACATGTTACAAACTCAGCAAAGTCAGTGCATCTGGCTTGATTTTCCGTCCTTTAAAATGTGACAATATCAAGGGGTGCTCATTAGTGGTGGTGAAAAAATTTATGTAGAGGCTGAGACAGAGAGGCAAGAGAGGTAGGAAAGGCAGAGAAAAGTGAGGAGACAGGGTAAACTGAGTTTAAGTGCAGGCAAAAGTCATGAAGGAGGAGATGACACTCAGTGTAGAAACTGAGTGAGACTAGAAGGAATGCAATTTCACTATAAGGAGGCAAATTAACACGCTGTTGAAATGCCAGGAAAACCCTGTGCTAACAACTCAAATTCTTACAGATATTATTCTTGATCATACATTAAAACAGTGACGACACTTCAAAAGTACTTCATTGGCACTATATAAATGCAAATCTTGCTTTTTTTTCTCCCTCATATTGTGAACCTTAATAATTCACCTAAGCAAATTTGATTAGAACTTAAAGATTAAACAAAATAATGTTCTTGATAACAAAAGTAAACTGTTAAATTTAATAGAAATTTTAGGGAATTTCCAATTTTAAGTTAAAGAATATGTGGGACTCATTTTTTAAAAAGTAACAACAGTAACTAGCTGGTACACCGGCCTCACATACTGTCATCTCACTTCTGAGTTCAATTCAAAGGCATCTGTAAGGGGTTCTATGAAATGAGCTTAGTTAGTCTCAATTCATTTCTTTAGCAGTACAAGTTCACAGAACAAAATGCTCATAATCAGTCAATGATTGACAATTTCATGCAGAAAGATCAGCGTAGCACGGGCAATTCACGCCTGTGAGAGGTGACGTGCTTGCCTAAGGTTGGGTTGAAGTTAGTGAGAAAATAATGTCTTTTTCCTGGTAAATAATAAATAGATTTACCACTGAGCACTTGTAGTTCCTACATGAAGCACGCCCAAGATATTTTCATCGATGAGTATTTTCCCTTTTTAAAAAAAATTAAAGAGTGAGGTTAAAGGTTATAGGCCTAAGTATCAATGGGGCTGTTCAAGTTCTCCACAGAACACCTCGCCTCGCGTGCTTATGAAACCATGTACATCTAATCTGTATAGAACAACTGGTGAGGTTTAAGAATGAAGCTACCATGGACTTTTGCTACACCACAGGGTTACTTCCGCATGGAGATGAGTTGTAAGCAAGGTCCCGCATGAATCGGTGTTCGGGCCATGACTCTATAATATACGTCAATGATCTGAATAAAGGTGTTAGAGGTACTGTCTGCAAGTTCGTAGATGACACAAAAATCTCCTCCAATTAAATATTAGGGTCATGAAAACATGCTATGCTGAATAAAGATTTTTAATTCATCGGTTGGACACCTAATAAAGCTGCAAACCTAAATTCAACTTTTAAAAGGCTGCGTTTGCTGACACTGGAACCACCAGGTGGCACAGCACTAACATGCGCAAATGCAGTCTCATAGACTGAAACGTCACTGTCTGCGACATCGCAGGCAGCTGCCAGTAATAAAGATGGCACTGCTCAATTTGACAAAAAAAATTAAACCAAAACCCCCACAATGGCTGCAATCGCCCCTCCATCCCAACCCAACGCCACCACGCTCCATCCCACATCACCATTTCTCTTCGCCGCTCCCTCCAGCAACCATCTGCTCGCTGCTTGCTCCCCACCTCGCCACTTACCCCTTGCAGCTGCCAACACCCTGCCTCGCCGCCCTCGGGCGCCGCCCCCCCCACCCCTCGCTCCCCACGTTGCCGCTTCCCCACCATCACCCCACCCCCCAGCCTCTTGCTCCCCGCTGCGCTGTCTGCAGAAGTGGCAGGGGTGGGGGGCGGCAGCGGGGAATGAGCAGCTGAGGGGAGAGCGAGTGGCCAAAGTGGAGAAGCGAGGAGCGAGCAGCCGTAACGGCGAGGCAAGGAGCGAGCGGCCAAGGGCGGCAAGGTGGAAATTGAGCGGGATGGAGCAGCGGGTAGTTGGGAGTGGGAAACTGAAAGCAGGTATTGAGTCGGGGATGGAGGGAGGGAACGGAGTGCTGTTGGGGGAATGGAGGTGGTGATCAGGGCCATTACGTCTGACATCTTTGTGTGGTGATGTCAGCGGCATTCATACTGGCAAGCTGACAAATATACAGACACATCAATGACATTCGTGTTCGCTCTTGTGCATTCCTTGCATTGTCAGAGAACACTCCACTTTTAAAGAGAAAGCAGCTAAGATGGCCACCGCAACTTGCATTGAAATACCTCACATTCCAAGGGATCAAGGTGGAAACGCATGACTGAATAGCCCTCTTCCAGAACAATGGCTTGAACAGTTGAAAGAGCTACCTAATATCAATTTCATTAGCAAGACATTCAAAGGCATCTTGGAACATTAACCTCAAGGACTAAACATTGAAACAATAAGACCTGAGAGAGATTGGAATTCTTAGACTTGGAGCTCATTAAAGGGCAAAAGAGAATACACTGGGATAATCATGTGACAGTCTCTCCACCTGTGTGAAAACTTGGAGTTTCTTTTGGACACATCAGACAAGCATCTGAGCTGACCAGCGCAGGACCCCAGTGTGGCTCTCTCTCGCTAGGTAACACTAGGTTTCGAATCCTGCCTGCGGGCTACAAAACATCCAAGTCTATCATTGCTGCAGACAGAGACTCCAGGGAGAAAGCCATCTACATCACCAACTCCAAGAAAACCCTGAACTAGGTAGCGACCTCACCAGTCAGAAACTTCAGGACCACGATTTTATCTGGAAGACAACTGAATTACCAGACACCACAGACTGCATATTCTTTTATTTATTCTGGAATCCAATCCAACCAATCTATCCTTCTTCCCTCCATAATCTACTTGTGCGTGTATGTGATTCTCACGCGTGCGTGTGCATTTGTGAAAAAGCTGCAGCGTAGTTTATTATTTTTACTTAGATCCAGTTTTGATTTTTAAGTACAATAAACTAACCTCTTTCTTGTTTAAACTTGTTTAAAACTGTCCAATTAGTTCTTTTATGATTATAGCACCTAAAAGGATTAAACACTCACTGAATTAGCAAGCACATTCACTGTTTAAAAGAAATAAACCCTGTTGCAGTCAAACAAGGAGAGGGACAAGAAGGGAGACATTCAACCCCTCGTCACCTGATTCCAACATTGGGAAGACAAAAGCTATTGTCTTCAGCCCCCACCACAAACTCCATTCCCTAAACACGAAGACTGAACCAGACCGTTTACAACTGAGGCATTCTATTCGACTCTGATCTGAGCTTCTGACCCTATATCCTCTCCATCAAGATCACCTTCTTCCACCTCGACCACCTTCTTCCATCTACATAATAACGCCCATCTCCATCCCTGCCTCATTAACCATCATCCATGCCTTTGTTACCTCTAGACTTGAATATTTCAATGTACTCTTGGCCAGTCTCTGATGTTCTACCCTTTGTAAACCGGAGATGATCTGAAACCCTGCTGCCTATATAAGAACTCACAGCAAGTCCCATTCACCCATCCCCTCACTGACCTACATTGGCTCCCGGTCCAGCACCACCTTGATTTTAGAATTCTCAACCTTATTTTCAAATCCCTCCACAGCTTTACCCCTAACTTTCTCCAGCCCTATAACCCTCCGATCTCCGCACTCCTCCAAATTATGACCTCTTGTACATCTCCAGTTTTCATTTCTGTACTACTGGCAGACGTGCCTTCAGCTGCCTAGGCCCAAATCTCTGGATTTACCTCCTTAAACCCCTCTGCTTCTCTACCTCTCTTTCCTTAAGACACTCCTTAAAATATACCTCTTTGCTCAAGCCCTGTCCCAATATCTTAAGTGGTTTGGCATCAAATTTTGTTTGATAGCACTTCTGCGAAGCACCTCAATGTGTTAGTACATTAAAGGCACTATATAAATGCAAGTTGCTGGTGTCAGAATCCTTGGAGGAAAGATTATAATCTGATCTAGATGTGATGGGGGAATGGGCCCACATGTTGGAGATGACATTTCATTTCGATAAATATACAGTGATGTATGTGGATAGAGCTAATGCTAACCATGTGTATTACCTTCCTTTTAGAGATCCAATCTGACTTTTTTTATATTTTCCATTTTGAGATATTTTCTTATCTGATCTTTTAGCAAAAGTTTTAGTACCTTTGCTTCTACTGATGTTAAGCTAACTGGTTTATAGTTCCCAGGATTAATTCTATCTCCCTTTTTAACAATAGGAATTACATTTGATGTTCACCAGTTCTCTGGCACTACTCTTTTTCCTATCAATTTTTGATATAATGCATCTATATCTCCTTCAGTATTGGCAGGTGCAATCTAGCTAGACCCAGGGTCTTGCCCTCCTTAAGTTTAGCTAGTTTGTCTAGTATCTCTTTTTTTTTAAACTGTTCCACTATCCCTCTCGAATTCTACTGTTGTCATTTTCTCTTTTGTTAAGCTCCTCAGTGAAAACTGAGGCAAAGTATCTATTCAGTTTCCCTGCCATTTCAGTATTATCTCCTGCGAGATGATCTTGCTCATCCTTTTGTGGCCTTATCCATATTTTGATTGTGCTTTTGTAACTCATGTGCCTACAAAATACTTTACATTCCTTGATATTCCATTTCATGTATGACTTCCTAATTGTGTTCTTAGCCTCTTTCCTAAACTCATACTCCCTTTTATCCCTATATTGTTTAATGCACATGTACAAATTAGGAAGAACTAGGAGATTATGAAGCTACTGGTTGGTGGGGAAAATTAGGGGTTGTGTTGACTTACTACAAAATAGTTGAATGAAACAGTCTTGATGGACCAGGTCTTTTATGGCCATTTTTTTTGTGCATTTGTATAAGTGGGGTAGGGTCCATGGTAAAGCAGATTACACATGGTCTGCTCATGGGCTTCACGAGCCTTCAAGTTCCTCAATAATGGTTTTATGTTCTTACATTTTTACCCATATAATTAAAATGTGTACATTTTAACAGGAACATAATATTCATGAGAATCATTTCTCATCAAATTTTCTTTCCTTCTTTTCCTAAAAGCATCAGCTTCTTGCTGGGAATGACTTCACAGACAATAAGTACTCTCCATTACTATAACTCTGCAAGTAGCCATGTTGTCAGTATGCAGCAAGGGGAGAGTAAAATGGGACATCACATCCACACTTAATGTTATCCTAATCTGACATCCAGACATTGCTGCAGAGTGATGTGAAGCTGGAATCATGGCTGATTTTCCCACCCTAGGAGCCCTGAGGTCAATTCTTGCATCGCTAATATCATCTCAGCAAAGAACAGCTAACTCAGCACAGACTAGCAGTTGAACTTGGGAACACTGTGGTCTGCATGGATCAGCTACTTACCAGGTAAACTTGCTGAGCTGTCATAATAATCAGACCTTACTGTGAACTTAAAAGCTGCACATAGCAAATTAAAGTGTGGGTGGCATATTTTGTAATATTACCAAATAAACCATCTGCATTCTTGGGAATAGAGTCAACAGTGAGCTAGATCATTTACAAAACCATTCCTGAAACAACCTTACAGAAATAAACATCAATATGACCACCCTAATGGTCAATACTAAAACTAATTGAGAAAATAGTTCACATTTTTGACATAACAAAAAAAGATGAATTCACCCCATAATTCTTCAAAATATATAGGTTTCAAAATTCTATGGCCATTCTGGTGTACTACAATAACCTCTGCATTGGAATGGATGGATACTAGGCTTGCAACAGGATATGTTAGGTTCCAGCCTGGCACTAAACTTCCTGAATGGATTTGTTGGGGTACAACTATCCTTCATTCCTTGCATAACCATCAACATAGTCTGGTCATGTTTCTGCAGGGATTGGGGGGTGGCAGGAGGTGGTGAGATTTTTCTGGCATCTTCTCAATAGCAGGTGTTTTAGATGTACCGCAGCGCCCCAAGTGCGCACCATCGCAGGCAAATCAGGGAATCTTTCATAATCCCATAAAGTCTTCCAGGGTGAGCAGTAAAAGGTCTCGGTGGGCATATCTAAGGATTTAAGATGGAATATACTTCATCATGGGTTTTCAGGGCCACACTGATTATGGCATGTCACGAAACATGAAATAGCCCATTTTAAAATATGCAAAATTTCATACAATAGTGCAATGTTTTCTGAAAGAGACACAATTTGCTTACTGGGAATGTTGACCAACTTAATAGAAATTTTGACCAGCATAAAGCTAGATTCCATTTAACACATCCTCGCACATCCATGAAATGTAGGATTTAAAAGAGAACACCCTGAAAAGTTCACCTTTTATGCAAGCATATGCACTTCACCACCATGACAAACTGAGCAGTAGACTGAAAACAATGTGTATTCAATAGTTATGCCCTGGTTTCAGCAGTTCTGAAATAAAATGACCAGTAATTGCTTTACTCACCAAACAAGCTAAAAACTGTTGTTAACATGCCAGTTGCCATGACGTTGAGGAGGAATGTGTGATGAAAAATTGCCAAGGAGTTTCATTTCTTAGCTACAGTACTAAAGTAGAACACCAAGAACACACCAGGAACAGGTTACACTCACAAACACTTTGCTGGTTGTTTCGTTATGAAAAGGGATGGCATCGAGTATCTATTTTAGACAATCAAACTCTCACGGAAGAGACTGCATCCAATTTGCAGTGCTCAGGCAGTCTTGCTCATTTGCATTACAAAGCACTTCATTTCAACTATCCTCATTGCAGGTCGAGCACAATATATGGTGGCAAGGCAACAGAAAGAAGCATGGGAATCTCACATTACACTCTGTTGAGTGCAAGTTAAGACAAAGAAAACAATCACTGGAACTAATTACTATCGGTCAGAATTTGTTTCACCAAATATGAATCGTATACCAAAATCTCAGAACAGACCCTCACCTTTTCATCGGGAAATTACATTTTCTGGTATTTCTAAACCCAGTCATCTAATGTAATCTCTTCTAAAAGCAGATAGGCTCCACAAATCCTCTGACATAAAGGGAAAAATTCTAGAGATGAAGCCAATACCTTTGATCACCAATACCAGGGATATAAGACAGCTTATTCTTAGAATATTGTTTATACTTTCCAATGTGCAGTTACATATTTAGCAATCATTTAGTTTGTTTAGTTTTAATTCACTTTGCTTTATTATTAGGACATATTCAAATAACACTGCCAGCTGATGGGGTTTTCTTCATTTTTGCTGTGGTTCCCAGGAAGGCCCCGTATTCAATCCAGAGTTTGTGCTGATTTAGTTGATCTCAGCCAGGATGGCAATTGTGGTGCTAATATTTGACTCAGCAGGCCTGGGTTAGAGAAGGGAAAATCAACCAAAGTTCCCCAACTATCAGTTTGGCAACCTTGCGAAAACAGGATCAGCTTCAACTGCAATATCCCCCAAAAGGAGAACAGTCCGCCATCACTATCTATGCTTACAAATTATCAGTGAGTGAAAGTGAAATAACGGGTTATTGGCACCAGCGGAATTTAACCCAATGTGTACCCAAAAGAGGTACGAGAAAAGATCACTTATTCCAGCCATCCCCAAATTTTTCAACTTCACTTTGTATACAGGTGTGGTAGTGGAATAGTTATGTTACTGGAGTAGTAATCAAGAGCTTGGACTAGTAATCAAGTGATTGACTACCATAACGGGAGTTGAACTTAATTTCAGCTTAAAACAACAGTAATAATCAGTAAAAATTGACTATAAAGCTATTAAAAACCCAACTAGTTCACCAATGTTCTTTGGGGAAGGAAGCCTATTGTCCTTACATACGGATTAGGAGCAGGAGCAGGCCACTCAGCCCCTCAAGCCTGCTCCGCCATTCAATATGATCATGGCTTTAAAGTGCCCTGCTATGTCTTTAATAATAGCTTCTAACATTTTCCCTATGACAGATGTTCAATTAACTGGCCTGTAGTTTCCCGCTTCCTGTCTCCCTCCCTTTTTGAATAAAGGAGTTATATTCACTATTTTCCAGTCTAATGGAACCTTCCCCAAATCTAGAGAATTTTGGAAAATTAAAATCAACACATCAACTATCTCACTATCTCTCATCTATCTTTGGCCTCCTTATCTCGAGAGACAATGGGTAAGCGCCTGGAGGTGGTCAGTGGTGTGTGGAGCACTAGCCACTTCTTTTAAGACCCTAGGATGAAGTCCATCAGGTCTCGGGGACTTGTCAGCCCACAGCTCCAACAGTTTGCTCGGTACCACTTCCCTGGTGATTGGAATTTTCTTGAGTTCCTCCCTCCCTTCCATTTCCTGATTTACAGCTATTTCTGGGATGCTGCTTGTATCCTCTATAGTGAAGACCGTTTAGTCCATCTGCCATCTCCTTATTTTCCATTATTAATTCCCCAGACCCACTTTCTATAGGACCAATGCTCACTTTGTTAACTCTTTTTAAATATCTATAGTAACTCTTACTGTTTTCATATTTCTAGCTAACTTTCTCTCCTACTCTAATCTTTCCCTGCTCATCAATCTTTTGGTCATTCTTTTCTGTTCTTTATATTCTGTCCAATCGTCTGACCTGCCACCCATCTTTGTGCAATTGTATGTGCTTTCTTTAAGTATGATACTATCTTTAACTTTTTTAGTTAACTATGGATAGTGGGTCCTCCCCTTGGAGTTTTTCTTTAGCATTGGAATGTATCTATTCTGTACATTCTGAAATATCCCCTTAAATGTCTGCCACTGCATCTCTATTGACCTATCCCTTAACCTAATTTGCCAGTTCACTCTGCTTTCATGCCCTCATAATTGCCCTTATTTAAGTTTAAAATACTAGTCTTGGACCCATGCTTCTCTTGCTCAAACTGAATGTAAAATTCAATCAAATTATGATCGTTGCTGCCTAGGGACGCCTTAACTATGAGGTCATCAATTAGTCTTACCTCGTTGCACAATACCAGGTCTAGTATAGCCTGTTCTCTGGTTGACTCCAAAATGTGCTGTTCTAAGAAACTATCCTGAAAACAATTCTATGGAATAGATTAAAATCCCCCATCATTATCGCCGTACCTTTCTGACAAGCACCCATTATTTCTTCCTTTATACTCCGTCCTACCACGTGGTTACTGTTAGGGGGCCTGTACACCACTCCCATGAGTGACTTCTTACCTTTATCATTTCTCACCTCTACCCAAACCGCTTCTACATCCTGGTTTCCTGAACTTGGATCATCCCTCTCTATTGTGCTAATACCATCATTAATTAACAGAACGCCCCTCCACCTTTTCCTAGCTTCCTGTCCTTCCTAAATGTCATGTACCCTTCAATATTCGAGTCCCAATCTGTCATCCTGCAGCCTTGTCTCTGTAATGGCTATCAGATCGTACTTATTTATTTTTATTTGCGCTATCAGTTCATCTGTTTTGTTTCGAATGCTACATGAATTCAGATACACAGCCTTTAGTTTTGTCCTATTATTTTTGTAACGTCTAGCCTTGACTGCTGATTTACTCTTAGATTTGTACTCTCTATCCCTTCCTGTCACAGTCTGTTCATCATTTCCCATATTAATACCTTTATCTATGGCACAGTGGCGCAGTGGTTAGCACCGCAGCCTCACAGCTCCAGGGACCTGGGTTCGATTCCGGGTACTGCCTGTGTGGAGTTTGCAAGTTCTCCCTGTGTCTGCGTGGGTTTTCTCCGGGTGCTCCGGTTTCCTCCCACAAGCCAAAAGACTTGCAGGTTGATAGGTAAATTGGCCATTATAAATTGTCACTAGTATAGGTAGGTGGTAGGGAAATATAGGGACAGGTGGGGATGTTTGGTAGGAATATGGGATTAGTGTAGGATTAGTATAAATGGGTGGTTGATGTTCGGCACAGACTCGGTGGGCCGAAGGGCCTGTTTCAGTGCTGTATCTCTAATCTAATCTAATCTCTTGCATTGTCTCTACTCCTTGATTTACCTCTTCTTCCTAAATTTGATCCCTTGCCCCACTATTTAGTTGAAAACCCTCTCTACTTCCCTAGTTATGCGGCTCGCCAGCCCTGGCACAGTTCAGGTGTAAACCGTCCCAATGGAACGGCCCCCACTTTCCCTAGTGCTGGTGCCAGTGACCCCATGAACTGGAACCCACGTCTACCATACCAATCTTTGAGCCACGTATTCATTTCTCTAACCTTATTTGCCCTATGCCAATTTGCACGTGGCCCAGGTAATAATCCAGAGATTATTACCTTTGAGGTTCTGCTTCTTAATTTGGTGCCGAGCTCTGCATACGGACTATGCAGAGTCTCCTTCCTTGCAACCCTGCAACCTCCACTCTCATCCAAACAAGCTGAAAGAACCTCAAACCTGTTAGACAATTGCAAAGGCTGAGGCTCCTGCACTCTGCCCTCTGGGTCCCCTTACCTGCCTCAGCTGCAGCCACACTCTCCTGTCCTTGACCACTGACCAAATCAGAAGACCCTATCCTAAGGGGTGTGACCGTCTCTCGTACAAAGTGTCCAGGTAACTTTTCCCCCTCCCTGATGTGTCGCTGTGTCTGCAGCTCTGCCTCCAGATCAATGGCTCTGAGCTGAAGCTCCTCGAGCCACAAACACTTACTGCAGACGTGTTTGCCCCGGATTACACAGGCATCCAGGAGCTCCCACATGCTGCAGCCACATCACCTGTCCTGCCATCCTTAATGTGTTTTAACTAACTACTTAATTATTTTATTCAATTATTTATTTATTTTTTATATAATTTATTAACTTTTTTACCATCAGTTCCTGTACTATTTTAAATCTTAAGAATAGAACAGACCTTAACCACTCACAAGATACTCACCAAGCAGCTAGCTTCGTCCCCTGCCGCAAAGTAAGAACCAAATCCTGCAGGGCAAAAAAGTTAGAAAAAGCAAAGGAACACCTCCTTCCCCTCCTCCCTCAACTCACCAAACTCCCAGGACTCTGTTCAAGTCGCAATGAGATGCCTGTATTTGTACCCGATGGGCAATAACTGCTGGTCTCGTCAATAACACCCACATCCAAAATATCCAAAGAACAAAACACATTTTAAAAATGTATGCAGAGATCAGTTCTCAAGGGGCTGGTGGCCCTCCACTCCAGTAACCATTACTCACGCACAAGCCAAAATATTAACAGGCAAATGGACAACAGGAAATACAAGCCAAGCCTGATCCTGGCCTTCACCTATGACCATAAATCTACAATGCAGGCAGGAGGGAGGTGAGCAAGGAGGGGGTACTTGCATTTATATAGCATCTTAAACATCCCAAAGTGCTTCACAGGAGTGTTATCAAACAAAATTTGACACAGAATCACGTGGAGATATTAGGGCAAATGACCTAAAGCTTGATGGAAGAGGTAGGTTTTAAAGAGCATCGTAATGAAGGAGAGAGGGGTAGGGGGGTTTCGGAAGAAAGTTCCAGAGCTTAGGGCCTCAGCAGCTGAAGGCACAGCCACTAATAGAGTGATTGAAATCGGGGAGGCGCAGGAGACCAGAATTGGAGGGTTGTACAGCTGGAGACGGTTATAGAGATAGGGAAGGGCAAGGGCATAGAGGAATTTGAAAACAGGGATGAGAATTTTAAAATCAAGGCATTGATTAACCAGGAGTCAATGTCAGACAATGAGCACAGGGATCATGGGTGTGAACAGGACTTGTCCAATAGAAGACAAGGGGTAGAATAAAGCTGAAGAAAAGGGCAGGATATGGCTAGAGTTTACACAGAGATAGTTTTCTGACTTTGCTCTCCCATTGGGTAAAAGGAATCATCTGCCAAGTAACACTGAGTTTCAAACATGCACTCCCTGCAGGAAGTTAGAAATTGATCCCTCTGCTTTGTTCCTTCCCAATTCTTCTTTATGCTTCAATTGCTTCTCAATGGTTCAGAGGTAAATCTCCATCTCTAAACCATATTGATCATTCAGGTCCTGCGTTAATCCTTGGTCTATGCTGAGCAAGGTGAAAGGACCAGGCGTCATAATCTCGTTAGGTAAAACCTGAACTAGGGTAGATGTTAGGAGGTGGTTCTTTTGCCAAAGAATAGTGCATCTTCAGAAAAGGCTGTTGGTTCTTGCAGTAAATGCCGATTCACAAATTTTTTTCAGAAATTGTTTCTGGCTCAGGCGGATATCACCTCATATAAAAAGGTAGGTGCTATATAACAATAGCCTCTTGGGCTAGTTCAGGGGCCAGCAACCATTTTTTTTTTACCTGTAGGGCTTTTCTAAAATAATTTCCCAAAAATAAAACTATCGGGAGCTGCAAGACAAAACTTCGGCATTTCTAAAACAATTACTTGGCAAATTGCCCAGTGTCTCTGGTAGAATGCATAATTTGCATGTATAGTAAACAAACATGTTTTGAATTTAAATATCACTGGAAAAATTCTAAATTAAAATAACCCTAAATCTGATTTACCACTTTTTTGATTTTTTTTTAAACTCAAATTTGATCAGTAAAGTCATCTTTTAAACAAACTATATCTTAGTTCTACAAATCTTACGACAATTTTATCGTCTCTCTATTCTCATGATTTTAAAAAAGCTTCTAATATCACATTCAGAATATTTTATCATCTCAGCTATATTAGAATAATGGTCACAAACATAAAACCTGTTCCTTGAACCTTCGCCAGCTGTCCCTCGATTTAAGGATGACGTCTACTCATGGTCACTAGTTTCTGCCATGCGTCTTCAGGTGACTGAACAAGCCGATTCTCGACCTGCAGCTCTTGGGGCACATGGGGCAGGACATCCCACAAGGTAGTGGGATCCAGAGTACAGGATTTGCTTCCTTTTCTTTCCTTCTGTGCTGCCACTCTGCCTTATCATTAAGGTGTTTGGACTCAAAGCATGATGCAGCTTGATGGCCAAATTGTCACCATTTTGAAAGATTGGTAGCAAGCTCCTCAGAGTCATCAATGTCAATGCTGCTGCGCTTCAAATAGAGCTTCGGAATGTTTTTGAAGCGTTTTCTTTATCCTCCCCCGGAACACTGGCCATTTGAGAGTTGAGAAAACAGGATCTGGTGGGGGAGACAGTTTTCAGCCATCCGGACAGTGTCCAGTCCATCAAAGTTGGTTTTACGGGAGTTTTGCCTGAATGCTTGTGGAGCTGGCTGCAAGGAGGACACTAATGTTTGTTCGACAGTTCTCCCATTGAACCGGAGGATGCGGCGGAGACATTGCTGATGGAATTTCTCTCGGGCTCTTATGTGTCGCAGATACACAGTCCAGGTCTCACTGCAATACAGGAGTGTGGTGACAACAACTGCTTTGTACACTAGGAATTTTGCTGACTTGCAAAGGTCTTTGTTGTCAAACACTCGCTGCCATAATTTGTACAAGGCTGAGTTGGCATAGCTAATCTGGTATTGGATCTCCTAGCCAATGGCGGCCTATTGAGAGATGGCTCCTAAAGTATGGGAAGTGCTCAACATATTCCAAAGTCTCTCCTTCAACATATATGGCTGACCAGGTGTGGGTTGATATGAGTTTTGTTTTGGAAACATTCAAGGACAGGCCGAGTCTCTTGTATGCAGAATTGAAGAGATCGAGAGTGGCTTGCAAATCTGGTGCAGAGTGCCCTCAAACCAAAGGCATTATTTATAACAATGGGTAAGCTATACCACTCAAACAGGTTTATTGAGAGCATGATGATTTCTTTTGTTAAAATAATCATTTGAAACCATAAAGTGCAGCATAGTGAATTGCTTTTCATCCCCAAATAAAAACACGGCTGTTACTTTTCTTAATTAAATTTTTTTTAATAGGCTTTTTTCATGTTAATGCAATCCAACTGGCAAAGGTTGGGAGCCGCAAATGAAATGTTAAAGAGCCACATGTGGTTCCGGAGCCACAGATTGCAGACCCTGGGCTAGTCTGCTCACCAAAAGTGGACAGAGAGGATTTTCCAGTTGTCGTCCCTAATTAGCCTGGGTTTTATCTGTTTTCTCGTCTCTCCCAGGAGATTACATTGCTTGTGGGTGGGATGAGGAGTTTAAATATTGCGATGCTCAAGACCTAGCAGCTGCATGGCTCTTTTCCCGTCTGTTGGATGTGCGATAGAATTGACTACAGTACCTTAAGGCTATCGAAAGGATCAGAAAAAATTTAATTGCCCAGTGTTACTCTCCAGGCAGCCATTTGGTGAATGTTAGTACTGGACCCAATCTTTACTCAGTCTTACATCTATTTACACAGAGTTAAACATTACAAGCTTACATCTTCTAACTCAACCACACCACAGTTTCAATAAGTGTCTCTGTATATGTGCGCCAGTTAATGTCCACCACCTGCATACAATTAAATACAAATAACATACAATTAATAGCCAAGGTTTCTACTACTAACTATTATAAGAACACAAGAAATAGGAGAAGGCCATTGAGCCTTGGAGCCATTTGATACGATCATGGCCGATCTTCACCCTCAACTCCACCTTCCCACACTATGCTCATTTTTCTTAATATTCAAAATCTATCAATCTCCATCTTGAAAATTTTCAACAACTGAACATCCAAGCCCTCTGAGATAGAGAGTTCTAAAAATTCACAACTGATTAAAGAAATTTCTCCTCATCGCTGTCCTAAATGACTAACCCCTTATTCGAAGACTGTGACGCCTAATAATCACCCTAAATCACTCATTTTCAGTAGACTCTTGGTTCACCGCTATTTCTGCAACTTTTTGACTTCTACTGTGAAGACAGAAACAAAGTATTGTTTAATGTCTGCTATTTCCTTATTCCCCATTATAAAATTTCCCCTGTCTCTGCCTCTAAGGAATTCATCGTTATTTTCACTAGTCTCGTCCTTTTTATGTACCTATAGAGTCTCTTGCTAGTTTACTCTCATCTTTTCTCCACCAATTTCTTGATAACACTTTGCTAAATTCTAAAATATATCCAATCCTCAGGCTTACTACTCTTTTTGGCAACATCATAAACTGTTTCCTTGAATCTAATACTATCCTCAACTTCTCGTTAGTCATGGTTGGATTAATTTTCCCATGTGGTTTTTATTAAAATTTCATTAAAATAGCCTGTTCCCTAGTTGGTTCCTCAACATAGTGATCTGGAAAACCATCTTCTATACATTTTATGGACTCATCTTCCATACTATTGCTTCAAATTTGGTTTGTCCAGCCAAATGAAGATAAAAGCCCCCCACAATTCCTGTATTACCCTTGTTACATGCAACTCTAGTTTCCTAATTTATACTCTGCCGGACACTAGAACTAATGTAAGGAGGCCTATAAATTACTCCCATCAATGTTTACTGCCCCTTGTTGTTTCTTAGCTCCACCCAAACCAATTCTACATCTTGCTTTTCAATCTAAGACCCTTTCTCTTTGCTGCCTTTATCACATTCTTTATTAGCCTCCTTTTCCACTTCTAAAAGTGAAGTATCCTGGAATATTTAGTTCCCAACTTTGATCAGTTTGCAACTACGTCTCTGTAATGGCTATTAGATCAAACTCTCTCATTTCTATCTGCGCTATTAATTCATTTATTTTGTTGCGAATGCTATATAATATTTTTATAATAAGGTCTACTTGGAAATGCATCCCTGTTGAGTTCCTCACTAGGATATGATTTTAAAGGGGCCCAAATGGTGGTGCTAGGTGGTGATTGGCACCTATGGAACCACTTCCCATTCAATTACTTCAGGACAGTAATGAGGAGAAAACATGTTAGAGGTGGTGGTGGGGGGAGGGGAGAAGGAAAACCTTCATAGTTATAATGGGAACTATCAGATGGAAATATTCAATTATTTAGGAACCCAGTCTTTTAGGATTAAGCTTTCAAGCATTTTTTGGCTGGACAGCAACCATGACATATCTATCCTACACTTTGTCATGGCACAGTTCCTCTGTGTCCATTCATGTGTGCATGTTTTGGGTGCCATTCTGGACCCAAGTTCATTACTTGTATCTTTTTTCTTTCTGTTTATCCCTCTTGGCCCTGTTACCCAGTTATGCCTCCTTTCATTTCACCTGTCTTGTTTACTTTGCACTCCCAAATCCCTCCCCCAGCCTGTAAGTTCCTTCTACCTTCTAATCTCCTGCCACTGACCCAAATTTGACTCTCTGTAGTAGGACCATAGCTTCCTTTTACCCCTCTCAGCATTCTTGGAAGGACACATTAGGACACCTTACAAGCAGTAACCCCAAATGCCCCAACTGACCAACCAACTGGAGGTTAATCTTGCCAACCTTCCCTTCCCATCACTGATCCCTTGAATTCTTGCAGATCAATATTCATTGCTCCTGTCTGCATCTCCCTCCAGAATGTCCATTCACTTACGAACAAGGTTATCCATGACCATATTGCAGATGATTGCATTGATCGTAGCCTTGATAGAAAATTGGCTAATGAGACCTGACACTTTCTCCCTTATTGAAGCCTCCACCTGGCTATACCTTTCACCACTTGCCCCAAACAAACTCGCATTTTCAAAATATATGCATTTGAGGTGGTGTAACCTTCTGGACTATGGGCCAATAGCTGGAAAGTGGGATTAGGCTGGATAGCTCTTTTTCAGCCAGCACAGATACGATGGGCCGAATGGCCTCCTTCTGTGCCATAAATGCTTCTATGTTTCTATGAGTGCTGCACTGTTAGAGTTACCATCTTTCAGATAAGAAGCTAAACCGAGGCCCCTTCTGCCCTCTCAGGTGGGTGTAAAGGATCACACAGCACTCTCAGAAGAGTAGGGGAGTTCCCCCGCTGTCCTGGCCAACAGTTATCCATCAACCAATACCTAAAGCAACATTATTTGGTTATTAGCAGATTGCTGTTTGTGAGAGATTACTTTGCACAATTTGATTGACACGTTTCCTATATTACAACAGGAACTATGCTTTAAAAGTACTTCATTGGTTGTAAAGCATTTTGAGATATCCTGAGGTCATAACGGGCACTATATAATTGCAAAATGAAAATATTTCTTTAATTCTTCTTTGCTCTCTTAAGACATTTTATAAATAGGCTCAATTCCTAGAACAGTCAGTTTATTGTACACCCATTGAATACCGTGATTAGTCTGAATGTTTCCATTTTCAGCCTGTGCAATTCATTAAGTTCAAACGTATAAATGGCCTACCAGGTTTTTTTTGAAGTGGCTATGATACAGGCTTGTTAGAACCTATTGCACCAGACCACTTTAATTTAGCCCTGCCTACTGCTGTGTGAAGTACCCTGCAAAATCTACATGCACGAATTGAGCACCATAGAAATATAAGGTATTGTTAATTGTGAAATGTTATCTTTCAGAACAAAATCTCACCCAAAACAGGCAGATTAGGTGTCATTGACTAGCTACTGAAGGAAACTGAGAAAGCAGCAAGTTCAGTTAACCACTATACTTGAAACTGCTGCATTCCTAACATTGAATCATTTTGAGTCAAAGATTGTCTAATCTAAAGAACGTGCTGCATTCTCTTCTTCATTGAGTTGTGACCATGACCCGAAACAGATGTATGGTTTGCCAAAATAAAATGCAACCAAGCCTGTACTATGTAACTTTACTGAAATGACAGCTTACAAAATGAAAATGAGGTTCAGTCATTGTGTCGACAGAGATCAAATACTTTATTTCTGGGGCATCAGTTTCCATTAATTCTGAGGTACATTCCATCGCTCCCACTCCTTGCATATTAAGGGAGTATTATAACTCATTATTATATAATACTATTAGAGGAGTACTATGCCATAGGTACATAGCATAATACTGGAATATTTCAGAATATATGGAGTTTCATATATTGATCACATCTCTAAATTCCAATATAAAATTATTGCAGTTAAATGTAACTTTAAACTTTAAAAAAAGAAAAAAAGTGTGCAAAATGATTTAATCTAAAATGATCTCAGCAAGAATTCAATCCAGATAAATTCACCAAATCAAAAAAAGTCAAGTAACTTGGCTTTCAAGCAAATTAAAATTAATACATGTAGCTCTATTCAGGACTGGGCTCAAACTGTACTAATCAGAACAGATCAAAGAAAGGGGCCTGTTTTCAGGATCAATGCTTTTCTTTAAACTGGGAAATAATGGTGATGAAAAGAAAACTTGTTTTCATTTGTGCTGCAAAATGAGTTTCTATTTGGCATCTTTCTATTTTTTCTTGAGAGTAATCACTGGACAAAATTTTCATCTATAATGGTGAATATTGTAGGAAGGTTAAGCATCTTCCGAGAGATTAAAGCTCATTTCAGCACTACTGTTTAATTAACTCCTCACTACATTGCAAGTTTGTTGGACTCTCACCCCTGCAGCATCAAACAATGGAAGGTTCCTTTGTGGGATTCCTGCCTGTTCTTTCTCTGGTGTTCCAGCCAGCACCCACTGGTTTGACACTACTACTTTTTCATTAGGTCATGATCTTCACACACTGATGGCATTTGAAGACGAATCGCTTTCCCAAGCTCAAGAATCTGAAGTGTATCTGCTCTCTTCACACATTATGTTCTCAGAAGCTTCAATCATTTAGCCAAGAACTTTCAGGTTTGTTTTTAGTGCTTTGCAAAATGATTCTGTTATCTAGGGAAGAACATTGTTCAATTTTTAAATTTGATCCTATTTTCTGGTACCTCATGGCTACTTAGTTTTTTTTTGCATTGCCATCCTACGTATCATTAGTAACAGTTAATAGGTCCATTAAAAACAGAGCCAGGTGAGACTAGAATGAATTATAAGGAAATGACATTCATTAAATGCATACAAAAGCAAAATACTGCAGATAAAGGAAATTTGAAATAAAAACAGAAAAGGCTGGAAATACTAAGGAGGTCAAGGAATCATTGGTGGAGAGAAAAGTAGTTGAGTTTCAGATTGATGAGCTTTCAGATGAAAAGGTTAGAGAAGTAAAAGGTTTTAAGCAAGCACAGAGGCAGGAAAAGGGGTGATAGGGAACAAAAGGGAAAGTGTGTTATGGGTGGAAGGCAGGGGAGATAAATGACAAAAGCAATGATGGTACAAGGCAAAAAGGGGTGGTAATAGGATAAGAAACAAAAGATAGGTCTAAAGGAGCTGTAAATAGGAAGAAAAATCAACAGCAGGCATCCAGAAACAAAAAAATACTTTAAAAAAACAAAGCAAAACAATGTAAACAGATGCTATGATCTGAAATCGTTGAACTCAATGTTGAGACTGGAAGCTGTAAAATGCCTAATCGAAAGATGAGGTGCTGTTCTTCGAGCTAATGTTGAGCTTGATTAGAACAGTGTAGAGGGCAGAGAGTTCAGAGTGGGGTGGAAAATAAAATTGACAGACAACTGGTAGTTCAGGGTCACACTTGCAGACTGAACATGGGTGTTCCTCAAAGTGGTCACCCAATCTGCATTTGGGCTCCCCAATGTAGAGACCACATCATGAACAGTGAATACAATATACCAAATTGAAAGAATTGAGAGCAAAATGCACCCAGGGACTCCTGCACTAGCTACCTGGTCCTCCTAGTTTGTCTGGTGGTCACTCATTCCCTCTCTGCCTGCATGCTCTTAAGCTGTGGAATGACCACCTCCAGAAACGTGCAATCCACAAAGCTCTCAGCCTCATCTTTTGATTAGGCACTTTACAACCATCAGGACTCAACTGAGAGTTAAACAATTTCAGATCATAACCTCTGCCCTCATTTTCCTTTTGGACAGCAGCTGTTGGTAATGCCTCTGCTATTCCTATTTCCACTTCCTCTCGACTCATCTTTTGTTTCTTTACATGTTCCATTACCATCTCCTTATAACCTTGCATCATCAAACCTTTTGTCATTTAATCGTTCCTACCTTCCACCCGATCATAGACCTTTCCAGTTATTCATCCCCTCCACTCTCCCCGCCTCTGTACTTGCTCAAAACCAGTTAGAGTTAACTGTTTCCACTTCTGATCAAAGATCATTGACATGAAATGTTAACTCTGTTTCTCTCCATATATACTGCCCGAGTATTCCCAGAATTTTGTGTATATTCTGTATCTGTTTTCATGTAGAGGTAGAAAACAAAGTACCAGCTTTACAAGTTAACCTAAAAATAAAAAAAGGTGTTGATACTTTCTCTTAAAGGGTTAAATCATGAGGGCAGGTCTCATACTTCCTTGAGATTAGAAGGTTGAGGAGTGATCCAATCAAGGTATTTAAAGGCGGCGCAGTGGTTAGCACTGCAGCCTCACAGCTGCAGGGACCCGGGTTCGATTCTGGGTACTGCCTGTGTGGAGTTTGCAAGTTCTCCCTGTGTCTGCGTGGGTTTCCTCCGGGTGCTCCGGTTTCCTCCCACATGCCAAAGACTTGCAGGTTGATAGGTAAATTGGCCATTAGCAATTGCCCCTAGTATAGGTAGGTGGTAGTGAAAAATATAGGGACAGGTGGGGATGTGGTAGGAATATGAAATTAGTGTAGGATTAGTATAAATGGGTGGTTGATGGTCGGCACAGACTCGGTGGGCCGAAGGGCCTGTTTCAGTGCTGTATCTCTAAACTAAAGTAAGACATTCACTAGGGTAGGTACAAAGAAACTATTTTACTGGAGCCGGAGAGGATATTTTAAAAATTCAAGCCAGGTCATTCAGAAGTGAAATCAGAAAGACATTTTGCACCCACCAAGTAGTGAAAATATGGAACACTCTCCCCTAAAATGCTGTGGATGCCAGTCCATTGAAATTTAAGGTTGAGATCGATAAATTTCCAGTTTTAAAAAAAAATTCATTCACAGGATGTGGATGTCGCTGTCAAGGCTGGTATTTATTGCCCATCCTTAATGTTCTTGAGAAGGTGGTGGCGAACCACCTTCTTGAACCTCTGCAATCTGTGTGGTGCAGATACTTCCACAGTGCTGTTAGGTACAGGTTTCCAAGATTTTCACCCAGCGATGATGTAGGAATGGCGATATATTTCCAAGTGACTTTTGTGTGACTTTGAGGAAAATTTGCAGTTGATGGTGTTCCTATACACCTGATGCCCTTATCGTTCTAGGCAATACAGGTTGCAGGCTTGGGAGGTGCTGTTGAAGCCATGGCGAGTTGTAATGTATCCTGTAGACGGTACACACTGCAGCCATGGTGCGCAGGTGGGTGGAAGGAGTTCACAGTGGTTGATGGGGTGCCAATCAAGCAAGCTAGTTTGTTCTGGATGATGTTGAGCTTCTTCAGTGTTGTTGGAGCTGCATTCATCCAGGTAACATTCCATCACACACCTGACTTGTGCCTTGTAGATGGGGGATAGGCTTTGGGGAGTCATGGGGTGAGTTAGTCGCCACAGAATACCCAGCCTCTGATTTGCTCTTATAGCCACATTATTTATGTGGCTGGTCCAGTTAAGTTTCTGGTTAATAGTGACCCCAGGATGTTGGAGGATTTTATTTTTATTTGTTTGGGAGATGTCAGCATTGCTCGCTAGGCCAGCATTTATTGCCCATCCCCAATTGCCCTCGAGAAGGTGGTGGCGAGCTGCCTTCTTGAACTGCTGCAGTCCTCAGGGTGTTGGTACACCAACAGTAATGTAGGAAGAGAGTTCCAGGATTTTGACCCAGCGACAGTGAAGGAATGATGATATACTTCCAAGTCAGGCTGCTGTGTGGCTTGGAGGGGAACTTGCAGGTGCTATTCCCATGCATCTGCTGCCCTTATCCTTCTAGGTGGTAGAGGTCAGGGATTTGGAAGGTCAAAAGAGCCTTGGTGAGTCGCTGCAGTGTATCTTGTATATGGTACACACTGCTGCCACTGTGTGTTGGTGAAATGAGTGAATGCTGAAGGTGGTGGATGGGGTGCCAATCAAGCGATTCAGCTATGTAATGCCATTGAATGTCAAAGGGAGGTGATTAGACGCTGTTGTTGGAGATGATAATTGCCTGGTGCAATGAGTTATTTTTATGTTGTTTGATGCAACATAAATGAAATGAGTGGAGTCCAGTTGGTTGAAGATCTCAAAACAGATTTATTAAACAGCTAATTGGTTATACAGTACAGATCTAACTATTTAGAGCCTGCCTCTAGGTGTTACAGTTGCAGAGAGACTCTGGCTGGCAGTCACATGACTGCATCCTGGTACTTAGCTCAATAGCATAGTAAGATCTTAAAGGGGCATCACTCAAAGGCAATCATACACCTGTGCAGCTCAAATTAGGTAAAGATATCAAGGGGTATGGAATTTAGGTACAGAACAAGAACAGCCCATAATCTAATAGAATGGCAGAAAAGACTCAAGGGGCTGAATGGCCCACTCCTATTTTTATGTTCCAGTGTGTCTGGTTGGACTCTGTCAGTTTTTAAGAGGACCAAAAAGTTTTGCAGCTATATGGAATAAGGTCATTACCCTTTATTAAAGCTCAAAGGCCAAATTGCATATGTTTTAAAAATATTTTTCATTTCAATAAAATCAGAGCTAGATCCTGAACATGTAAAACATTTATTAAAATTCTGCATTTTTAGTAGCTTTCAAGGTAGCTGAGTTTCAAAATATTTATAACACACTTGTAGATATTCACCATTTGTAAGTTAAAAGAATTTTAAACAAGTAGGTCTCCATGTTCTACAGCTGTCCATGAAGCTTCCTGATATTACATAATGCAATAGAATTTCAACTCAGCAAACCATCCTTATTAATATCTGTATGATTGATGCTATTTTACGTGAAAATTAAACATGTTTATTGCCACAAAAAACATTTCCGGTAATCACAACTAATCTAAACATCTAAACAAATCCACATATTTCTATGGCAGTGGGGACCATTAAACATAACCATTAATTACCCTAGCAAGAGTTTCAGGGAATGTGCAGTTATGTTATCTTTGTTACAGTTTTGACCTGTAAGGAGAAATGGATATTTCAAGCTTCCTCTTCACCTCCTGGATTTTCTTTATACCAATACTAATATTTTTAAGGAACATTGGCCAACTCTTGTTCCTTTCAGTTGTCAAGCCAGTTCCACCATTCCATTAGATCATGGCTGATCTGCACCTCCACTCCATTTACCTACATTTGATCCATACTCTTTGATACCCTTATCTAATAGAAATCTGTTGATCTTAGCCTTGAAAATATGAGGTTAACACTCCCAACAGTTAAATCTCCTCTAACAGTTTCTCAGTCATCGCCTTCCCATTTACCACTGAGAGTTCTATCCTCAGTCCCCTTTTGATTTATCATCTGCAAGCCATTCCTGGGCAACTCTCTTGATACCCTTACCTAATATTCAATTGACCCAGTATCTACAGACTTTTGGGGAAAGAGTTCAGACTTCAACCACTTCCTGAATTTACTCCTAAATGGCTTAGCTCTAATTTTAAGGTTGTGTCCCTTTGTTCAGTATTTCCTCAGCAGAGAAAATAGTTTCTCTATATCTGCATTATCAAATACCTTTATCATTTTAAAGTCTTTAATGAGATCACCCTTCAACCCTTCGAAATGCCAGGGAACACAATCCAAGTTTATGCAACCGGTCTTCAATTTAACCCTTTAAGCCTGGATTTAATTCTGGTGAATCTGCATTGCATCTTATCCAAGATCAACATATCCTTCCCGAGGTTCGTTGCCCAAAACTGAAGGCAGTACTCCTGGTGTACTCCACTACATTTTGTCCCATTTCCTGCTCAGTGCAAATATTTTCCTTCCTTGTTAAGCACTCAAACATTTATGTGAGTGTGTATACAAGTGCAAGTTTTTCTTTTGAAGTTTAAATTTCTGCTGTAGGTTCACATGGACAACTTTTTCTTAAAGTTTTATTTTGACAATTAAAATAAAATTACCATTTCTATTCAATAAATATATACGCAGTGTGGCCTGTATTTACACAATACTGTTATTGCATGAGATAGCTAGCTATGGCTATCTGTTTAACTCAACACTGGTTTAGTAAACTAGAAATGGTGTTACAAAAGTACTTCCATTTTTTGTTAAATTTGAAGACTTGTTTTAAAACTGAAAAAAGGATTCCATAGATGCTGGAGTGTGTGGTTTTTTTTTTAAAAAGAGATCACTGAAAGGTCAGGCAGGCGGGCTGGCAGGAGATGCGGCTGTGAAAACAAATTTTGGTAGACACCTTATCAAACACCAGGAGGGAAATAAAAAGCAATGAAGGTGAACAAGGTACAGGAGACAAATGGAAATCCCATCAGAGAGAAGAGCAAAACTTCTTCAAAGTAAGCTTTCCTGGAAGAAAAATGGCAGTAAATTAAACACTAAAATAAAAGCAAAATACTACGGCTGCTGGAAATCTGAAATAAAAAAGAAATTGCTGGAAATACTCAGCAGGTCTGGCAGCATCTGTGGAGAGAGAAGCAGAGTCAACGTTTCAGGTCTGTGACATTTCTGATGAGGGGTCATGACCTGAAACGTTAACTCTGGAGTATTTCCAGCATTTTATGTTTTTATTTCAGATTTCCAGCATCTGCAGTACTTTGCTTTTATCTTGAAATATGGTTTTGGTTTCCCTTTGGATAGGCAGTTGGAGTTTTAAAAATCAACCTGAGGGGCAGAACCTCAGCTCAGTTTGCTTCATCCCTTTGAAAAACCTGCCAGTTTTTCCACCTCTGAGAAGCTGCTGGAAGTGAGTGTAAGATATAGAGAAATTGATGCTACATTCATCCTGATAGACCTGCTTGAAACCCGTCGCCGCATTTCTCCTGAGACATTGGAAAAACCTGCCGGATAAATCATCAATACCATCTGAACAAATTGCTCCAGAGAAAGATCCCAGTGACAGCCATCTACACTCATTTGAGACACCAAACCAAATAAGTGACAACTGACATCTCTCCATCTCTTCTCTTTTTTCTTCAAGAATTGGCAAGTATTTGGCCAAAGTATTCTTTTTGTCATTTTTTGTAACAGAGCTCTAAAAGGAAATCTCTTTTATTCCGGTCAACCGGTGTGTGCATGAGAGGGGCTAAGGTAAAAAGAGAACTTTCATATTTCAACGTGTGCTTTAATGCTTTGCTTCATTACTGATTAAGTTCTGTTTTATAATAAGCAGATAATTTTGTTTATTGAAGAAACCTGGTTGGTGTATTTTATTCTGGGATGAAGAGTAGAGTATATGATTGACCGTATAGGTAACTGGGTAAACATTTAAATATAAGTTGTGACCTACAGAGAAGTGGAACTAGAAAAGACAGTGCACTCCTCCCACCTCAATCGTAACAATGGTCTTCGAAATCCATACTCAAAAGAATCAGGGGAAAGATCCCAAGAGTAGCTGGCTCCAGGGAAACATCTTTAAAAAGGATTCATCTTTGAAGTCTCTGCTATTCTGAACTTAATGCCCCATATGCTGAGGGTTCAGAGGGCCAGATTTTAAGGTACAAACAACAGTGAGGCCAACAGCGCCTGCCGTTATTTGCGCAGAAATCAGACAGCAACTTCCAGCCTCTGCACATGCGCAGTTAAATGTGGAAATCAGGAAATTGCTATCCAAGGTGTCATGCTCGTTGATAATGGTATCTCGCCAAGAAACTCACGTATCAAATACACTGAACATCTTGAAAGTGCTGTACCTACCGGATAGACACATCTGATTTTAATCAAGCCACCATTGCTGGCTTGTTTTCAGGAAAAAAAATTAAAATTAACTAAAACACTTTTTCTATTTTTTCTTTTGACTCTTATCCATCTCAATTCAATCTGTCCTTTCCTCTCAATTTTGCTTTCTGCATCAGATTTGACACAATTTAATATTCTAACTTACACTTCATGCAGACTCTGAGCTGCTCATCAACGATTCTTCAATCTAATTGAAGTTCCTTGCCCTGTTCACATTGAGTCCCAGATGCCCTGTAGAGGGCACAATGTTTTTTGGATGGTTGGCTGACAGGAACTCCTAATGCAGAAGCCTACTGAATGTCAACAGACAGGTGCATGATTAACAACCAACTTCACAGCTGACCAGAAAATCCAGCCCATTATCTTAATGTAAGTATTATAAAATAAGCTTCCCCTTCTTAAAGGCATGATACACGCTGAAGCACACTTCTACAATCCACCAGTGAGTATGGGCAGGTAGTTTGATTCCATGGAGGTGTGCAACCACTCAGGGACCGGATTTCAACACATACACACTTGCTAGTGGGAATGAGTGAAAAGCATTCAGGAACGAGGAACTTCACTGATCTTCCCCTTTTATGTCACAAAAGGTACTAATACCAATTGTGCTTCCTTTAACATCACCAAGGTTGAGATTAGCTCACGCCACAGGCCTGGGATCAAACCTGGAAATTTCCTGATCCTTTTGACCAGGTGATCTGAAGTCAAAAATCAATCTGTATTGGTAAAATTTGAAATAATCCATTTCACAATTTAATGCAGCAAGTTTTCTTGTACAACATTATTCTGAAGGAAAGGCTCAGTTTTACGTTATATACCCGCAATACTAAACAGAATTTTTAAAAACCTGGGCCCTAAATAAATCAGCATCAGCTCCTCTTAACCAGACAAATCAGAATCCATCAAGAAACCTTAGTGACAACAAAATAGATATGAACAATCTGTTTTGTTGTAATGTTATATTTTGTCCCTAGGATATGCAACTGTCATGGGAAATATAAATTTATATCATTTGAACAGAGACAAAGCAGACTGTGAAATTTTCATTTTAAAAAAGAGCAAAATCTGAATTGCTACAATACAATGGAGCTACAATATTTCATTTCTAACTATTTGAATTTTAAATGATTTCAAACAGAATTTCTTATCTGTGCTCTTTTTCAGATATTACTATTTTCCCATCATAACAGCTGTGAATAACTCTTCCTTCAAAAGCTCATGCTGACTCCTGTTTTCTCCAACTGCTTCTCCCTCTCTAATCTCCCCATCTAAAAAGGTCTTCAAACATGTTATCACCACCTAGTTCAGTGTTTACTTGCCCCACCACTCCCTTCATGAATCCTTTTGATTCAGTTTCCATCCTGCCCAAGATTGCCCTGGTCAAATGTTACCATGTGCATCCAATATAATTGCAACCATGGCACATTATCCTTCCTAACCCTTCACAACCTCTCCACAGTCTTCAAAATATTTGACTACTCCATTCTCCTTCACTATTTTCCCCTAAAATGCCACCCTTACTTTGTTCCACTCCCAAATACCAGCATATCTTTTGTAATGGCTTCAACTCCTATGCCCAAACAACAGTTATGATGCTGGTATTAAATACTAGATCAGCAGAATTAGTACTGGCCAGACCGAAGTCCTAACTTCACCCCACCACGACTGAAACTTTGTCATACTTTGGTCACAAATTCAAATTAGGAACCCAAGAGCCTTCTCCAAAGCTCTCATCACCAGATTCCCAAGTTCTATGCTAAACAAACTCCAACTCATCCAAACCTCCGCCACTAATATCCCATCTCATACTAAGTAGTCCCACTCATTTACCACTCCTGTCCTCTTCCGTGTCCATTTACTTCCCATCCTCCAATGTATTGATTTCAAAATTCACACACTCATTTGCAAATCCCTCCAAGGTCCCATTCCACCCTATATCTGCAAACTCTTTCAGCCTCTACATCTAAATCTACTGTGCACTCCCTCCAGACCAGTATCAATAACAGGCCTTTAGCCAAACCAACCATGAATTTTAAATTTTGTTCCAGCCCCCAACTCCTACAGGCTAGGTATCCCACAGTTGGTAGCCAAAGGAAGGTAAAATAGCTGCAATACAATACACCAATGGCTAGGAATATCTTGCTGCCACAGCACCTCTCATTGGTCTAACTAGGACCAGCAAAAGTGCCACAAAGGCAACAGCGCAATCTTCAAGGAATTTGGCCTTCACCTGCCTTGTATGACATCATGCTATGATGCAATGACTTTACACATGTAGTAGTCAATTTCTCACAGCTGCTTTGCACGTGTACACCCCTTGGAATGCACTTTGTTAGCAGTTCACAGGCAGATCAGTTGCACAATTGCTGTGTAAATTGGGAACAGCAACATTGCTTGCCCTAGACCTAACAAGTAGTATAAAAGGCCCTTCAGATTTTGTTCCTAAACGCTTCCACTTTTTTACATATCTCCTTTCTTTTAGGAGTATCAGCCGTGGCTCAGTTGGTAGAAGTCTTGCCTCTGGTTCTGGGATCAAGTCCCATTCCTGCACTCGAGCACAAAATCAAAGCTAACACTCCAGTGCACTACTGAGGGAATGCTGCACTGTCAGAGGTGCAGTCTTTCGGATGAGATGTTAAACCAAGGCGCCATCTGCCTGCTCAGGTGGATATAAAAAGATCTCATGGCACTATTTTGAAGAAGAGCAGGGGAGTTATCCTGCTGTCCTGGCCAATATTTATCCCTCAATCAACATCACAAAGACATATTACCTGGTCATTATCACAGTGCTGTTTGTGGGAGTTTGCTGTACGCAAATTGCCAGCCACATTTCCTACATTACAACAGTGACAATTCCAAAGTACTTCATTGACTGTAAAGTGCTTTGAGATATTTGGTGGTCGTGCAAAGCGCTATATAAATGCGAGTCTTTCTTTTTTTTTTAAGAAATCTCCTCAAAAATACTTTGACCATAATTTTGGTCACCGACATTCACTCTTCTCCCAACATCTACTTAGTGTACATTCCTCTCTCTCTTCTCCCGCACCCCAACTTGGTGAATCATCTGGAGATGTCTAGCTAGGTTCTATTTAAGTGAAAATTATTGTTTTTTTAAAACTCTAATTCTCCTCACTTCTTGTTTACTTACTACAATAGCTGCCATTGCAGACATTGCTCATTCCGTTGGAAAGTAAGTTCACCTTGAACACTTGAGTCACAAAATAGCTTTGTACTGGACTAAAATAGTGATTATCACTCTGGGCTTAAGGTCACTTTCGATAAGCCAGCTAAGGGAAACCAACATGAAATCAGCCACATCAATAAATCAACATCTCCCACTCAGTGTACAGCAAGCGTGACTGCATTCTATTCAGTATTCAACACAGCTTGCAAAAGCCCACATGGAACTACCCACTAATATAGCACAACCGCTGCCTAATTAATATATACAACAATTCAAGCAAACTGGGTGCTGACCAAAATTACTTAATCTTAAAAAATTACCACAGGCAGAAGTAAATTTAAAAGGGTAAAGTAAGCAGACAAAATGAACAATTTTAAGGTAACTTCTGCTTTTCATTTATTTTAGTTTTCTGCTACCAATTAGGTTTTCATGAGCTACTGTGGCAATTGCTCGGATCCTTTTTTCTTCCAGCCCAAATATCGTTGCCAAAGGGCTTCTCATGGAGAATGCCTTTTTTAATGAGCTTCTTGGAGGAAGAATATTAAGACCATCAAGAAATGAGTAGGTCAGGCTGCACCATATCGGTTCTGTGAACATCTGCTGGTATCTTCACAACCTCACCTATGGGGAGTGGTAGACTTCTATGACAGAGGATAGTGCATGCAGAGTGTCAAATTCTCACGGTAGGTTACAACAGCGAGTTCAGTCTGATGCCCTGACTAATCAAAATGTTGAATGGTTCATAAGCACTCCAATCATGGCATTTAATATTTTCAGTGCTATCCAATTAACCTGCAAAGCCTGAAAGGGCACACCTGCCAAGATACTGACTAGTAGAAGAGGTGAAATGCCTACAAATATGATCAATGGTTGTAGATGCACAGCTGCATCAACTGTTCTAAGGACATGTTCCGCTAGCATGCAACATATCCATAAAGCTGTAGAAGCATGGAAAAAGCCAGTTTATCATACTTGTGCTGGCTCTGCTACAGCAATCCAAAACAAATCATACTGCCTGTATCAAATATTTATCCAATTTTTCCTCTTGAAATATGAGATAGTCAGCCTCAGCCAATCCCTATGGCAAAGCTTTCCATGCCCCAACAGTTGTGACAGTACCATCAAATGCGACCTCAAGCCTGTCTCAAGCTCTTTCCAGGAATAGCACGATGCTGACTTATGGGGTTGGTAGCATGCAGTGGCAAATAGAGCCACCTTCCTTTTTACCATCTACACTTCAACAGCCAAACAGAATGCACCATCACATGACTGCAGACTCATGGCTGCACATTGGTTTTCAAGCAAATTCATAGTCGTTTGATAGTACAGAATTTGAGTATTGCTGAAAACAGAGACATTTTGTCTAAACTTTTCGTCTTGCATGCATCAGGACAAATCGCAAGAATAACAATGTGAGGGAAGCAACAAATTTATACTGCATAAGAAGAGAGTGCTGATTGGTTGGCAAGTGGACTCTGATAGTTAAGAGGCGTTGCCATGGGAAATGCACCAGTTTATGGTGACTGACAATTAACTGCCAAGCTTAGTTTGAAATTTAAATTTCAGCTAAACAAAATAAGTGACAGCCATTCACTGGTTCATTCCTTAGGGAAATACCTTGACCAGAGTAAAGTTGCCTGGTTTAAGTTTCAAACAAAGCTTGGCAAACCCTGAGAATTTATGTTGAGCTATTCCACTACTCTGCTTTTAAATTTCATGAACATCTTATTATTGTTTATGAATAAGTCAGTCCCCTAATATTTAAAGAAAATTATGAATTAATTTTGAAATGTTGTCATTGTTATTCCATTCCTAAAACAACTGTGACCCCTGGACCTGGTGCTGAACATAATTATGCAAATAGGCTGACCCCAAAAAATTGAGAGCTATAGACATATTACCATCCTGGTAAGATTCACAGCAGTTCTTGACTGTTTAAACCTAACCTATATCAGAACAGCAACAACTTTTAAAATGCCATGGACAGGTGGGAAATGGCATGGCTGGTTTCCCAACTGACCACAGATGGTGTTTATTGTTTAAATTAGTGTTTCAGTCCCTGTGTTTTGTTGGCCAAATGAACAGTGACCCATTTTTAGCTCACGAGAAAATCCAAAATTAAATATCTATGAAACAATAATCACCCAAAATGTTTGCAACACCACCCACGCACGCATTCCCCCTCTCATGCACACTCAAGAAAAGATAGAAGGTAAAGGCTAAGAGGCATTTAAGAGTTCAAGGTGTAAAAGTCTGTTGTTTTCAGGGAAAAAAAACCCTGTGGGCTCTTCTTTGAAGGCAAGTTTGAAAGTTGTAGGCCTGTTAAGCTGGTTCATACGAACATACGAATTAGGAGGAGTAGGCCACTCGGCCTTTTGAGCCTGCTCTGCCATTCAATAAGTTCATGGCTGAACGGATTACTCCACATTTCCACCTACTCCTGATAACCTTCCACCTCCTTGCTTATCAAGAATCTATCTCTGCCTTAAAAATATTTTTAGACTCTGCTTTCACCGCCTTTTGAGGAAGAGAATTCCAAAGACTCACGACCCTCTGCGAGAAAAAAATTCTCATCTCGGTCTTAAATGGGCGACCCTTTATTTTTTAAACGGAGACCCCTCGTTCTAGATCATCCCACAAGGGAAAACATCCTTTCCACATCCACCCTGTCAAGACCCCTCTTGCCCTTGCTGAGTTGAAGTCTCCTGGCAGTCAACACTCCAATCTGGAGACACTGCTGATATCTCTTAGTTCAATTTTCACAGGTGGAAGAGTTGTTAAAAAGGCACTCTCATGTCTCTGCTGCAGTTGGTTTCCAACTCATCTCAGCAGGTTCAACTGTCTTAGCTGTAATTAAAGATGTCTCTCCCTCTCTCAGCCTTGTGCTGGCTTTCAATGTTCTCTCTCTGGCTGGCGATTTTAGACTCTCTCTTTGTTCTCCAAAAAGGTTTTCTTTAAAAGGTAAATTCATAAAGTAAAAGCAAAATACTACACAGATTCTGGAAATCTGAAATAAAAACAGAAGTGCGAGAAATACTCAGCAGGTCTGGCAGCATCTGTGGAGAGAGAAGCAGAGTTAACAGTTCAGGTCCATGACATTTCTGAACATCGAGTTCAATAATTTCAGAGCATGCCTGGCCCTTTTTTAATTATTATTTTATTTTGTTTTATCATTTTCTTTTACCATGTGCCTGCCTTAAACTTGATTTTTCATGTTTGTTTTCATTTTGGCTAGGGCTGTTCATTATTGTCATTAACACTCTCTCTGCACTAATGCTTTGTCTTTCGCCACACCATTAGCACACTCTTTGCCTTTGCCCCATGACCTCCTTTGTCAGCTAATCTCTCCCGCCCTTTGACCAATCACATACCTTCCCTATTGCTCTCTTTCTCCCCACCCCTGCTTCACTTTCTTAAAACCTATTACATTTCTAACATTTGCCAGTTCTGATGAAAGGTCAAAGACCTGAAACGTTAATTCTGCTTCTCTCTCCACAGATGCTGCCAGACCTGCTGAGTATTTCCAGCACTTTGTTTAAATTCATAAAGTGGTAGCTTCACCCATGTGACTTTAGGCTTTTTGTTCCTGAGGGGCTATACAATGGCTTCCTATCTTAGCCCATTTTGATAAGATGAGGGATAATCACACCTTATTGTAGTGTCTGCAGCTGGAGATGGAGCGTCTGCTGATGTTGTTGGGCTTCCCTTACCTTTTGCTATTTTTGTTCTCCACCAACCCCTCCCACCCTGCTGCTGCCACCACCAACCGCTGGCAGCCACACATGCATCACACACTCTAGCCCTTTGTGCACCCCACGTGCCCCTCAAATGTGTCAGGCACCGCTCACCAAATAAACCCACCAACAGATGCAACCCTTAAACTGATCAGTCAAAACAGTTCAGATAGACAGAAACAGCCTGCTATTCTAGATTGTATAGGGAATGAGAGAAATGGGGAGAATGTTCCAAGTGCTCATCTAAATACTAAAGTTACCCAGGCTGGAGATATTGATGGGAGGGAATGGCAAGACAGGAATGGATGAGATGATGGAATTGGTTAAGTGCGGCAAACTGGCGGGGACAATTCTGATACAAATTATTTATTTATAGATACAGCACTGAAACAGGCCCTTCGGCCCACCGAGTCTGTGCCGACAATCAATCACCCATTTATACTAATCCTACATTAATCCCATATTCCTACCACATCCCCACCTTCCCTCAATTCCCCTACCACCTACCTACACTAGGGGCAATTTACAATGGCCAATTTACCTATCAACCTGCAAGTCTTTGGCTGTGGGAGGAAACCGGAGCACCCGGCGGAAACCCACGCAGACACAGGGAGAACTTGCAAACTCCGCACAGGCAGTACCCAGAATCGAACCCGGGTCGCTGGAGCTGTGAGGCTGCAGTGCTAACCACTGCGCTGCCCTTGAAAAAGAATCATTCTTATTCTTTCCATAATACAAACAGACTCCAGGATAAAAAATTCTGCAATGTCAAAAGTTAATTCAGTCTAATTTCAGATTTTATATTCAAAAGCTATTCTTTGTGCTGCAAATTAAGATTCATTGGATTTGAATAAAAATGTTTTAGAAAAGCTGTCAGGTGAATTAAAATAATACATCAGCATTGATTCTATAGAAGATGATAGTCTATAACCTCCAGAGCTTCTACGCAATCCAAATCCAATGGGGATGCCACCACACAAACAGACTCAAGAAAGGAGCAGTTGTAATGTTGCTACTAAACTTGAATCCTAAACAAAAACTTTTGTCATGTAAAAGGATTGGTAGTTAGGAAGCTGTTTTCTTCGACGATAGATGCTGAAATTATAACAGACAGATTGCAAGGAAATAGTATGTTTATCTCTTGAATAATATTGAGCCCATCAGATGTAAACCTACCTTTTCAACTCAGGAGAAAAAACAGTTCCAATTAGACTTGCAAGACTAAACAAGACCCAAGGCCAGACTCTTGACAAAATTTGTATTTATATTCCTCAGCCTATGTTTACACATGGACAGCTTTATGTAGCTTTTTCCCCACATAAGAAGTTTTGTTTCTATTAAAATCTTTGGTGAAAGAATAACTGGAAATCCTGTATTTAAAGAGTACTGTTGCAATAAAGATACTAATTGACTGCAAATGTTTTGCAGGTCTCTGCTCATACTCATGAATAAAGCTTAATATCTTCCTCTAAAATGCGCTCTTTTGCCAAGTCTAATTGTCAAATGAATTCCCTAACACCAGCCAAAGGCAATTCATCACAGATCAGTTTGTTCCATTAGCTTGTTTTTAAATCACGTATTGGCCATGTGAGCCGCATGGAAGATGGCAGGATCCCCAAGGACACATTGTGTCCTTGTCACTGGTACCAGACTGTCCATGGCTCCGCCTTAAAGACGTCTGCAAACGCGACATGAAGTCCTGTGACATTGATCACAAGTCGTGGGAGTCAGTTGCCAGCATTCGCCAGAGCTGGCGGGCAACCATAAAGGCGGGGCTAAAGCGTGGCGAGTCGGAGAGATTTAGCAGTTGGCAGGAAAAAAGACAGAAGCGCAAGGAGAGAACCAACTGTGTAATAGCCCCAACAACCAATTTTATCTGCAGCACCTGTGGAAGAGCCTGTCACTCTAGAATTGGCCTTTATAGCCACTCCAGGCTATAACCACTGCACAAACCACTGACCACCTCCAGGCACTTACCCATTGTCTCTCGAGACAAGGAGGCCAAAGAAGGAATTGAAGGGAATATGGACAGAGAATCAGTTTTACCTCCAAAAGTTCCTTAGCTCAAACAGCACAAAACAAGCAACAGCAATTGTCAATTTTTGGAAAAAAATACAATTTATTTGCAAATGGCACAAATATTTCAGAAAGAATGCTCACAGTCTGGAAGAACAGCAAGGAAAGATTTTGTCATGCAATAGCCCAGTAACCAGTTTGTTTTACAAAGCCTAGTTTGCGAGTGAAGAGGAAATGGTTCTGGTGATGCATTTTTTAAAAATTGATTCTCAGTGTGGACATCATTTGCAAGGCTAGCATGTATTGCCCATCCCTAGTTGCCCTGAGAAAATGGTGGTGGGCCTTCTTGAACTGCAGTAGTGTGTGGTGAAGGAGCATCCGACAGTTCTGTACACTTCACTCAAGACGAGTGATCTGGTCAGACATTAACTTGAGGTCTGTGTCAAATTCTGTTCAATATTCAAGCTCTGGAGGCAAGACCCTTAGCATTAGAAGCAATATGAGAAAAACTTGAAAAGGAGATGATAAAGACAACCTCAGAAGCATGCCATACAGTAAGCGGCAAATATAAAAAGGTTTGTCCAGAATTAAATCTTAAAAGGAGAATTGGAGAGGATGGGGGTGGCAGAGAATCAAACTCGTAAAGGGAAACTTAAAACTGATCTTAAAGTTCTTCATACAAAAAAGGAACCACACATGGAATAGTTTCCAGATCCATGAGAGAAGACAAAAACCCTGGAATCGTTTAAGCAACAGCTGGAAGCTGTGATGGGAAACTGCAGATTCTCTGGATCAATGAGTTAGGATGGCCTTCCTCAACCACATTCATTTTTTATAATTATAAGATCAATGAGCTTTTTAATCTTAATAGCTCTTTTCACACATTAAAGAGATAGACATAACTAACAATAATGAGGCTACATTTTACTTTTAATTGAAAAAGCAAGATGCCGACATTAACAGAATTGCTCCCAGACACAAGGTACAGTTCAAGTCATACAACATTTTGCATTTTCTATAAAGAACAGCATGAAAATCCCATTACGATCAAGCGTAATTCAAACAAACATTGGTGTCGCTTAGTATTTACTTGGTTATGCACTCATCACAACTAAGCAACACATAATAATGAGGCATCTCCAAAGCCAGCTTCCTTCTATATGCATCACACAGGCATTTGTCAGTTCAACCATCTGTTACTGATAGCTGTTTCTTAATTATACAAACTTAAAAGAAAGTAAATCCCTTAAGGGTGTAATAGCTTTGATAAATCTTGTACCAAACAAGTACTAATAATTTTTAAATCCTCACAAGTTTGGTAGATGCTTATTCCTTTGAGTATTTGACTATTAGTCAGGCAGAAAAAAAAGGTAATTCATGGCCTTCAAGCAAGGGAACCTGTCACCCCTACTGAGTCTGACTTATATTACTGCAGTCCACACTCATGGTTAACTCTTAATGCCCTCAAGATTACATTTATTGCCTATAAAGTTAACTTTAAACATTTAATGTTTGTGATGCTGCGTTAACAATTCTGAACACTAAATGAGTCAAGAAATAAGATGCAATAAATTGTCATGTTTATGAGCTGTCTTTTGTCTCTTAACTAGATATTTTTCATGTGTGTCTTGAGATTACTCTCGTTGAAACTTCGCTCCTACATCCTCAGGAGCGTTTCCAATTGCCTTGATATTGGAGAGAAATATTGTAACATGTTCAGAAGAAAAGGTTCTCTGTTAAAATTACTTCATCTACTTGTTCCTACTCGTGCTTTCAATAGATCTTTCTCGCCTTTAAAAACAGGATAGTAACACTATACTCAACATCAACAAAATAATGAGACACAAAAGCAAAATACTGCAGATGCTGGAAATCTGAGAAAAACAAAATGCTGGAAATACTCAGTAGGTCAATCTGTGGAGAGAGAAACAGTTAATATTTCAGATCGATGACCTTTCATCAGAACTTTCATCAAAATCATGGAGACTACTGAGTAACAGCATGTGCAAATACAGGTAATAATGTAGCATTTTGACTACAAAGTTAAGGTTTTCTAACTCATGATAGAAAATAGTTCACAACTGAGCTAAAATATTGCTATGGTTACTTATTTTTCACATGGCAATTCTCTTTTCCCGTTCTCATCAATTACAGGGGTTATCTAGCTCAACAAATTCCCTTCAGAAGTTCCAGTCTTCACATAGAATCTACAGTACACAGGCTATTAGACCTAATTAGTCCATGCCAGTGTTTATAATCCACACAAGTTGGGTTCTACCCTATTTATGTCTTCTCACCCTGCCCAATATCCGTATTCCTTGTTCCCTCATATATTCATCCAGCCTCCCCTTAAATGTGTCAATGTTATCTGCTTCAACTAGTCTCTGTGGCACCGAGGTTCACATTCTCCACACTATCTGTAAAGAAATTCCTCCTAAATTCTTTATTTGATCTATTAGTGGCCATCTAATAATTATGCCCCTTTGTTCTGGACTCAACTACAAGTGGAAATGATTTCTTCACATTCACCCGATCAAAATCCTGCACAATTTTGAAGACCTCCATCAGATCTAGTTAGTCTTCTCATTCCCAGATAAAAAAGCACCAGCCTGTTCAATCTTCTGTTAATTGCATCTTCTCAATTCTGGTAAATCTTTTCTGCACTCTGTGCTTCAATATCCTTTTTGTAGTATGCAGACCACAAATATGTGAAGTACTCCAAGTGTGGTCCATGTATATAAATTCGACATTACCTCAGTGTTTGTATTCTAGTCTTCTCGACATGAATTCCCTTGCTTCTTTTGCACTCTTTTTAAGGCCTTACCAACTTATGTTGCTACATTTGGTAGCAGTATATTTGTATACTGTTTGTATACATTTGTATTCCCAGATCTCCTCTACCTAATTTATTTTCCAACAGGTCACCTCCTTTTCCCTCCTAGCGAAATAAACTACTTCACACTTCGCTATATTAAATTTGCTATTTATCAGCCTCTCTGCAAGTCTGTATGTTTTTCTGCATTTGGTGCAGTCTTCCACATTGAGACACAATCCCTTATTTGGTATCATCTGAAAATTTCAATACATGTCCAATCCGTATCCAAATCATTTATGTATACAGTAAACACAGATCCTGCGGGACATGACTTCCTACTTTTTGCCGGTTCCATAACTTTCAGACCCTTTTTTCTAATCATCAAACAGATAACGTCAGCGATTTGAAAAGTGCCAGATGAAGCAGTAATTTGAACAGCTGATAGTTTCAAAAAGCTGCAAATCAGGCACATACTTGGACGAATCACAGCAATTTTGTATTTGAATTGAGCAGTATGGCTCTTCCCTGCAAGGCAACCAACTGACAAATCGTTGTAACATTGTATGGAGTTAAACTGGGGCATGGGATTTAGCACGTGAGGCTTTTTGTTTTCCAGCTCTTTTACACCATGACAATTGGAGACGACAATATCAAGCTAAATTGTCGACAAAAATGCTTCATCTTTTACACATCATGCATTCTTTTTGAATTCAATACTTACTAGAGCTTCAACATGAAGCATCAACTCAAATGTATTGGTGCTACATATGGTGGTATTGTGCCAATTCAAAAGCTTTGATGAAACCATCAATAATGTACCATTCTTTAAAGTTGATATTGATTTAGATTTAATGAAAGCACGTTCGTGATACCTTTCTCATATGTCTCAAGCTAATGACGTCCATCATTTTCCCGTGCGTCGAATCTACGTTCTTTGTCTTGCTCACATCTGCAGCGTTCCTTCTCTATCATATTGTTGCTTACTGGTCTGTGCATGATACTTTACCTCAGCTAATGCTACTATGTTTCTGGGCTCTTACAGCTGGATATTTTGACTTCCACGACAGAATTCAAGAGGTCATTGCAGCACGTGAGGGAAAATAGCCATGCTGCTTGTAAATATTAGGGTGGTGATACTAGTGCAGAATTAGATCATCATTCCACTTGTGTCATTGCTCTAAATTGATTGGAACATTTGAGAGCAATTGCCCCAGAGATTAGTGGGTCTGTTGCAGCACAATTTATTCACCATTGGTGCACAAAGTGCATTCAAAATGGCTACCAAAAATAAATTGAGCCTTCACAAGGAAAACTACACAAAACAATAAAAATCAGGGGTTGACTGTCCACTGTAACACTGGCAGGATGTCCACAGAATCTCTGGAGAAAACAGTGTAAACATCAAAGTTATGGGTGATGATCGGGGAGAACCCCAGTGGAAGTTTAGCATCAGAACCTCTAGAAATAGTGCATATAATAGGCAAACTCTATGCTGCTCTGTTATACGGATTGGAGACGTCAGATAAATTTTTCCCAATGTAAG
Organism: Heterodontus francisci; assembly: GCF_036365525.1. Taxonomy (NCBI): domain Eukaryota; kingdom Metazoa; phylum Chordata; class Chondrichthyes; order Heterodontiformes; family Heterodontidae; genus Heterodontus; species Heterodontus francisci. The sequence continues at coordinate 47,616,679 of NC_090376.1, read as the reverse complement.
CTAAATCCTAACGAAATTGCTTGACATAGCCACAAACTCTATTCAGTGGTACACTGAAGCTCAGAAGAGGAAAACTGGAGTTTAGATTTAATAACTTCACACAAAAGGGTAGCAAAAGTGTAAATAGATAGTCCAGAGTAATAATGGATACAGATAGCATCTTTTGTGTTCAATCACCTGCCACAACCCAGAGGTACCTCACTCAAAAGGCAGTAGCTGATGAGTCAGAATGATTTTCATAGGCTGAGGGAATTAGAACCAGGGAACAGGAGGACTTGCGTGGAAAAAGGGTAACAAGCTATTTCTACCCACCGCCACCCCCCCCCCCACCCCCCACCAATACAGGATGGGGAAATATTCACCAGCAGCTGAGGAGCCTTGGGATCAAGATCTTAGTGTTTGTTTTCAAAAGAGCAATAATTAGGAAGTTAGTAATTAGAAACAGTTTTCAAACGTAGGGTTGATGCAATGCATCAATGGGAGGCGCTTCAGGCAGGTAGCAGGAATTTGAGTTAGGAGGCACTGTAAGTTGTGTAGGGGGAAGCAGAAGTTACAAAGAGACGTAGGACAGACTATGTGAATGGGTAGAACTGTGCAGACGGAGTTGAATGTGGGGACGTGCGACGTCATTCACTTTGGAACCGAAAAAGACAAATCAAAATAATTCCTTGATGTTGAGACTTAGAGCTATGGAGGAGCAAAGGGATTTTGGTGTCCTTGTGCACAGATCACTTAATAGCTAGCACACAGGTACAAAAAGTAATCAAAAAGGCTAAAGGAATATTGATCTTTTAGGCAACAGGGCCAAGGAAATCTCCTGTTAATTACCTAACCAGTCCCGTCCCACTCCAGACTGAGTAATCAATGCTATATGTATACAAGTTGTTGCTCAACACCACTTAAAGGAAGCACGGAGCCAGAATACACTCTACGTAGAGTACTTCAAAGTCCATCACCATGAGCCACTTAGTAGTATCACCACCGACTAACCAAGCTGAATCTTGAAGGAGCTTGCGAGTGATGAAGGGAATAAGTTACGGGGCATAGAATTGTCTGTCCACGATAGCATTTGCGAGTGCGGCCAACACATAATTCTTATGAAGATAAAACCTAGCTTTCAAAATAAGGACAAAAACTGTTTATAAATTTTGCAAGGAGTAAGGGGAAGAGGGTCACTGGACTGACTATAGAAACATGGAGAAACACATCAAAAGATGATCAGAGGGGCATTGAGAGACCTAGAAAAAGAAACTGCTGCAGGGGCGAAATTCAACAGTAAAAAATTCTCAATACTTCAATAGTAAGCAGGTTGTGAGGAAAGAGGTTGGTTAGAACAATTGAGTACAGTAGCATCGTGATTACGTTATTGGATTAGTAATTCAGGTGGTATGGACTTCTTTTGGGCCTCCTTATCTCGAGAGACAATGGATACGCGCCTGGAGGTGGTCAGTGGTTTGTGAAGCAGCGCCTGGAGTGGCTATAAAGGCCAATTCTGGAGTGACAGGCTCTTCCACAGGTGCTGCAGAGAAATTTGTTTGTTGGGGCTGTTGCACAGTTGGCTCTCCCCTTGCGCCTCTGTCTTTTTTCCTGCCAACTACTAAGTCTCTTCGACTCGCCACAATTTAGCCCTGTCTTTATGGCTGCCCGCCAGCTCTGGCGAATGCTGGCAACTGACTCCCACAACTTGTGATCAATGTCACACGATTTCATGTCGCGTTTGCAGACGTCTTTATAACGGAGACATGGACGGCCGGTGGGTCTGATACCAGCGGCGAGCTCGCTGTACAATGTGTCTTTGGGGATCCTGCCATCTTCCATGCGGCTCACATGGCCAAGCCATCTCAAGCGCCGCTGACTCAGTAGTGTGTATAAGCTGGGGGTGTTGGCCGCTTCAAGGACTTCTGTGTTGGAGATATAGTCCTGCCACCTGATGCCAAGTATTCTCCGAAGGCAGCGAAGATGGAATGAATTGAGACGTCGCTCTTGGCTGGCATACGTTGTCCAGGCCTCGCTGCCGTAGAGCAAGGTACTGAGGACACAGGCCTGATACACTCGGACTTTTGTGTTCCGTGTCAGTGCGCCATTTTCCCACACTCTCTTGGCCAGTCTGGACATAGCAGTGGAAGCCTTACCCATGCGCTTGTTGATTTCTGCATCTAGAGACAGGTTACTGGTGATAGTTGAGCCTAGGTAGGTGAACTCTTGAACCACTTCCAGAGCGTGGTCGCCAATATTGATGGATGGAGCATTTCTGACATCCTGCCCCATGATGTTCGTTTTCTTGAGGCTGATGGTTAGGCCAAATTCATTGCAGGCAGACGCAAACCTGTCGATGAGACTCTGCAGGCATTCTTCAGTGTGAGATGTTAAAGCAGCATCGTCAGCAAAGAGGAGTTCTCTGATGAGGACTTTCCGTACTTTGGACTTCGCTCTTAGACGGGCAAGGTTGAACAACCTGCCCCCTGATCTTGTGTGGAGGAAAATTCCTTCTTCAGAGGATTTGAACGCATGTGAAAGCAGCAGGGAGAAGAAAATCCCAAAAAGTGTGGGTGCGAGAACACAGCCCTGTTTCACACCACTCAGGATAGGAAAGGGCTCTGATGAGGAGCCACCATGTTGAATTGTGCCTTTCATATTGTCATGGAATGAGGTGATGATACTTAGTAGCTTTGGTGGACATCCGATCTTTTCTAGTAGTCTGAAGAGACCACGTCTGCTGACGAGGTCAAAGGCTTTGGTGAGATCAATGAAAGCAATGTAGAGGGGCATCTGTTGTTCGCAGCATTTCTCCTGTATCTGACGAAGGGAGAACAGCATGTCAATAGTCGATCTCTCTGCACGAAAGCCACACTGTGCCTCAGGGTAGACGCGCTCGGCCAGCTTCTGGAGCCTGTTCAGAGCGACTCGAGCAAAGACTTTCCCCACTATGCTGAGCAGGGAGATTCCACGGTAGTTGTTGCAGTCACCGCGGTCACCTTTGTTTTTATAGAGGGTGATGATGTTGGCATCGCGCATGTCCTGGGGTACTGCTCCCTCGTCCCAGCACAGGCATAGCAGTTCATGTAGTGCTGAGAGTATAGCAGGCTTGGCACTCTTGATTATTTCAGGGGTAATGCTGTCCTTCCCAGGGGCTTTTCCGCTGGCTAGAGAATCAATGGCATCACTGAGTTCCGATTTGGTTGGCTGTATGTCCAGCTCATCCATGACTGGTAGAGGCTGGGCTGCATTGAGGGCAGTCTCAGTGACAGCATTCTCCCTGGAGTACAGTTCTAGGTAGTGCTCAACCCAGCGGTCCATCTGTTTGCGTTGGTCAGTGATTATGTCCCCCGATTTAGATTTGAGGGGGGTGATCTTCTTGATGGTTGGCCCAAGAGCTCTCTTCATGCCATCATACATTCCTCTGATGTTTCCGGTGTCTGAGGCCAGCTGAATATGACTGCATAGGTGTTGCCAGTAGTCGTTTGCGCAACGCCTAGTTGTTCTTTGTGCAGTACTTCTGGCTGCTTTAAGTGCTGCGGATGTTAAATCGCTGGGGGCTTTCTTGTAGTTCAAAAGTGCAATGCGCTTAGCGGCTATGACAGGTTCCAGCTCTTCATTATGAGATTGAAACCAGTCTGCATTTCTCTTCGCACTTTTGCCGTAGGTGGTCAAAGCTGACTCATAGATGGCGTCTCTGATGTGGGCCCACTTGGTCTCAGCATCCCCTGTGGGAGTGTTTTGAAGGGCTGTTAGAAGTGAATTTAGAAATTTTTGTAACAGCTGTGGGTGAGAAATTCTGCTCGTGTTGATGCGCGGGTGGCCCTTCTGCTTGGAATGATGCAACTTCTTTGGTCTGAGTCTAACCTTGCTGCACACCAGGGAGTGGTCGGTGTCGCAGTCCGCACTGTGGAAGCTGCGTGTGATTTGAACACTGTTTAAGGCGGCTCGCCTTGTGACAATGAGGTCTAGCTGGTGCCAACGACGTGATCTTGGGTGCCTCCATGAAACCTGGTGACAGGGTTTAGTGTGAAAGAACGAGTTGGTGATGCAGAGGTTATGATAGGTACACAACTCAAGCAGTCTCTGCCCGTTCTCATTCATCCTTCCAATGCCATAGCGCCCAAGGCAGGAGGGCCATGAGTCATGGTCGGCCCCAACCCTGGCATTAAAGTCCCCCAGCAGGAATAGGTGTTCGGTGTTGGGGATGCTGCTAATGATGTTATGGAGTTGTTCATAGAACTGGTCTTTAGCTTCAGGTGCGGAACAGAGTGTTGGAGCATAGATGCTGAGTAGGTGTACTGGACCAGAGGTGGTGAGCAGTCGGATGGACAGTATGCGTTCCGAGCCATTTGAGGGAGGCTCTATCATGCTGAGCAAGGAGTTTCTGATGGCGAAGCCCACTCAATGCTGTCTTGGTTCTTCAGGATCCCTGCCCTGCCAGAAGAAGGTGTAGTCTTGCTCTGCTAGAGAGCCACTCGCGGGGAGGCGAGTCTCCTGAAGTGCTGCAATGTCCACATTGAGTCTACTGAGCTCGTTGTTAATGATGGCGGTCTTCCGAGAATCGTTGATTTGTGTAAGGTCTTCCGACAGGCCAGGACACATAGTTCTGACGTTCCAGCTTGCAAAGCGAAGGGCTGGTACCTTCTTTCCTTTTTTCATGTTGTTTGGTGCGGTGTATCAGTCCACCTTTCGGGCAATGACCCTGAGCTCCAAGCACCCATTGAAGCAGGCAGACTGTGGCGGGACAGAACCTTATTGACCGGGGGCTGCCCGGTTTGAGGCGGGCGGTAGCTGTCCAGTGAGGTGCAATGACCTCTCCCACCGACAAAGGCAACCCGTGGCGCCCAGTTTCTACGCCAATTTATCTGGACTTATAACCCGTAACTGCTGCCTTCCGTGTTGTTTCAGTCGCTGTGAGGCAACTATGGAGTGACCTCTCCATGGCGCATGCCTGGGCAAATTTATGGAGGTTGAGAGTTGCCCAGTCGTCAAAGCCCCCCTCTCGGCCTTTCTGGTGGGGTCCAAAGGAGTGCAGGACACGACGTTTGGCACCAGTATGGCTGCAGGAACTGCCGGAAACATGCCAAAGGTGACACATGACCGCCTACGGGGTTCCGCTCCGGATTTTCTGTTAGGGTTTACTCCCTTAGCCTTGGTCTCTCCCGAGACGCCCACAAGGCAGTGGGGTTGTTGGGGCCCCTACACAGGTGTAGGATGGTGCCGGTGGGAGGAGGGGATGCAAGGGGGAGGGGTAGAGGGAGGGGGTGGGGGGGGGGGGTGCAGGGGAAGGGGGTGCGGGGTGAAGATGGTGCGAGGGGGGGGGGCGGGCTGGGACGGGGTTGTGAGGGGGTGAGCTGAGAGGGTGGAGCAGGGAAGGGGACGGGGGTGGGGGGGGGTGGAAGGGGGGTAAAGGGGGGGGGGGAGGGGGGGGGGAATCTGGTGCAGGTAATAAGCCATTTCCTCAGTGCCCACCATCGTATGGACTAATAATCTAGAAAACACATGTACAAATTCCACCATAACAGTTTGAGAATTTGAATCCAGTTTAAAAGAAAACTGGAAATAAAATGCCGATATCAGTAAAAGTAATTTGTAGAGATGAAAAGAGCGGGAGCAGGGAGCCAGAGCGGAGATTTAAAAAGAGCGGGAGTAGGGAGCCAGAGCGGAGATTTAAAAAGAGCGGGAGTAGGGAGCCAGAGCGGAGATTTAAAAAGAGCGGGAGCAGAGAGCCAGAGCGGAGATTTAAAAAGAGCAGAGAGCCAGAGCGGAGATTTAAAAAAGAGCGGGAGCAGAGAGCCAGAGAAGAGATTTTACAACAGCAGGTGCAGGGAGTCAGATAAAAATCCAAGTGCGACATCACAGGAAAGTATTTCGTTTTTCCGCTCTCGAAACTATGGCATCCGTTCAAACTAGGAGCAAGGGAATTAGAAAACTTCATATCAGGGAAAGTATAACTGTAAGTGAATTAATAAGAGGTTTAGCACCAAGCAGGTCTAGAGGCATCAATTAAAATTAATAGTTTAAACAAGGTATTAAACAGATTCTAAAAGAGGGAAGAGAGATTTTTTAGATCATGCACGGGCAGCTGAGACCTGTTGCTTGCAATTCCTTTGCCATGCGGGAACTGCAGAGAACTTCATGCATCTTGAGGGAACCACTTACGTAGGAAGTGTCTCCAGCTGTTGGAGCTCACGAATTCCAATCTTGAGGAGTAGCTGGAGTCACTACAGCACATCAGGCAAGAGAAGTGTTTCCTGGAATCTACATTCCAGGAGGTGGTCACCCCATAGGCATTGAGAGTTCAAGACAGTAGACGGGTGGCAATCCAGAAGAGTAGAAAGAGGTAGGAAGTGCAAGAGTCTTCAGGAAATGTGCCATTCTCAAACCGGTACTCCTGGAAGTGATGACACCTTGAAAGAGTGCAGTCGAGACCATGGCACCAGTGGGCAAGGTGCTGCACAGGAGGGAACAGCAAAGAGTAGAAACATAATCATTATAGGAGATTTCATAGTTAGGGGACGGGCAGACATTTCTGTAACCATCATCGTCAGTCCCACATTGTGTGCTGCCTCCCTGGTGTCAGGGTAAAGAACATCATGGAGTGTGCACAGAATATTCTGCAGGGAAAACAGAGTGAGCCAGAAGTTGTGGCACACCTTGGTACCAAATAAAGAGAGGGCACTTTTGAGATCCAATGGTCAGATTTTCAGGAACTAGGGAGGAAGTTTAAAAGTAGGACCACAAAAGTAGTAATATCTGGATTACTCCCAGTGTCACATGCTAGCAAGAGTAAAATAGGAAGATAGGAATGATCAATATATGACTTGAGGCGTGGTGCAGGAGGAAGGGCTTCAGATTCGTGGAGCAATGGGACCATTCTGGGGCAGAAGCCACCTATTCAGAAGAGACGGGTTGCACTTAAACAGGACTGGGACCAATGCCCTCACAGGAAGGTTCACCAATGTGGTTGGGGAGGGTTTAAACTAAATTGCCAGTGGGGTGGGCACCAGCATGACATACACATCGGGTGCAGTCCATCGTCATCTCAGATGGACAGATGCCTAACACTACCCACAAAATGCAACCAATACACTTCCTTTAAAAAAGGAGGAAATGTGCCATCCTAACCCAGTCTGGCTTGTATATGGCCCCACTCCCACACCAATGTAGTTGACTTTAAATTGTCATCTGAAATGGCCTAACAAACCCCTCAATTGGATCAAACTACTGCAGAGCGAAAGAATCAGCAACGACGAAAGCACATCAAACCCTACAAAGTCTTCCTCACTAACATCTGCAGACTGGTCTTAAAATTGGCATTTAACTGTATAAAAAAAAAAGCAGGCAAGTCCATCCCAACCAATTCCTGTTATACCAGCTTACTCTTATTCATCAGTGAAGCGTCTAGAGCAGGCATTAATAACCTGGCCCATGACGCTCAGTTTTGGGTCTGCCAGGCTCACTTGGCTCCAGACCTCAGTCCAACATGAACAAAAGAGCTGAATTTCAAAGGTGAAGTGATAGTGACTGCTCTTGACATCAAGGCAGCATTCAAATGAGTGTGGAGCAACTAATAAAGCTGAAATGAATGGCAAATCGGTGGGTAAATCATAGCTAGCACAAAAGGAAGATGTTTGTGGTTGTTGGCAGGTCATTTCAGCCCAGGACATCAATGCAGGAGTTCCTCAGATTAGTGTCCTCATATCAACCATCTTCAATTGCTTCATCAAATGACCTAAGTGGGGCTGTTTGCTGATGATCGTAGTGTTCAGATCCTTTCACAATTCTTCAGATAATAAAGCAGTCTATGTGCACCTGCAGCAAGACTGGAACAACATCCAGGCTTAGGTGGATAAGTGGTAAGAAACATTCATACCACCCAAGTGCCAGGAAGTGACCACATCCAGCAAAGCAGCCCATTATCTATCCTTGACATTCAATAGTATCACCACCAACATCCCAGGGTTGCCATCGACCAGATACTCAACTGGACCAGCCACACAAATACTGTGGTTACCAGGGCAGGTCAAAGACTGGGTATCCTGTGGCAATTAGCTCATCTGACTCCTCAAAGTCTCTCAACCACCAACAAAACTCAAGTCACAAGCGTGATGGCAAACTCTGCATTTGCTGGATGAGTGCAGCTTCCACAACACGCAAGAAACTCCAACACCATCCAGGTCAAAGCAGTCCACGTGACTGGCAACCTAACCACCACCTCAAACATCCACTCCCTCTACCATGGAACAGTGGAGCTGCAGTGTGTACTACTTAAAGGCCGCACTGCAGCAACTCACCAAGACTCCTTCGACAGCGCCTCCCAAACCCATGGCCTGAACCACCACAAATGCATGAGAACACAATCAACTCCAAGTCAAATACCATCGTGACTTGGGCATACATCCCCATTGCTTCACAGTCACTAGGTCAAAATCCTGGAACCCCCTACTCAACAGCATTGTGAGAGTACCTCCAATACAGACTGCAGTGGTTTAAGGTGGCTGTTCATCACCACCTTCATAAGGGCAACTAGGGATGGTCAATAAATGTTGGCCATGTCAGTGAAACTCATCCTGAAAATGAATGAAAAAAAAAACCCAACTAGCTCATTATTGTCCTTTAGGTAAGGAAATTTGCTGTCCTTACTTGGTCTGACCTATGCATGACTCCAGTCTCACACCGTTGTTTGATCTTAAATGCCCTTTTAAATAGCTAGCAAGCCACAGTTGCATCAAACCAATGGGGATGGGCAATAAATGACAGCTTTGTCAGTGACACACACAATCCAAGAATTAAACATGCATATTAAAGATACAAATGGACTGGAATCAGAGGATGCACATGACCTGGTGAACATTTTGAATATCCTCCTGCAATTATTCAAACAACCTACATTTATATGGCACCTTTAATGTAATAAAACGACCCAAGGCACTTCACAGTATCATTATGAAAACAAAGTATGACACAGAGTCACAAAAGGAGTTTTAGGTCAGATGACCAAAAGCTGGGTCAATAGAGGGAGGTTTTGTGGGGGGGGGGGAAAAAAGTAGGTTTTGGGGGGGGAAAGGGTGGGGAGGCGACGAGACAGTGGGGGGGGGGGGGGCACAATAACCATGTAGTTTCTGAGGTTCAATGATTGCGGGACAGATAGCATCCTTTGCAAGCACGATCAAAAGTCCCACATGGCATGTTGCCTACCTGGTACCAGGGTGAGGGGCATCTCAAACCAACTTCAAACTTGGAGATGGAAGGGAAGGATCCAGTCATTACGATCCATGTTGGGGCCAACAGCACTGGGTAATTTAATGCATGGGATGCAGGCGTCACTGGCAAGGCCAGCATTTTTTGCCCATCCTAACTGCCCTCAAGGTGGTGGTGGCGCTGAGCAGTCTTCTTGAACTGCTGCTATTCATGTGGGGTCAGTACACCCACTGGCCTGTTGGGGAGGGAGCTGCAGGATTTTGACCTAGCAATAGGAAGGACAGAATATTTCCAAGTCAGGATGATGTGTGACTTGGAGGGGAACTTGCAGGTGGTGGTGTTCCCATGCGCCTGCTGCCCTTGTTCTAGATGGTCGAGGTCATGGATTTGGAAGGTGCTGTCAAAAGGAGCCTTGGAAAGTTGCGCAATGCATTTCGTAGGTGAAGGGAGTGAATGTTTAAGATTGCACATGGGATGCCAATCCAGTGGACTGTTTTGACCTGAATGGTGTTGAACTTCTTGAATGTTGCTGGAGCAAGATTCATCCAGGCAACTGGGAAGCATTCCATCATACTTCTGACGTGCGTCGTGTAGATGGTAGACAGGTTTTGGGGAGTCAGGAGGTGAATTACTCGCTGCAGAGTACCTAGACTGCTCTTGTAGCCACAGTATGTGGGTGACTGGTCCAGTACCAGGAACTAGGAGCTAAATTAAACAACAAGACCACAAGGGTTATAATCTCTGGATTATGACCAGAGCCATGTGCATGAAACTTTAGTGGGAGTTGTGTATAGGCACCCGGTAGCAGATGTGAAGTGGTATATTGTATAAATGCAGAGATTAGACAAGCAGGCAGCAAACACAGAGTGGTTTTAATGAGAGATTTTAATTTTCATATGGATTGGGATAAGCAGACAAGCACATACCAGAAAGGTAGTGAATTTCTTAAGTGTGTCCGGGATAGTTTTCAGCAATAATTTGTCCTAGAATGAACAGGGGCGGCGTGTTAGATTATATTTAATGAGTAATAAGCTAGATTTAGTTAACAGCCAAATGATGTGCGAACATTTATCTAAGCAATATGATTGAGGAAAATGTTGTGTTCGAAAGAGAGAAATGCAAAACAGCTACAAAAGATTTAGGTAAGACTGACTTTTTTTTTTAATTCATTCATGGGATGTGGGCGTTGCTGGCCAGGCCAGCATTTATTACCCATCCCTAATTGACCTCAAGAAGGTGGTGGTGAGTTGCCTTCTTGAAACGCTGCAGTCCATGTGGGGTAGGTAGACCCACAGTGCTGTCAGGAAGGGAGTTCCAGAATTTTGACCCAGTGACAGTGAAGGAACGGCGATATACTTCCAAGTCAGGATGGTGTGTGACTTGGAGGGGAACTTGCAGGTGGTGGTGTTCCCATGCATTTGCTGCCCTTGTCCTTCTAGTTGGTAAAGGTTGTGTGTTTGGAAGGTGCTGTCTAAGGAGCCTTGGTGCGTTGCTGCAGTGCATCCTGTAGAATGGTACACACTGCTGCCACTGTGCGTCAGTGGTGCAGGGAGTGAATGTTTGTGAATGGGGTGCCAATCAAGCGAGCTGCTTTGTCCTGGATGGTGTCGAGCTTCTTGAGTGTTGTTGGAGCTGCACCCATCCAGGCAATTAGAGAGTATCCCATCACACTCCTAACTTGTGCCTTGTAGATGATGGACAGGCTTTCGGGAGTCAGGAGGCGAGTTACTCGCTGTAGGATTCCTGGTCTCCGACCTGCTCTTGCAGCCACGGTATTTATATGGCTACTCCAGTTCATTTTCGGGTCCACGTGAGCCCCTAGGATGTTGATTGGGGGATTCAGTGATGGTAATGCCATTGAATGTCATGGGGAGATGGTTAGATTCTCTCTTGTTGGAGATGGTCATTGCCTGGCACTTGTGTGGCACAAATGTTACTTGCCTCTTATCAGCCCAAGCCTGGATATTGTCAAAGTCTTGCTGCATTTCTACATGGACTGCTTCAGTATCTGAGGAGTCGCGAATAATGCTGAACATTGTGCCATCATCAGCGAACATCCCCACTTCTGACCTTATGATTGAAGGAAGGTCATTAATGAAGCAGCTGAAGATGGTTGGGCCTAGGACACTACCCTGAGGAACTCCTGCAATGATGACCTGGAGCTCAAATGACTGACCTCCAACAACCACAACCATGTTCCTTTGCCCAAGACATGACTCCAACCAGCGGAGGGTTCTCTCCGATTCCCATTGACCTCAGTTTTGCTAGGGCTCCTTGATGCTATACTCAGTCAAATGCTGCCTTGATGACAAAGGCAGTCACTCTCACCTCACTTCTGGAGTTCAGCACTTTCGTCCATGTTTGAACCAGGGCTGTTATGAGGTCAGGAGCTGAATGGCCCTGGCGGAACCCAAACTCAGCGTCACTGAGCAGGTTATTGCTAACCTATGGGCCGCTTGATGGCACTGTTGATGACACCTTCCATCACGTTACTGATGATTGAGAGTAGGCTGATGGGGCGGTAATTGGCCGGGTTGGACTTGTCCTGCTTTTTGTGTACAGGACATACCTGGGCAATGTTCCACATTGCCGGTAGATGCCAGTGTTGTAGCTGTACTGGAACAGCTTGGCTAGGGGCGCGGCAAGTTCTGGAGCACAGGTCTTCAGTACTATTGCCGGAATATTGTCAGGGCGCATAGCCTTTGCAGTATCCAGTCCCTTCAGTCGTTTCTTGATATCACACGGAGTGAATCAAATTGGCTGAAGTCTAGCATCTGTAATGCTGGGGACTTCTGAAGGAGGCAGAGATGGATCATCAACTTGGCACTTCTGGCTGAAGATTGTTGCAAATGTTTCTGCCTTATCTTTCGCACTGATGTGCTGGGGTCCCTCATCATTGAGTTCATACAGTTCCGAAGAAGGGTCACTGACCCAAAACGTTAACCCTGCTTCTCTCTCCACAGTTGCTGCCAGACCTGCTGAGTATTTCCAGCATTTCTTGTTTTTATTTCACATTTCCAGCATCCGCAGTATTTTGCTTTTATCCTCCATCATTGAGGGTGGGGATATTTGTGGAGCCATCTCCTCCAGTTAGTTGTTTAATTGTCCACTACCATTCACAGCTGGATGTGGCAGGACTGCAGAGGTCAGATCTGATCCGTTGGTTATGGGATCGCTTAGCTCTATCGCATGCTGATTACACAGTTTGGCACGCAAGTAGCCCTGTGTTGTAGCTTCACCAGGTTCACACTTTATTTTGTAGTATGCCTGGTGCTGCTCCTGGCATGCCCTCCTGCACTCTTCATTGAACCAGGGTTGGTCTCCTGGCTTGATGGTAATGGTAGAATGGGGGATATGCCAGGCCAAGAGGTTACAGATTGTAGTTGAGTACAATTCTGCTGCTGCCGATGGCCCACAGCGCCTCATGAATGCCCAGTTTTGCATTGCTAGATCTGTTCAAAACCTATCCCATTTAGCATGGTGGTAGTGCCACACAACACATTGGAGGGTATCCTCAATGTGAAGGCAGGACTTCGTCTCCACAAGTCCTGTGCGGTGGTCACTCCTACTAATACTGTCATGGACAGATGCATCCGCGGCAGGCAGATTGGTGAGGACGGGGTAAAGTATGTTTTTCCCTCTTGTTGATTCCCTCGCCAACTGCCGCAGCTATTTCCTTTAGGACTCGGCCAGCTCGGTCAGTAGTGGTGCTACTGAGCAACTCTTGATGATGGACATTGAAGTCCCCCACCCAGAGTACATTCTGTGCCCTTGCCACCCTCAGTGCTTCCTCCTAGTGCTGTTCGACATGAAGGAGTACTGAGTCATCAGCTGAGGGAGGACGGTAGGTGGTAATCAGCAGGAGGTTTCCTGGTCCACGTTTGACCTGATGCCTTGAGACTCCATGGGATCCAGAGTCAATGTTAAGGACTCCCAGGGCAACTCCCGCCCAACTGTATACCACTGTGCCGCCACCTCTGCTGGGTCTGTCCTGCCGGTGGGACAGGACACACCCGGGGATGGTGATGGCAGCGTCTGGGACATTGTCAGATATGACTCTGTGAGTATGACTATGTCAGGCTGTTGCTTGACTAGTCTGTGGGACAGCTCTCCCAACTTTGGCACAAGCCCCCAGATGTTAGTAAAGAGGGCTTTGCAGGGTCGATAAGGCTGGGTTTGCCGTTGTCGTTTCCGGTGCCTTGGTCGATGCTGGGTGGTCTGTCTGGTTTCATTCTTTTTTATTGACATCGTAGCAGTTAAACAAAATTGAGTGGCTTGCTAGGCCATTTCAGAGAGCATGTAAGAGTCAACCACATTGCTGTGGGTCTGGAGTCACATGTAGGCCAGACAAGGTAAGGACAGCAGATTTCCTTCCCTAAAAGACATTCGTGGACCAAATGAGATTTTACAACAATCGACAATGGTGTCATGACCATCATTAGACTAACTTTTTAATTCCAGATTTATTAATTGAATTCAAATTCCACCTTCTGCTGTGGTGGGATTTGAACCCAGGTCCCCAGAGCAATACCCTGGGTCTGCAGGCACGGAGTTCAGGGCGCAGCAGAGGTCCGGTGCTGCAGGCACGAAAAAAACCTACATTACTTTTCCTTTAATGACTTTTATTCGAGGAAAAACAGTTTAAAGGAGAAAGCCCTGGCAAAAGAATTCATGTACAGCAAGAAATTTTGATGCTATGACAACGAAATATTCAGCTATGGATTGCAAGGTTCCAGATGTCCTTCATGAATTCCAACTATTTCGACAGCGTATGGAGTTATGCTTTTCCAGACCTTGCAGTCACAGAACCCGACAAGCAAGCAATGAAAATAAAGATAGCATTTGGCAGTGAAGGTCTCCATCACATCAACATTTCTGGACTGTCAGAAGCAGACCAGAAAGATCCATCTAAACTCTGGATAACATTGGAGGATCAATCAAGAGTCAAGGTCAACTTCAGAATCCATCAACTCCAACGGATGGCCTATAAACAGCCCAAAGAAAGAATTGACCAGTTTGTCACTAAATGTTGACATAAAGGCAAAGATTGCGACTTCTCAGACACAGAACTCTCCAACAGAATAATGGAGCTGGCAATCACATCAACTCCAATCAAGGCTTTCCAAAAATATCTGCTTAAGAAAAAAGGATATGACATCAACAGTCTACCTGAAGATTACAGAAAATATGAAACCCCTACGAGCGGGCAATATATACAAGTGCTTGGAACGCAACAACCATAGGTGAAGTAGCCAAGGCACCTCGACAGGGCAAGGCACGCATCAAACGTGGTCTAATGCAATCACATAACTGTCCTGCATTCTGAGATACCTGCAAGGCATTTAGTCTAAAGGGATACTGGGCAAAACTGTAGAAAATCTGGCAGCAAAGAAGTGGTCAGAAGCCACAGCTCAACAAAAAAAAACGCATGCCGCCTAGTGGCGAGTTAAAAAAAGAGAGAGTTTACCAAGCACCTTTTCAAGCACAAGCAAATCCACAAGGTAGGCAAAAACCTAGAAAGCAATAAAAAAAAAGGCAAACTCGAGCTAGAAAGTGAATGAGCTTTCCATACAGTAAACGGTCACACAGCATTTGGATGCAATCACACAACTGGAAGGTGGAATTTGAATTTAATTAATAATTCTGGAAATAAAAGCTAGTCTAATGATGGCCATGAAACCATTGTCGACTGTTGTAAAAACCCATCTGGTTCACTAATGTCCTTTAGGGAAGAAAATCTGCTGTCCTTATCTGGTCTGGCCTACATGTGACTCCAGACCCACAGCAATGTGGTTAACTCTTACATGCCCTCTGAAATGGCCTAGCAAGCCACTCAGTTGTACCTAGCTGCTACAAAGTCTATAAAAAGGAATGAAACCGGACGGACCACCCGGCATCGACAACGGCAAACCCAACCCTGCAAAGTCCTCCTTACTAACATCTCGGGGCTTGTGCCAAAGTTGGGAGAGCTGTCCCACAAACTAGTCAAGCAACAGCCTAATATAGTCATACTCACGGAATCATACCTTACAGACAATGTCCCAGACACTGCCATCACCATCCCCGGGTAGGTCCTGTCCCACCGGCAGGACAGACCCACCAGAAGTGGCGGCACAGTGGTATACAGTAGGGAGGGAGTTGCCCTGGGAGCCCTCAACATCAACTCTGGACCCCATGAAGTCAAATGACATCAGGATAAACATGGGCAAAGTAACCTCCTACTGATTACCACCGACCACCCTCCCTCAGCTGATGAGTCAGTACTCCTCCATGTTGAACACCACTAGGAGGAAGCACTGAGGGTGGCAAGGGCACAAAATGTACTCTGGGTGGGGGACTTCAATGTCCATCAGCAAGAGTGGCTCGGTAGCACCCCTACTGACCGAGCTGGCCGGGTCCTAAAGGACATAGCTGCTAGACTGGGTCTGCAGCAGGTGGTGGGGGAAACAACACAAGGGAAAAACATACTTGACGTCGTCCTCACCAATCTGCCTGCCACTTGATGCTTCTGCTCATGACAGTATTGGTAGGAGTGACCAACGGACAGTACTCGTGGAGACGAAGTCCCGCCTTCACATTGAGGATACCCTCCATCGTGTTGTGTGACACTATCACCGTGCTAAATGGGATAGATTTCGAACAGATCTAGCAAAGCTAAACTGGGCATCATGAGGCGCTGTGGGCCATCAGCAGCAGCAGAATTGTACTCATCCACAATTTGTAACCTCATGGCCCGGCGTATCCCCCACTCTACCATTACCATCAAGCCAGGAGACCAACCCTGGTTCAATGAAGAGTGCCGGAGGGCATGCCAGGAACAGCACCAGGAATACCTCAAAATGAGGTGTCAACCTGGTGAAGCTACAACCCAGGACTACTTGCATGCCAA
This sequence comes from Heterodontus francisci, assembly GCF_036365525.1. Classification (NCBI taxonomy): domain Eukaryota; kingdom Metazoa; phylum Chordata; class Chondrichthyes; order Heterodontiformes; family Heterodontidae; genus Heterodontus; species Heterodontus francisci. The sequence goes on along the minus strand of NC_090376.1, from coordinate 47,600,607 downwards.
ACTGCGTAAGCAGCATGCGATAGACAGAGCTAAGCGATCCCATAACCAACGGATCAGATCTAAGCTCTGCAGTCCTGCCACATCCAGCTGTGAATGGTGGAGGACAATTAAACAACTAACTGGAGGTGGCTGCTCCACAAATATCCCCATCCTCAATGATGGGGGAGCCCAGCACATCAGTGCGAAAGATAAGGCTGAAGCATTTGCAACAATCTTCAGCCAGAAGTGCCGAGTTGATGATCCATCTCGGCCTCCTCCTGAAGTCCCCAGCATCACAGATGCCAGACTTCAGCCAATTCGATTCACTCCGCGTGATATCAAGAAACGACTGAAGGGACTGGATACTGCAAAAGCCTAGGGCCCTGACAATATTCCGGCAATAGTACTGAAGACCTGTGCTCCAGAACTTGCCGCGCCCCTAGCCAAGTTGTTCCAGTACAGCTACAACACTGGCATCTACCCTGCAATGTGGAAAATTGCCCAGGTATGTCCTGTACACAAAAAGCAGGACAAGTCCAACCCGGCCAATTAGCGCCCCATCAGCCTACTCTCAATCAGCAGTAAAGTGATGGAAGGTGTCATCAACAGTGCCATCAAGCAGCACTTGCTTAGCAATAACCTGCTCACTGACGCTCAGTTTGGGTTCCGCCAGGGCCACTAAGCTCCTGACCTCATTACAGCCTTGGTTCAAACATGGACAAAAGAGTTGAACTGAAGAGGTGAGTTGAGAGTGACTGCCCTTGACATCAAGGCAGCATTTGACTGAGTATGGCATCAAGAAGCCCTAGCAAAACTGAAGTCAATGGGAATCAGGGGGAAAACACTCTGCTGGTTGGAGTCATACCTAGCGCAAAGGAAGATGGCTGTGGTTGTTGAAGGTCAATCATCTCAGCTCCAGGATATTACTGCAAGAGTTCCTCAGGGTAGTGTCCTAGGCCAAACCATCTTCAGCTGCTTCATCAATGACCTTCCTTCAATCATAAGGTCAGAAGTGGGGATGTTCGCTGATGATTGCACAATGTTCAGCACCATTCGTGACTCCTCAGATACTGAAGCAGTCCGTGTAGAAATGCAGCAAGACCTGGACAATATCCAGGCTTGGGCTGATAAGTGGCAAGTAACATTTGCGCCACACAAGTGCCAGGCAATGACCATCTCCAACAAGAGAGAATCTAACCATGTCCCTTTGACATTCAATGGCATTACCATGGCTAAATCCCCCACTATCAACATCCTAGGGGCTACCATTGACCCGAAACTGAACTGGAGTAGCCATATAAATACCGTGGCTACAAGAGCAGGTCAGAGGCTAGGAATCCTGAGACGAGTAACTCACCTCCTGACTCCCCAAAGCCTGTCCACCATCTACAAGGCACAAGTCAGGAGTGTGATGGAATACTCTCCACTTGCCTGGATGGGTGCAGCTCCAACAACACTCAAGAAGCTCGACACCATCCAGGATAAAGCAGCCCGCTTGATTGGCACACCATCTACAAACATTCACTCCCTCCACCACCGACGCACAGAAGCAGCAATGTGTACCATCTACAAGATGCATTGCAGCAATGCACCAAGGCTCCTTGGACAGCACCTTCCAAACCCGCAACCTCTACCAACTAGAAGGACAAGGGCAGCAAATGCATGGGAACACCACCACCTGCAAGTTCCCCTCCAAGTCACACAACATCCTGACTTGGAACTATATCGCTGTTCCTTCACTGTCGCTGGATCAAAATCCTGGAACTCACTTCCTAACAGCACTGTGGGTATACCTACCCCAAATGGACTGCAGTGGTTCAAGAAGGCAGCTCACCACCAACTTCTCAAGGTCAATTAGGGATGGGCAATAAATGCTCGCATAGCCAGTGACGCCCACATCCCAGCTTTCACCACAGTTGAAATTGCATGGCCTAACAAAAATAGCAAGCACAAGCTATGACTGTAGATAGAAAATGGGGCAAGTGCCAACAATTTTACCACTGAGGATACTCAAAGACATGTACCTAGCTAAGTGAGAACCTATATTACAACCAGCCAGAGCTAGACTCACCGCATTTAACGGTTCAGCAATCTATTGGTCAGTCCACCTTTGAGGATTCACAGGAACTAACAACATTTAGAAAACAAACAATTTGGGAGGCATTGCTTTCTACAGTTACCATTCGGTCGGTCAGTGAGTCAAGACTTGTTTCAACAGTATGTGGATTGCATTACTGAGTATGTTCCTGGCTGTGTTTGCATTGCGGATGACATAGCAGTCATGGAAAGTACCAAGGAAGAGCATGAGGAGAATCTTCACATTCCAATGCAGACAACTAGAAGAGAAGGTCTCATGTTTAATAGCAAAAAAAGGCCAATGTGAACCATAGTAATTGCTTCAGTTTAATCTATTCTGACACTGGAATATAACCAGATCCCAGTAAAGTTCAGGATGTACAATCAATACTTACTCCTCAAGATAAAGAAAATTTAAAGAGGTGTTTGGGCCTGTTTAATTTCTTAGCACCATATATCTCTAATTTCTCTGAGAAAGCATCACTGCGTGAACTTCAAGAAAGATATGCCATTCTTGTGGCATGAAGATCATCAACGCGCATTCAATTCATTACAGCAGTCACTGTCTGCAGAAGCAGGTTTACAGTACTATGACCCAAGGAAAGAAGCTACACTCGAAGTAGCTGCTTCACAAAAGGGTCTCAGAGCATGTCTGTTACAGGAAGGTAGACTGCTCAGGCGAACTATTCAAACACAGAACGAGAAGCAGTGGTATTAGTGTTCAGTATCACCAGATTCCATACACACCTCTTTGGCAAAAGCTTTGTTATCGAAACTGATCACAAGCCGTGAGCAATGATTTGGCAAAAATCACTCACCAGCGCAACACCTTGACTCCAACGATTGCTAATCAAAATACAAGGGTATGAAAGTGAGGTCTGATACAAACTTGGAAACCTCATTGGTTACATCCGACACATTGCGCAGCCTACCTAACCCCAAGAAGACAGAAGATATACCGTTAGATGTCCAAGTGGGCAAAGTAGAGGTGAAACTAGAAGGAGTGTGCAACATTGTTCTGTCTAAATCGCATCAGGTCAAACATGAAGAGCTCCAAAAGAATTATTTCCAGAGATCCCATCCTCAGGGCATTATGGCAGCTAACCATCAGTGGATGGTCAGGTACAATGCAAGAGGTTCCCACAGAGCTCAGAACCTTTTGTCCATATAGTGATGAATTATGGATATCAAGTGGAGTCATTTTCAAAGGCAGACAAGTATTGATACCAAAAGTGCTTTGACAAGATATCCTTACCCAATTACATCAAGGTCACATGGGCATTGAAAGATCAGGATGAGTTTAACATGGAAACAGTTTACTAGCCAGGGATCAAAAACTTCATCGAATGAGCAGCAAGGATGTGCAATGCATATCAAGAGCATCAGCTGAATCAATACAGAGGAACGCTCCATCCTCATGATGTTCCATCACATCCACGGTCAAGAACAGCTGCTGACTTATTTACCGTCAGAGGTGATGACTTCTTACTTATTACCATTTCTCCAAATTTCCTATTATTTGCCAACAGAGGAATACATCAAGTACATCGGCAGCAAACACAATTTTCAATTTTCAGTCTTTTTGGTTCCCCGAAGGAGATAGTGTCAGATTAAGGTCCACAGTAATGGTAAGCCATTTCAAGACATGCGCAAAGCGGGCTGTAAATCACATTACATCATCTCCACATTATCCAAGATCTAACGGATTAGCAGAAAGAATGGTAGGACAGTAAAGTCACTGACCTTGAAATGTAAAGAGACCAAACAAGACATTCAAGTAATAATGTTACACGTACGAGCAACACCACTAGATATGGGATTACAATCCCCAGCAGCGATCGTGTTCGGAAGGCAAGTCAGGACAACTCTTTCAGAGTCATCATCTGATCAGATCGTTATTAGTCCAAGATAAATTATTGGTAAGACCAGAGAAAATGAAAAATCACATTGTTACACGTGCTTCCATTTTTTTTTTGGTAAATTTGGAAGATTTGTTTCTCAAAACTGAAAAGATGCTGGAACTTTTGTGTGTTTGTTTTAAAAAAGGGAAGTCACCAGAAGGTTTTTGGACTGAGCTTGAAAACAAGCAAGTATTGGAAGGTACCCACCTGCAGATAATTACCCAGCAGGGGTTGTTTTTGACTTGGGGAGAGATGTTTGCAGGGAAGTGACAGATCAAGATTTATAGGGGTCAGGAGGCTTGCCTCTTGTGGCATTGTTCACTTTGGACAGCGAGTTGGGATATGGACAATGGTTTGAAAAGACAGTTGGAGAAAACGTGCCAAAAAGATCAAACAACCCCACTCAGCCTGTTCCAACAGTTTAAAAAAACCTGCCAGTTTTCCATCTCTCAAGAAGCTACGAAGCAGACTGAAACTGTGGCTGCATTTCTCCCGCATGACCTGTGTCTGAAACCTCTGTTGCTGCATTGCCTGGAAACCTACCCAAACTAATCTTCAACATCACCTAAAAAAATGGCTTTAGGAAGATTCCAGTGACAATCGTCTATACGCGTTTGGGACACCAAACCAAAGGACATCTTTCCAGATCTTCTGTTTCCTCAAAAATTAGCAAATATTTAACCCAAGTGCTTTTTTGTTTTTTTTTTGTAATAGAGCTCTAAAACGCAAATCCCTTTGTTTTTCTGGTTAACCAGTGCACGCATGTGTGCGCGTATATCTGAGAGGCTAAGGTAAAAAGGGAACTTTTATATTTTAATATGTATATTTATGCTTTGCGTCATTACTGGTCAAGACTTGTTTTATAATAAACTGATAATTTTGTTGTTTATTAAAGAAAGCTGGTTGGTGTGTTTTATTCTGGGATAAAAATATAATTGACCGTATTGGTAAGTGGGGAAAAAAGTTAAATATATGTTGTGACCCGTGGAGAAGTGGAACTTGAACAAACAGTGCACTCCCCCCGCCTCAGTCATAGCAACATGACAAACATGCAGGCATGGAATTAACTTCCCTGCATATAGGACAGGAGGGTCACAGTGATCCACCTGCAAGAGAAGACATGGTTCCCTGCGGAAGTGACAAAGATCTGTAAGCAGCCACAGTCATACAAAGTAACCACCCCGAATGGAGTGACAGTGAGGAGGAATAGATGTCAGTTAAGAGTTATCCAACAGCATCATACCTAACACAACTGTATATTCAAGTTTTTAAAGAGTGGAATTAAGGAAGATGATATCTACAACACTCAAGTGCGAGATAATTGTCAGTCTAGACCTACAAGTCAAGAGAAAAGAATTGACAATTCCAAATCTCAAAGTTTGACCGTTACCAGATCAGGTCAAGTCAGCAGACCACCTGTACTTTTCAGAGATACTTGACTAATTGATGAGAGTCCACACATGTGTAAATACTGTTCACAATTATCCTATTTCATTATGTGCATAGTGTCAGGAAAACTCTATATGCCAAATGGGAAATATTAATTTCATCAGTTGGACACTTACCTTAGACTTTTAATGGAAAAAAACCCTACAAGTAACTTTTAGAAAAACTAGCAGCCAAGATGACCACTGCCACTTACATCTGAAATACGACAAATTTGGACTGGAGACAAAAAGTCTAACAAGAAGCCCAGCCAGGACAATGGCTTGCTCTAAGTGACTGAATTACCTAGAATGGGTTCATTAGCGTGGCAATAAAGGCCATCCCCACCCATTGACTTTGAAAGAGACAACACCCTCCAAGTGTGAATGGACACCCTGGGGCATGTAGAACCTTGAATTTCATTAGAAGATTCCAAAAAAAGTCTTTCGAAACAAAGGGGGTTGAGCAGAACCATGTGACTGCCCGTTCATCTCTGAAGAAACAAGTTTTGTCACACAGACAAGCAGGCAGGCAGGCAGTAACTGAATGCACAGCAGCACAGAAGGCTGCTGCTTCCCAGTCTCTCTCTCTCTCTTCTTTCTCTCTCCCCAGAAAACATCGAGAAAACCATTTGCGACTGGGGTACCCTCCAAGCCTACAGACAGCGACAGCCAGCGACAAGGGGAAGAGGGCCAACTGCAATCCTGCCTTCGAGCAACCCTGAGCAAAGCAGGCCAACCAAAGTGCATTTTGACTAGCGAGGACTTCAAGAATACAACATCAGCCAAGGACTACTGGATTTACAGAATGTATTTAAGCTCCGTTTATTCTGGACTTTCATCCAACCATCAAATGTATTTGCCCTCCTGTTATCTATTTGTGTGCGCGCACGCTGGCATGTCAGAGATTATCATGTGAACGATTACAGTGTGAATATGTGCATTAATGTGTAGCATATTTTTAGTATTTTTATATAGGGTTGAAGTATAATAAACTTTCCTCTTTCTTGTTTAAACTCTATAAAACCTGTCCAATTCTTTCATAATCTCAGTAAAGGGAAAAAGGCAAAACACTCAGAGGTGGTAAGCACAACCAAAGGAATAAACCCCGTTGCGATCAAATAAGAGGAAGGGGCAAGAGGGGACCCTGAGACCCCCTCCTCACCTGGCAGTAACAATAGCTTATAATTTATGTAATCTTTCTATTTAAGGAAAGGGGGATGTTGTGATGGCGCTTTAATACTGATTAACATACTACTGAATATGTAAGTAGCTCATATCACAGGAAGTGATGTAAGTTAATGTGTAATACATTAGTTGGAGCAGTGTTAGACAGTAGGCATCACGTGTATTGAAGAGTTCTCCTAGAATTATTACTCTTCAATAAAGAATGCTTTGTTTCGTTTACAAATCGTGGTTATAGTGTTTGGTACGTTTGTATTAAGAGCCAATAACACAACAGCAGCATTGCAAGCAGTGTAGCTGGAGGCATAAAATTACAAAGATATTGATATCAAGTTAAATGAATGGGCAAAAAAAAGGCAAATGGATTTCAATGTAGGCAAATGTGAGATCATCCACTTTGAAACTAAAAAGATAAAATCGGTACTTTCTAAAATGGTGAAAAGCTATAAACAGCGGAGCACCAAAGAGACATAGCGGCCCAGGTACATTAATCAAGATATCACTAACAGGTTCAGAAGAATAATCAAAAGGGCTAATGGAATGCAAATCTTTATATCTAGAAAGAGAATATAAAGGGGAAGAAGTCACGCTTCAACTATACAAACCCTGGTCAGACCAGACCTGGAGTACTATGAGCAGCTCTGGACAGCACACCTTAGAAAAGATGCATTGGCCTTGAAGGGAGTGCAGCGTAGATATCCCAGAAGGAAACCTGGACTCGAAGGCTAACGGGACAATGACAGATTAAACAAACGAGAGTTGTATTCCCTGGAATTTAGAAGGTTAAAGGGTGATTTGATTGAAGTTTAAAGTTATTATAGGAAAACAGTTTCTCCCAATCTACCCTATCTCCGCTAGTTAGGCAGTCTAAGATTAGGGACCAGAGTCAAAGTTAGAGCCAGACCTTTCAGGAGTGAAATTAGGAAATACTTGTACATGCAAAAGGGCTTTAGAAGTTTAGAACACTATTTTGCAAACATCAATTGATGCAAGATTTTTCATTTTAAATCGGAGATTGATAGTTTTTTTAAAACCAAAGATATTAAGGGATAGGAGGCTTGAGGGGCTAAATGGCCTACTCCTGTTCCTATATTTGTAGAGAAGCACTGCCTCCTTTATAGGCTGCTCCTCAAAAGGAGTACAGGTATGTTATCCTGAGTCTCCGTTGGAACAGAAAGATTCCTGTCCAGAAGCCCCCTTCTAGCTGGTCGAGCTGTAGCTGCACCTCCAAGTCATCCTTCCTCTGATGTGAATGAAAGGAAAAATGCCTATTTTCAAGAAAGTGCATTGCCAGCACCTCACTAAGATTTCAGAAAATTGTTTCACTTGATTAAAAACAGGGAATGCTAAAATTACTCAGCAAGTCTGGCAGCATCTGTGGAATTAACATTTCAAGTCAATTACCTTACATCTCTAACTTTTCTACAGTTCTGGTGTAACAGGTTTTAAAGCAAGTTCAGAGACAAGAAAACGGGGGAAGGGAGCAAGAACAAAAAGGAAGGTCTCTGATAGGATGGAAGGCAGGAGAGATAAAATGACAAAAGGGATGATCGGGCAAGACAAAAAGGTGGTAATGAGACAAGCTTGTTCATCATCTCATTCTGTCTTGCACCACCATCCCTTTTGTCATTTAAACTCTTCTGCTGTCCACTGTATCAATGAGCTTCCATTTTGTTCTTTCCTCTCCTCTTTTCCCCAGCCTCTTGTACCTGCTTTTCTCTAGTTTTCTCTCTCTTTGGCCTTCTTGTCTCGAGAGACAATGGGTAAGCGCCTGGAGGTGGTCATTGGTTTGTGGAGCAGCGCCTGGAGTGGCTATAAAGGCCAATATTAGAGTGACAGACTCTTCCACAGGTGCTGCAGTAGAAATTGTTTGTCGGGGCTGTTACACAGTTGGCTCTCCCCTTGCGCTTCTGTCTTTTTTCCTGCCAACTGCTAAGTCTCTGACTCGCCACTCTTTAGCCCTGCCTTTATGGCTGCCTGCCAGCTCTGGTGATCGCTGGCAACTGACTCCCACGACTTGTGATCAATGTCACAGGACTTCATGTCGCGTTTGCAGACGTCTTTAAAGCGGAGACATGGACGGCCGGTGGGTCTGATACCAGTGGCGAGCTCGCTGTACAATGTGTCTTTGGGGATCCTGCCATCTTCCATGCAGCTCACATGGCCAAGCCATCTCAAGCGCCGCTGACTCAGTAGTGTGTATAAGCTGGGGATGTTGGCCGCCTTGAGGACTTCTGTGTTGGAGATACGGTCCTGCCACCTGATGCCAAGTATTCTCCGGAGGCAGCGAAGATGGAACGAATTGACACGTCGCTCTTGGCTGACATACGCTGTCCAGGCCTCACTGCAATAGAGCAAAGGTACTGAGGACACAGGCTTGATACACTCGGACTTTTGTGTTCCGTGTCAGTGCGCCATTTTCCCACACTCTCTTGGCCAGTCTGGACATAGCAGTGGAAGCCTTTCCCATGCGCTTGTTGATTTCTGCATCGAGAGACAGGTTACTGGTGATAGTTGAGCCGAGGTAGGTGAACTCTTGAACCACTTCCAGAGCGTGGTCGCCGATATTGATGGATGGAGCATTTCTGACGTCCTGTCCCATGATGTTCGTTTTCTTGAGGCTGATGGTTAGGCCAAGTTCGTTGCAGGCAGCCGCAAACCTGTCGATGAGACTCGGCAGACACTCTTCAGTGTGGGATGTTAAAGCATCATCAGCAAAGAGGAGTTCCCTGATGAGGACTTTCCATACTTTGGACTTCACTCTTAGACGGACAAGGTTGAACAACCTGCCTCCTGATCTTGTGTGGAGGAAAATTCCTTCTTCAGAGGACTTGAACGCATGTGAAAGCAGCAGGGAGAAGAAAATCCCAAAAAGTGTGGGTGCGAGAACACAGCCCTGTTTCACGCCACTCAGGATAGGAAAGGGGTCTGATGAGGTGCCGCTATGCTGAATTGTGCCTTTCATATTGTCATGGAATGAGGTGATGATACTTAGTAGCTTTGGTGGACATCCGATCTTTTCTAGTAGTCTGAAGAGACCACGTCTGCTGACTAGGTCAAAGGCTTTGGTGAGATCAATGACAGCAATGTAGAGGGGCATCTGTTGCTCGTGGCATTTCTCCTGTATCTGATGAAGGGAGAAGAGCACGTCAACGGTCGATCTCTCTGCTCGGAAGCCACACTGTGCCTCAGGGTATACGCACTCGGCCAGCTTCTGGAGCCTGTTTAAAGCGACTCGAGCAAAGACTTTCCCCAGTATGCTGAGCAGGGAGATTCCACGGTAGTTGTTGCAGTCACCTCGGTCACCTTTGTTTTTATAGAGGGTGATGATATTGGCATCACGCATGTTCTGAGGTACTGCTTCCTCGTCCCAGCACAGGCAAAGCAGTTCATGTAGTGCTGAGAGTATAGCAGGCTTAGCACTTTTGATTATTTCAGGGGTAATGCCGTCCTTCCCAGGGGCTTTTCCACTGGCTAGAGAATCAATGGCATCACTGAGTTCCGATTTTGTTGCCTGTACGTCCAGCTCATCCATGACTGGCAGAGGCTGGGCTGCATTGATGGCGGTCTCATTGACAACATTCTCCCTGGAGTACAGTTCGAGGTAGTGCTCAACCCAGTGGTCCATTTGCTTGCGTTGGTCAGTGATTGTGTCCCCTGATTTAGATTTGAGGGGGGCGATCTTCTTGATGGTTGGCCCAAAAGCTCTCTTAATGCCATCATACATTCCTCTGATGTTTCCGGTGTCTGAGGCCAGCTGAATATGACTGCATAGGTGTTGCCATTAGTCATTTGCGCAGCGTCTGGTTGTTTGTGCAGTGCTTCTGGCTGCTTTAAGTGCTACGGATGTTAACTTGCTAGGGGCTTTCTTGTAGTTCAGCAGTGCAATGCGCTTAGTGGCTATGGCAGGTTCCAGCTCTTCAAAATGAGATTGAAACCAGTCTGCATTTCTCTTCACACGTTTGCCATAGGTGGTCATTGCGGAGTCATAGATGGCATCTCTGATGTGGGCCCACTTGGGTCAGCATCCCCGTGGGAGTGTTTTGAAGGGCTTTTACGAGTGAATTTAGAAATTTTTGTAACAGCTGTGGATAAGAAATTCTGTTCCTGTTGATGCGCGATTGGCCCTTCTGCTTGGAGTGATGCAGCTTCGTTGGTTCGAGTCTAACCTTGCCGCACACCAGGGAGTGACCGGTGTCACAGTCCGCACTGTGGAAGCTGCGTGTGATTTGAATGCTGTTTAAAGAGGCTCGCTTTGTGACAATGAGGTCCAGCTGGTGCCAACGACGTGATCTTGGGTGCCTCCATGAAACCTGGTGACAGGGTTTAGTGTGAAAGAACGAGTTGGTGATGCAGAGGTTATGATAGGTACACAACTCCAGCAGTCTCTGTCCATTCTCATTCATCCTTCCGACACCATAGCGCCCAAGGCAGGAGGGCCATGAGTCATGGTCGGCCCCAACCCTGGCATTAAAGTCCCCCAGCAGGAACAGGTGTTCGGTGTTTGGGATGCTACTAATGATATTATGGAGTTCCTCGTAGAACTGGTCTTTAGCTTCAGGTGGGGAGCAGAGTGTTGGAGCATAGATGCTGAGTAGGTGTACTGGACCAGAGGCGGTGAGCAGTCGGATGGACAGCATGCGTTCCGAGCCATTTGAGGGAGGCTCTATCATGCTGAGCAAGGGGTTTCTGATGGCGAAGCCCACTCCATGCTGTCTTGGTTCTTCATGATCCCTACCCTGCCAGAAGAAGGTGTAGTCTTGCTGTCAGAGATCCACTCGCAGGGAAGCGTGTCTCCTGAAGTGCTGCAATGTCTACATTGAGTCTACTGAGCTCGTTGTTAATGATGGCGGTCTTCAGAGAATACTTGATTTGTGTAAGGTCTTCCGACAGGCCAGGACACATAGTTCTGACGTTCCAGCTTGCAAAATGAAGGGCTGGTACCTTCTTTCCTTTTTTCGTGCTGTTTGGTGCGGTGTTACAGTCCACTTTTCGGGCAATGACCCTGAGCTCCAAGCACCCATTGAAGCAGGTGGACTGTGGAGGGACATAACCTTATTGACTGGGGGCTGCCCGGTTTGAGGCGGGCAGTAGCTGTCCAGTGAGGTGTGATGACCACTCCCACCGACAAAGGCAACCCGTGGCACCCAATCTCTACGCCAATTGAGCTGGACTTATAACCCGTAACTGCTGCTTTCCGTGTTGTTTCGGTCGCTGTGAGGCGACAATCGAGTGACCTCTCCATGGCGCATGCCTGGGCGAATGTATGGAGGTTGAAAGTTTCCCAAGCGTCAAAACCCCCCTCTCGGCCTTTCTGGTGGGGTCCAAAGGAGTGCAGAGCATGACGTTTGGCACCGGTATGACTGCAGGAACTGCCAGAAACATGCCAAAGGTGACACATGACCGCCTACAGGTTTCCGCTCCGGATTTTCTGTTAGGGTTTACTCCCTTAGCCTTGGTCTCTCCCGAGACGCCCACAAGGCAGTGGGGTTGTTAGGGCCCCTAGACAGGGGTAGGAGGATGCCGGTGGGAGGAGGGGTGCGAGGGGGAGCTGGGAATAGGGAAGGAGGAGTGCAGGGGGAAGCTGGGAAGGGGTTGCGAAGGGGGGAGGGGGTTGCGGGGAGGGTGAGCAGGGAGAGTGGAGCTGCGAAGGGGAGGGGAGTAAGTGGGGGGGGGGGGGGGTGGAGAAAAGGGGTGCAAGTAATAAACCATTTCATCACTTCCCACCATTGACGCCGGGAATGCTTATCCGCGTCCTTCGGGAGGTGAGCGACAGCCTCGGGCGCCAGTACCAGCAGGAATTCACCGACATTGCGCTGCAGATGCGCTACGAGCCTCACATCTCCTGTGGGCGGTGAAGTTGTGGCCGAGGAGCCGTTCGTGGCTTTTTACGTGTTCGGGAGACCTTTTTCTCAAGGCTTCCCCTCTGTAATAGTCTTATTACCCTAGGGTTCCGCTGCTCCTTCCTCTCTACAATGGACTTACCGCACGCCGTGGCCGTGGGACAATCTGGACGGTGTAGACAACAGGATAGAAGATCAGAGTATCACCAGCTGTACTTTGCAATTTCGTCCGGATTTCATTCAATTTCATTGAGTGCTCAATGAGGAAAAGAAAGAGCAGGTATGGCTGGGGGAGGGCGGGGGGGTGGGGGGGAGGGCAGTGGGCCCAGGTAACATTAAACTAGCTGTTAACTTGTAGTTAGAGCTAAAATGTACTGAATAAAGAGCCAGGGGAATTTAAACAGTTTAAGAGGGTAGATTGGGGGACAAAGCACAAAGAAAGGGAGCAGATGGCCATGGATAGAGTTGCACAGCAAGGGAGCTTCCTAGGGAGCTTATAGCCCAGGAGCCATCTTGAACCATGTTCTAATGCAAGGTAATTGGCCTGAAACACTGGGCAGACTCTTACCACCTTAGCCCCTGCCAGAATGGCAGAACCATTTTCAGGTCTGGAACCCAACTCTCTGAATGGTCCATCCAGCAAGAGCAGTTGCTCTTCACTAGAGCAAACCAATCGTCATCCTGCCTCCAGGCTCCCTGAACAAATAGGGAGGGCAGACAGGATGATTCACTCAATCTGCCAAATGATTTCCAATTAAAGAGACCATGGAATAGGTAAGAAAAGCTCACCAGCACTTGTGCTTTTGAGGCTGTAGCAACCACAGGAATGGAGAGGAGACCTGAGAAGGTTCCTCCCCAGTTTTCTCACTATTACCTGGAAGACCTGCTGCAAATCTGAGCAGTTAGTGATATAATCTCTACCTAGGACAGGAGGAAGAGGACAACCTCTCCAATCAAGCAGCTCTAGATACAAGTGGCCAAGGCAGACAGCAGCAGAAGTGTGGTCCCCCAACTAGGAGACACTGCACCAAGAGAACCTAGGACCTCAAGAGGGCATGATAGGTGAATGGAATAATACTCTTAGGTGCCAAGGCCCACACACAGACCTGCCAGCATTCTTCTGCACAGCTCATCTCAGGTCAACAAACCTTGCAGCTCCACTCATTCCTCTTTCTCTCGAGGCACCTAACACTTACCCTCAGCCTATTGCCCTCTTGCATTCATGCCTCAGTGACCTTCCACAAATGGTGTCCTTGCCTCCTCTCACGGAATTATGACCACTCAGACCTCTCTGTTTTCTCTCCTTATAGAAGGGAGCACAAAACTTGGTGAGAGGCAGAGACCCGAGAGTGGGGTGAGGGTGGTGGTGTGCCCTCCTTAATGCCCATTGCCAATGCATGCCCATCTGCTCCACTAGGAAGGAGGAGGTCTTGTTCCAGAGGCTGCAGATGTCAGCAGCGACCTGCTGTGAGGGCCTGAGCCTCCTTACACATTGGTGCTCAGACATGTTGATAAAGCTGATCTTCTGCCTGCAGACCCTGTGTTGGGGGTCTTGCCTCCTTCGAGCTGGAACACTGCATCCACCCCTCTGTTCTGTGGAATGACAAATGGCTAAGGAGAAGGCAGCTGGTGCTGCTCTTGTTGAAGAAGTTAGGAGTGGTGTGGCCTCTGCTCTTGACCCTCAGCAGAGGTGGAAGGTGAAAGCTACATAAACTGCTCCCATGTCATCTTGAAGTCTGACAGCAGGTGAACAAAATGCTGGACAGGTAAAGTGCCTTCCAAGAAGTTGGCAATCTCCCGTCAAGCAGTGAAAGCACTCCCATAGAAAGCTGGAATTTTACGGGTAGGCCCGCTGCCAGGACCAGAAGCAGGAGATGCCACCATCCCAGAATGGAGGTGGGTAGTGAGGTGGCGCCCAAGGTGTCAGGTGCTGGTGCCATTTGAAAGGGTGCCCAGCACCCTCTGATGATATCTGCTGCCCTGACTGGAGCCACTGAACTCAGTCCAGCCCTGTCAGTGTGAGAAGATCTATTGATGACCAAAGCTGCTAATCTGAAGGCCTGATAAATGGCAAAAGGAAAAACCTGACTGGCCCCACGGTTCAGTGATGACTCCCTGCAGGTTCTCCGGAAAGGCAGGAGGTCCTCTTCCCCAGCATAATGTGGAGAACTCCCTGCCCAACAAAGCAAGCTTGGCTGAAGATCGCAGAGGTCAGCAGTTGTGGGATGGTGCAGAGAAGCTGGCTGCAGTGACCTTATTCATTCTGCCAAGGTGAGTACCCCACACCTCAGTTTCCTTAATTAGAATTAGAACATTACAGCGCAGTACAGGCCCTTCGGCCCTCGATGTTGCGCCGACCTGTGAAACCATCTGACCTACACTATTCCATTTTCATCCATATGTCTATCCAATGACCACTTAAATGCCCTTAAAGTTGGAGAGTCTACTACTGTTGCAGGCAGGGCGTTCCACGCCCCTACTACTCTCTGAGTAAAGAAACTACCTCTAACATCTGTCCTATATCTATCACCCCTCAACTTAAAGCTATGTCCCCTCGTGTTTGCCATCACCATCCGAGGAAAATGACTCTCACTATCCACCCTATCTAACCCTCTGATTATCTTATATGTCTCTATTAAGTCACCTCTCCTCCTCCTTCTCTCCAACGAAAACAACCTCAAGTCCCTCAGCCTTTCCTCGTAAGACCTTCCCTCCATACCAGGCAACATCCTAGCAAATCTCCTCTGCACCCTTTCCAAAGCTTCCACATCCTTCCTATAATGCGGTGACCAGAACTGCACGCAATACTCCAGGTGCGGTCTCACCAGAGTTTTGTACAGCTGCAGCATGACCTCGCGGCTCCGAAACTCGATCCCCCTACTAATAAAAGCTAACACACCATATGCCTTCTTAACAGCCCTATTAACCTGGGTAGCAACTTTCAGGGATTTATGTATCTGGACACCAAGATCTCTCTGTTCATCTACACTTCCAAGAATCTTCCCATTAGCCCAGTACTCTGCATTCCTGTTACTCCTTCCAAAGTGAATCACCTCACACTTTTCCGCATTAAACTCCATTTGCCATCTCAGCCCAGCTCTGCAGCCTATCTATGTCCCTCTGTACCCTACAACATCCTTCGGCACTATCCAAAACTCCACCGACCTTCGTGTCATCCGCAAATTTACTAACCCACCCTTCTACACCCTCTTCCAGGTCATTTATAAAAATGACAAACAGCAGTGGCCCCAAAACAGATCCTTGCGGTACACCGCTAGTAACTAAACTCCAGGATGAACATTTGCCATCAACCACCACCCTCTGTCTTCTTTCAGCTAGCCAATTTCTGATCCAAAGCTCTAAATCACCTTCAACCCCATACTTCCGTAATTTATGCAATAGCCTACCGTGGGGAACCTTATCAAACGCCTTACTGAAATCCATATACACCACATCCACTGCTTTACCCTCATCCACCTGTTTGGTCACCTTCTCGAAAAACTCAATAAGGTTTGTGAGGCACGACCTACCCTTCACAAAACCGTGCTGACTATCGCTAATGAACTTATTCTTTTCAAGATGATTATAAATCCTGTCTCTTATAACCTTTTCCAACATTTTACCCACAACCGAAGTAAGGCTCACAGGTCTATAATTACCAGGGCTGTCTCTACTCCCCTTCTTGAACAAGGGGACAACATTTGCTATCCTCCAGTCTTTCGGCACTATTCCTGTCGACAATGACGACAGAAAGATCAAGGACAAAGGCTCTGCAATCTCCTCCCTGGCTTCCCAGAGAATCCTAGGATAAATCCCATCTGGCCCAGGGGACCTATCTATTTTCACACTTTCCAAAATTGCTAACACCTCCTCCTTGTGAACCTCAATCCCATCTAGCCTAGTAGTCTGAATCTCAGTATTCTCCTCGATAACATTTTCTTTCTCTACTGTAAATACTGACGAAAAATATTCATTTAACGCTTCCCCTATCTCCTCTGATTCCACACACAACTTCCCACTACTATCCTTGATTGGCCCTAATCTAACTCTAGTCATTCTTTTATTCCTGATATACCTATAGAAAGCCTTAGGGTTTTCCTTGATCCTATCCGCCAATGACTTCTCGTGTCCTCTCCTTGCTCTTCTTAGCTCTCCCTTTAGATCCTTCCTGGCTAGCTTGTAACTCTCAAGCGCCCTAACTGAGCCTTCACGTCTCATCCTAACATAAGCCTTCTTCTTCCTTTTGACAAGCGCTTCAACTTCTTTAGTAAACCACGGCTCCCTCGCTCGACAACTTCCTCCCTGCCTCACAGGTACATACTTATCAAGGACACGCAGTAGCTGCTCCTTGAATAAGCTCCACATTTCGATTGTGCCCATCCCCTGCAGTTTCCTTCCCCATCCTACGCATCCTAAATCTTGCCTAATCGCATCATAATTTCCTTTCCCCCAGCTATAATTCTTGCCCTGCGGTATATACCTGTCCCTGCCCATCGCTAAGGTAAACCTAACCGAATTGTGATCACTATCACCAAAGTGCTCACCTACATCTAAATCTAACACCTGGCCGGGTTCATTACCCAGTACCAAACCCAATGTGGCATCGCCCCTGGTTGGCCTGTCTACATACTGTGTCAGAAAACCCTCCTGCACACACTGGACAAAAACTGACCCATCTAAAGTACTCGAACTATAGTATTTCCAGTCAATATTTGGAAAGTTAAAGTCCCCCATAACAACTACCCTGTTACTCTCGCTCCTGTCAAGAATCATCTTCGCTATCCTTTCCTCTAAATCTCTGGAACTATTCGGAGGTCTATAGAAGACTCCCAAAGGGTGACCTCTCCTCTCCTGTTTCTAACCTCGGCCCATACTACCTCAGTAGACGAGTCCTCAAACGTCCTTTCTGCCGCTGTAATACTCTCCTTGATTAACAATGCCACACCCCCTCCTCTTTTACCATCTTCTCTGTTCTTACTGAAACATCTAAATCCCGGAACCTGCAACATCCATTCCTGCCCCTGCTCTACCCATGTCTCCGAAATGGCCACTACATCGAGATCCCAGGTACCAACCCATGCTGCAAGCTCACCCACCTTATTCCGGATGCTCCTGGCGTTGAAGTAGACACACTTTAAACCAAGTTCTTGCTTGCCAGTGCCCTCTTGCATCCTTGTAACCTTATCCCTGACCTCACTACTCTCAACATCCTGTACACTGGAACTACAATTTAGGTTCCCATTCCCCTGCTGAATTAGTTTAAACCCCCCCGAAGAGCACTAGCAAATCTCCCCCCCAGGATATTGGTACCCCTCTGGTTCAGGTGAAGACCATCCTGTTTGTAGAGGTCCCACCTACCCCAGAAAGAGCCCCAATTATCCAGGAAACCAAAACCCTCCCTCCTACACCATCCCTGCAGCCACGTGTTCAACTCCTCTCTCTCCCTATTCCTCGCTTCGCTATCACGTGGCACGGGCAACAACCCAGAGATAACAACTCTGGTTGTTCTCGCTCTAAGCTTCCACCCTAGCTCCCTGAATTTCTGCCTTAAATCCCCATCTCTCTTTCTACCTATGTCGTTGGTGCCTATGTGGACCACGACTTGGGGCTGCTCCCCCTCCCCCTTAAGGATCCCAAAAACACGATCCGAGACATCATGAACCCTGGCACCTGGGAGGCAACACACCAACCGTGAGTCTCTCTCGTTCCCACAGAACCTCCCATCTGTTCTCCTAACTATGGAGTCCCCAATGACTAATGCTCTGCTCCTCTTCCCCCTTCCCTTCTGAGCAACAGGGACAGACTCTGTGCCAGAGACCTGTACCCCATTGCTTACCCCTGGTAAGTCGTCCCCCGCAACAGTATCCAAAACGGTATACCTGTTGTTGAGGGAAACGGCCACAGGGGATCCCTGCACTGCCTGCTGGTTCCCTCTCCTTCCCCTGACGGTAACCCATCTACCTACTTCTTTTACCCGAGGTGTGACTACCTCCCCATAACTCCTCTCAATAACCCCCTCCGCCTCCCGAATGATCCGAAGTTCATCCAGCTCCAGTTCCCTAACGCGGTTCTCGAGGAGCTGGAGTTGGGTGCACTTCCCGCAGATGCAGTCAGCAGGGACACTCTTGGCGACCCTTACCTCCCACATTCTGCAGGAGGAACATACAACTGCCTTAACCTCCATTCCCACTATTCTAAATTCCCAACAAATCTACTGAAAACCCCCCCAAAAAAAAGTCAAAACTTGTTAGCTTAGCAATCCGACGGACAGAACTTTTTAAATAAAAAGCTTACCTTATCAACACACCAGAGTCCTTTTTTTTGGGTTAGAGGAGGGTGGTGGGTGGGAGACACTACACGTGTAGTGTCTCGGGTACAGCCACCGCCCAAATATATAGTTTTCACTTACCCAGCAGTCCCCTGGTCCTCCAAAAACAAAAGGGAATTAACTTTTAACTTACACTGAAATTGACCTCCCAGCTGTAAGTTCGCTCCGTACCTCTGCTTCTGTCCAAGCTGCTTAAGGGTTTACAAATGGCAATGTGAGGGTATGGTTGTTGGAGAGGGAAAGCCCACCCAGTCAGTGGCAATGGGATCAGGCCGCAGCAGTTCCTGTAAGTGGAATAACCACTTGCCTATCAGTGGTACTCTTGCAAGCTCGCTCCAGAGTGGCCGAATACAGGAGGCATTCAAGTGCCTCCAATATGGACAGCTAGGCAGCCACCTGCTTTGGCGTTATGCCCGACTTTGTCTGGTGACAAACACTGGTCGCCTTTGTTCTTGCAGGAAAAGAGGGCCCACAATGCTCAAGGGCCCAGACCTGCTGCAGGATGTAATTTCTCACCATCCTCACACCCATGGAAGAGGCGGCTCTGGAATTGGCAGGGAGGCATGGCAGCCACTCCATCGCGGACGGTAAGACAGTAGTGCAAGTGCAAGAGGGTGAGTAGCCTCATGACCAGTTAACAGGGTGCCTTGGGTGAACACAAGGGATGGTGCTCCTGTACCCTTCACTGCACACACATGGATATGCGCACCAAACGATTGGAGGCACATGTTCGGAAATGCAAAACCCTTTGATCCATCTGTTCTCTCGCACAGGTCAATCACAAGACCACTGATCTCGTGTCCGGGACACAATCATCCACCTCTGAGGAGGAGGGGACCTCAGAAAGTGCACCGTCACATCATTCCCCCACACCCTCCACCAGCGGAGATACTCTCATGTCTGTGGATATCCATTCACGCTGATATTCAGGGTCGCAATCCGACGACAGCACCACAAACATGCCTGAGCAGCTGTCGGAGGCTGTGACAGCCAAGGCCACTGACGCTGTGAGGAGCAAGGAAGGCCAGGCATATGCTGAGCCCCAGGGTGATGACATAGCTCTAAAGTCCTCAGTAAAGCAGCAGATGCTAGATGTACAGTGTGATGCGCGTAAAGATCTGGCAGAGATTCCAGAGAGTATGCGCATCCTGGTTTGAACAGTGGGGCAGTCCATGCAGACCATGAGTGTTGCCATTTCCTTCTCGCCTGCACACATGGCCTCCTCCATCGAGAGATTGGCAACATCCAGCAGGCCTGTTCGTGGATGTCGGAAGCGTGTGCAGACCTGCATGCCATCGTCTTGTCCATGAGCTCTATGCAGCAGTGGCAAGGCGAGAGGAGGATGAGGCGCCTGGAGTCTCCACCAGGTCCTCGGACCATTCAGGTGAGCAGAGGCACAAGTGTGCCTTGAGACAGGAGCAGCAGCGGCCTTGCACATCTGGGGGCTCCTCGTGTTAACAGTGGCTCCTCAGCCCCTCTGCTAGTGGCTGACTCTTAAAATGCCCTCTGAAATGGCCTCGCAAACCACTCAGTTCAAGGGCAATTAGGGATGGGCAATAAATGCTGGCCTAACCAGCGACGCCCACATCCCACAAAAAAAAACAATTAAAAAAACGACGGTGGAGAGGCATTGGAGGAGGATGGTATGGTCAAATGCGTTAAAGGCTGCAGACAGGTAGAGACGGGAAAGTTTACCTTTGTCACAGTCACATCGGATGTCATTTGTGACTTTGATAAGAGCTGTTTAGGTACTGAGGCAGGGGCAGAAACCTAATTGGAGGGCTCATCGGCTGTCTCCACCCTTGCTACAGGGCATCTCCTCCTTTGCGCTGCAGCCTGCTCGTGGTCTCCTCTGCGACTTCCTCCCGCTTCCCCACCCTGAGGCTTCCTCTGCAGGTAGCCATGAGGTTGTTACTGTCCAGATGTCTGTGGCTGCAGCTCCCTCCCTCTCAGGTGCTCCTCCTCACTACAGGACCCACCCAAATGCATGATGACCGTGGCAAGTGGGCACTCTCGGTCTCAAGGGCCATTCTCCCAGTCACTTCCTCCAAGCACCCCAACCCCTCACTCCCTTTTCAATCCACCTAAGTGCCAGCAGATTTAGATGGCACTCTGGCAGCACACCCCCAAAGCCTGGCACCTGACCTCCCAACGAAATGCAATGGTCGCACTGCTCTAGCTGTCCTGTCAAGGCACACTGCCTCACCAGACTGTTGCTGAATCAAACCTTGAACTGACCTGCGGCCTCTCTGCCGCCTTCATATATCTGTGAGGCTCTAACATCCCGTGGCCCCCATGCATTTTCCATAAAATTCAGATAGACCAGAAAAATTTTGGTCTATTGTCACTTTAATAGCCTTAATTACTTTGTCAGATCTACAGAATGTGTCAAATTAGGTCAATTTGCAGAGGCTTCAATTTTCCTTCATTATGGAGCAGATCTTGATTTTTGTCTTCTGTGTCAATGAAGAACAGGCTGTCAACTGACAAGACCACTGACCATCCGCTCCTGCAGCCACAGATCCTCCAGAAACTCTTACATATTGGTAACAACCCTGTGCTTGCTCCAGCCTTTTCATCTCACCATGCCGTCCAACCCTCATAAAATCTGGTACTGATGTGATGACGTTGGAACTCTGTTCCACAGCACCACCCTCCCAACCCCCTGCCTCAGAGACCATCCTCAAAAGGGCCTAGAAAATCCTGCATGAAGTGTTTGAACAGCAGTTTCGTAACTGCCATGGTTGGAGCTCAGAGTAACTGACCAAAGCCTTTCCAGCTCGTCAGTTTCACTGAAGAAGCTCTTCCAACTGTAGTCACCTCAGTGATCCTGGCAAGTTGCAGTCCGGTTGGCAAACAGGTTCCATGACTGGGAAATCCAGGATTCAGGGTTACGGCAAATCATAACTTCTGAAATACTTATCAGACAGATCCAAGGGAATTCCCTGCTTGTCTTCAATGCCATCCCAGGGAAAGCCGAAAGAGGTGGAATCCCAATCCGAAGTCAATTTCTGAAACTTTCCCACCCCACTTGCCCCTGAACCCACCAATGGCTCAGGAAAATTCTGCCGGTTAACTGTTTCTCTCCACAGATGCTGCCAGACCTTCTGAGTATTTCCAGCACTTTCTGTGTTTATTTCAGATTTCTAGTATCTGCAGTACTTTGCTTTTGTATCACCTTGTGATCAGATGTGACTTAGCTCCTGTATTCAATGTAAGAGTGATGAAATGGGACCTGTGATGAATAACTCTCCTGAATCTCTGGTTAGCTTCAGACCTTCACATCTTGTGTGGTTTCCTATCAATCTATGGAAAATACCAGTTTGTACCATCCTAATCTTGGTGCTTGACTCATTAAATGCATCTCGGAGCTGGGATTTAAACAACAGAGTCTGTACAAATAAGGCAAGGCATCTAAGTGTCAGTTTTGCATAATAAAATATTTCTTCACACTTGCTTGTCAGAATCACTCAAAGTGCAGAATGCTTTAGATACAGAGCAAAGGTCCCTCTACACCATCACATTAAACACCCCCAGAAGAGGTGCAGCATGTGTTAAATGCAGAGTAAAGCCGTCTCTACACTATCCAATTAAGTATTCCCGGGGGAGGTACAGTACATATTGGCTGAAGAATCAAGCTCATAACAATCCAGAGCCGAGATTCTTACACGTTGCCCAATAAGGGCTGCTCTGGTGTCCACCATAAATTCTTGTACAAATCGCTGCTGTGTGCAGGATTCACAGGGAGTAGGTGTCAACTGACAGAAGGGTTGAAGCTGACACAAATACTATTTGTAACCTCAATCTAAATCTACAAGTGGATTAAAAGAAAAAGACTGATAATCTCTTTAAATTGCTGTTTTTGTTTATTTGATACCTACCATAGAATCATTGAAATTTACAGCACGGATGAAGGCCATTCAGCCCATCATATCCACACCAGCCAGTAAGTAGCCATCCAGCCTAATCCCACTTTTTGACTTTTGGTCCGTAGCCTTGCAAGTTATGGCACTTCAAGCGCACATTCACGTACCTTTTAAAATGTTGTGAGGGTTTCGCCTCTATCACCCTTTCAGGCAGTGAGTTACAGATCCCCACCACCCTCTGGGCAAAAAACATTTCCCCTCAAATCCCCACTAAACTTCCTACCTCTTACCCTAATTCTAGATTTCTGGATACTAATGACATCAAGGGATATGGGGTTAGTGGGGAAAAATGGCATAGAGGTAGATGATCAGCCACGATCTGTTTGAATAGTGGAGCAGGCTCGATGGGCCGAATGGCTTACTCCTGCTCCTATTTCTGATGATCCTTTACCCCATTGTTATGGACCCCTCAACCAAGGGGAATAGGGCCTTCCTATCCACTCTACTTAGACCCCTCATAATTTTATACAATTCAGTTGCGTCGCCCCTCAGCCTCCTCTGTTCCAAAAAAAAACTCTAGCCTATCCAATCTTTCCTTATAACTAAAATTCTTTAGTACAGGCAACATTCTCTTAAATCTCCCCTGTACCCTCCCTAGTGCAATCACATCTTCCTATAGCGTGGTGACCAGAACGGCAAGCAGTATTCCAGCTGTGGCCTAACTAGTGTTTTATACAGTTCCAGCATAACCTCCCAGCTCTTATATTCTATGCCTTGACGAATAAAGCCAAGTATCATGTATGCCTTCTTGACCACCTTATCTACCTGCCCAGCCAGTTTCAGGGATCTGTGGACATGCACTCCCAAGGTTCCTCTACACTTGTCAGTATCCCATTTATTGGGCATTCCCTTGCCTTGTTACCCTTCACCAAATGCATTACCTCACACTTCTACAGATTGAACTCCATTTGACACTGTTCCACCCTCCTGGCTAGTCCCTTCCTGCAGTCTACAATTTTCTTCAATTATCAACCATATGGCCAATTCTTGTATCATCTGCAAACTTCTTAATCATACCCCCTGCATTCAAGTCCAAATCAATGATATAAACCACAAAAAGCAAGGGACCTAGTACTGAGCCCTGTGGAACCCCACTCAAAACAGCCTTACAGTCACAATACCACCCATTGGCCATTACCCTTTATTTCCTGCCTCAGAGCCAATTTTGAATCTAATTTGCCACTTTGCCTTAAATCCCATGGGCTGTTATTTTCATGGCCAGGTTGCTATGTGGGATCTTATCAAAAGCCTTGCTAAAATCCATAAAGGCTACCCTCATCAACCTTCCTTGATGCCTCCTCAAAAACATTCAATGTTAGTCAGATACAACCTTCCCTTAACAAATCCATGCTGACTGTCTTCGATTAATCCGTGTCTTTCCAAATAAAGTTTTATCCTGTCCCTCAGAAATTTTTTTCAACAATTTCAATGGTAATTGATCAGGCCATTCCCCACTTCAATAGATTTTTCTTAATCATTGACATTTTCCTCAGTTTGCTTGTTTAAATTAATAGATCAGGTACAACAGTCAGATTCCAGCTCTCATTCTTGATCCTCTCCTGAAGCTGGACTGTGCTAGATATTGGGAATGTAACAATGGGTGCCTTCTGCCACTTCATTCAAGTGCCAATTCTGCACATGGAAGCTAATAAAATGTATATCAGGGGGTGGGGGTTGTTGAAGCACAGGGCGCACAGAGTCAAGCCCAATGCTGCCCTCAACTAATGTCTCTGGTAAAACTAGGTAATATTGGCATAGAAATGAAAGCTGACCTGAGGGTCATTTAGAATGCAACTGAGCAGCAGTATTTTGAGCAGGAGTGCATGATGCAGAAAGACGCCAACAGCGTGGGCTCAATCTCCATACCAGCTGTGGTAGTTCATGGAGGTCTGCATCCTTGCCTTGCCCCACACTTGAGGAGTAGTGACCCTCAAGCTGTACATCACCAACTGTCTCTCTCTAATAGAGAGAGAGAGAGAGATGGAGATGTCTATGGTCCTCTGGGACTATGGCTAGAACAACAACTGGACAGAGACTGGAAACATAACCAATTTTTTCTCCCTGATGCATTGGTACCAGGGCCAATTAAAGCACCACTATTCTTGCTGAGTCAGCTGGCCTCAGGTGCATTAACCAGGAATCAATTCTGAGGCTTCCCTGGTCACACAGCTTAGCAAGTTTGTTCAGCGAGACACAGGGGAAGCCCCTACTTAATTTTCCATTATTTCAGAGATGCCTTATTATGTGCTTGCTACACTTATGGGCCACAATCTACACAGGTGCAAACTCAATTTCAAATCTAATTTCTGTTACTCTCACCAAAACAAGGCACCAGCTGAGCTTACAGGTACTATCACACAAGACAGATTTCAGGCACTGAAGACTAAATATAAACTGATTCCTAATTTACCCACTAATAATTTGCCTCATAAAAAAGTTCTCGAGAGCCAAGTCCATTTTTTTTTTTAGGATGCAAAAGTAGCAAAGCATTGAGCTCCTGGAAGTTTGAACTTCGTGGATGAGGAAGTGATATCAGAGGAGCCAATTCCTGGAGTGACATCTCCAAGAAGTGATGTTATTCGAGGGCCCAAAAATCAGAAATGGTGTCATGGCGCTGTTAATCATTCCATTTTAATAAACAACAGATTATCAGAAGGAGCCCACACATAGTGGGAGTACCATATTGGAGCACCTACAGGATGTTTCAAAAGTATGCTCAAATTGACTATTTTAATGAGTGCTTTGAGACTGGGAATAATGGTGTTATTTGTCATATACTAGCAGATGTCCCATCATGCCAATATTGAGCTGCTCATCTACAACTGATATTCCACAGGCAGTTGAACAGCATGGCAACAGTGATGGGATGGACAGTAGTAGAACAATAAAAATGGGTACTATTAACATAGATATGAAAGGTGATCTCATGATTATTAGAAATGATGAGAAATAGAAGGGGACCAAGGATGGAATCCTGGAGTACACTTGATGTCACTGCATTTACAGAACAAGAAACCACTGCAGGGAAGATGATGTTCAGTGTTCGAATAGTTAACAATGGAACCATACAAGGGCATTTCCACAAAAGTGGACCTTGAAGGACAGGTAGTGGCAGAAAAAGATATGGTCAACTATAATGAAAGCCCAGAAGAGTCAGGAAGGTTAATGACCAAAACATTGATGATTTTCAGCAAAGCAGCGTCAGCTGTGGGCAGACTGGAAGCCACACTTGATGTCAATGCTTGTAATGGAAAAAACACATTTAAACATTTATTAATGAAAATCCCAAGATCATTTCACTGCAACATTTAACCAATGCATTTTGTTAACAAACCAATTGAATAACTCAAAATATTATTTAAAGGCATTATTTCCATTTCTGACATATCTTCTGCAGCACCTGTGGAACAGCCTGTCACTCTAGAATTGGCCTTTATAGCCACTCCAGGCACTGCTCCACACACCACTGACCACCTCCAGGCGCTTACCCATTGTCTCTCAAGATAAGGAGGCCAAAGAAGAAGAAGAAGAATGTCCAAAATAACAAGGACTTTTTTTTTTGTAAATCAAAACATATATTTCAGAATGACATGATTACATTTATTCAGGGAATTAACAGACAATTCATTCATTAAAGGTGCTCAAGTAAGGTTTTGGAAGCTTTTCA